>NC_138964.1:196567037-197767037 GCF_055761805.1 Camellia sinensis | reverse complement strand
CGGTAGCTGTGCCACGACAAGCAAGATTGTCACCACTCCCACTGCAAGATTTCTCATCATACTCCTACGCTGGACTGAAGATCCTGAATCAGAGCTTCGAGTATAAAAACTAATCCAAGGCCTTTGAAAATTGATACTTGTGGGGAAGAAAAAGGTCAAACAGAGAGGGGTACCTGTTCTGGATCTGGATCTGGCCAGATCAAACTCAAGGAGGGCAATCTCTCTCTCTCTCTCTCTCCATGGACCCAACATCCTCATCATGCACCCACTCAATCTCCCTCTCTCTGGGTCTCAGTTGGAGGAGGAAAACATGGGGGACACCGATTGGTGCTCTTGATACACTCTTGTTCCCCACTTTCTTTATTTTATATATATATATATATATATATATATATCTCTTTTTATTATATTATATTAAAAATAAAAAAATAAAAAAAATCATCTCTCCTCCGTTTGATTTCAAATTCCATTATTTTTATTTATTTTCTCCAAACCACTTTCCTTATTTCCTCCATCTTTCATTTTTGATTTCAAATATATTTTTATTATTTCTTTCTTTATTTTTCTTTCACATTATTTTTAATCTTTTTCCAATTCCATTCATACCATATAACTTTGCACACCAAACCATATTTTATTCATCTCAGGGATCAACTCCGATCACAATTTTACACAAAAAAAAAAAAAAAAAAACAACAAATCAAAACACAACACCAAAAGATTTGTTTTCTTTTCTGCAGACGGCCACCCACCGACCTCACTTCTTCGCCTATTCCGCCGGTCTTTTCTTCTTGCCTCCGTCCTGGGCGGCCCTTGACGGTGTTGCCTTCGTGTTTCCCACTCCACTGGGCACGATCACTACTCCCTGCTCCTCTACTGCAGCATATGGCGGCCCTCCAAATCGGAACATAACGGTGGCCTTCCGCTTCAGCTCCTTATTTTCCGCCTTTAGCACACTTATCTCTGCTCGCGCATTCTTATACATGCGTTGGAGCAAAGCCAGTTGGGCGTTTAACTGTTGCACCTCATTTGTCCTACTCTGCAGCCGGTGCGACAAGTTTGTGACCGCAGTCATGGTTTCAACACATGACTTCAATGTATACTGATTCGCCTCAATATCTGATTGCGCTGCCATTCTTTGCTCCACAGACCGCATAGGAAAGGTCAACGGAGCAAACTCAGGGGCGCTTGGTTGAGGTTCACGGGCAACCGCACCAGTTACCTCTCTTGTGGACTCGTTGAGGTCAGGAAAGAGAGTGAGCAGACTACGGGACGAAGAGGCCATGTTATGGGTTGCTGAGTGTTTCAGAGAAGGGTGGTTACAGAGTGTTACAGAGTATCTCTCTCAAGGCAACGAAGAGTTTCTCAGAGGTTTTTAGCCAGTTTTTTGCCTCAGCCTCAGCCTCAGCCTCAGCATCCGTCTTAGTTAAATAGCCAAGGCAGACACGCGCATTGCGCGCCACTTGACGCCAGACGACAAAACGGGCGCGCAAGCCAATGTGGTGACGCGCCTCGCCATCATGTCCGGCACATCTTTTTATGACTTGGGCTCGCCTTTTGATGGCACGCCTTTTTATGGATTGGGCACGCCTTTTGATGGCACGCCTTTTGAAAGATTGGGCACACCTTTTGAGGGTGCGACTTTTTAAGGGTCCGACAAGACTCTGTAAACTGTCCCGATATTGATTCCGGTTAGCTCCTTCATGGGTCCGACAAGACTCTGTAAACTGTCCCGACATTGATTCTGGTTAGCTCCTTTATGGGTCCGACAAGACTCTGGAAACTGTCCCGACATTGATTCCGGTTAGTTTCTACAAGGGTCCAGCAAGACTCCGTAAACTGTCACAACAACTGTCACAACATTGTCTGCTACAACGGTCCGACATGACCCCATAAACTGTCGTCTACATCGGTCTGCCATAACCATACAGTCTTCTATAACGGTCTGACACGACCATACAGTGTCTCCTATCCTCTTTTATTTTATGTATTCGTCTATTTTCTTGTTTTGTTAGTCTCTCCAAACTCAAGTTGGTTAGTTCCTATCCCCCTTGAGTTTGCGGGGGACTGTTAAAATGTACCAAAACCTACCACTACACCTACTCCACCCACTTCACCTACTCCACCTACTACTCCACCTACTACATACCTACCTTCTTTAATCTTCTATATATAGGACTCATTGTGAACATAACATACATCAATCAATAATACATCAATATTTTTACATTTAACAAACATGCAGTAACAATTGTAAGTTTGTAACTTGATAAGCCACCTCTCTCATGGTGCATGTGGCATATTATGTACGTATAACCTGTATATATACATATTTTTTTCTGGCTGTTACTTTTTCTACATTGCATCCTCCATATGCTCCATATGGCCCCAAATTTGAGTTCACCCATTCTCTTTGTAGGCTGACTCCACTGGGACCACCACTAGTTGAAGCTGTGTTACTAAAGTAGTGAGGCTAAGTAAAGGAAACCATCTATACCTTGTATGGGCTCGGGCATTTGCTTCTGATACATGCCTCCAGCTGGCCTTTACATGGCTAACCCCACTTTAAAACTGTATATATTTAGGTCTCGATCTCCTTTATCTCTAAGCAATATTCTCCTGCCTAAAGGTTCTGGTTCTTCTCCACACCTTCATTGGTGGTTCTTCACTACTCTTTCTCTCTCTTCTCTCTCTCAGGCTGCCTTAGCTTTCACCTGGTTTGTCTTTATTGATTTAGTGGAATCTTACATGTTCTACCATACTTAGTTGACACTCACCAGCCAACCACTATTATCCACATTTGGACATATATATAGGCACTATAGAAGCGCCAAGTTTTCTGCACATACACATACATATATCTTTATTGTATGTGTGATGACTGTTTATGTGTATACATAACTTGTTATACAAATGCGATATGAACTCATATTTGTAAACTTTTAATTTTGTAATTTGTGCTTTCTATGTAAATTGAATGAAATAATCTAAATCTTTCATTTTTCATAGCAATATTGGTTACTTTTTATCTAATTATTGATTTTGTAAACCATAGCTTATTCTGTAAGGTTTACAGTTATTATTTCTTCTGTTTTTCATACTTTTATGACCTTCTCTTGCAGAAAGAAATTGCTCTATATACTGCTTCAAAGATCAATAGTGAATTCTGTTGGTTTGATATTGATGGAGATATTAATCCCCTATTTAAGGTAATATGTGATGAAGATTATACTTCTGTATGTTACTAATTTGAGCTTTTATTTCTCTGTCTATGTCTGCTTACTACTAATGCTTCAGTGTTAGAGCAGAAGTTACATTTCCATTTTGTGTTTTGTTTTGTTTTGTTTTTTACTCCTTTGAGCTGTGCTGCAAATAATAAATTTAAATATTGTTCGGCAGAGTGAGTCTACTTAGCGAATTGACAGGAAACATAGATCGATTGATCAGTGGGCCCTCCCCTTCTAACTGGACTGACATGGGGAAGGGTCAATCCTCTTTCTTGTTGTCAGTGAGAGCAGTGGAGGATAGGAATAGATCATATCTTGGAAAACAATATATAAAAGATACTTAATTTTTTCTATAAAAGATACTTAATTTTTTCTATAGAATATAGTCACAAAAAGGGGTTCTTTTATATTTTTGGCTTTTTGATGTTTAAACTATCTACTAGACTAAGTTTAACAAGAGTCTAAGGCAACCTATTCATATGCATACTTGTCATAGGCTTGTGCACAAAAGGCATACAAGGCGCACCTAAGGTGCATGCCTTAGATTGTGATGCGCTAGCCTTTAGGGCTAGTAGCCTAAAAATCAAAATCTCGATGCGTTTTACCTTAGCCTCGAGGCGAGGTGAGCATCGAGGCTAGCCTCAGTAAAGCCTTTGAAAACTTTGCTTGGTTGACATTAGGCATCCTCTAGTTCTCTATAAAGATTGGTTGACCATATATGAAGTTATATATATTAAATAATAAAAAAATAAAAATATATGTATAATATTAATAATTAATATAAATGAGTCGAACCTAATCGAGTGGCGCTTATCTCAAATTGAGCTCGTTTGTTAGGCTCTAGCTTGGTTCGTTTAATAAATAAATGAGTTTGAACGAGTTGTAAACGAGCCAAGCTTCGAACTGTTTATGAATAGTTTGGTTCGTTTGCGGCCCTAATTATGTAGTCTTTTAACCTTTCTATGAGTAGAGAAGCAGGGTTGAATATTCTTCTTCTCCATGGATTTGAAGTGTATGTGTCTGAGATTTCATTATCTAAGACATTGCACATGATCTTGTATGAAAGAGTTCACAAGATGTAAACGTTGATGGTGTGTGCCCTTATTGCATCTATTTTATGATTTTTTTTTTTTTTTTTTTTGTTTCCCAGGAGTATTGGTGCAAAAGGCTGCACCCCAAAAATGTCTGTGAAAAGGTTTATAGGCAACCAACCTTGCGCGATTCTCTGAAGAAGGGTAATAAGCTAAGAAAGCAAGATTTTGCTGTCACAAAGCAGAAGACTGCTCTCACACGGGCTGCAGACTCTATTGGCAAGAAGATTCAATATAGTTGCCTTGGCTTCTTGCCCAGTAGGCGTCAGGTGATTTATGTTTAGAACAAAAAAAATCAGTATTTCTTATAGTTTATCATTTCTTGCCTTCCATTCATTCTCATGATATATTCTTTTGTTTCTTTGTTTTTGGACGTTCGTCATAATTAACATGTCGTCTTCTTGAAATATATATTCATACCTTCACTTAGTTTTAAACATGTCTGAAACTTTACCTTCAATATCAACTTGTGGAAAGTGATTGATTTCCGGCTCTGGTGATCCCCCCTCTCAATTTGGGATCACAAGTAGAATATGGAACAGTATCAATTTGATTAATGAATTGAATCAAACAATCACTAATAGCATATTTTTGTTGTCGAGATCTATTAAAATGTTAGATTCATTGAGTTATTCTTACATGGGCTCGTGTATGGTTTTGAGTATGAGTTTGTGTCTTTGTAATCCCCCAAGTTTCCAAATTTATGACATGGGGACACAAATATTAGTGTTGAATTGTCTTAAAGTGGGTATGGGTATTAATGACAAGAAAAAGAATTTTAGAGGAAGGGTGAATTTGCAAATCTTTTTGCTAAGTTGGAAATTGTTTTAAATAGCTTAATTATTTATTTAGGTCCTTGATTAAATTATGAGGGGCTCAAAATTAATTTTAACTTGGAAATTCTTTGAAGTGTGAGGCTCTTTATTGGCAATCTCTAGCAATTATATAAAATGGTAAATTACACTTTGCCCCTAGGATTAGGCCAAAAAACACAATGCCCCCTAAAGTTTGATTTGTGACACTAAAGCCCCATGGGTCAATACCAAACTATAAAAATGCAATTTTCCATCTAAATTAACAACATTGTGTTTGCCTAACACATGAAAATTTGATTTTTAAGTTTAATATTGAATTATTAAAATTTTGAAAATTAAATATTTTTCCCTTTAGCCTAGGGGTGGGGAGAAGGAAGGGAGTCTCTCTATTCTAATCTGCTTTCTCCATCTAATACAATTAAGTAGTTCTACACCTGCATCAATGAGAACAACTTGAACCAATTCGGTGGGTTCATCTTTGATGATTATTGCTTTGATGATTGCTCATTTTTTGGGCAACTAATGGGTAGCATGGGTCAAAATGTGGAATTCAAGATTGCAAGCGAGATAATTTTGCAACTGAAGGTGTGACTGTATGCGAGTATTTTATGGTGAGAAGGGTGAGGGAGGGGCTGCAACAGGGATATGAACATTGGAAATTGTGCATTGCTGATTAAATCATTCGTCTATGGGGTGATAGTAGTTGGTATAGTAATAAGGATATAAAAATACAAGCAAATCATTTTCTAGGTTCAGATCTTTGGGTATGAAATCTTGTATTGAATATATGGGAGAAGAGTGGTGATAGGTCACAGTGGTTGGTGGTGGTGGGTGGTTGTGGTGATTTTGGGGATTGGTGGTGATGGATGAGGTGATTGGTAGTGGTGGAGGGTGATGGTGGTTTTGGGTGGTGGGATGAGAGAGGAAAGATAAAAGAGAGGAGATAGGATAAGAGGAGAAATAAGAGAGTTACGTTTGTCCATTCATTTTTTCACTTTGATATTGACTCCAGGGGGTTTAGTGTCACAAGTCAATTTCAGTAGGCCACTGTAATTTACCCTATATACAAACAGGTTTGATCTTCCTTTAGTCATTGAACCAGATCAAATCCTAACGACCGTCTCATTTGGCGAGCTACAACAGCATATTTGTTGGCTCTACAGCAGCAGATCTAGGCTCTACGACATTAGATCTCATGAAAAGAATTGTATTTTTTCTCCGTCTCTTCTCATCATCGTCGTCTTCTTCTATCAACCAGACTAGGGTACAACTGTGTTGAGGCGTGTCCCATATCCACACCTGTGTCATGTTGTTTCAACATGGATACCTTGGTCTAATTTGCCAGAGACCATGTAACCAAACTCGTAGATTGAAATTTAGAAAGTCAAGGTAGACATTATTTCATTTGGATTAGTTTCTCAACTTGTTTGAGTTGGAAACTTAATCAGTGTTTGTGCGTAGGGAAGACTAATGCCAAATGAAGTTTCCATCGAAACAACTCCTCAAAGTAGAATTGAATTGGCATCTTGACATTAATTGTTATGGAACTTTCTCATATTATTTTAGGCTTCTCACCTCATTTTGATTATCCACTTCTTCATCGAGACTGTTTCCATGTAGAAAAAATTTCCCCTTAAATGAACAATCTTACATTATGATTCTAAAATGCGCCCAGTTTACACACAGCAGCAGGGCAAAAAACCTTTCAACTTCCCCTTCATAGTTCTACATCCTGTTCCCCTTTACAGCTCCCCCCATACCTCCCCTTTCTTCTAGAATGGTCAAATAAATAAAAATTCCTTCTTTAGTGTGATGGTAATTTAAGATCCTTCAATGATGTAGTAAGAAACTTCAAAAGCACAAAACTAGAGAGCAAGCACATCTATGCAATTATATGCTTCATTTAAGTAAGCTTTCTGTATCCTTAGAAGTTGGATATTTTTGTTATCTTCTTTTAAATTTATGGATGATGCAAATGTTTTTTCAACATATAAAGGACATACAACTCTATTTTTAAACGGTTTTCAGTATTAGCACAAAAAGATGAAAATTTGTGATAATGCCTTTGGGTCGAAGGCTAAAATGGACACAGCAATGCAGTAATATTTCATTGTGCTGTTTTTTTTTTTTTTAGTTGAACTGTATTTATTGATGACATATCTAATTTGATGTTTACCAGCATCGTATGGCGGGATTTGCTGCTATTGAGATTGCACAAAAGGTCTCTAAGGCATGGCGTTCTTTGCAATATTCTAATAAAAACACATCAAAATATGGCAAGAATGCCCGGAGAAAGGAAAAAACAAATATTCCCAGCCAGAATAGAGGTGGTTCTGGTTGTTGTACCAGCAGTTCCTTGGAAACATCAACTTCGTATGGCATTACAGAAGATAGATCTTCGGGTCGTCATATGAAATCGTGGCATGATCTTTATTCGTCGGCTGTAAAATGGAGACAGATCTCTGAACCTTGTGACCCAGTTGTGTGGGTCAACAAGTTAAGGTAATCCTTCTAGATTTTGTTCATTATTGAACCTGACCCAAATAAAAGAGTTCTTTTTCTGTGTAGCTTTATTGTCATGGAAGCACTGGCTAAAGCAGCTGTGCCCTTTGCTCCTTTGCCACAGCAATGTACAGCCATTCAATGCTCTAAATAATTATCCATTGCTCTGGCAAAAGCTAGAATTGTGCTGGCAATACCGGCATCCTTTTTCTTTTGGGTTTTATATTTTTTGATTACTTGAGAAAACCCTGGGCATTCTCTTGCCCAGTTCTCCCTAGAGTATGATTCCCTGGTCATTCTCTGCCCCCTTGTGGAGTAGTTTTATCTGTTGTTTTTATCTTTTGAATTCTTCAAAATAGAAGTCTTACTGTTGCTCGTGTTGATTGCTGATGTCAATGTGGGCATTTCTTCAATTCAGTGAGGAGTTCAACTCAGGATTTGGGTCTCACACACCACTTATTCTAGGGCAAGCGAAAGTTGTTCGCTACTTCCCAAATTTTCAAAGGTGAGCAGCATACCCTTATTTTATTCTAAAACTTGACTAAAAAAAAAAATAAATCATTATTTGTCAATTGCCCAATGCTGCAGAACATTAGATGTTGCAAAGGCTGTCATTAAGGAAAAAATGCATGTGTTCAACAAGGAAGACAATGTCATTGATCTATCCGAAGATGGAAAATTGCAAGATGTGAGTTATATTACTTTCATTGTTGCTTTTTGAACTGCATGAGGGCATTACTCTTATTTCTACACTGGTTGCCATTTGATGAAAATGGGGCCATAGGCCAATAGGCTAGTTTCTACCATAAGATTCGTTGTCTTGCTTCACAACAGATGAGTATTAGTGAAACATCATTTTTTAAATTCAACTCTCTTTGAACTATATTTTAATGTTTAAAGGGTCCCTTAAATTGTCTATTGTTGTTACCGAAATTTAAGGCAAGCCCCTTTAACTGTCTGAAACTGGAAAGGGTGTTTTTGTGATTTTCCCTAAATATTTTGATCTTTATTTCTTTATTTCTGGTAAAGAAATAATCAATGTTATTGTTTTAAATTTTTGAAAAACTGCCAGGAAAGTTGCCCCATTTTAAAATTTCGCCATCTCACCCTGATGTGGGTTTGGAAAGGGATACTCCATTCTTTGGGCGGGGTTAAGGAGGACATCCCTTCTTAAACTTGAGTGTTGCCATCTGTAGTGAGCATAGGGAAGCTATGCGGTAAATATTTTAAGCCTATAATGAAAGCCCTGGGGTGGACAATTAATAGATTTAAAAGTTTATTTAGTGTGGTATTTTGGTCCTTGTAATGGAAGAATATTCTGATTTGTTTGGCATAGCAGTGCATATAGTTTTCTGAGCGGAGAATTATGTGATGGTCAGGACATGTAATGTATTGAAGTTCTTTCTTTACAAGGTGTTTTCATGTCGGGAGTTGGTAGTGGTGTTAAATCTTTTCAGAATTCCATCCATAGGAGTGTAGATGGAAGCGATGATGTGGTGGTGGGCTAGTTGTAGCTGGTAGTGCTTTGATTTACTTAAGAGTAGTTGTGAGGTCTTGCAGGCCTATAAAGTTGTGTGGTCTTTAATTCTTTTGAAGGTACATTTATTTTGTCTGGGACATGAGTTTCATGGTTGACTGCCTGATACAAGAATTGGTTAGTCTGAAGCAGTGTTCCATCATACAGTGGCTGATTGGCTTTGTAGTTGGAGAGAGGCACGGGTGCCAAGGTGGAGGAAGAAAGTGAGGGAGGCTTTCCTTCCCTTTTGTGTTTGATCTGGTGTGTTTGGAGTGGAATCAATGGTCTTTTGATGGAGTGGGAGAGCCTACTTTATGTTCTTCAGCCACACCAACGGTTAAAGAAGTCCGACCCACACACCACTCCAAAAATTAGAAACTAATTGTGCATGGTGTCTACTTTTATGTTGGAATGTCAGTTTATTGGAGCACTGTTTTGTTGAGTTACATGACCGGTTGATTCCTCTACAGAGTGTATTTTTATTTATTTTTTAATAATCGAGTTGCTTACCCCTTGGCACTTTTTAATGAAAAGCCTTCACTTACTAAAACAGTAAAACAGGATGCTAAATTAGTGGATTGTTTGTTTCCCTGTTGTCTGATGATGCAAACTTCTGATTAGTTGTAGATCACCACTTTTTTTGTCCCAAAAGCTTTAGTTGTTGGAAAATGGGTCCAACAATACATGTCAAGTTATGCAACACCCTCCCTCACATGCAATCCCCTCCTGCACATGGAGATGCAAATATACTGCATATAGAGAAGCAAAATGCAAACGCAAAACAAATACAAACAGAGAGATTTGTACCCAAGATATCCCCCAACTTGAGCTCTGCTTTGATATCATGTTAGACCACTAATTGTCACAAAAGCTTAAGATGTTGAAAAATAGGCCCAACAATGTATATCAAGTTATTCAACAATTACCTTATAGTTCTTCCACTTCTACAAATAAAAATACTTATCTATGATTATTTTCTTTTTAAATATAACCTGCAGATTATGAAAGCGGAATCCTGCTCCGATCTTTACAGAGTTGTCGGTGAGGACTTCTGGTTGGCAACGTGGTGTGACAGTACAGTATTCGAGGGGTAATCATGACTTAAGAGTTTGTAGTCCTTTCATTGCTTATACTATCATGTTTTGATGAGCTTGCTAGTTATTAGATAAACATAATATCTTAAGTGGTTGTAATTCGTTGACTTGACTCAAGTTTTTTATCATTTGCCTTGTTTTTAGGAGACATCTTGAAGGAACGAGGATCACTCTTGTGAAAATGTAATTTATATATTTCAAAACATAGCTGGTTCCAATTTTTTTTATTATTTCTTTATTCCCTTTATATTGATTACGGATCATTTTTCTAATTGTTTACTGATTTAGATTCATCGTATGATTCTTCCAGGGGAGAACATGGTTTTGATTTCGCCATTAGAACACCTTGTACACCTTCCAGATGGGAAGGGTTTGATGCAGAAATGGCAGGGGCATGGGAAGTAAGTCACTCTAGACTCATACTTGAGCTGATGGCTCTTTATTTAATCAATTTACTTAATAAGACTGAAATCCAAGCTGTGAATGTTTCCACTTGAGTCATTTATTGACCTCACCTGGATGTATTTTATGCACTTGCTATACACCATGTCAAACCGGTAAGAAGCATTGGTAAAAAATGTACGCCCAAGTTAGTCCCCATTGGATGGAGGCCTGGGAGGGGGAAAATGGGTATAGATCTAACATTTGGCATAATTTGTACAAAGTGGTTGCCCTCAAGTTCGAACCAACAACTTCAAGGTTAGATGAAAAATGAGATATGAATATCAACCATGCCTAGGGTTGTTTATACTACTATTAAATTCATGTTACTTTCAGAACTAGTCAAGCAGATTACCCAAGGCTTGAAATAAGTCCAACAGATGTCTTGAATCCACAGGGAGGGATCAGTGTATTCAATTGCAGTAACTGAGAAATAAAAGAAAATAAATAATTGGTTGTATTCATTTGAATGAGTTTGAGAGATTTAAGTAGCTAAAAATAAAGATAGAAAAATAATATCAAGAAGACACTGAGGCATAATGGATCACCCACTGATGTTTCCTTTGAAATATTATAGATTTAATTTGTAACTCAATTGAGACATACACAATGGGTATTCTCAATTGGTAGATAAAAAGAGTATCATATCATAAAAATAAAAATAAAAAGATTGATTATTTTGATTAGTTGATCTCATGCCACAATAAAAAACAAAAAACTGGTATTTTGATTCACAGGGAATTTCAAACTTCTTCTATGCCCAAGGTCTATGATAGAGTAAGGAATTATACAGAACACTCTTTTTTTCTAAAAAATAATTAAATCAATGAATCAAAATAATCTTGCATTAAAAACCATTATTGAATTATAGGAATACTTACAAAGGAACCATTGGAGTGTCACCACTAGTCTTAGCAAGAAGCTTAGAACTCCATGGAACAAAAACTCTACATATTGAAAAATAATATATGATGAAGGATGATCCCAATAATGACTTTTATAGGTATTTATAATACAAGGACAATTTTAAAAACTAGCATAATAAGAAAGAGAAATCCATATTCTGTATGATTTAGGATTTGCCAGATGACTGGTGTTGTGCAGCCAAACCACTGGAGCATTTGTAATGTCAGGCATTATTTTGTCTTGCTGAATTACATCACACTGCACTTAATGCGCGTGAGGCACAAGATAAAATCCTCTTTTTATTGATTACTCAATCAACACTTGGCCAAGCTTTGCTTTTGCTGCTAAGTCATACAACTTGTGTATTAATATGGGTTACCATTCTGTGTGCGCTGCTTCAGGGCCCACCATAAACTATATTCCTTGATCATCATCTTAATTGCCAAGCTTTCCTACAAAAATAAAATTATTTTATTAAATACATAACTAAGCACAACTTGAGGGAATTAACATAATAAAAGTATAATAATACCCAATTTTGAATGTGCAAGAACTGAATCTAACTTGACATTTGAATGTACCCACCTGTGGAAATGCAGGCTCTTTGCAATGCTTATTGTGGTGAGACATATGGGTCTTCAGATTTCAGTTTGCTCGAAAATGTGAGAGATGCAATCTTGAGGATGACATATTATTGGTAAACATGTGATTTTTATTTCGTGAAAATCTTTTGTTCTCTAGGCAATATATTTAGGTTCTTTGCATAAACGAAGTTGTAATCCTTTTCAGGTACAATTTTATGCCACTTTCCAGAGGCTCTGCTGCCGTGGGGTTTGTAGTTTTGCTTGGATTACTTCTTGCTGCTAATATGGAGTTCACTGGGAGCATCCCTGAAGGTTTTCAGGTGGATTGGGAAGCAATTCTGAACTCTGATCCAAACTCCTTTGTGGATTCCGTGAAAAGTTGGTTGTATCCATCTCTCAAGGTCACCACATCGTGGAAAGATTATCCTGACGTGGTATCAACTTTTGAGACAACGGGATCTGTTGTTGCTGCCCTGAGCACCTACAGTGATTGAGAGCATCCTTAAGGTGAGGGAGCATTTAACATCCTTAACAAGTCAGATGAATGCATTCGATCATGAAAATTTTCTATTTAAATTGGATTTTTAATAAAGAAGAAATGTTATACAAACAGAACTGCGAATAACATTGCAGCAAGGTTTTTCTTTTTTATCAGACCTTATTTTTAAAATAAGTGTAGCTGTATGCGCAACATCATTTGGCATGAAATAATTCTGTTTAGAAATTTGCTTAAACATGTGCAAACACAGTGGTGTCATTGCAGAAAACTGAGTTTATGACAAACCGTCAGTCAGTTCTTGAAGCCCTAATCTTGGGATATCTTTGTTTAAATGCCATGCAAAATTGAAACTTAATGGAATTATATTGTTTGTTTTGGAATTACGAAGATCCCCTTTTACTTAAATATTCGGACTTTTTCTCAGAATTTAATTCTGTGCAGCATATTGTCAGCAGCAAGCAAGCAAGCAACATTTTCTGGTCGGTGATCCACTGTGGATCAGATTACTCTGGGTCTTAAACCAATTGAGAGATCAAGGTATAATTGTGTTATTACATGTATGCATGTTTGAATACATTGTTTTTATGTAGTGCTTCAGGATGAAATTGCACGTGTATTTCTTTGTTTGATTCCCCTTCCTCTTCCCTTCAGTAATTGTCTCAGATTAAGGTTTATATATACATCATGTCATAGATGGAAAATTTTACTTGTTTTTCATATGGGATCTCTTGTCAATTGTGTGATATGCATTGCTTTAATATATCCAACAAGTTCATAAAATTCAAGCCCAAAAAGGACTACAAAATAAACATCAATGACAAAGATTTTACTGGATTTATTGGTAGTATCCACTTTCAAAAAATCTTGTCTGTTCATATCCAATTTTGTGATTGGTTTGTGTTATTTAGATTTCTTCTACTCATTACTAGGGGTGTTTGGTGTGGCTTTTTTTGGCGGTCTTATAGATTCTCTAGCTTTGGAAAAGTTATTTTGTGCTATTTGGTTAAATTTATTTCAAACAATTTCAAATTCTAATAATTTATTTTAATCCAAAAAAATTAATTTTAGAAACTGTCTACCCCTTGCTTTTGCTTTTGATTATCAGCTTGTGTTTTTGGTATGTTAATTTACGATTATACATTTAGAATTTTTTTTTAAAAAAAATAAAAATAAAAATAGAAAAAGACCCAAATAGATTGTGGATTAATTTTTTATTTTTTATTTAATGAGAAATGTGGGCTAGTAATGAATAACAAAAAAAATAACAGTTTAGTTCAATTTACGACTAACAAAGATTAATTTAATTTACAATTAGTAGGGATAAAAAAGATATTTACATATCAAAAAGTTAGCACTGTTGTTAGTACCATATAAATTAGTTTGGACTTTCCAATTTTTAACTTTTTTTATTGCAATAATAATCTCAAATAAAATTACTAAAAAGAAAATTATTACTTTTAGGACAGTCCATCTCACAATTAAACTTGCGCACTTATTATATCATGAATTAGGATTCATAAGAGCATCTACTTCCATCACCATCCATTCATCTTTTTCACATATCACTTTTAAAATTTATCCACCCTCAAAACTTGAAAAATTCTTTGGCAGCAATATTTCAGTGGTAACAGTGGCAACCATTTGACTGCCTATATTTCTCCGACAATGACAACGAGTGAAAGTTTTTTTAGTAATCACAACTCCATAAAACGAGAGGAGTACAACAATAAAAGCTTAGGGTCCCGTTTGTTTTCAGAGGTAGAATGGATGAGATTTATAGTGAGGTGATTAATAGTGAAGGGATTAAGTAAAATTATATTTGTTTTGATGATAGTTGTTAGTGTAGGAATTGTTAAATTATTTTTATATAAAATAATAAAACAAATAAAAAAATATAAAAAATTAAACATTAATATTTTAAAAAAAATTCCCAACATATAAAAAATAAAAAAATTTCTAATCCGCTTACTATTTTTCTAATATCATTTCTACCTTCTCCTTCTCAATCCTCCTTCCAAGGCCTTTACTAATACCAAGTAGGGATGGCAATTTGAAATCGGCCCGACGGGGACCCAACCCCCCGACCCCGATTAAAGCGGTTTTTCCTCGAAAAATATCTCCTACGGGTCGGGGATGGTACTAAAAAATAAAGCCCCGATGATTTTCAGGCCGGGAACGGTGATATATGTTTCACCCCCGGCCTCGACCCCGTCCCCGTTAGCCCCCCGAATCAAACTTATTATATATGCCCCTTAATAGTTAATATATAACCCTCAACTATTCTATTCTGTCTCTCTCTCTCTCTCACTCTCTCTCTTCCCTCTACACTCTCTCACTCTCGCACCTCTCCTCTCTCTCACTCTCGCATCGCACCTCTCCTCTCCGCCTCCTCAATGTAGCCGTCATTGTCCGCGACGCCAGAGTCGCTGTCCACCTTGTCGTCGTCTCCACCGTTTGTCTCCTCCTCAACGCAGCTTTCACCTCTGTCGACTCCGCCGTTCGCTCTACCTCCATCGCTGCCCTCTCTCAGATCTATGTTGATCTCATCCGATCTACGCCAATCAGCCGTTTGCCGTCGCCAATCAGCTGATCTACGCCGATCCCCTCCGTCGTTCTCTCTCTCTGTGTATACATGTATGTGTATGTCTCTATGTGTATGTATAATGCATGTGTGTGCTTGTGAATGTATACATGTGAGTATGTATGTATGTATGTATGTATGTATTTGTTGAATGTTGTTGAATGTCTCTGTGTTGAATGTATACATGTGAGTATGTCTTTGTGTTGAATGTTGAAACGGATTTGGATCGGGGAACTTTCGGGGTCAGGGAAACCTAATCCCCGTTGGGGGCGGGGACGGGGACCGTGATAGGTTCCCCGTCGAGATCGGGGCTAGGGACGAGGAAGTATTGGCCATCGGGGATCGGGGACGGGGAGTAGGATCCCCGGTCCCGCCCCGCCCCGCCCCGCCCTGTTGCCATTCATGATACCAAGGGATTAGGAGTCCCCTCCCCATCTCTCAAAACAAACACCCCATTTAGTAGTCCCACCTCACTATCAATCCCAATCCCTTCCCTATAACCCCAAACAAACGGGGCCTAGAAGAGGTTCATAACTTGAGGTTGTTCTTAGTTCAAAGGAAATTGGTCTTATAAAGGTAAATTTCTTTTAAAAAATTGATAAAAATAATAAAATATGTTCGTCATTTTTTCAGGGCCGAACTCCCAAACATATGATTGAAATTCGGGAATATAGGCCCGAACATTGTTTATTTGTTCGGAAAGGCATTCTCGAACGAATAAGTAATGTTCGGGAATGCCGGTCAGAATATGAAAATTTCTTAACACATTGAACAGTCAAAATTGTTAACGTTTGCAGAAGTTTTCATTTTTTTAAATTCGGGAATACAGGTCCTGAACATTATTTATTTGTTCGGTAATAAGTAATGTTCAGGAATGCAGGTTCAAACATGAAAATTTCTTAATATATTGAATGGTCAAAATTATTAATACTTGCAGAAGTTTTCATTATTTCAAGTTCGGGAATACAAGCCCGAACATCGAAATTTCTTAACACATTAAATAGTCAAAATTTTTAACACTTGTAGAAGTTATCAGAAGTAGCCCAAATCTATTAGCAAGTTCAAAAGTTATTCCTTCATGCATAGCTTTGATAATATTGCTGTGTAGTTCTTTGCTGAGCTCATAATTTTATAAAATCTATCAACAAAACCAATCAAACCAATTATTATAATTTTTTTTCTTACAGGAGAAGAAATTATTACGAGAAAACTAAGAAATTATGTATATATATATATATATATAGAGAGAGAGAGAGAGAGAGAGAGAGAGAGAGAGAGCATATCAACTGTGACAATAGTGGATGAGATAGCAGAGACAGTAATCACATTGGCTCTTTTTCTTTTTGGTGGGCTTTGTTAAGGTTATTTGAAAGAAGGTTTTTTTTTTTTTGGGGGGGGGGGTGTACACTTAATGGATGGAATGTTTTTACAAGAATAATTTTGGTATTACTTGAGACGGAAATTTTTTTTTGAGGGTTTCAAAATTTATAAGTGGGGGCCCAAAGAAATGGAAGATCCAAAATAATTCATCAAATGCTAATAGCACCAGTCAAAAGTTATTTCATAACTTATTTACCAAACACAATTCAATATTTAAATTTATAATTTAGTAGTTATATTAAACAAATTAACAACTTTTAATTAAAGATATAATTTACAATTTATTAAGTTAAAATGTATAATCTATTTTAACAGATACACTAAACACTTTCACTGTCTTCACTCTTCTTCTAGACATACTCATTGAGAACAACATAAAAATAATTTCTTACTCGTCAAATACTCAAATTCACCTTTGGCACCACTCAAAATTATTCAACATTCCTGCTCTATCAACAAAGCAATTTACCTCTTCACTCCAATTCACATAGTTTATTGTGTTCTTAGGGTAGATGATGACCTAATTCACCTAGTTAGACAATTTACTAATTAAATAACAGTAGTGAGATTTGTTGCTTTTTATTTTTTTATCTTATACAAATTTTTGTATGATTCGTGGAAGATATTGTATCATGATTTATCTTTTTATACTGTGAAAAGGTGAGATCTTAAGCTATGTGAGAGAGTATAAATTATTTTCATATTGGTGAAAATGTGAGACTTTGAGTTTTGTGAGAGAGTATATGTGGGACGACAGAATATTATACATACTTGAAAGATTAATTAAGCCAAAATTTGTGTGCTAAAAAAGCATGTAGTAAACCTAGTTACCTAGAAAAAGTGTGGCTCTTATTGAATTGGTATATTGTAGGATTATGCATAGGATGAACTTAATGATAGTAGTCTCGAGGAGAATGAGAACATGATTTCAGGTCTTATGGTTCGAGCGTTTGAAATTGATTAAAATGAAAAAGTGATTGTTTATTATCTATTTTAGTAGGAATTATATTTCCAAATTAAATAGTAATAGTCCGATTCTCCTAATCTCCATGGAAATTTCACATTTCAAGAGAAATGTTAACTATTCAAGAGAAAAGACAATTAAACCCACAATATTTTCAATTTTATTATAGTTTTCATTGGAAAATTCTTAATGAAATCAAACACTTAACTAGCATCGATGGACAAATTTTACTATTAGTAATGTGATTCTCATTCCACTTTTAAAGATCACCTACTCTTGTCCCCACCAAAACATTTCCAGCTGTAGAAGAAATACCGTTAAAGGAAAAAAACAAACCCAAACACGCCAGAAAATAATCAATTAATTGATCATTGCATTTTGCAAGATAAAAGGTCGTACTGAGTTTGAATCGTGAGTCGTCACTTGGTGATATCTCTCTTTAATGAGTATGCAACCCTAATAATAATATTAGTTGTTGGAGTTGGGGACCCCACATGGCCTGGAAATTTGGTTTTCTTTTTTTTTTTTTTTTTGCTATTTTAATTTGATTAAAAAAATTATATATAGTTGATTGTAGTTGATTTGATGATGTAAGAAAAAAAAATTAAAATAACTATGGTTCAGACGCGATATTTTATCTTATTAACTATTTTAACATATTTTGTTTTTATTAACTATTTTAACCAAAAAAAACTACTTCCCAAACAGGGCATACTCTGTTTCTTCATGATCCACACACACAATGACTACAATTACTAATCTAACTTTTGTTTGAAGCTCTGGACCCTGTTGTGCATGAAATAGTCAAAATTTTGAGAAATTCACCCCCCACTTTATTTTGGAAAAAACTATATAAATTAGGGTAAATTACACTCACCTCATGTGTGGTTTAAAAAAAATATATAACAATTATAGTAATTTTTTTTTCAATATGAAATGTGACTGAAATTAATATATATAAATAAAGATATACATTTTTTAGTTGAAAACATATGACAGAATTATTTTTTTATTTATATGACTAAAGAATTACTAATGAAAAATAACCTAACTATTGTGTGAATTAAAATTTTATAGGAGAGTAATATAATTATATTAAAAGTATGAAATTAATTATATTTCCTTCAAAACTTAAGGGAATGTGAGTCATTTACTTTATGATTTAAGAGAAACTTTAGTAGTGTGTCATTCACTATGCTATTGTTAAAATTTAGCATAACGGACACAAAAAATCTATTCAGACAAGATATTATTCATCATACTATATATAGCGTGATATTATTTATTGTGTCAAATTTGACACGATAGGAACATTGTGCCAAATTTCTAATCATGTCAAATTTTATCACAATAATGTTTGCCTATAGATTTTTATAATTTATTATATTATTCTAAAGAATATTTGGCCACACGTTTTTATTAATAAATTAATATAAAATTTAAAATAATATTTTTTAAAAAATAATTATTAATCTTCATATTAAAATAATTTTAACTCAAAATAATTTTTGACATCTACTGTACACATTTTTATTGAATTTTGACCCAAAAAAAAACTACAATGGAACATAAGTTAAAATTGATGAGATTAAGAATAAAGTGAGATCTTATCTAAATCTCAAAGACGAATTGTGTAATTTATCATAATACAGTGATATTAATAAGGGTTGATAGTCCACTAGGTTATCAATAAGAGGAATAAAATATCAAAAAAACATTAGAATTTCCATACAATTTGTACACATTCTTCAAATTTTTACAAATTGGCTTGTTCAGTATAATGTTATGTTTACAAATCTTCTTTTATATTTACAAATTTTGAAAATTATAAACAAAAACTTATTTTGTGTCTATTTTAGATTTTGAAAATTTGTAACATTTCAAAAAAAAAAAAAAAATTCTACATTTCTGTACCCAAAAAAAAATAATAATTTCACTTGTTTAGGAAATAAAAACCCTTCTTCTCACACCCCTTGTGACTATCCCCACCTCTAGCAACTATCTCTTGCAACCTATAACTCCTTTTGGTTGCACCTAAACCATATTTTACTTGCAGTTAGGACTATGTAAAATATCGTCAAATCTGTTAAAATCGCACCGGTTTGCATCAATTTGAACTGTTCTAACCGCTAATCACGGGTTAAATTTTAAAATTTATAATTCGCCTTTCAAACCGTTCCGCTTTGTTATAATTAATACATATATATTTTTTAACCTCCAATAAAATATCAATGTAAGAATGAATGTGAGAGAGATTTAAGATATGAAATTTATTACAAATTAATAGTTATATATATGAAATATATTATGTAAAATTACTTTATGTTATATATATATATATATATATAATATTATACAAATTATTGTTATATCTTATGTAAATATATGATAATTAGTTAGAATATGTTTCAATTTGTCAATCCGTCAAAAATCGTCCAAACTACAATTTGACAATCCGCAAATCTGCCAACCTGTTATTCGGTTTGTAATTTTACTCTCAAACCGCCTAAACCATACTGCGCACACCCCTACTTCCAACAACCATCTTATGCTTGTAACCACCTTTGACTATCATCTTTAGGGGTGTTTTGGGCTATTTTGAAAACTTGGCTAAAAGTTAATTTTTGGCTTTTAATGTATTTTGAGCTATATTATCTTTCTATTTTTACACATTTTTCAAAATTTTTTTTTTTTTAAAAGTCCGCTTTTAACCATCTTTTTTACTTTTTTTTTTTTTGGTTTATTTTCAACTTTAATGATTTTTTTTTTTAAATTTCAAAAAGTTTTAGGTCTCTAGATTCAGCTCAAGACGAATCGAAAAATTATAATATTTTATAAAAAAATTCAATTTTTTTTTTGAAAAGATAGAAATAAACCAAAATAAGCAAATTTTTTTTGTTTATTTTCGTCTCTAATGATTTTTTTCTAAAATTTTTCAAAAAAAATAGACATTTTATATTCGTCTTGGCAAAATGAACAAAAAAAGTTTTAAAAAAGAAAAATTTGACATAATTTTTAAAAAATTTCCAAAAAAAAGAAGCAATTTTTTTTTTGGGGAGCCAAAATGGGCCTTAATGACTAGCTACTAGGAATGACAACAGGTCGAGGGGGCCAAGGATGACACTTCTCGTCTCCAATTCCCGAAGATAAAAAATCCCCGTCCCGATCCCCGATGGGAAACCCATCACCTCCCCCGCCCCCCTAACGGGGATTGGGTTTTCTCGACCCTGAAAAATCTCCGGCAGATCTGTTCAACACACACACACACAAGAACAACAACAAAAAAATTTAATCTGTATATGGATAGATTTGTTCATCAATAACAAATCTAGAATGACAGATTTGTTCATCAACAATAGATTTGGACAGATTTGTGTATATAGACAGATTTTTTCATCAACAACAATCATCAAAAAATTTAATCTATATATGAACAACAATCATCAAAAAAAAAAAAAAAAACAGATTTGTTTATTATACACACACACACACATATATATATATACAATCAAGATGGAACTTGTGTGAAAGTAACATATATATATATATATAGAGAGAGAGAGAGAAAAAAAAAAAAAGAGTTGGGCGTTGATTCCTCTATCGGCACTGGTACCGGCACCGACGAGTCCATTGATCAAGACATCGGACCACGATTTGTTTAGATCGGTGGCTTCATGGTTCACGGACCACGATCTGTTCAGATCGGTGGCTTCACGGTGGTGGATTTGGATGATGATGATGATGATGATGATGATAAGAAGAAAGAGAGAGAGAGAAATTTGAATGAGTGAGTGAAAAAGAGAAAGATGAGAGATGCGGTCTGAGCGAGTGAGTGAGCGAGTGAGATGATATTAGGGTTTGGTTTTTATATATACATATGGATGGGTAAAATAGTAATTTCACTTCGGGGACTAACGGGGACGGGGATAGGCCAGGTACGAGGCTAGGACACTTATCCATATCTCTGGTCTGAAATTGATCGGAGATTGATTTTTGAATACCATTCCCGTCCCGTTGGGGATATTTTTCGGGAAAAAACTGCTCAAATCGAGGTCAGGGAGTCGAGTTCCCGTCAGGCTGAGTTCAAATTGTCATCCCTACTAACTACTAGTGTTCAAAATCCTATTTGGCACCGCTAACCGTGCCCTATTAGCAACAACTACTTTCATAAACGGTTTTTGATGGCCAACAATAAAATCTTGCCATTATTACTGGGGCTTCGTTTAAAAAGTGGTTTCATTTTTGGGAAATTTAGTTAAAATTCTTCTATTGGACCATTGTTTGGTGAAAATGATAGTCTAATTTATTTTTTTTCATAAACTCCCTAAGGAGAAAGCACATAATTGAGTAAGGACAAAGTAAAATATATATTTTTTCCTCCTTTCTTTCTTGGATAATATTGTCAGAGTAATATGTTAATATCAAATAGAGTAATTATCAAACAAAGTAACATGTTATTGTTGCTGTTTACATCAATTTCAATGGTAATAATTTTTTTAATAAAAAATTTCACACTCAACATAGATCTTATTTGATAGATCTTGATGAGAGAATTCTAAAAATATTAATTTTATTAAAAACCGACATCTACATTAAAAGTTATATTATTTTAAAGTTTAATATTTTGATAATATTAATATTTGTTGGACTTTTCAAAAAAAAACTTTTTGTATTTGTCCTTAATGCATTAAAATTTTATTATGAGGGGGGTTTTGACCAAATTCCTCTTGATTTTTTAATTTTTTAGTTATTTTATTTGAGATTAAAAATCTCATATGGGCTAGGCTTTTGAATTTTTTAATTTTTGTGAGAGAGAAAAAAGTGAAATAATTAAAATTTAAATGTAATATTTTATTTTATTGATTTTTTAACTTATTTTATTATTATTTTTGTTATTATTTTAGCCAAAAAAAAAAACAACAATGATTCATCCCACTAAAAATATCACCACTAATAACACTAATGCATTAAAAAAGTATTAAAAAAAAAAAAACACAACTCCAAAACTAAAATATCACATCATTAATAACGGGATCCACTGCCACCTAATTAGTGGGAGTACTAATTAGTACTCCCAAGCATTTTTCAAAAAAAAAACTCCTTTAAGGTATCTACAAACGAATTCTATATTTGACTGTCACCAACAACATTTACCATCACTTATTTTCAAATTATAACAAATTAAATTTTAAAATATATATAACAAACGATTTTTGTTTTTAAATTTTAACAGAAAAACATATTTAATTTTTTTTATATAAAATAAAAACAATAAATAAACTGTAAAACTTACCCAACACCACCTTGGGATCTTTTGAGAAAAGGATAAAAAGTTAATTTTTAACTTTTTTATTCATTTTAAATCACATTATTTTTTATATTTTTTACTCACAAAAGATAAAATAAATTATAAAAACAAAAAAATTATTTTTTTACCAACTTTTTCAAAACACTCCCTTATAATACGACGTTTATTTTTGCAATGGCCCATCCAAACCTCCTTTAAGAATCCTTATGCGTCTGATCTAACTCTATTTATTTTTATTTATACTGTTTGTTCTCCACAACACATTGATTTAAAACTCTAACCACTACTACAACTACTTTACACTACTGTCATTCTCTCTCTCTCTACTTTCTCTTTCTAGAAGAAGCCATGGCTCGGAACCCTGCGTTCGCTTTTGCATTTCTGTTCTTCATAGTGTCCGGCGTCGGAGCTCAGTCTCCAGCTTCGTCTCCGACCAAAACTCCGGCGGCTACAGTGACTCCTTCCTCACCTCCTGCGACGGCGCCTTCGAAGCCTACATCTCCGGCTCCAGTGAACACGCCTTCGAAGCCTAAATCTCCGGCTCCCGTGACAGCTCCAACTTCCTCACCTACTAAATCTCCAGCGCCTTCGAAGCCTAAATCTCCGGCGCTTTCGAAGCCTAAATCTCCAACTCCTGTGACGGCTCCAACTTCAGCCCCGCCTACAGCGATCTCAGTTCCTCCAGCTACGGCTCCGACGACACCAACTGTTCCAGCTCCTGTATCATCTCCGCCAGCCAAGACACCAGTGAGCTCGCCACCGGCTCCGGTTCCGATAAGCTCTCCTGCTACGGCTCCGGTCACCACGCCAGCCGTTTCTCCGGCCACCGCGCCAGCTGTTGCTCCTCCGGTGCCGGCTTCTTCTCCTCCGGCTGTGGCTGTTTCATCGCCGGCTCCGAGCAAGAAGAAGACTAAGAAGAAGCACAATGCACCTTCGCCGGCACCGTCTTCAGAGATGCTCAGCCCTCCTGCACCGCCGAGCGAAGCCCCTGGTCCGAGTTCTGACTCGATCTCGCCCGGTCCAGCTCTGGCAGATCAGGTGTGTACTCTATGCTCGCTTATCTTTTGTTCATTGCTTCTAAAATGCGACTTTGTGCCAAATATACATCCAGATCTGCATTGAAAGTTACATTTCCATGAAAATAGTTGTTTGTTTATCTTCAAATTCGTGTTGAGCCATTGCTCTCATGGGCACGTAAACACTTGAGAACGGTGCAGTGTGTCGGTTTCATAGCAAATGGTGACGATGTCCCTCACATAATTCTAGGCTGTGTTAGGAATTGAGTAAACATTTAAAAGAGAATAAAAAAATAATTAAAATGTAATTATATTTTATTTATATTTTTTATTTTTTATTTTTAAATTTTTGCTTAAATTTATTCATGGAACCTGAACACAATTTTAGACCGCAAAAATGCTTTAGACCACTAATTAGTGGTGGCTCTAATAATGTGGCAGTGGGTCCCACCCACTGCTACATGTATTTTGTGCTTTTTTTTTTTTTTTTTTTAATTGCCACCTCACTAGTGGTGGTATTAATGATGGTAAATTAGTGGTCTATAGCATTGTTCTTTTAGACCGCTTGCCTTCTAGGCATGTGAGTTGAGGCTCCAATTACATTTCCTTGAGGCGTTGTGATGACAAACGCGTCAATTTTTTTTCTTATTTTCGCTTAAATTCTTAATTTTAAATTTAATTATTTTAATAGTACAATTTCACATAATTTTATCAATAACTTTAACAGCTTTAGTACTCGATCCTTATCAATCAATGTTCTTCCAATTTTTCTTTATTAAAATTGAAAAAATTGAATGAAATACAATTGCATGGATAGTTTTGTTTCCGCCGACAATTAAGTGACATGAATGTGTTGTCCACGCGCCTTCATAGTTTGTGGGGCTTCTTCTCTGTTATTGTTTGGGCTGTGAACAAAAACAGCTGAATCCAAACAAATGTGGAACTCAAAATATTATGAAATCGAGTAAAAACTAGTTGTTGCAGAACCCGAGGCAAAGACAGCTATAATAATGGGAGGGAGAGGGCAAATGAACACGGATCAGGTGCATGATAGCACAGTGACATTATTCTCACCGTCTACTTTTAGTTTGGTAGATCTAATTAATTAAGCGCAATTACATCTGGGTTGATATTTTGATTTTTTAATTATTTTAATTTGGGATTAAAAAAAATTGTTTAGAATAGGTTTTTTGGCTTTTTCAGCTTTTGTGAGAAAAAAATAAAATGATTATGAATTGAATGTGACATTTTATCCTATTTATTAAAATAACATATTTTGTCATATATGAGTATTTTAACCCAAAACATCTTCCCAAACAAGCTCTAAATATTTCTTGGATTTTTTTGGGAAAATTTTATCTGTATGTAGAATGGATTGAAAAATCTTTGGATTTTGCCCTATGATAAATATATGCATATGCAGAGTGGGACAGAGAAGTTGAAGTGCATGCAGATGGTGGTCGGAAGCTTGGTGTTGGGATGGGCTGCCTTCTGTTGGTTGTTCTAGACTAGTCTTGGTTACTACTCTCTCTCTCTCTCTCTCTCTCTGTCTCTCTTGCTTCTTTTTTATCTTTTATTTTTTATTTTTAAATAATTGATGTGTCCCCATGTTTACTTTTGTATAATTATTCATTGGCTTGATTTGGATCTTATGTGGGTATTTATACACATTGGCTTTGTAATATTAGGAGTGTTTGGGTCAAAATTACATTTAAATGGGGACAATTTAAAATATAAGTTTTTATGGAAGTGCAAGTGAAATTTTATTCAGATTCGGTGCATGTAAAAATTATGTCATAAAACATAGTTTTCATTTGCAGTTCTATAAAAATACAATTATTTTGTATTATTCCTATTAAATATAATTTTTACCCAACAGTTTGAGGGAAACCATATGATTTTTATATTGACTGTTGTCTTCCCTTTGGACCATCCAAGAGCACTAACATTTTTCTCATCCTTACCTTTATTTGCGAATGATTTGGCATATTATGTATAAGGAAGATCAAAATAATTGTCTCTGTTATGAAAGTTATGAAGGTTGTGTTTGGCTTATGTATTTGTGAAGAAATTTGAAGAGAGAGAAAAAGAAAATGGAAATGAGAAATGAAGTAAAAATATATATATATATATATATATAATTGCATTACACATTGGCGTGTTTGATTGGGAGGATTGGAGGGGGGACTATCCACTATTTGGATTACAATCCAAATAGTGTTCCTTATCCGTCGTTTGATTTTTTTTTAGTCCGCCGGACATGGAGTCCGGCCGGATTCCATGTCCCCCATATGGGGGACTATTGTGTCCTAGGGGGTGGGGGGTGGGGGGGTGGGATAGAATGTGGAGGACTATTCACTGTTGGGATTAGATGCGAAAATGACCATTTTGACCCTCTACTATTTAATTATGTATTATATTTAATAAAATTCAATAAAATTTAAATGTCTCAATTTAAAAATAAAATAATTTTATTTAATTTTTTATTGATGTTTTATTTATTTAAATTTTTAAAATAATTTTTTATAGATATTTTATTGATGTTTTATTTTAAAATGTTGTTTATAATTTATTTAATTTCATTATTTAAATTTTAATATGTGTTTTATTTAAAATTTATTTAAAATTTTAATTAAAATAATAATATAAATTTTTTATACAGGTTATACAGTATTTTATTAAATCAAATTTAGTGGTTATTTATTTATTTAATTGTGTAAAAAAATAAATTTATTTAATTGTGTAAATAAACAAACACAGTAAAGTTTTGCATGTAAAAAAAATAATGATTTGTTATACAGTAATGATTTAAAACAAATTTTATTGATATTTTATTTATTTATTTATTTAATTTAAAAAAAATGAATTTATTTAATTTAAAATAATTAAAATATTAAAGATATGTTTAATATTGCTATTACTTAGTAAACAATTAAAAAGGGTAAAATAGTCTTTTGTTCATTTATCCTATCCAGTCCGTCCAACCAAACGTTGGATTCACTGAAAATAGTCCTATCCAGACATCTAATCCCATGAAAAAACAAACACAGGATACATATCCAATCCGACCAAATAGTCCGGGGGATTCACAGTCTCAGGACTCAAGTCCGATGGATTCTAATCCCCCATTTTCCAGTCTGTCCAATCAAACACACCCATTTGGTAATAATTTAAAGATTCAAACACCAAAAAAAAAAAAAATTGGCACTATTTACATGGAGTACTGTTGTCATTTCAGCATGTCTTTTACTTTAGAAACAGAAGTGAACGAAGCCGCAGGACCTCCTTCCTACGTTCAATTCTAAGTACTCTACTCAACTCTCAGCGGCTATGATGGAAGTACTTTGATTGATCGGTGTCGCTTCTTCTTTAACTTGTTCCATTACTATGAGAAGTATATAATTAATTTAAAGAAATCTAAAATTGATTGAGAAAAATTCCAAATAAATGTATCCAATCCATATACCAAACCGTATGATTAGTAGTAAAACCCATTGTTTATGTGATGTTTAAGAGATAAGTAATGACTAAGATCATCTCCAACATCATTTATTTTATCAAATTTGAGTAAAAATTTCATTTGATATCCAGCCCTTCAATCGACAAAAGTAATCTTTCCTCACTTTGAGTATGCTTTGCTTTGGGTTTTCTAGCACTAAGCAAATGACTGGGGAATATCTGGCCAGTCGTCCGGTTTTGCAAAATCAACGGCACCAAACAGTGAAATACTGAAAGCTCTAGACATCTTCTATTTCATGAAATATTTTTGATATTCTCAATTTGATACCTGTTTGATAAAACCGTTGAAGTTGAAAAAGTATTCATTTTTCATCAAATTCAAATTTAATGATGAATTTGATATAGGATTTGAGATGGTCTAACAAATTTGTTGTACAGTGGTATGACCCAACTCTAATGAATAAGAAGTTGAGGATTCAACTCTCACAAGTTGTGTGGATTTGGTATAGGGAGGCTATACGTTTTAAAAAAAAAAGAAAAAAAAAGCAGTGAATAATGGGGAGACCAGTACTTTTGTACTAGTCTAATAGTAAGAATGTGACATTCTTTTTGGCATGAAATGTCCGAAAGCGAACAATAATTTTTTAGCAATAAGATGAGGGAATCTATTTACTTCCAACCGCAAGTCATTCTAAACCCGTAGGCAAAGTAAAGAAGAAAAAAAGTGAATGCGACCCAACATGCTTTTATCAATTTCCATCTCATTTTATCCAAGGATTTTTTTTCATTCGCTAAGAGATTAATTATAAATAAATAAAAGTATATTAAACGAAATGATTATGATTCAATATCACATAACTAGAACCCCAATAGCCTCATATAATGAAAAAAACACACACTTAAACTTGACAAGTAGTACATGAATAATTCAACAAGTAGCAGCTAGAGCCTAAACAAGTCCGGGAAAGTAATATACAACTTAAGTTCAACTACTCTAAAAAATAACAACCGGGAAAGTTATATACAACTCAAGTTCAACAACTACTCTAAAAAATAACATCCAAGGAATAATCAATCTTTATTTTATCCTTTAACAAAAAATATAATTTTATCCTCAATTAGCTGCACTCTTTACTAGGTGACAATCAACTTAATACAACACATTAACACATTTTATTTTTTTATTACAATTTTATCTTCATTCTTAACCTTCCAAACCGAACCCTTACCCCACTCCACCCACCACCTGCAGCCACCCTTCCCAACCTTTTCCTCCTTCGCCACTTTCCCAATCCCTTCTCCCACGAACGGTGTCCCTCCTTAGCACCCTCATCTTCCTCGACAACCCTGCCCCTTTCTACCTCCGATACCCATCCACCCACCAACCCACCCGACCTTAGGCACCACCACCTTCTCACCTTCTTCATCATTGTCGTGAAGCCCTAGTCACGCCTCTCCTCCTACGAAATTTTATCTATGAATCTCTATCTATCAATCTCTAAGAAATTGTTCCTTAATGAATATTTTGATTAGAATGTGCTTGTTCCTTTTTTAACCTTGAGATTATGGATTCAAGTCACAAAATAACTACTTTGTGCACTATACCAAAAATAAGATGTGTACTCAATCTTTTCCTTTCCAAATACATATTAATGTGTACTAATTTAACGTGATTTTTTAATGTGTTTATTCCTTTTTCATAAAATTTAGAATTGAACTTTACCTTCACCATTGGCTTTTAGATACACTATCGTGATTCAATCTCCCCCTTTCACCAATTAAAAACTTTGGCAGCAACCTCTGCAATGCTTTTATTGCTATTTTATGGCCTCCATCCACTTGCTACTCACTTAATTGCCGAATATAGTGATCTTCACAAGTCCCTCCATTACCATACATTGTTTGGATTTTAACTCTCATGTCGGCCCTGTTTGGTACAGCTTAATTTCAGCTTATTTCAGCTTTCAGCTTAATTTAAGCTATTTTGATGTGTTTGGTTTAGCTTATAGCTTATAGCTTATAGCTTTGTGGAAGTCAGAAAACAGCTTATTCTTTGAGTGGGGCAGGAGATGCTTTAAGAATAAGCTGGAAATCAGCTTAAGCTGAAAGTTATAAGCTATAAGCTGTTTAGGCATAAGCTATAAGCACTTTCCCACAGCTCTACCAAACGGGGCCGTCATCTCCTCTCATCTTTTTTCAGGATGGATAAATATTGTAATGTTATACCTCATTAAAAATTATAAAAAAAGAAAAAAAAAAGCCACTACTGACATTCTCACAATTTTTTTGGATTAGCCTACAATTTTAGATTAGTCAAATTCTAACGTGAATAAATTCACTTTTATGGGGATTATTAGGCAGGCCTGAAGCCAGATGTCCCCATATTTTGAGCACTGCAAGGTGCTTAACACTAACTCATCATGTGGCTCAAAGGCCTACGACCTCGTCCAAGCCTGCATGGCCCATTGGCCTTTTCCCTGCCTGAGCCCGTGCCCTGGGCGGGCTGAAAACAACTAGAAGATATATTAAAACTCCAAAAACATGACAGAGATGAGTGAGAAAGTTGTGTCCAGTTTTGTCATCAATTTTTATGTTCCTATAGACTTTGGTAAAGGGCACAGCCCACAAAGCATCCGACAATGGAAAATCTCCAGAGCACAGGTTTGCATTAATATATATACAGAGAGAGACGGAAAGACAACAACAATAACAATATAATATGTATATATTTAGTCACATGTCACAAAACAACCACTACAACAATAATGAAAGAAAATAAAATAAACACGATTATTAATCTGCAATTGTCTGGCCAAAATTCAGATTACACAAGGCTCAAAGACTATACTTACAGGTATATTTTAAAATAAAATAATAATAAGAATTTCCCAAATTCACATATGAAGTTATATTCATGAGAGGACTCAATCAAGCCTTCCACAGATCATTTTTGTATTTTTCATTTTCTTATCAAATCAAGAAACATTCGAGAAATAGAACCTTCACAAGCATTTTTTGCAACATCAGAAGATGTACATAAAACATATAGAATCTTACCACAAAACATTGGATACATCCATAGGTCATTTTTTGGTCAGCCCCTCCCACCGTTGCCATGTCGTTGGGTCCTAAAGAAGCTAAGCAGTGCCTGAGCCTGCAACCAATTAAAAACTTAATGCATTAGTATTCCAAAATAGAAGGGCTTTAATTACACTAATGGTCCCCAAAATGTACATTCATTAGTCCCCAGAGTATACATCTTGTTACACTTTAGTTCCTAATCTTTTGGTTGTTCCAACTTTGGGTCCTCAAAGTATGTGATTTGTTACACTTTAGTCCAAAACGTCAGCGTCATTCAAAATCAATAACAACGGGATATTTTTGAAATCTTACAAGCCTCAACAAAATCAAAATAACCAAATACTAAAAGTATCCATTTTGTAACATTTTGGTTCCTACAATATCTGTTTTGTCTTATTTTAGTCTCCAAAATATGTACTTTCTTGCATTTTTCATTTTTCATCTTTAATCTTCTAATTTTGTTTTATTTATTTATTTTTTGTAAAATTATGAAAATACCCCTTCTGATATTGATTTTTGGACATTGCTGATGCTAGGGACTAAAGCGGAACAAATTGCAAAAACAATTAAAAGATTAGAGATTAAAGTGTATAACATAATACATACTTTGGGAACTATTTGTGCAATTAATTTGAAATAGAATTTTAGCTAAACACATGAGGAAGGGGGGGCGTGTAAAGAAGTATACCTTTTCTTTGGCTCGTGGGGTGCCTGACTGTGACAATACCACTAATGGGGGTAGATAATACATAATACATACTTTGGGAACTATTTGTGCAATTAATCTGAAATAGAATTTGGCTAAACACATGGGGAAGAGGGAGCGTGTAAAGAAGTATACCTTTTCTTTGGCTCGTGGGGTGCCTGACTGTGACAATACCACTAATGGGGGTACAACACCTTCTGAAATTACCAGGCTACAGAATCGATTGCTGTTCGTGCAAAGCTGCAGAAGAGCAGCTGCTGCATTCTCTTTTCCTCTTGCAGAACCCAACTCAATTACCTCAACCAGAACTGGGATCGCTCCCTCCTGGCCAATAGCAATCTTTCCCTCCTGAATAGTAGCAAGATTTGCCAAAACAGCAACCGCTTTATCAACCATCCCAGCCGCAGGATCCATCATTTCTACAAGGTATTTCACAGCCCCAGCCTGCACGATCCGAGTTTTGTTTTCATGAAATATTGACAAATTAAATAAAGCTGTAGCCGCGTCTTTCTTTCCCCTAGGAGTCCCATTTCCCAGTAAGTCAACTAGAGGTTTTATTGCCCCGGACCTTCCGATCGTGACCTTGTTATCCTCAATAACCGAGAGACTAAAAAGAGTGGCAGCTGAGTTCTCCCTAGCCACAGGGCTACCTGTCTCAAGAACATGAATCAGGGGTTCGATTGCATTAGCATTGGCAATTACAGTTTTGTTGTTATCATTAATTGATAAGTTGAGAAGTGCAGTAACGGCATTTTCTTGAATCATTGTGTCAGTTGAATAGAGTAGATCAACCAACAAGCTAATGGCTCCACAGCTTGCAATTGCGATTCGGTTATCCATATTATGTTTGGCAAGTAGCCTAAGTTCAGCTGAGGCATTTCTTTGCGCATCGATTGAAGTGCTCCTCAAGTCCTCAGCAAGCCTCCTGACTTGGCTTTGAACTTCAGAAAGATCAGCCCTTGTTTCAATGGCAGGTGAAGAAACTATCCTTGGAACAAACCACCTTTCAGGACGGCGCCACATTGATTGGCTTCGAGATCTTGTCTCCAATCTTAGTGGAACCTCACGTTGTCTCTGTGGGGTGGTCAAGGTGCTAGCAGCTTGTGGCTCTGATGGAAGCTCCCCAGAAGTATCACTATTGTAGGCTGTTGCTGGTGAAGACACATTGTTGCCATCAGCCAACATCCCTTGTGAAATATTCGCACTAGAAAGTGCACTGGACGTTGCGGCAGTTCGATTATGGCCATGAGGCAACCGTTCATCAGCCACACAAGCACTAGAAAGTTCTGTTCTTGATGGTGAAATGGGGGGTTGGCTACCTGATTCCAAACCTAGCTCTCCTGAGTTAGCCAGCCTGTCTTCAGAACTATTTACTGATAATCTATCAATATCCAATCCATGCCCATTTCCATCTGAAGATGAACGGGGATGTGATGGAGAGGTTCCCTCTTGATGGCCTCCACTAGATGAAATTAGGTTCTTTCTAGGTGAACCTGTAGACCGAGTTGATTCGGGTGACATATGTTGGTTGCTTCTTGAATGAGGAAGGATATGCGGATCCTTGGAGGCAATATTCTCAGCATGTGCAAGTAAAGAAAGCTGGTTCAAGCTCATAGACTTCATGGGATCAGGCAACTTCACATTGTTTGTTTCACACCAATTTGCAATCAATTGCTTTACAGTGTAATTAGGAATAAGATTGGTGTGGGTCAGGGTTTGCCGTGTCTTGGGGCAAACAATAAGCCCAAGATCAATCCATTTCCTGATAGAAGCTCGCTCATAGGTTTGTCCTGAAGCCACAATAACTGGATCCGTCATCAGCTCAAGTGAAAGGGGGCAGCAGAAATCAGCAGGTATCTGAAGAGGGTTAGAGCTCTGAGATTGTTTCATCATAACAAGGCGCTCATGCATGTGGATAACAAGAGCAATCATTTGATCAAAGTACTCTGCTTCACCGTTCCTTTCAGCTTGTTCAGCGTTCTCCTTCAACTTTTCAAGGGCCACAGCCTCAATCAGAAGCTCCTGGTTTGACCTTAAGCTCAGACAATCTGCAAATTTTTCCAGGCACTCTGAGCTGGCTCCGGAGCCATCCACGTGCTCCCTAATGGATTTACTGATAATAGCTGATGTTTGTTCCAAACCCATTTGTTTTATTTTCTGTACAAAAAGCTGCAACCATAAAACTTTCTAATCATAGAAATCTATGGAAAGAGCTAGTCTTTAATTTACAATTAGCAAAGACCAAGAATTCACATGTTTACGGTACTCTAAGATGAGTTTTCATCTAAGAAACAATGTTTAATGGGCAGTGAACTGGATAAGCATGAGGTGTCTTCAGTGTAAAACCAGCTCAAGAAGGTAAAACTTGGGGGAAAAAATTATCATTACTAGATACCTCAAGAGATAATGTATTCAATTCAACTGGGAGATGTTGATCAGAAGATTTCAGCACCTCGAAGATTTCCACACCAGAAGCTCGAACCTTAGATATTAATGATTCAACTTGTAGAACCTAGAGATCATCCACAACAATATGCTAGTTAGAACAAAATGAGTTCAGTACAAGAGCAGCTCCAAACCATAAGCATTTTAGTGGGGGGGGGGGGGGGGGGGGGGGGGGGGGGTGGTTGGTGGAGGAAATTAACTCAAACACCTGAGCATCCAATTATATATCTCATAACAGGCCACAGAAAAGTAAGTATTCCTCCTTGATCTAGGAACAACAAACCAAAGACAAATCCTAACCATCCACAGAGACGCTATCTTATACACCAAGTTCAAACCAAAAACCTAACTTTTTTGGTTCTAAGTGGGAAAGAGGAGTTCAGAACGGAGAAGTAATATCATGAAGGGGGCAGTATCAGATCACCAACACAATATAGATAAACACCAACTTTGTCACGAAGGTTTACATCCTATTTAGAAACAAAGTATTAGTCAGAAGGAATTGCCCGTAAACTCAGTAAGACCAGGTAAAGGAAAACCATTGCCAGAAAAATTGGGTCTACAAAACATCAAAGCAACTGTCCAGAGGAAGAATTGGAATTGGGTCACTATAATTCCGGATTTTGTGATTGCAGTAGAACCCTTCCCATAGAACAAGTCTTACAATGCGAGTCCAGGAATAAAGTTTTAACAGAAAATGATACTAACAAGTAACAATCCTAAAGTGGAATAAGGTCCTTGCAACCTTCTACCAACAATTGAAAGATGAATAAAAGAAAGAAACAATTGAAACATAGAATAAAAAGAAAGAAACAAAATGGAATCAAGAACAACCATTACCACAACCAGTTTTGGAAGCAACAACCAATGGTGATGGTGGTTATATGATGCTGAATGTGGTGGTGGTAGAAAAGAAGTCTATTGGGAGAAAAGGGAGGGCTCCCCACCCAACCCCCAAAAATAAATAAATAAAAAATATATATAATAATCTCTACATCCAGCAATGCACCACCTTAAATGAACTTCCACTGCTACCATCATGACTCACTTTCAATACTTTGCAAATGCCATCACTATTACTATCACTAGCAACACCACACCACTGTCATTAAAACTCTACAAGAAATTAAGGGGCCTAATCAATCTTTGTACTGATTAACATTCTAAGCATGAGATTGTTGAGCCTACAAGGTCTTCTGGTATTTTGGCTCGATTAAATGATATGGCAAGATAGATATGCTTTTTCCAAAATTAGAAAACTAAAACTGCATGTATAAAATCAAATCATACAAAATAGATTTTACTCCTCAATGAATGCCAATTTTCAAATAGCTCCCTCAATTCGTTGACAGAATGAACCAGTTCTGCAAATGCCTTTTGGGGCAGATCTTCAGACACTATGTCAGTGCCAAAAACAGCATCAAGCAGAGTCTGTAGCAACTTCAGTATCTCTTCAATCTTTTGGTAATATTTCTGAGCTGGATCATGATTTATGTAGTCATGAGAGGATAAAAGAAAGAAAGAAGAGATGTTGTTGAGAAGTACTTTTAACAATGATATCGCCATCACGCCTGTGTCAAGAACAGAACAGATAAGCAAGTAGTTATTGATACTGAGTCACATGGATGAAGAAAATTATATGGGAAATAACAAGCCGAACCCATAGAGAAGTTAAGCTTCTTCAATAAATGCACATTAATCTCAGAGTTCTAGGAAACTTTTCACCAAATAAACTGTTGTAAATAAACAGCAATACAAATTTGATGTGTTGAATAAGCTGTTATGTTAGGCTTTTCATCATCTATGTTTTTGTTTCAACTGAAGATTATATGGGAAATAACAAGCCAAACTCATAGAGAAGTTACAAATACTATTATTAAGCTTGCACATTGATCACAGAGTTCTAGGAATCTTTAACTTTTCACCAAATGAACTGTCATAAATAGAGGCCAGTGTAATTATCAAGACTACAGAGGTAGCAAGTGGATTTTTAACAAAGTTAGGGAAGTCATGGTGAAGAATAAAAAATAATCAAAAGCAATAATTGTAGCTGAATATAGCACCTCCAACACAATACATGAAAGGCTCAGCAATTATGGAACTAAAAAAGCAAACATGCATGTTACACAACTCTAATAGAAAAAATTGTAAACTACAGCATTCAGCCACAATAAGGAAGAAATAAAAATTAATCGAACACAAATTAAAACGCAGATGTTTAGTACATAATACCAACCAAGTTTTGATACAAGCAATAACCAGACTACCAACTGGATAGAAAAGAGACACACTTTCTTTTTCTTTTCTTTTTTTTTCTTTTTTTTTTTTTTTTTTTTTTAGGGGGGGGGGGGGGGGGGGGGAGAGTTCAGATACCTGCAATTTGATGTCCCCAGTTATTTTTCTCACATCACTGATCCTTCAGAAACTAAATTACACCAAAAATATGAGAAAACCTCTTTTGAACACTCTAGAGAAGAAAGCACGTCCCAGAGTATCAAGAGATTAAAATCATATTGAGACGATCTCCACATTTTAAATTATCTGACGGGTGATACCCAGTACAAGAAAGTAATAAATTTATCGTCAAATGAAGTTATATATTTAAAATGATGACAGAATCTGCTAAAAAGAAGAAGAAAAAAAATACTGTGAGAACTGAATCTGCTGAACCCAAAATTTTGTTTTTTAGTTGCTTCAATACGATCGTTGTCGTAATTATGTATAAATTTCTCACTGTTTTTCGTGAATCACCTATTTTGTGATTTATTTGGTGTTTTCTTGTACTCTTTCTTTTGCTGTGTCTTTTTACCTTATTATCTTTTTGGGTCTAGTTATTTTTCTAATTTTTTCAAACGTGTGTTTTCAAGTATTTTGGTTGTCTATAGATATTGGCAACAATGTGGGAAGAAGTTTTATTCTAAACAATGAGATGCATCTACTTGGGTCCTTAAAAGTAATTTGGTGGGTTCTATATAAATTTAATCAAAGGTATATAGATTGGTAAATTGTGCAGAAGCAGATCTAGAGATAGGTTGGGTTGCCTGAAAAGTAATATCACTAAAAGCATTTCATATGGAGATCCCACAATAAATTATATGATGGGGATTGGAAAGGCAATAGATAACAATATGAAAATTTTAGTATAATTAGTGATTATGATTTAATAGTATTTTTATTTCTTTATTAATTAGTTTCCTATTCATTGTGCTTTCGTAATTAGATAGTGATTATATCTATTTATATGGCTCCATGTAATGGTTTAGAAAATTAGTCTATGATATGCTTTGAATATTGATTGAGATATTTGATTTTGGAATTGTGAATCCCCGGTTTCTTATTCTCTTCTTCTTGGTGCTACATCATTATAAGTTGGTTCCCCTCTATTCTATTACATAGTTTTTTTAAGTATCCCACTAAAAAAATTCTACACATTATGCCCACATGGGTCATGCCCCCTCCCCCCTTTTACTTCATCCTCCCCAACCTCTTGTCCGAGGCTAGGTCAACATCAACTCTAACAAACTATGGCAAGTTCACCCCTTCTATCATGAAAATCACTGTGAAATAACTTAAGGAGAGACTCGTGAGGGCTAGCTCAAATGGTAAGTTCCCAAATAAACAACCAGGAGGTTTTAGGTTAGAGTCCTTACTTTGTTTGATATATGAGGCTAGCAGATGGCATCACATATCCGGAACTAAGTCACTTAATATGTCCATATAGTGGACAGATCACGCTACAAAATGTGAATTAGTGTATTTGATATAAAAACGGGTCAAACTTGCGGATTTGTATGGTCATTGAATTCTGTTTAAACTAGTTTAATGTTGTAAGAATACTTCTTCTGACAAAGCAGAAACAAGGTGGGACCTATGCTATTAAGGCACAGGTTCCCTACTCACAAGACAGCTCATTCACAATGGTAGTACAAGAAGAGTCAGCTTTTAAAATGATCAAAGGCTTTCAAGCATTAGTTTGTTGCCGATGTGGGATTGAAATTATTGGGGCGATGCTTTTATATTGAAACAGAAGCCTCACTGAATAGTTTGGCAACAACATGGAAAGTTTTAAAACAGACTTCTTTATTAATTTTTCCTACTCAATAACAGACTGCAACACTTTATTATATGGGTTACAATATATATTTATACACTCTCTGGAGGCACTCCCACTCTTGGGGTATTTTTATTAAAGACACTCTTGCACTCCAGCTTGGCGGATCGGTGAATTAGATCCGGTGTTTTACCCCAAGTTTCACCGAAGGTAGAATCAGGGAATTCCTCACTTAAAAAATAATAATTTAAAAAAATAAAAAATAATAAAAGAATAAAAGAATAAAATCCCCTTAAAGACAGAAAGTCAATTAGAAAACACAATAGCAGACAAATCAAATCTAAATTCTTCACATCAATTCTCATGATGGGATTTCAAATTAGGAATTAATTCAAACAAGGGCATAATAGCTACGAAATTTAGCAACTACTTAACTTTAATCTATATAATATTATAAAAACAACACTTTCTTCTCTCCTATCTGAGTCTTTTGATGCTTACGTTATTTTCCATTTTCTTTTTATTACATCTATATCCAACCACCCAAAGTGACACTTAAGTTGGTTATGTAAAAGAACCCAGAGAGACATCATGGAATGACAACCTCTACCCAACTGCCAAGTCACAAAATCAAGTTTAGTTCACTTAAACTACCAAATGGACATTATGTGAGAATTGTCATTCCTTAACATATCGTGTTTCCTTCTTAGACAATGAAACATCTACAAACAAATGCCTGCTATATATATATATATATATAAATCTAGAACCAGATCAAACATTAAGCCTAGAGAAGTAGGTATGTGATTGATGTCAACCACGACATTAGTACATGCCCTCTCTATGTTCTGTACTAAGTTTTCTAGCAGAACAGCTTTGGATGAAGAAGTAATCTAGTCAATCGTAACAGTGGGCATTTAAACAGGGAGGACTACATGGAGCTTGTTAAATTCGAGAGGATTTCGAGGACTAATAGGACGAAGAAATGGGGGATGTCGTGTGATGGAGGTGGTGTTTGGGGTTATGAAATGATGGCAAGGTGGGCCCTAATGACTTTAAGGGCTATCTCAAATAGGCTATCAATGAAGGTGATATCATGGTTGTTATGTAGAAAATATCTATGAGATAAGGGCTATGATAAGATTAGACAGTGGGGATGAAAAACTATGACGGTCATCTCAATATATTGGCCTTTAAATAATGATGACAAACTAAGCCTGGAGACATTGATTTTAGACCATTTTTATTTGTATCCTGTTTTGTATACAACAATAATCAATGATTAGTAAAGCACATTATTCATAAAAGAAGCAAATTATTTAAAACTATATTGAGTTTCTTTTTTGAGAATAAAAAGAAGCTCATCATCATTCATCACTACTTTATCAGCAGCTTTTGAAGCTTAATTAAAACTATTTTATTATTTTTCCCCCTCAGTCCTTTTGCTTAAATGAACTTGTCCTCATTCTACATTGCTTGGCATTTATACAGCATACATACAAGCTTCTTATATAATTAGAGAGAACCTAAAAGATATTATATTTTTGTTTTGCAAGTAGGTGTAGATTGACTAGTTTTATTTGTCCTTTTATTTGTATATGTGTATCTTAAAAAAATTGATTGGATGGACACTTATTGTACATACTACATGCCTTTGAATTAATGACTGTTTTTAAATTTTTTTCATGGATGGTGACGAATTTCACATGTGGCTTCTTGAACCTGTATTCAATTCCATGGTTACATTCAAGAGCTAGATGAATGTGGGAAATTCGTATACGTGGCGGATACGTCTCGAATTTCAAGTACGAATTTCCCATGTTGTGGTTTGTTTTGTATTCGACTCTCATTAACGGCACAATAAGATAACTATACCAATATATAGATATGGGACAGAACTTCCCTTGTTCATCCAAGGAAAATACCCACTTAACCTGAATAATAACAAATTTACCAATTAGTTATTTTTCCCTTTCTCCTTTCAAGCTGACGTTCCATAAACTGTTCAATAAATTGAAAGATGGTGCTTTCGGCAATCACATAATCTAATCACGTTAAAATGAATCATTAAGCCAGGCTGCAGCTAATGAGACTGAGAGGCCAAAACCTACAAACCCATCTATATGACCATGCCACAAACCACGATCCATACCAGTTATTCAGAATCCTACAATCTCACAAAGTTGAAACTTGTAACATACACATTGACAACAAATCTCCAAGAAAACAGTTTGTCAGGCAAAAATTTGCAGCCAGGAACAACTAGCCATCAAAAAGAACATAAAGACAGATTTTTCGATACTGAAAACAACAGACATAAGCAGAAACATACTCAAAATTGAAGACATAATACAGTCTGATCAATAAATTCAGTCGATACAGAGTTTGAATTCGTATGCATATATATAGAGAACTGTAAAAAAAAAAATTATGTATAAATGAGATGGATCTTTGTTCATCTGTTCAAAATCGAAACAGGTTAATTGGAATGATGAGCAGAACTTGATCGATCAATCTCTCGAAGCATGAGCATGAGAGCGAAATTCAGATACAAAAAAAATTGAAACCCTAGATGGATCAAACCAAGAGAGAGAGAGAGAGAGAGAGAGAGAGAGAGAGAGAGAGAGAACCAGAATGGAGAGAAGACAAGAGCAAAAGTGTTGGTCTTTGGCCCTCTTCGCAACCCCTACTCCACAAGGAGCTCTGAAATTTTGGTTTGGGTCTCTCTGCTGGGTTTTTCCTTTGTCATGGTGTCTTTTTTATTACTCATTTTATGCCACTCTAGTCTAGTAGTAGTTGAAAAATACTATATATTATTACATTTTTCTTATTAATTAAAGATATTGTCTTTGTATCCAACAAAATAACAAGTTACTTACAGTTGAAGCGTGTGTCAAGTGTGTGTTAGCGTAGACAAAAAATAATTTAAATAAATTTAATAAATAAATTATTAAACTACTATTATGATAATATTGTTAAAATTTTGTGTTTATGATGTAAAATAAATAAATAAAAATTGTTTTCGTTTTGGTTTTGGTTTTTGCTTTTGTTTGTGTATAAAAATATATTTAAAAAAGAAATAGTACGTTGTGAGGGTGGAATTGTACAGTGACTGACAGTGGAGTGGTCAGGCGAAAGGTGGTCAAGGTTCGTCGACAACTAGAAGTGTTGGAGATCAGTGGTGGTCAAAGGTGATAAAAATGATAGAGAGAGTAAATTTTTTTTTTTAAATCACCTAAAAACACATTTTTTATTCTAAAAGTTTTAATACACTAAACCAGTTTTCATTTTTTTACAATTACAACAAAACAGGAAGACAGAGAAATGAAAGAGTGAATAAATGAGGCTTGATGAGCAAAGAGAGAGCTATTTTTAACTTGTATTTTTTAAAAAAAAATTATTCTTATATAAAATTCATATATAAAACTTGACAAGAATAATGTGATAATATCATTATTGTAAATAAATTCATTTTCAATGGTATTTTATTTTGAAGTGAAAAATTTACAACAAGCCATATCATTATGGAAATTCTATTTCTACACACCTGATTAGCTTAGGGCACACATTTAATGAAATATTAATTTAATGACAATTATATCTTAAATAAAAATTACCAGCAATACCCATAATATTATATAGAAAACTTCTCTATACACAACTTTTAGGAATAAAAAAAATCTCAATTGACACCTTTTGAATTAAAAAAATTAAACCCTAATTTTTTTATTCACTTTATAGTCACTTGTGATGTTTTTAAATGACTGTTAAATTTGGCTTGATTTATTTTTGGCTTGATTTATTTTCTTTTTCTGTAAGTATATCAGATTGGTATAAACAACTTTCTTATTTGTTAGTTGTTACTACTAATATCAGTTGACTCTAATAACAGGCCTCATCCAAATGATGAATGTTCGGGGGGGTGATTTGGATGGAGACATTACTTTTCTCTTGGGACTCTGATCTGATTCCTCTACAGCAAATCAAACCCATGGATTATGTTGGAAATGGTTATAAATTCTGGGTAAAATTAGAATTTTTTTTTTAAGTTTGGTCTATTTTTTAGGTGGGTCCCGTGCGTCGATTTTCACGGGTCAAAGTGGTAACGCGTTCTATGCCGCGTTGTGATTCACGTGGTATATTTGGTTGCTCAAAACCATTACCGAGTGTAGACGCGCCCGCGGAGGGGCCTCGCTACTACAGTTCGGACTCGATTTGTGTCACGGTTCTTAATCTGAACCAAAGAGTCCAAATCTGGCAAATCGTTTTGAGAAACAGATTTTTGAAAAAGTAGTGCCAAACATGGACTGCTTTGCCAGATACAGAGTCGCCACCTAAATATTTTTTATGGGAGAATTTAGGAAACCCTGACTCGGTGCCGAAGGCCACATGTCCGTCATCACCGGAGTTGTCTCGGCTCGGGAGCTTGGGTACGATCGGGGAAGGTCAGCTATGAGCACCCCCTTTCGCCCGGTCCGAAGACCGGCCTCTACTAACCGCGATATCCGTTTTTGAAAACTTTATGTGTTCTTAAACCAATTGTTAGCCTAGAATTACTATGTTATGCGCGCGGCAAACAAGTATAGACCGAATCGCCCAAATTGGAAATAAAACATTTTATGTTCGTTTTGAAAATGGTTTGCTACTCGTAAGTAGGCTAAAATGGAGGTTTTGCCACCTTCAAGTGGGCTTTTGGAAAAGATGGTTTTGCCACTATCTAGTGGGCTTAAAAATCGCAGTTTTAACGCATTATCCCAATTTAAGCAATTTGACCTCCACCCACAGGCATTCAAGCAGTTTATCTCATGTAAGCACTTAGCCGCATGGCAAGCATACTGTCATGGCAACACTCACACGCATGCTGGATGCTAAAGCAAAAATACTTACATCGTACTCCGTGCCAAAACAGTAAACTAGTTAGCAAACATGCATGTCCTAGTTCATGTTAAAAGTGGCTAATGCATCACATGCAAAATGCGATCTAGGCAGGCTCGGCTAGCCCTAAACATGGCATATGAAATGCGATCAACTATCACATAGTCAATTTTTGAATTGAAGTACGAATGCAGTTAGCGTGATGTACCGAGCCTAACGCATGCAGTACAAATGTATGGATGCACGCATGCATAGCATAAGGTATGCTAAAATAAATGTGCCCTAATCTACCATCATAAGCAGGTAAATAAAAGGGAGAAAGAAGTGGGGGTTGGAAGACATGCACACACACACCCACACTTATTACAAGTTTGCCCTCGCTCGGAGGGACCAAATAAATATTACAAATTAATTAACTACGCGAGCTAATTAAATATTACAAATTAATTATTCTAAGAAAACAGTAAACCGCCTCGGGAAGCGCGCCGCCATGCGTAGGCTGCCTCTGTTTTCTTTCCTATGCTCCTCTGGAGGCTGCCAAAATTTCAGGACTGCTTCCTTGGATGCTGGGAGACACCACCGGCTGGGTGAAATTGCCACCGGCACTGACATGTTGCCACCGGCACAAAATTGAAGCTGTCGGCAGAGAAAAGATTGCCGGCCGGCACCTTACACTGCCGGTCGGCAGAGTATTCCTGCAGAACCTGCAACCCACAGCAACAGAGGACAAGGCAAAGCATGGCAGCACATTTCAAGGCATATATGCACCAACCATGTCTCTTATCATTGTAATGACTCAAAGGGACATGTGCCTCGATTCTCGGACCACCAATCACGCATTTCCATGCATGATGGCCCAAAGAACCAAGTATGCAACTTTGATTTCAAATGCAATGCAAACCAAATAAACACACAAGGAGGCCTAACCTCTATCATACTCATCTCAAGAGGCAAGGTGATGCATGCAAGATGCAATGCAACTTAGGCATACGAGTTAAGGATGCAACATGCCGATACAAGCAAACATGCAAGATGAGCATGCAAATAAGCAAAGGATGGTCTTAAACATGAATTAGGCAGCTCTAGTTAGGCCCAAAACAGTGGCCATAATATGAAAATGAAGTGCCTCGAAACGCGTGCACACGGGCACGCAAACCGAGGCAATGGCATATGCAATGCAATGGCTAAAACGGCATATAGAATGCAACATGGACTTATACTAACATGAGAGAGCCTCAGCCACACTCACATAAGAGGCCGATGAATGAAAATGGAGTGCCTCGAAATGCGTGCACACGGGCACGCAAATCGAGGCAATGGCATACGCAATGCAATAGCATGGAAATGGCATGCAATCATGCTAATGGAATTTCAGCACTGAAATGTGGGGGAAAACAGCCCCGAAATGATGCGAAAACACAACTGATACATGGAATAGTCCCGAAACATGGACTTTTGGCACCCGAAATGGCTTACAGCTATACAAAGCATGCACAATATGGACATGGAGCATGAAGACAGAAGCAAAACAGCTTCAAAATAAGCATTTTTCTAGTACAAGTCATGGCCAAACAACAAGCAAAGATAGGGCAACAATGGCATGCAAAAATGGCCCTAAACATGAGGTTATGAAGCAACTCACGGCTTCTAACTCCAAACAGGTTAGGGCCCTTCAACAACATTGAAGAGGGGCCCAAAATAAGACTATTTACAGTTTATGGCAGCCCCAAAAACAGTATACAAATATATTAGAAATGCAATGCAAAAATGAGGCTCAAAAGTGGCTATAACATGAGGTATACAAAACATTCACCAAACAAGAAAATGCCCTTAATAAAACATGTTCAGGAGGTCAAAATAAAGCCACTTTTAGTTCGGACCAAGGTCCAAAAACAGCAACATCAGGGGCTGCCAAGGCATGCAAAAAATGGGACCAAAAAGAGAATATAAAGGCAAGTATAACATGGAGGTCCGAAACAGTGTTGAGCCCTTCTTCAATGTTGAAGAAGGGCTCAAAATAAGCCTATCTACAGTTTACTACATGCCCAAAAACAGATTACACATAGGCCAAAAATAACATGCAAGATTAGGGCCTAAAGGAGAGATAAAGAAGGAAGTGCTAGCTACTATCCTCAAACAGCAAGAGGTCCTCAATCAAACATGAAGAGGACCTCAAAATATGATGATTTGAAGTTTGGGTCGGAGCCCAAAGATGCAAGAAACTATGGCTTAGATATGAAGCAAGAAAAGGCTAGAAAAGGGAAGATGAGGACTCACCCTTGAAGACCAGCAAATCAGCACCTCTTGGACCAAGTTTAGGTGCTCCTAAGCTTTGGAGAACAACCTCAAGCTGCTGGAATGGGCGTTGGATGCCTTGTGCTATGAGTTGATGAAGAAATGGCCCAAGAACAAGGGTGTTTGATCACTCTAACACACCCAAATGTAGAGAGAGAGAGGGGGATATAGAGAGAGAAGGTGATATATATGTTATATGTATGTATTAGGTCTGGTTTTTGCTGAACCAAAACAATGGAGGAGGATGGCTTCCTTATATAGGCAATACTAAGCTTCTAAGACAAGCTTCAAAGGGTCAAAGGGGTTTAAAGGGAGGTCAAGGCTTATTGGAGAAGCTTGGACAGCTGGTAGGCTTCTTGAGGAAGCCAAGATAAGGGGTCAAGGCTTCCTCAAGAAGCCTTGAGCAAAGGGTGCAAGAAAAGGGGCCAAAGGGTGTGCAAAGGTTCAAAATAGCAACTAATATGCACGGGGGAGTGTGCTGGTGCATTCCAACTGGCACAGCTGGGATGCACCAGGCTTGGAGAGTGCAAATGGTGCAAACCGGCCAGAAAATTTGGTCGTCGGCCAAAATAAAGTGCCGGTCGGCATAATATTTTGCCGGTCGGAAAAATAGATTGCCGATAGATGATTCCAATGTCAAAAAACGGCCGGTGGGTATGCAAATTGAAGCCCCGGAAGTTAACTTTCCAATGGCGCAAACCTTGCATCAAAATTCCTCCTGTGCAAAAAGTTATGCCCTTTTTCGTGAAGCCGCGCAGATTCGATCCAACCGGGATGATGCCCGACTTCAACTGATCATATCTCCCCCACCCGGACTTGGCTCTAGGAGATTCTTGAGTGCAAAATGAAGCCTCGGAAGTAAGCTTTCCGATGGTGGTGGCCCCATAGCTAAACTCCAAGTGTACAGACAGATAAGCCCGATTCAGCGAGGGCTGCTCGACTCGCTTCTACCCGGATTCATGCCGAACTTCTCCCAAACTAGTTTTCTCCTCTCCTTTCCTCTTTTCTTCAACTCCAAAACCCTAAACAAAGTGTTTTGAAAGATTTGCCTCTCTTCTAGCCGAAGAAATTGATTCTTTGCCCTGCACATCTCTCAACACCGAGCAAACCATCAGTAGTGCCCAAGTCTTAAGGGCGGTCAAAAATGGGGTATCTACGCCGAGTGAATGGGAAATTGAAGTCAAAGTGTGCTCCATGGAAATGGAGTTTTGGTGGAAATTCCTTAAGGTTGTAAAATGGCTTGTCCCACATTGATTTAGTAACAAGAAAAATAAAATGATTTTGTGTTATAATTTATTTTCTGGTTTAAGTAACTAGAAAATTAATTTGTGGTTTGGTTTTCTAATTTTTGTAGTCAGATATTATTTCGGTATTTTATTTTACTAGTTTTAGTAACAAGGAAAATAAAATTATTTTGTATTGTAATTTATTTTCTGATTTTAGTAACTAGAAAATTAATTTTGGTAATCAATCATGTAACTTTGTGACTCGGTCACAATCTATTAATTTTGTAAGTAACTTATGGTTTCGTTTGGTAGACCATTTTTTTTTAACCCTTTGTGAAAATGTGTTAATTATTTTAACTTTATCACAGTTCATCGTGAGTATACATGGAAGAATTTGTTTCTACAGTAAAATATTAGTTTTACAAACTAATTTTATTTTTATTACAATGTGGATTCATAGTCTTGAATTGTTTCTGCACTTGAGTCGGAAAATATATATATATATTCACAAGAACATTTTAATGCATATTTAATTTGTTTATTTATGTACAAATCAAACTTATTAAATAAAGGTATGTTTTGTCATTTTGAAATTTAAAGTTTAAATGCGTTAAATTTTATTTATAAGTTGAGAATCTTTTTATTTCATGATGCAAGTGATGGGATCATGCATTGTTAATTTATTTTGTTAATTCATTATTTTTAGTTGATGCGTTTGATATGCATGTATGATATCAATTCAAGTTATTTCTTAACAATAATTTCAAGTGATTTGGAATGATAAATTGTTATGTCGACTTTGGACATAAGCAGGTTAATTTGAATATTTCTAATCAATTTTGAATGGGTGTTTAAACATCAGAGAAATTTAAACATGAAGATGTATGTAATTATATCGATCCGTTTAATTGGGAAGTAATTTAAGAAATCTTTTATGTTGATTATTGAATTATGTGACATGAGATGTCATTAATAATTATTTTACTTGCATAGTAGAATTTGTTAAACCATGAACCATTTTATTAATATGGGGGTGTATCTCTTGCATTAGTTGAGATAATTTAATTTTCTTCTGTCACAAATATTTTTATGACAGTGACATTTATTTGTTATTGAGTTGCAAGAATGTATACAATCAAATGGGTTTTTGAATTGTTTGATTCTTAGGCAAAATTTTTTATGAGAATATGATTTTGTCAAAACATTAATTCTGACTTGAGTAGTCATAATTATTTTGGTTTTTTCTTGAATTTGTTTTAAAATTCATTGATTTATATTAGAAGTGATAGGGGTGGTGAATATGATGCACCATTAAATGTATTTTGTGCACAACATGGCATTATTCACCAAACTACAGCACCCATGTTACTAAGTTCAGGCTTACCACAGAACTTGTGGGGGGAAGCAATTTTTGTCTGCTAATTATGTTCTTAATAGAATACCCTACAAGAAAACCAACAGCACTACTTATGAATTGTGGAAAAGTCGACCACCTTCCTACAAATACTTAAAAGTGTGGGGGTGTTTGGCAAAAGTTGAAATTCCTGTTCTTAAAAAGACTAAGATTGGACCAAAAATAGTAGACTGTGTGTTTATTGGTTATGCTCAGAATAGTAGTGCATATCGGTTTCTGACTTATAAATCAGAAATACCTGATATAAATGTGAACACTATTATAGAGTCAAGGAATGCTGTTGTTTTTGAACATGTCTTTCCTTACAAGAAAGGACAGGAATTAAGTTCACAGAAAAGAACTTATGATTGTACACAAAGTCAAGAGACTAATGACAATCAAACACAAGAGACTAGTAATAGTCTCGACCAACAGGATTTAACTGATGATGAACCAAGACGAAGTAAGAAAGCGAGAACTTCAAAATCCTTTGGTCCAGATTTTCTGACATACCTGTTAGAAAATGAACCTCAAAGCTTTAAGGCAGCAATGACAGGTCCTGAAGCACCTTTGTGGAAAGAGACTGTTAATAATGAAATTGAATCCATTATGCAAAATCATACTTGGGAATTGGCGGATCTTCCACCAGGTTCTAAACGTCTTGGATATAAATAGATATTCAAGAGAAAAATGAAAGCAGATGGTTCAATTGACAAGTATAAAGCACGACTTGTAGTTAAAGGTTACAGACAAAAGAAAGGTCTGGACTTTTTTGACATATATTCCCTTGTGACAAGAATAACATCCATTCACATGCTTATTTCTATAGCAGCGTTGTTTAATTTAGAAATACATCAAATGGATGTTAAGACAGCTTTCTTAAACGGTGATCTAAATGTAGTGATCTATATGGAGCAACCCGAAGGGTTTGTAGTGTCGGGGCAAGAAAAGAAAGTTTGTCGACTTGTAAAATCCCTTTATGGATTAAAACAAGCACCTAAGCAATGACATGAAAAATTTGATCATGCAATGCTTACTAATGGGTTTAAGATAAATGAATGTGACAAATGCGTTTATGTTAAAAACACTGACCAAGGATATGTCATAGTTTGTCTTTATGTGGATGACATGCTTATCATTGGAAGCAGTCAAAACATGATCAAATCAACTAAGCAGATGCTTAACAAAAGATTTGATATGAAAGATATGGGGGTCGCAGATGTTATATTAGGAATGAAAATTACTAAAACATCTGACGGATATGCATTATCTCAATCTCATTATATTGAGAAAATTCTTGATAAATTTATCAAAGATAATTTAAATTTAGCTAGAACACCTGTAGATATCAGTCTTTATTTATCGAAAAATAAAGGTGATGCAGTGTCTCAGTTAAAATACTCCCAAATCATTGGAAGCCTAATGTACCTAATGAATATTACTCGTCCTGATATAGCTTATGCTATCAGTAAATTGAGTAGGTACACTAGTAACCCCGGAGAAGACCATTAGAAAGCGATCATTCGGGTTCTTAGATATCTAAGATTCACCCGTGATCATGGTTTGAACTTTACTCGATATCCAGCAATACTTGAAGGTTATTGTGATACAAATTGGATATCGGATACTAAAGATTAAAAATCCACAAGTGGATATGTCTTTACTCTAGGAGGCGCTGTTGTTTCTTAGAAATCCACGAAACAAGCATGCATCGCACGATCCACAATAGAATCCGAGTTCATTGTTTTGGACAAAGCAGAAGAAGAAGCAGAATGGCTTCGTTACTTCTTAGAAGACATACCAATGTGGCCAAAACCTGTGCCAGCTATTTGCATTCATTGTGATAGTCAATCTGCAATAGGCAGGGCACAGAATCACATGTATAACGGTAAGTCACGACATATTCGTCGTCGACATAATACCGTAAGGCAATTGTTGTCAAACGGAATAATCTCAATAGCTTATATAAAATCTAAAGAGAATATTGCGGATCCATTAACAAAAGGTTTGACAAAAGAGCTAGTGTATAGTTCATCGAAGGGGATGGGATTAAAGGCTATTACATAAGAGTCGTCATAATGGTAACCCTACTTATATGACTAGAGATCCCAAGAACTAAGTTCAAAGGGACAACTAAGTTATGTATGGCTCGCCAAAAATCACCAAGGGATTAAAATTCCTACCCATTTCTATGGTGAGAGTGATATCTGCAACATATGTTATCTGCAAGGGTATAAGGATAAGCTTTGCTTTTAATGTTTACTTATATCTTGATTAAGGCATAAAATCAAGATGAGTATAAGGAGATACTCACAATAAGAATCACCTATATGAGTGTTGAACTGGGGCCGGTTCTATGAGAATGAAGAGGCTAAATTCTCTAGAAACACTTCTGAAAATCAGGCGCGTTCAAGGCCAAAATGAACACAACAGTGAGAACCACGATGTGTTAGAAGATATTTTGTGTGAAATCTATTGTCTTGGCTTACACAAACGGCTGAACAATTCAAGGCATCGCGTCCATTGGTTAGCTAGTAAGTCCGATAGGTTATCACTAGGGAAGGTTTAAGGCCGAAAACTACCTATCCTGATGCAAGATATTTTCGACTTATACTCTTTCGATAAATCTGCATATTGTTGGGTTTCCGTTGTCATCAAATTCCATTCATGTGGGGGATTGTTGGAAATGGTTATAAATTCTAGGTAAAACCAGAATTTTTTCCTAAGTTTGGTCTATTTTTTAGGTGGGCCCCGTGCGTCGATTTTCACGGGTCAAAGTGGTAACGCGTTCTATGCCGCGTTGTGATTCACGTGGTATATTTGGTTGCTCAAAACCATTACCAAGTGAATGGAAAATTGAAGCCAAAGTGTGCTCCATGGAAATGGAGTTTTTGTGGAAATTCCTTAAGGTTGTAAAATGGCTTGTCCCACATTGATTTGGTGGGAGGTTTTGAATGCGTTTATAAGGCTTGGGTTTGGTACTTGGGGTGTGCCCCAAGGGGTACCCAAGTGTTTTAGAGGGAGAGGTTATGGGCAAAATGGGCTAGACCCATTGGATTCAAAAAACCACCACACGCACGCGCGCGCCGCTGCCGCCGTCTGTCCGGTTGGGCGGGCTGGGCTGGGCTTGGGTGCGGGTGCGTGGTGTGTGGTTGGGTTGGGCTTGTCCGGCCCAATACTAATCTTTTTGAGTCAAAAATATTTGAATTTAATTTTATTTTTGGTAAAATAAAATTCAGAATTCAAATTAAACTGGTTTGGTTTTTCTATACATCCAAACAGAGCCCTTCCCGTATTAAACCAAAAATATCCTGATCCGGATTTACTGTACACCCAAACAAGGCCCTTCTCGTTTTTGTTATCTGTTTGAATTGTAACCAAACAGATTCAAATCTGTTTGAATTCAAAACCAACAGGTATCATACCTGTTCAATTCAAAAACCTAGAGCCACCATTCCATCTATAAATAGGACAGCCCTCATTTGGATTTTGAGAACTCTAATTTTCGTCCTTCATAATTTTGCAAACATCCTCTTCATTTTGCTGCATTATTTTCTTGTCAGAGAGAGTATAAACACTTTGTGTGTTCGTTAGACAAACAATTTGTAGTGCTGCTATTGTTTGTAGTAGATCATTTTATCTTGGGAGATAGACGTCCATATTCTGAAAGCACCGTGGAGAGGACGAATCTGTCTTAAGGACACAGTGTCAAACACTAGACTTGATCAGATTATAATTCGAAGAAATTAAATCAAGTAAGTTATTTAATTAATTTTTGTGTTATTGTTATTTATTTAAATCAGATTTTATTTTTATTTTTGTAACAAAATAAAATCTGTTTTTATTTATTTATTTATTATTTCGAGTTTGATTTTTGTAATCAAACAAATTCTCTCATTTTCTTTATTTCTTTAAATTCTAGTTGTTGTTTTGTACACAATAGAATTAAATCTTTTAAATACAGTGAAGATTGTCCAACAGATTATACCCCTGCACAAAGTATGCTGTTGGATCATGACGTTACCTTCCACATATTTATATATTGCAGTAATTTTCTTGACGTTAAAATATGCTATTGGAATTTTTTAGACTTTAGCTTTCAAGGTTTCACCTGGGTGGTAGTTTTCAGACTTTGGTCTTCAAGTTTTCAAAAAGTGTGCGGAAAGAAAGAGAGGGATAAGTGGCGTGTACAATAATATTTGAGTCAAGGTTATAATTGTAATTTTTAATATGTGAATTGAAAAAATTAATCAATAAATAAATTAATAGGTGTGTATTGAGAAAATATGTGCTCTAAGTTATTTAAGTGTGTGGAAACAGAATTTCCCACCTCATTCTGTATGAATTTTGAAAGGTTCTATTTACATACCATGAATTCTTATCGAAAACAAAAATCTCTCCACACAATCACCTATACACTATATCAACAAATCTCTCTTCCAACATTGTTCATTTTCACCATTATAATCTAATACATTACACTTATCATATTTTCTATTATAACCTAACACACAACACTCATCATTTTCACCAATGTAATTTTCACTATTATTTTCTAAACTCAAAACATTATTGTCTTTGAAGATTTAGGGTTTTAAGAATATTGAAGTCAATTGATTTTGAAGATTTGTATACCATGAATAACATTCAGATTGCTGATTTGGAACAATACAACAATGAAAAGGTTATTTTACATTTTTATTTATCTCATCCATATAGAAAATGGCTTGTTTGTTCGTCACGTATTCAAAGAATTAGAGTTGAATATTTATAAAATGTTCAATTATTTATATTTGAACAAAATTATTTTGTTCAAATTATTAAGATTGATCAAATATTAAATGTTTATACATAAAAAATTGAACATTTTGATTGTGGTGTGTACCAATTTATTAACTTAGGGTTAAAAAGAAAAAGTTATGGTGTGAACTGAGATATTTTAACAATCTAAAAATTATTATGTATATTTACTAAATAATTGTGTGAATTGAGATATTTTAACAATCTAAAAATTATTATGTATATGTACTAAATAATGATGTGTACTGAAAGGATTGATGGTATGTAAATAAAATTACCCATAAATTTTTTATTTGTATAGCATTACTCATTTTTAATTTGTTGGACAATCTTCACTGTATTTAGTAAAATAAATTATGTTTGTGTACTAAACAACAAATGAAATACAAAAGAAATATAGGAAAGAAGAGAGTTTGTTTGATTACAAAAAATCAAACTAGAAACTAAAATAAATAAATAAAAACATACTTTATTTTGTTACAAAAACAAAATCAAAATCTGATATAAATAAATAAAACATAAAACAAATTAACAACTTACTTGATTAATTTCTTGAACAATATTCTGATCAAGTCCAGTGTTTAACACTATGTTCTTAAGACAGATTCGTCCTCTCCACGATCCTTTCAAATTTGCAGACGTCTATCTCCCAAGATAAAATGGTCAACAACGAATAAATGTAGCACTACAATTTATTCGCACAACGAACATACTTTGTGTTTACACTTTTTCTCACAAGAAAATAATGCAGCAAAATGTAGAGATAGTAAAGCAGAATATGAGAACGAAAATTGGAGTGAAAAACAAATGAGGGACTTATCTTATTTATAGATGCAGTGGTACCCTTTTAGTTTGAATTAAACAGGCAGCATACTTGTTTGAACAGGTACTTAACCTGTTGGGTTTGAATTGGAACTGTTTGGGTTCAAATTTGAATTCGGACAGATATCAACCTGTATAGCATTCCAACCGGGTTTTTTGAAATTTAAATATATTCAAATTTGTCCAAGTGGGAAAAAATCGAACCTAATTTAGAATTTAATTTTAGAAGAGTATAATTCAAATGTTTTCGGCCTAAAAAGATAAGTATTGGGCCAGACAAGCCCAACCCAACCTCACACCACGCACCCGCACCCAAGCCCAGCTCCAGTCCGCCGGGCGGCGGCGCGTGCGTGTGTGGTTATTTTTGGGTCCAATGGGTCTAGCCCAATTTGCCCATAACCTCTCCCTTCTACAAAATTTGGACGCCCCTTGGAGCCCTCCCAAAGTTATAATTCCAAGCTTTATAAACCCATAAACTTCCTCCCACCAAACCAATGTGGGACAAGCCTTTATTCAAACATTTTAGGATTTTCCACCAAAGCTCCATTTCTATGGGGCACACTTTGGCTTCAATTTCTCATTCACCCGATAATGGTTTTGAGCAACCAAATATACCACGTGAATCACAATGTGGCATAGAACGCGTTACCACTTAGACCTGCCAAATTTGGCGCACGAGTCGCACCTAAAAATTAGACAAAAGTTTAAAAAAAATTTCTGTTTTTCCAGATTTTTTCAAAAATCATTTCTAACAATCCTCCACATGAATGAAATTTGATGACAACGGAAATGCAACAATATGCAGAATTTGTCGAAAGAGTATAAATCGAAATATCTTGCATCAAGATAGGTAGCTTTTGACTTTGAACCTTCCCTAGTTATAACCTATTGGACTTACTAGCTAACCAATAGACGTGATGCCTTAAATTGTTCAGCCGTTTTTGTAAGCCAAGATAATAGATTTCACACAAAATATATTTTGACACATTGTGATTCTCATGGTTGTGTTCATTTTGGCCTTGAACGCTCCTGGTTGTTCGTGAGTGCTTCTAGAGAATTTAGCCTCTTCATTCTCATAAAACCGGCCCCAGTTTGTATTCGTCTTGATTTTTATGCCTAGATCAAGATATAAGTAATCATTAAAAGCAAAGCTTATCCTTAGACCCCTGCAAACAACAAATGTTGCAGATATCACTTTCACCATAGGAATGGGTAGGAAATTTTAATCCCTTGGTGATTTCTGTTGAGCCACACATAACTTAGTTGTCCCTTTGAACTTAGTTCTTGGGATCTCCAGTCATATAAGTAGGGTTACCATTATGATGACTCTTATGTAATAGGTTTTAATCCCATCCCCTTTGATGAACTATACATTTGCTTTTTTGTCAAACCTTTTGTTAACGGATTCGCAATATTCTCTTTAGATTTTATATAATCTATTGAGATTATTCCATTTGAGAGCAATTGTCTTACGGTATTATGTCGACAACGAATATGTCGTGACTTACCATTATACATATGATTATGTGCCCTGCCTATTGCAGATTGACTATCACAATAAATGCAGATAGTTGGTACAGGTTTTGGCCACATTGGAATGTCTTCTAAGAAGTGACGAAGCCATTCTGCTTCTTCTCCTGCTTTGTCTAAAGCAATAAACTTATATTCCATTGTGGATTGTGCGATACATGTTTGTTTCGTGGATTTTCAAGAAACAACAGCGCCTCCCAAAGTAAAGACATATCCACTAGTGGATTTTGAATATTTAATATCCGATATCCAATTGGCATCACAATAACCTTTGAGTACTGCTAGATATCGGGTAAAGTTCAAACCATGATCACGGGTAAATCTTAGATATCTAAGAACCCGAATGATCGCTTTCCAATGGTTTTCTCCGAGATTACTAGTATACCTACTCAATTTACTGACAGCATAAGCTGTATCAGGATGAGTACAATTCATTAGGTACATTAGGCTTCCCATGATTTGGGAGTATTTTAACTGAGACACCGCATCACCTTTATTTTTCGATAAATAAAAACTGATGTCTACAGGTGTTCTAGCTACATTCATATCATCCTTGATAAATTTACCAAGAATTTTCTCGATATAATGTGATTGAGATAATGCATACCCGCCAAATGTTTTAGTTATTTTCATTCCTAATATTACATCTGCGACCCCAATATCTTTCATATCAAATCTTCTATTCAGCATTTGCTTAGTTGATTTGACCATATTTTGACTGCTTCCAATGATTAGCATGTCATCGACATAAAGACAAACTATGACATATCCTTGGTCAGTGTTTTTAACATAAACGCACTTGTCACATTCGTTTATCTTAAACCCATTAGTAAGCATAGCATGATCAAAATTTCCATGCCATTGCTTAGGTGCTTGTTTTAAACCATAAAGAGATTTTACAAGCCGACAAACTTTCTTTTCTTGCCCTGGCACTACAACCCCTTCGGGTTGCTCCATATAAATCTCTTCATTTAGATCACCGTTTAAGAAAGCTGTCTTAACATCCATTTGATGTATCTCTAAATTATACAACGCTGCTATGGCAATAAGCATACGGATGGACGTTATTCTTGTCACAGGAGAATATGTGTCAAAATAGCCCAGACCTTCTCTTTGTTTGTAACATTTTACTACAAGTCTTGCTTTGTACTTGTCTATTGAATCATATGCTTTCATTTTTCTCTTGAATATCCACTTATATCCAAGAGGTTTAGAACCAGGTAGAAGATCCACCAATTCCCAGATATGATTCTGCATAATGGATTCAATTTCATTATTAACAGTCTTTTTCCACAAAAGGTGCTTCAGGACCTGTCATTACTTCCTTAAAGCTTTGAGGTTCATTTTCTAACAGGCATGTCAGAAAATCTAGACTAAAGGATTTTGATGTTCTTACTCTCTTACGTCGTCTTGGTTTATCATCAGTTAAATCCTGTTAGTCGAGACCATTACTAGTCTCTTGTGTTTGATTGTCATTAGTCTCTTGACTTTGTGTACAATCATAAGTTCTTTTTCTGTGAACTTGATTCATGTCCTTTCTTGTAAGGAAAGACATGTTCAAAAAACATAGCATTCCTTGACTCTATAATAGTGTTCACATTTATATCAGGTATTTCTGATTTATAAGTCAAAAACAGATATGCACTACTATTCTGAGCATAACCAATAAACATACAATCCATTGTTTTTGGTCCTATCTTTTTCTTTTTCAGAACAGGAACTTCTACTTTTACCAAACACCCCCACACTTTTAAGTATTTATAGGAATGTGGTTGACCTTTCCATAATTCATAAGGAGTACTGTTGGTTTTCTTGTGGGGTATTCTGTTAAAAACATAATTAGCAGACAATATTGCTTCCTCCCACAAGTTCTGCGATAAGACTGAACTTAGTAACATGGCATTCATCATTTCTTTAAGGGTTCTAATCTTTCTTTCAGCAATTCCATTTTGTTGTGGAGAATAGGGTGCTGTAGTTTGGTGAATAATGTCATGTTGTGCACAAAATTCATTTAATGGTGCATCATATTCACTACCTCTATCACTTCTAACCATTTTAATGGTTTTTTCAAGTTGATTTTCAACTTTTGTTTTGTAGAGTTTAAATATTTCTAAGGTTTTATCTTTGTTTCTAAGTAAGTATACATAACAATATCTTGTGCAATCCTCGATAAATGTTATGAAATACTTTTTGCCTCCTCTAATTTGAACAAATTTAAGATCACACACATCAATGTGAATTAATTCTAGAGGTTCAGTTTTTCTTTCAACTGATTTAAATGGAGCCTTAGTTAATTTTGCTTCTACACAAATCTCACATTTGTGATTAGGATCAATTTCAAACTTTGGTATATAATCCAAACTAATTAATCTACGCAAAGCATCAAAATGCACATGTCCTAATCTACCATGCCATAAATTCGACTCAAGAATATAAGCAAAAGATGTGTTATTCTTATTCATAGTAAGTTTTGGTACAACCATCATTACATTCAATTTGAAGAGACCATCACTCATGTAACTCTTACCAACATACATACCACTCTTTGTTAATACAAATTTATCAGACTTAAATACAAGCCTAAAACTATTTTTACTTAACAAAGAACTAGAAACAAAATTCTTCCGGATGTCTTGTACATGCAGTACGTTGTTGAGGGTAAGTTCTTTTCTTGATGTCATCTTCAAGATCACCTTTCCTTGTCCAGCCACAGTAGAAGTAGAAGAATTTTCCATAAAAGTTGTTCACCATTTGCAGCCTCATTGTAAGTAGTGAACATCTTCTTGTCCGCACATATGTGACGAGTTGCCCCAGTGTCAACCCACCATTCCTTGGAATTTCCAACCAAATTAGCCTCAGACACCACAGCAGAGAGGTTGATGTCATTTATCCCGTCAGAGATGTAATCTAATTCTGTCACATTGGCTTGATTGGTGGTCTTCTTGTTTGTACTTCCGCGATCCTTCTTAGGGTAGTGGCAGTCAGAAGCTCGGTGTTCGGTCTTGCCACAATTATAGCATTTTCCTTTGAACTTCTTATTACTATTGTTGTCACCTTGTTTAGGACCATCTTTAGTAAACTTCCTCTTTTTGTTATGTGGTTTGTGCACTTGTTCAATCACATTAGCCTTAGACTTAATGGGATTTTTACCATTCTTCTTTTCAGCCTTTCGGTTATCTTCCGCAATTCTCAATCTTACAATCAATTCATCCATGGTCATCTCCTTGCGTTTATGTTTTAAATAATTTTTGAAATCTTTCCAAGCCGGTGATAACTTTTCCACTAAAGCAGCGACTTGGAAAGACTCGCTAAGAGACATACCTTCAGAATGAATATCATGCAAAATTATCTGAAAATTTTGAACTTGAGAAATTATCGTTTGGGAGTCTACCATAACAAAATCCAAAAATTTACTGACAACAAATTTCTTTATGTCGGCATCCTCTGTCTTGTATTTTTTCTCCAAAGAATCTCATAATTCTTTTGTTGTTTTCAGAGGGCTGTAAACATTGGGGGTGTTTGGGAAGGGCTTTTTTGGGGCTTTTTGGGCTAAAATCCACATAAAGACAAAATAGGCTAAAATAGTCAATAAGACAAAATATCACATCAAACCCATAATCATTTCACTTTTTCTCTCACAAACATCACATCTAACTATAAAAAAATCCAACTATCTTCCCAAACACAAAATTTTTAGCGTACTAAAATAGTTAAAAACTAAAATAGTAACTTCCCAAGCACCCACATTATACAGCATGTTGTCAAGGCCATTGAGGATGTAGTTTCTGCACAGGAAATCAGAATGCTTCCAAGTGTCTACAGCAGCAACAACTTGCCAATCACTTTCACCCTCTTTAAGTGCTGAAGCCTCTTCACGGAGAAACCGGGCCAAATTTAGAATTGCAAAATAAAACAACATTTTCTGCTGCCATCTCTTAAACTCAGTACCGTTAAATTTTTTCGATTTTTCTCCATGATTTATTGGAATTTGAACATGGTTCTGGATAGAGACCAGAGTTGGTGTAACAATTGGAGTACCACTTTCAGTTGCAGTTTCAGTTATAGTAGCCATGATATCTGATTACAAAAATTAGAAAAAACCAAAACACAAATTAAGTTTTTAGTTACTAAAACCAGAAAATAAATTATAACACAAAATAATTTTATTTTCCCTTGTCACTAAAATTAGAAAAATAAAATACCACAATAATTTTTTGGAACACAAATTAATATTCTACAATTGTTAATGACACCAGTATATTACTACTAGTTGTCAAAGAAAATAAACAGTATATTACTACTATTTGTCAAATAGTATATTATTACTATTTGTATTTTCCAACCAAAATATCATTTTGTAAAAACACAGGAAAATAAATACAATGAAGACACCAAAAAATAGTATGTCTTAAGATTGTTGGACAATCTTCACTGTTTAGTAAAATAAATTGTGTTTGTGTACTAAACAACAAACAAAATATAAAAGAAATATAGGAAAGAAGAGAGTTTGTTTGATTACAAAAAATCAAACTAGAAATTAAAATAAATAAATAAAAATAGACTTTATTTTGTTATAAAAATAAAATCAAAATCTTATATAAATAAATAAATCAGAAAATAAATTAACAACTTACTTGATTAATTTCTTGAACAATATTCTGATCAAGTTCAGTGTTTAACACTATGTCCTTAAGATATATTCGTCATCTCCACGGTACTTTCAGATTTGCAGACGTCTATCTCTCATGATAAAATGATCAATAACAAATAAATGCAGCACTACAATTTATTCGCACAACGAACACAGTTTGTGTTTATACTCTTTCTCACAAGAAAATAATGCAGCAAAATTCAGAGATAGCAAAGCAAAATATGAGGACGAAAATTGGAGTGAAAAACAAATAAGGGACTTGTCTTATTTATAAATGCAGTGGTACCCTTTTAGTTTGAATTAAACAGGTAGCATACTTGTTTGAACAGGTACTTAACCTGCTGGGTTTGAATTGGAACTGTTTGGGTTCAAATTTGAATTTGGATAGATATCAACCTGTACAACATTCCAACCGGGTTTTTTGAAATTTAAATAGATTCAAATATGTCCGGATGGGAAAAAAACCGAAGCCAATTTTGAATTTAATTTTCGAAATTCAAATTCAAAAAATTTAGAATTTAATTTTAGAAGAGTAAAATTCAAATGTTTTTGGCCTAAAAAGATAAGTATGGGCCAGACAAGCCCAACCCAACACCCAAGCCCAGGTTGCCAGGACGATGACGGCGGCGCGCGTGTGGCTATTTTTTGGTCTAATGGGTCTAACTCAATTTGTCCATAACCTCTCCTTTCTACAAACTTGGAATGCCTCTTGGGGCCCTCCCCAAGTTATAATTCAAAGCTTTATAAACCCATAAATTTCTTCCCACCAAAACCAATATGGGACAAGCCTTTATTCAAACCTTTAAGGATTTTCCACCAAAATTCTATTTCTATGGAACACACTTTGGTTTCAATTTCTCATTCACCTGATAATGGTTTTGAGCAACCAAATATACTACATGAATCACAACACGGCATAGAACGCATTACCACTTAGACCCGCCAAATTTGGCATACGGGTCTCACTTAAAAATTAGACTAAAGTTTAAAAAAAATTCTATTTTATCAGATTTTTTCAAAAACCATTTCTAACATTATTAACAGTTATCAACTTGAAAGAAACTACACTGAACAAGCCCATTGACTAATAAATCCAACTTATTAGATCGACAATGCTACGTAACTCAAATTTTGTGACTCAAAAGTAGCTCAAATGACTAAAACGATGTCGTTTTGAGTACAGAACAACATAAAAATGGCCAAAACGACGTCGTTTTGGCCATTTGAGTCACTTTTGAACCACAAAATTTGAGTTACGAGACATTTTCCTTATTAGATAGTTGTATGTTTACTTAATAATAAAAAGGGCAAATTACATATACACCCCTCGAGGTTTGGCTAAATTACAGATGCCCCCCTGAGGTTTGAGAAATTACGAATTCCCCCCTGAATGTTATATTTGCATAAGAAATTAGGGGGTAATTTGTTATGAAATATAAACCTCAGGGGGCAAATTGTTATAAAAATACAAACCTCAGGGGGCGGGATGTAATTTCCGAAACCTCAGGGGGATATCTGTAATTTAGCCAAACCTCGAGGGGTATATATGTAATTTGCCCTAATAAAAATGACACATGATGATTTTACCAAAAATAAATAAGAAAGAAAGTGATTATATATTGAAAAAGAACACTATAATTTTTACTCATCTCTAATCTGCTTGCTTTAATGGACTGAATTGTACAGTCTGAAGTCGTACTTTCATCACGGCTCCTATTTAATGATTTGATTTCTTCATTTTTAGACTTTTATATATGGATTATTTGTAAATAAATAAAAAAAAGCTCCTATAATCATGGTTACATGGCTTTTATTATATTTATTTAAAAAAACAAAAAACAAACAGCATATATGATTTTGAAATTAGATGATCGATTTTTTTTAAAAATAATTATGACAAAATTATATGTTTATGATTATGAAGTCAATTTAATTTTTTAATAAATAATTACAAATAAAAACTTAATAGATAAATGAATCAAATTATAAGCCGAAAAATGCTGCAGACCTCTAAATTGTGACCTCTAGAAGAGCTCTAACTTGTGGGTCCTACTGTATGATTTGATGTTTTTGCTTTTATTTTGTTTTGTTTTTTTTTTTTTAAAGTTATCACGTCATTAGTGCTCTTATTAGAGCTCTATTATTAGAGCTCTTAATCACCACCCTTCTAATTGGCCAGGTCTATTAATGGACCAACGTATGCATAAATGTCTAAAGTATGTGATTAGTAATGGCTGAAATTACGAGGGCATTAATGATTGTTTCACCAAGAACTTTTCTAATTAGTTGTTGATGGAAATGCTCTTTTTTTTTTTTCTTCTTCGGAATATTAATGAATTGAAATTAGATGGAATGTTGATAAAATCAAAAGTGGGACCATCAAATTTGTACAGATTTTTTTAGTATACATACATTATCTTAAAAAAATTAATTAATTTAAAAAAAAAACATTTTTAGTCATTAGAAACAATTGCATATATCTCTTTTATTTCCTTTGCCTATTATATTCTATATTGTTACAGTCACTAATAATAATGCTACGAAATAAAATTTGTTAGAAAAAAAACAACAGGATGACAATGGATAACCTATTCTGTGGGTATTTATGGAGACCCAACCTAAATACATGGGTTTTTTCCTCTTTCTTATCTATTGGGTAGGGTATAATATTCTTTAAATATCTACAGGGAATGGGTTGGGGATTGGTACCCACTAATTTCCCCATATGTTTTTTTATTTTTTTTTTTAAGATTCACAACCAAAACTAAATATACATTCAATCTTTTTTCTTTTATTTATTTATTTATTTTTTTAGGTTCACAACCTTTTTTTTTTTTTAAGATCCACAACCAAAGCTAAATATACCTCCAATTTTTATTTTTATTTTTATTTTTAAGGTTCACAACCATTTTTTTTTTAATTTTTAAGATTCACAACCAAAGCTAAATATACATTCAATCTTTTTTCTTTTGTTTTTTTTTTTTTTTAAGATTCACAATCAAAACTAAATATACATTCAATCTTATTTTATTTTATTTGGCTCAACAATAAAATCAAATACACATTAATTAACATTGTCACATTATTCTTGTCAAATTTTATGCATATCTAGAATTTTTTAAATTTATTTAAAAAAATTAAGGACACTGTCTAGTGTAAATTTCGGTTTGCTTTTCTATGTTATTTTATTTTGTTATGTATTGTAATTTTCAGAATGGTTTGCTTGTTCTGAAATTTCAATTAACGAGTATGAATTTATTTATTTTATGTTATCACACAATTTATACAACATATATATATATATATATGTGAATGTATTTGAAAATAAGGAAATTGTAGAGAATCAAAACAAGCATGAGTCATGATTGGTTAGAAATGATGGGTACAAAGATTTATTTGCTAGAAAAATAAAAAGGGGATACAAAGTCTTACTAAATAATTTTTTTTAAATTAAAAGAATTTTTCTTAGTTATGATCAGATTTAACTGAAATCAGCTTGTTTCCCAATGTTATGCTTTATTTATTTAGATAGAAAATATTTTTTAATGAAAAAATTTTTTTATTAAAAAAATTAAAAATATATTTTTTTATATTTGATGGTGGTGGTGATGGAACGAAATGAAAGTAGAGATTGTTACATAGTGGTGGGGTGATGGCGGCAGTGATGATGGTAGTGGCTATGGCGATGGTAGTGTGACAATGAAAGTGAGAATAGTGGTGATGGTGTTGTGAAATTAGTAAAAATTTAATTGAAAAAATATTTTTTGTTTTTTAAAAGTAACAAATAACAAAATTCGTGGGGGACTAAAGGAAGAAGATGGAGGATGGATTGCGTGTGGTAATGCATAGATATCTTAAAATGAGTGGTTCAGATTTGTTAAAGGTATAATTAGATTTTGGATAAATTAAAATGAATGGTTCAAATTTGCTAAGAGAAAGATGGTTTAATGTCTAAAATGTTCGTGGCTAAGAGATCAACAAACAATTCCTTGTTTATGCCCTGATGCAATTTAATATGAGTCTTATAACACTTTCTTCAAACAGGTTCTTTCAGATTTTATTTCTTCCAACAGGCTCTTATAACATTGTAATCAGGTTCTTATAACATGTAGGGGAGAGAGTGAGAGTGAGAGTGAGAGAGAGATGGTTGTAATTTTTTTTTAATCTTCCACGTTCTTCCACATTTTTTTTTTCAATTACTAAAACTTATTTGATTGTCTCAAAATTATATATTTGATTATTATAAAACAAACTTTTTAATTAATTAATTAATGTGTATTTGATTTTGTTGTTGAACCAAATAAAATAAAATAAGATTGAATGTATATTTAGCTTTTGTTGTGAACCTTAAAAAAAAAAAAAAAAATAAATAAATAAGTTGTTAACATTAAATATATTAAAAAAGAAAGAAAAAAGATTGAAGGTATATTTAGCTAAAACCTTTATAAAAAAAAAAAAGGTTGTTAACATTAAATATATTAAAAAAGAAAGAAAAAAGATTGAATGTATATTTAGCTAAAACCTTTATAAAAAAAAAAAAAGGTCGTTAACATTAAATATATTAAAAAAAAAAGAAAAAAGATTGAAGACATATTTAACTTTTGTTGTGAACCTTAAAAAAAAAAAAAAATTTGTTAACATTAAATCTATTAAAAAAGAAAGAAAAAAGATTGAAGGTATATTTAATTTTTGTTGTGAACCTTAAAAAAAAGAAAAAAAAAAGTGATTGTTAACATTAAATATAAAAAATAAAAATGGGGATTAAAATGGGTTAGAAAAAATCCATACCCATTAAAAAATGGAGAGGATGGTACCCATGGAGAATGAGGAAAATTTATTATAGGAGAATGGGGATGGAGAATTAATATCCACCCCATTGCCCTCCATTGTCATTCCTACAACAAAGATTGGATCAATCTATGAGCTGGTTTGGGCAAAACCATTGGGTTAAACTCGTCACAACTACCGACCACCTCTTTCATCGTATATTTAGAAAATACAATAAACAGAAAAAATATAGTAAAAAAATCAACGATGAAAAAAATAGGAGGAGAAAATACACATTTTACCCAAATACATACATACATGAGAGAGAGAGAGAGACACACACACACACACATTTACATTTACAGGTTACCCTAATTGCAGCCATGATAGGTGGTGGCAAATACAAACCCTTGATTAATTTAAGGAAAAAAAAAATAAAAAGAACAAAAAATGAAGTTGATACACTTTCGTGAAAACGATTACATTGTTTTTGACATAAAACAATATATTCATTTAACCATTAAAAATGATAGCACAACAGAGAAACCTTTCACAAAAATTAGTTTATTGATCAAACCTTGGATTCTATGATGTCTTCTTACATTATTCACATACAAATTTATAAATATGTGATATTCTAAACATGTGCACAATTTCCCTTTTTTCCAGTTCCATTCCAGTTTAATGAAACATATATAAAGCCCTAAAAGATTCGTTGGTTTACATGTATCGACAAAAATTGTATCAGTTTGGTACCCATGCTTCCAGAAATCAGTCATCATGACTTGGGAATTAAAAATGCTGCACCATACTATACATAAATTGTAACATGGAAGACAACTTGTGTTCACAGCGGTTGGAGTTCTTGCTCAGGAATAGCAGCATCAACAGGCTTGTATGCTCCAATTGCTTGTTGCTTCCTTCTCCAAATAATCCATCCCCCGGTAGCTGATAATCCCATAATTAGCATAACGATGATTGCTACAACCACAACCATGTAGTGTTGCTGCCACCACGTCCTGCATCGTTCCAGAAAAAAGCAATATGAATAAAAAGCAGCGAAAACAAAGAAAAAGCCTTAGATATGAATCATATGGTATTTGTATCTCTATACAATTCAGGAAGCAAATAGGGGTCGCAAAGAAAATGCAAAAAGAATCAGGGTCCACAGTCAGAACACAAGATATGACGGACCTGAAATAATTACCTCACAGTCGAAGCTCCTAAATGCAAAACAAACATTAGATCACTCACGCATTAAAGCTAACTAGTTTGTCTAGAACATAGTTATATTTTTATTAAAAATTTATGTTCCTTTGTTTTGTATGTCTCTGTGGGTTTTTTATTTTTATTTTATTTTAGAGGGGCATAATACTTGCGTCGTTGACACATTCTACAACCAGTTCATACCCTTTTACATCCCCTAGAACCTATAAATTCATTTACTGTTTTAGATTGAAAGAGAGAGAAACCAGGAGTGGAGTAAAGAGGTGATTTGCATTATCCAAATTTAAATTGAATATCAACAAGAGGCTTTTTCTTGTTGCCACAATGGAGGGCTGGAGCTCAAACTACACTAAGCGGGGAGTCTAAGCTCATAATGTCAGCTGAAATGAAACTAGATGGGCCAGGGGCTAAAAGAAAACATGAACACTCAATGGTTAAACCACATTAGCATCTGATAAGTGACCGGCACAGAAATTGGTTTCACACCAAACATTGGATGCCTTCCAGAAGAGATATGAATTAACACAATGTCATTCAGATACTCATATGCCACTTCCCATATAATGCATTCAATAAAATGAAGCCAACGGTTTCTTCAATGTTTCATTTATGCTCATGGGATCACTACTGAGGAGGAGGGGAAAAAAGGATAAAATTTTGCAATAGCCATTCGAACAGAAACCTATCATATTATTCCAAATCACAATCTTTTTCAGTCTTCCTAACAACCAAAGGACGCATTGTTTATAAATTAAGGAGTCCCCAATCCCTACTGTTTCTTTCCAAATGTAAGTTGAGAAGACTAAATTTAACCACACTTCCATACAGAGAGTTCATACGACAAAAAATGCCAAATTCTAATAGTATATAAGATTGTTGAAAATATGTTTAACCCAACCATTCAAACCCACCCCAAACAAAACCATACATCTCTTCTACTAGGTGTAGCTCTTGAAAAAGGAAAAACAAAAAACAAAAAACAAAAAAGTTCGAAACATGGAAAATCCTAGTAAGTTTATGAGATTGTTGAAAAATTCTAATAACTTCTCATCTACCAGGTGCATCCTTTTAATAATAATAATAATAAAAATAATAAAGAGAAAAAAGAAACAAGTAAAAAAAAAAAAAAGAAACTTTAATCACGGAGTTTAGTATTTATGATACAATAGTACCAAACTCCAGTAGCATATTTTGAACAAAGATGGCCAACAACACTCCCCACCTCACTGCCCTTGAGACAGAGCATGCATATACAGAAAATAATGGGAGAAAAATAATGCAAAGAGAGCTGCAGCAGATAAATAATAATATAGCTTACTGTTTTTGTCGGGGCTCAATGTTCCAATCGACCAACTGATAAGTTCCAAAGGTATCAGGAAGCCGGACACGATGTTCAGCTAACCGTGCAATAATACCCTGCCAATTAGCATAGTTACTGAGCAAATGATTCTAATTTTATGAACGCAAAATCCTTGCAATTCTGAAAAGCAAACTCACCATTGCAGTGGCATTAGCAAAGTACTCGGCAGATCCAGCTGGCAGAATGGCCCATCTTATTAGGGAATCATTTCCTTCAGCTGTAAAATTCAATAACTGGACCTGAAACCATTCACCCCAGATAACAGGCACCCGAGGTAAGACAGTTTGTAAACTGGATGCATCAACAAGTGACGCAAAAAATTCCAGATTGAATGCTGCAACATGAAGCTACCTGTGATGTATTCAGATCTAAGTCCTGGGCAATGAACTGGGCAAGTTCTGTGATGTGAGGCTTCAGATCTGGGTATTTGACGCTCAAAGACATGTAAACTGTTATAAGACCAACTTGAAACTGTCCTGTACATCAAAGGTTACATGAAAATTACATCAGAGTCAAGTCAGTTCATGAGGAAAATTATGTTATCAGAACATGGTTTAAGTTCATAACATATCGAAGAACTGCCTTCCTGATGTCCTTCAAAATGCAACAGCTAGTTTGAGCTCAGTCGGAATAAACATAGCAGATTAACATACACATTGAAAAGTTTTCACGAATATAAAAATTGACCTCATAGGAGCTTCAAATGGTCAGATAAGTTAGCAATTTAGCAAATAATAGCCATAGAAGAAATGAATGTTAGAAGTTTACAGCCTACACTACCCAAGTGGGCATTATATGGAAATTTTTACTCAACTTCTAAAGTCAAGAGTCAACTTCACCAACTAAAATCCCAAATACTCGAGGCGAATTACATAAATTCTTCAGCATTCAGCTCCATCTGGGGTCACATCATTAACTATATTGTAAGTCATCATGTTTGCTTCACTTTCTTCTGACTTCATCCAACTCCTCTAATTCGCTAGAACCTTAGCTTTAAATGCTAATCAATCTTCCTTGCTGGTCCATTCATCTATGCATATGTCCAAAACACACTTAAATGACTTTCCCCCATTTGATTGCAACTGGTGTCATTCCCATCCTTCGAGAGCGCAGCGATATATGATTCTATAAAATCCATGATATTTATACTCAGGAAAGAAGAAATGCAAACCTATGATCTATCAGAGTTGAAGATCTTAATGCTAATCCTAATCTACAAGCATATATGATGTAGTAAAGAAAAATGACCATTTCCAGAACTCATTAGTTGCTTCCATGGTGTCAACTACTTTGAATGACATCAGAAAAGATAAAATAGCTCTAGCAATGTACTTTCCTAAAACTGTCACTGCACTCTTTTTCCACCTCTGTTAGTCTTAGGATAGGTTGTTCTAGGTAAACTGTTATAACTTCTTGAGTTTTAATCCTTGAATGGAGTTCTTGAAACGCTCAGTGCTAGCACAATGTTTGAAGTGTTATGAACTTATGATTCATCTTAAAGCAAACCCAATTGAGCTTGCATGTGAGAGAATAATGTATGCAGTCATGAACTAAAGCACAGACAAGCTTGGCCCATGAATCGATTACATGACCAAGCTGGATTGATTCCATGCTCCAGCTTGAAGCTGAAATTGAGCTTGCTTGTGAGAGAAAAATGTATACAGGAAAAGGATATGTAAATAATTAAAAGGGATAAAGAATCAAACAGGATAAAGACATATACTGCAAGTATCAAATAACAAATTCTTAATCTCAAAAAAAAAGTGCCAAAATATTGGTGAAACTTGAGGTTTATCGGAATTTGGAAAGAAACATGCCAAAAATATCTTACACCAATCAAAGTCGTAAAAAAATTTATTGAAGGAAAGTAAAGAATAGATGTAGTTGTCTCCTTTTGATAGGCAAAATTAATTTAGATTGCATAAACTTTTCTTCCCTCCAACGCCGAAGAATGCATTTTCAATTGATATACCCAACCATGACCACACCCACCATGTGAGAGTATTTATAAGACACATTCGGTTCCAAATTAATGTGACAAAGGATAAACAAAGCTGTTGATTCAAATAAAATGGGTAGGAAAAGGTTATTAAAAATGTTGCAGCTTATCATACCTGTAAAATTATGCTGTGGAGGTCCAACAGGAGCCACTGTGGGTGACTCATCTGCAGTTGAGTTTGTTCTATCAGAAGTTGAAGGCACAGGTGGAGGAGCACTAGTAATGTGAAGCCTTTCCCATAATTCAGAGCAATTTGTTTTCCAGAAACCAATTTTTTCATGCTCGCGATCATACATCACAAGAGTATTGCGGACAACGATTCCTGTACAAAATTATATTTACGAACTTAATAACAAAGAAAAAAGAAAAGAAAATCATATTTTTGGAAACATCTGTTTCAAATTTGCAATTTTATTGGATTTTGTTTTGTAGGGTTCTTCTGTGGAGGAAAGATTACTTACCCCTTATTTAACAAGGATTTAACATTAAGGTCTATTGTAGGAAAATCACAACAAACCCTAGTATGATTAATGTTGTTCTCATTTTGCAATATTTTTCTACCCTTTTTTTCACTTTTATACCAACCCCTATTTATATTTTCGTTTTAACACCACAACAAGTGCATCAGGACTCAATCATGAGGTGTCTCTGGCAATTACAAAAATTATGAGTGAATGGTTTGAGTTTCCATTATAGCATAAAAGTTCATTTATATGTTTCCAAGTTCAGCTAATGGTAACTCCAGTTCTTGCATTGCTATTCTAGTAAGTGTAAAAAATTTCAGGGGAAAATATGCTAACTATTTGTGAAGCTTACACATGTAAATAAAGGAAGGAGTTTGTTAAAATTTTGTTTCAAATTCCTCGCTTTACTCCATCCAAAAAAGATTTTCATATTCTGATCCAAAAAGGAATTTATTTTGAGCATGATAAAAATTGGGAGTGAGAATTTGGTAATGCCCAAGTGAAGGAGGGGTCCAACCCACAAGGGAAACATGTTTTGTGGAAATACTCCTAAAAGGCACCGCACTTTGTGTCGTGTTACGATTTTGCTTTTAGTGCCATTGTTGTTCCAACTTACAAAGTTTTGGATCTGGGTTTCAACTCTTTTTGAATTAAGGTTGGATAAAATTTTGGAGTTCTAGGGGAAAAGTTCGGTAGTTGTAATCTACTTTCATAATGATGTTTGTTAATCATCTTTGCCCAAACTTAGTCTGATTAGAGTGAACCATATTAAATCAATGCGTGTTTTTTTTTTTTTGGACATGCCTTCCCCTTGGTATATTTGTTTACTTATATTGTACTCCTATCCGCACGAACATACTAAAACAAGTCATAACCGAGGAAACAAAAAGATCAAATAGGAGTATAATGGAGAAAAATTGCCACACATTTGGTAAAGCATAATATACCTCCTAACAAGGTGGTTGGATCCTTTCCATTCTGGAAAATCCCCAAGCAATATGCACCATGTGCCTTTGAATGCTTTATGTAGACATGAAACAAGATAAAGCAAAGAAAGAACATCAGTCACTGCTTATTAAATAAATGTTTGCAAGGACAACAGAAGTCCACCCAAATATGTCATTTCAAAAGGGCCATTTTTCTTCTTCAAAAAAAAAAGAAATAAAGAAAATAAAGAAGACAATGAACTCAGATGCTTACCCGGAACAAGTAGTTTTCCGGAGAGAGTGACAGTTTCTGCCCATTGCCAAATACCATGTCAACAATTGGAAATGTTTTTGAGAGTTGTGAGACATCACTGGAGTAAACATAAAGGTTAAGCATTACTTGCAACACAAAGATAAGCAATCAAACTAGTATAGTATAAACACAACCTCCCGGCACCAGAGAAGCAAATATCATTATAATTTGGGTCAGGACCACGAATCTGTTTGAGTGAATGGAGTTCTTTCACAATCTGCATTCAAACACTAAAAAAAATCACAATAAAAGAAAAAAAGATAAATGAACTAAAAGAGGCCAAAAGTATGGCTGCAAAATGAAAACACAAGTGATAAGCTAAAAACGGATGAAATTAATTTAAACACTTCAACAACTATCAATTGATTTCCCTTAAAATCTCCGAAGGACATGGGCAAGAAGATATGCTCTCTCTGTTCCTGTTTTATTTATTTTTTCCATTATTTATTTGCTACTCTTTGTTTTATTTATTTTTTCTTTTTAAATTTGACGAAGCTCGATAATTTGTTTCCATGAGAATTCACTTAGTCTTCTAAACAAAAAGAAAGAACATAAAAAGTATAACTTTCCTCTTGCTTGACAAAACCTCAACTTCTGCATGTGGTCAAATTCAGGTATGCCACCTTTTTTTTATTTTTATTTTTTATACCCGGGAACCATGTCCTAGGCAGTGTCCTTTGGGCCTACCCTAGGAGGAGCATAAACCCGAGGTATGCTATATATGTTGGCTTCTCAAAGCATAGAACTACTAAAGTTTAGGATCTAAGAGGCCGCAATAAACCTTGTTGTCAATAAGAAAGTACTTCTAAAAATGCAATGCAAGCTTGAGGTATTTGATATGCAATAAAAAGAGGGAGTAAAGGGAGAATGTCTATACATCCTTCAAGTCTGTTACAAATTTTCTTTTTGTCTCCCAGGGCTAATTACTTTATGCAATAACTAAAGAATACTAATCTAAATCTCTGTCAGAATGCATCAACAATATGTTCACCTAACAAAAACTTTATGTCGTTCTACCATCGGTTACATAAGAGCCAGAAATTATTAGTCCAAATAATTTCATCACATCCCGCCACAGAGAGAATTCAGTCAAGCTAGAATATGTTTCACAGACCATTTGCTTTTCCTTTTTTATTTTTATTTTTATTTTTAAAGAATATATTTCACAGCATGTTTAGGAGTTTAAACATAAATTGAACTCAGAATAAACACAATTAATTCAAATGGAAAATATATATATATATATATATAAATAGAAGAGGTAAAGGTTAAATAAAGTGAATCTTACAGCATCCTTAAATGCTTGGAATGCTGCTTCTGGTAGGTAAGCGTAAGTAGTGCCACTATCCAGGATGGTTCCATATTTTCCATCAAAAACACTTGGGTTTAAAGACAACTTCTTCCCAGCAACATGCATCTCCTTCAGCTCAATATTGTAATATGGACTGTTGCCATCCCGAAACTAGAGTAAATGTGTGAGATGTATCAAGTGTATATATGTTAGGAAAATAAACAATGTTTTGGATCTATAATATGAATATTACGAAACATACCTGCGTGCAGGATCAGAACGGGAGAATACCATGTTAGCAGGGGGGGAAATGCCACCAAGAATCATTGCACCACCACCAACATCCATCCCTCCATAACACAAGGAAAAGGAATCACTAATTACACCTCTGTCAACAAGTTGATCCACAACACTGAGATCACCATGGCCCAAACCCATTATGCCATCAGCATGTTGACTGTAAAGGTCGCCAGTTTCCACATTTTCACAACCAAAAACAGCACGCTGGGGTGCAAGTGCACTTTCATTGCCAAACGATATAATGTCCTCACCAAGGACACCACTGCTAGAACTCATTTCAGCATACTGTCGATCATAAACACACTGACCCCTATCACCATCACAGGTGCAATCAACGTTGCACTTTACAGGTTGGTAGGTGCTAGACAAATCTGGCTGGAACTTTGGATCCTGGTGAACAAATGATACGTCTCAAACCATAGAAAGGAAAAAAGAAGAAAAAAATTTAAAACTCCAAATATAAAAGACATACATATACATACTAATTGTGTGTGCACACATGGGGGGTGTTTGGCAAGGAAAAAAATAGCCTATTTTAGGCTAAAATTCACAAAAAGACAAAATAGGCTAAAATAGCTAATAAGACAATATATCACATCAAATCCATAATCATTTCACTTTTTCTCTCACAAACATCACATCCAACCACAAAAAAATTCAATCATCTTCCCAAACACAAAAATTTTAGCCTACTAAAATAGCCAAAAACTAAAATAGCCTACTAAATTAGCAACTTCCCAAACGAAGCCATGATATGTGTGCTGTTAAAACAGCAAGAAGTTACAAATTTTTATCTATATTTGATCTGGGGAATTACATGAGGCAAGCAGTTACAGGCTTTTACGTGAGGATATTTTAGGAACACCAAGAAGTGTGACAAAACTCAGGTGTACACTTTATACAATATAGTATAGATATTTTTTTTGCTTATCAATCTATCAAACAGTTTTGAATTACAAATCAATCACCTTCTGTGTAAAAACATCCTAATAGGTTTACAAGCCAATTGAATCACCACATACGGCCAATTATGTGCCCAAACAGCTTGCACGTAAAACAACTTTTCCAGAAAAACATGTTCATTCATTCATTCATCAACCAAATAACTTAACCAATAACAAAGCAAACACAATCAAAATTTACAGTAACAGACAAGAAAGATGAAATACATTTTATGAAAAGAAAAGATGGAAAATAAAAAATCACAGAAAGAAATCAAGTTAAGTCACGGTCTTAAAAATGAAATTGGGAATACAACATTCTCTTAAATGACTGATATAAAGGTTGGGTCTTTGGCACTCAGTTTGAGCAAGTGACAAGTACCGACTACGTGTATTGAAGTTCTTGCCTCAAAAGGCAAAGCCGACCTATATCTACAAAAAAAAAAAAAAAAAATTTTAACGTTGACATAACAATACCATACCAACACCTAAAATTGTTGCATACAGTTGTGTAAATCAATGAACAATGGGTTTTCAAATGATTTAACATTGAAGATTAGATGATCACCTGGTGTCTACCACACTGTTCACATGTAGAGCAAGGAACATATGTAACAGTACTCCCTGTATCAACGATGAGAGCGAATTTCTGGGGAGGAGTTCCGATCCAAAGCCTAGTGGTATAGTAACTGCAACAACACCAATTTTCAATTCACACAATTTCAATTCCATCGAATACATATGAAAGAGATTGGAGAAGATGTGAAGATCTATTACCCGTTGCGGAGGAGATCGTCGTAGAGGGGCATGCGAGCGTTAGGGTGGAGAGGGTCGGATCCCTGAATCTGGCGGCGGACGGAGGGAGAGGAGGAGTTGCGGGAAGAGCTGCTAGGAGGAGGAGAGAGAAAGAGGGGGAAGAACATGGTGTGGCGGTTGCTGCCGCCGTGGGGTGGTCGGAGGATGATGGTGGTTGCTTCGCCGGAGGAAACGACCTCGGCCACGAGAAATAGGATCAAGACGGCAGTGGTGGTGGCGACCTGTGACCGCGGCCGCGCCATTGGTGGGTGGAATTGGAGGTCAATGAGAGAAGTGAGAACACGGTAGGTCTCTCTTCTCGCTAGAGAGATAGGAGATAGATGAATTGACTTTCCATTCCAACCTTCCTTATGTGTATCTATCTATGTATGTATCTATCACACAACTTGTAGATTCAACTTTGCCAAACTAACTAATAAATTCCATGGTATGATGCAACCTTGCAACCAAAGAAAAGCTGGTTTGACACAGGATTTTTGTTTTTTTTTTGTTTTTTTCTAATGTGATTGGAAAATGAGTGGTGGGATATTCATTGGACTATTATCAAGATATAAACATAATGAATAATGTTTGAAATTTTTAAAATTTTATTAAATATTTGGGTGAATTACATTAATCGTTTTTATAATTTGAAGGTTGTGTTATTTTGATTCTTAACTTTTCAATTGTAACATAATTGATCTTGAATTTTGAATCTTGTTTCAAATAAAGACAATTGAAGATATCATTGCTTAATTTCAATGGCAAAATCGTCAATCTGGTAAAATATAAACTAATTTGATAAAAATAAATATCAAAAAAATATTTTTGAATTTTAAAAAATTATTTCTACCCACTAAAGATAAAATTATGTAAAATTGATAAATCTTTTACATATTTATTTATTTTATCAAATTAATTTTTATTATGTGTTTGGATGATGATCATGTAATGATTGGTTGTTAGGATTTTAATATGTAATCTGTATATTTAATATATGAATTGTTTTTAGTTTTGAATTTTTTTATTTAATGAATTTGTTTAATAATGATATCAAAATTGTCGCCATATTTAACTTTTGAAAAAATATAAGCTAATTTAATGAAAATAAAAACCACTCATTACATGATCATCATCCAACACATAATAAAAATTAATTTGGTAAATAAATAAATAAATAAATGTCTAAAATATTTATTAATTTTACATAATTTTATCTTTAGTGGGTATAAATAATTTTTAAAAATTCAAAATATTTTTTTGATATTTATTTTTCAAATTAGTTTATATTTTATCAAATTGACAATTTTGCCCTTGAAATTAAGTAATGGTATCTTCAATTGTCCTTATTTGGAAAAAGATTCAAAATTTAGGATTAAATGTGTTACAATTGAAAAGTCAGGGACCAAAGTAACACAACCCCTAAACCATAGGGACTGTTAGTGTAATTCGCCCTAAATATTTTATATGAGTGTGAGATTTATATGAGATTTATATTATGTGGGTCTCACACTCATATGAAAATATTGATAGAACTTTTGAGATATTTAACATTTTTTATTTATAAAATCTCATCAAAAAGATATTTATAAAATTAAATAAAATAAAAATAAAAGTTACACCAAGTATTGATAATATGAAATTAAAAATAACTATGTTACATTTCACTAATATAGCACTCTTACTTTGCACGTGAAAGAGAGAGATAATATAGAGAAGAGTGTGGGTTTAGCCCTTCACATAATTATTTTAATTAAAAAATATTTGAGAGTACTAATTTAGCATCACAAATTCACCCTCAGTGATATGAAATGAACCATGCAAAGGGATAAACCCGCACTCCTTTCTTTATCTCTCTTTCGTATCATTAAAAGTAAGTTAGAGGTGTCATATTAGTGAGACGTAACATAATTGGTAATTTTTTTAGAGGATAAATGATTTGAGTAATATTAGGTGATCCTTTCTGTGTATCACACCATTATATTTCTTTATTTTTTATAGAGTAGGTAATCGGTATTGTTTTATCACACACGTAGTGCTTTTACATGCCAGTGCCACTAATCGTTTTGTTTAATAGACTTTATTTTTTATTTATAAAATAGCATCACTAGTATTATTTTATTAATTCATCAAATGATGTCATTATTTCTAGTCAAAATGTTTCTTAATTGATTCATCAAATAATGTCATTATTGTTTAAAATACTTCATTAGACAATATAATCATGCATTTAATTTTGAAATTCTATTTAATGATCAATGGTTGCGAAAAATTTGCATTATAATATTTTATTTTAATTATAAAATATATATAATTATATGTTAGTTACAAAAATACAGCAATGTGTACCAAAAAAAATTCAACCTTGTCTATTCCAGACCAACTTATATAGTGTCTGTTGTGCCAGGTGCACTACTGTGCGGCCTTATGAGTTTATTTTGGAGTCCGTTTTGATAATCTAAACCGTTCACATTTTAGAGTATATCGAGTAAAACATACCAACCAAAAATTAAGTTAATCGGATATCATTAACCCTTTCATCCACTTACATTTGTATTCATTTTAATATTTTAAATCACAAAGTTATTTATTTTTCAAGATATAAATGTGAGTGAATGAAAGAGTTAACGATATCCGATTAACTTGATTTTTGACAAGTATGTTCTATTCAATATACTCTAAAATATGAATGATTTAAATTATCAAAATCAACCTCAAAATGAGTCCATAAAACCGCACAACAGGCACCCCAATTTCCATGTATGTAGTATAACAAGAACAAGTCGAGTTGGGAGGGTTATATAATAAAAAATCGATAAGCTAATTGACATACAGTTTCAAATTTGTCCATCCTCTATAAACCAAGTCAACTCATCCAAATGTTACAAAATTATCTTCTATTATTCACAAATAATACTTTTTGAACCCTAATATTATTAATGAGATGACACCTACACCCGTTTTTATCATATATTTTTTCTTAATTTGATTATTTTGTAAAATCCTTGGAGATAGAAATTAGGGGCGAAACTCGTTATCTAACAGCCCCAAAATTGTTAGATTACGGCTTTGTCTCTAGATTAATTTTCACAGATCCAGATCAGACAGATAACTTTGGACATAAGCTTGCTCATGCAGTACTGTGCGTAATGGAAGAACATCATCCGTATGTGGAAGCTTTGATAGATAGCAAACTACCAGAATGGAAGGGAATATGGTGCAATCCAATTAAACACAAAATGTACCTCAGAGGAACCTCTACATTCCCAGGATACCCAGGACTTCTCAATAGGAGACCCTAGCCATGCAGAAGATTTCCACTCAAAGACCAGCTCAATAAATGGAGAAAATTTGCTAGCAACTCTCTCTTAGCCTATAATGGAAATTATGGGCATCTAGTCTGTGAAGATAGACATCAGAAGATACATTGTAATTTAGCCATCCCAGGATATCCATTCAGCAAAGAGACATTTGTCGATGAAAGTCAGTACCCTAACTATCAGCATGGCGTCTCTCATGAATTACCGGTGATGGGAGAGAATGATCAAGAATGGTACGATGAACCACCCATGGGAGATGGGGATGACTTTTACGACCAGCTCTCAGCAGCAGACCTGGACGACCTAGCAGACAGAATGTATGGGTAAAAAAAAAAAAAAAAACAGGGGGTCCCACTACAAGACTCATAATATATTTTGAACATGTTGTAGTAGATTATTTCTTGACTCTTTACATTTTGGAAATTTTCCACGAAGACCCAACTTTGAAGAATCACTCCAAGGGTCGACATCAATAATTGGCGCTCCAGCAAAAGAAGACAAAATCCATAGAAGATAAGGATTTTCCTCAGATATCAGAAAAATGCACGCCAAGAAAAGACAAAAAAGATTTTGCAAATATTTTGTGTCTGTAATTATTTGAGTCTGTTAGTGATAAGGATTTTCCTTCACTCACTACTTTAATAAAGTGGATATTTCTTATCCTGCTTTATTAAAGAAAAGTTGTGAAAATCTTTATACGTGTCTTGTAATAAATTATAGTGTCAAAATTTTGTCAAAAAATGAGGATTGAATGATATGCGATGGGCCCCAAAGCAGTACCCGATATCATTATTTTAATCCTTTATTGATAAGATTTTATCCATAATAATAACTTACGTCCAAATCTATGCATTTATGGCATAGATATTATTGTATGAATCTAGGTAGTCTATGTAGGAGTCTATGGTCTAGGTAAAATAGCCTTTAGACTTTTTTGTTTTCTTTGCCAGAACTTTTGACGAAAGATTTTTTGGATTGTTTCAACTCAACTTTGTGTATAAATTGGCATGTTTGCCAACGAAGAAGGCAGAATGAAAAAACACCCCTTCACTTTGCATTGTAAAAATCTCCAACCCCTCTCAAAAAACCTCTACTTGTATTAAGTTTTTCAGAATTCCAGAGTCTGTAATATAATCTTTGTAAGTATACTTCTTATTAATATGAAGTGTGAGTAGTTTCTCTTTTTCCTTAAATATTTCAAAAGGGTAACTCTTCTATTCTAAAAATTTATTTTCTTTTTGGAAAAACTAATGTTAGTAATGGGTGCCCATGTGGCATGACCATTTGAATTTGAATTTAAATCTTATCCAAATAGGTTTTGAAATTGAATTCAAACCTATTTAGGATAACCACTCTGGATACAGATATTATCCCATTAACTAATATGGATAGATAATAATAACACATTATATATCTGGTATATGGGTTATGGGTGATTAAGAGAGAAAGAACGTATGTTTGAGTTTTACCCATATACTGACTCTTTTCCAGAAACAACGATCAAGTCATTTGCACTGTGATTTGTGTGGGTGATATTCATTCTGTAATATCACTTCACTGTTGCGTTGGTTTATCAGATTCTGGAAGCATGTGATTTACCCACGAGATCCTTCAATTCAGGTTCTATCATCTAAAGGTATGATCTAAATATTTTATCCGCTGCATTTTTTATACTTTGATTTACAACTAAGTTTATGGAATGCTTGTTTGCTCATTAATATTACATGCCTTGAACCTTCGTAATATCTGCTATTTTCTATTTTATTATTGAGTGACCTTAGCTGAAGAGCCCGTGTGAGCCGTGGTTAGGCATTGGAGGGCAAATTGTAGGCAGAAAGGGAAAGGTAAAATTTAGAAAATAAAAATATACGATGTTAAACGAGGCTTAGCTTCAAGGTGAAAGTACATGTAATGAAAACAAACATTGCCTAAAAATAGTTTTTACCAAAGAAAAAGAATTTTAGAATAAAAGGAGAGCAACCTCAGTAGAAATATTAGGGAAATATTGTCCATAAAAGAAATTTAAAAAATCAAAACTTTATGCCCTTAGAAGATAAACTTAGGATTAAAATCAAAATTAGTACTGAACTCATACAAGAATTAGAAGATCAAATATCAAGATATCAGTTTCTCTCATCATTAGCTTCTGGTAGCTCCTTAGAAAATTATAGTTTAAAAATTACTCAGATAAATAAACAGCTAACTGTAAAACAAGAAGCCTTAAAATTAGCCATACAACAGCTAGAAGACCTTTTAGTATAACTGCAGAATTAATTAGATAATTCTCAGCCCAATTTTAAAATAGTGGTAGACCACTAACTCATCCCCCAAAAAATTGGTATCAGAGCAGTGTTCGGTTTTAGGACAGTTTAAATTAATTTATGCATTTTTCTTATGGTAATAGAGTAGTTTTTATTTTTGGAATTTTAGTTATAAATTTCATATCATAGTAGCTTGTAATAATTTTAAAGTAGGAGTTAATTTTGTACATGAAAAGAGTAGAGTATCTAGATTTAGAACTCAGCAGCCATAACCGTCGCCTTAGCATAAATAAAAATAATTTCCGTTGCAATTTTGAAGAGACGTTTACACATCAGCTTCATAGTGAACATAATCCTCAGCTAAATAGTATCATAGATTATCAGATTAATTTTGCAGAAAATATTAAAAAGGACATAGATAAAATTAGTAATCTTTTTATTTCATCTATAGATCATCTCCGTAATAATCGTAGTATAATTAAAGATCAAGATAAAAAATTAGAATATATCCAAGATCAGTGTAGTTCTATCCTACAAAAAAGAATAGATTTAAATTTAGAAAAATTTCCTACTAAGCTAGAAATAGAAACATTAATTTCAGCTACAAATCAAATAGCTAAACAAATAGAACAAATTAATCAAATTCAAGATAATTTAAAACAAAAATTAGAAATTTTAGAACAACTTGTAAGGTCTTTGTTTATAAGTAGTGATAAGAAAGCTAATAGAGATTACCAGACTATTTTAAAACAAGCAGAAGATTTTCATAATAACCCGGAAGGAATTAGTAGTTATCAAGGAATAAATCAATCAGATAAAATATCAGTAAGATAAAATAATATAGAAATTTTATTTTTAATTAGATTGTGTGAAAAATTTGAATATCTATCAGAACAACTACACATCTTAGAAAATCGTCTAGCTTCTTTAGAAAAAATAATACTTCAAAAAGGAAAAGGAGTAGAAGGACAAACTAATAGACCCTAATCTCAGGTAATTGAAAAGGATATAGCCAGATATTTTGAAAAGCTTAAATTACCAAGAAAATCCACCTGTAGAATTTACAGAAAATAAAAATGTTTAAACAGCTAATAAAAGGAAGTAGTAGTAAAAAGCGTAATGAAGATGAAGATGTTAAAGTGGAAGAATTTATAGATGTAGAACAGCAAATAGAAAAATTTTAAAAAGAAAAGTTAGAGTTAATTCCAGCTAAATATGTGTATAAGCTAGGTAAGATTCATAAAAAACAATATTTATTTAAACACTATGGTGAACAGATGATTAGTGTAACTCAAGAAGATGAGAAAATAGAGCTAAATTTAATAAAAAGAGAAAGCTATAAATATGCAGTGAATGAACACCTTAAAATGACTCATTTAAGATTAGTAGTGGTAGGAGTTAAGGCTTTAACCAGAAAAAATTTAGGAACTAAAGTGTTTGTATGTCTCTATGATGATAAGTTTAATGATGTCGGACAGAGTATTTTAGGTAACTATGAACTAGATATGAATTCAAAAGGAAGAATAGTTTATTTTATACCAGATTTTTTACTACCAACCTCGACCTTTCATAAAAAGATAAAAATAGGAATAAAGAGTAGAGGATATAAAATGAAAAAGGGAGAAAAGAATTTATTAGTTTGCACAGGATTTTTAGGTTTAGGAGTCTCAGAAAGCAATACTCACTATAGACTTACAAATGATCAGATAGTTAAATTATTAGGCGCAAAAGGAATAAAAGCATTACCAGCTAAAAAATTTAATTCTGAAGATAATGCAGCACTAGATTGGAAACTAGGAGATTTTCTAGGACAAAAGAGATTAGCCCCTCAAGATAATTTATTATACCAAACAGCAGATGGAAATTATGCAGTAAGATTTACTCAGTATACTTATGTAGCACCAGAAAAATCTGAAGATGATGAATTTAATAGTATAGATAGGGAAGAAAATCAAGATAATCGTAGTGAAATAAATCAGCTTTACGTAATGACAGAAGAAAAAACTATATCACAAAATAAGATATATAATATTTATGAGAGAGATTTAGAAAAATTTACCCTAGAAGACATGAATAAAATACTTGATGCTAGATATTATGAATACTTAGCCAGAGGAGATACCCATGACGAAGCAGTGTCATTTTTGGATCAGGAATTTCATACGGAATATGTAGATGATATCATAGAAGATAATATACATCCTAGCAAAATATTTAGAATACCCGAACAATCTAACCTAGAAGATACTTTTTATATGAATACAGAAAGCTCAGGAACCAATAACTCACAGCCAACTGTAGAAGATCCAATAGAACCAATGCATTATGCAGTAGGAGGAAGACGACCATTAGCCAGTTCACGACGTAGTCACGCAGACCCAAATAAAAGCTATAAGTTTCATGGAAAGCGTAGACAACTAGATATGAGTATACAATTACAGCCAGTCCATAATCAAGGAACCCTTTTAGATTTAGCTAGATTCGACCCTCAGATATGGCAGGAAGTAATAGAAAGATGGGAAAAAGATACAGTAAAAGCATGGATGACTAGTCCCTATGAATCAATGGATATGTGGGAATATATGGAGACACTTCTAAGAGATTCAGCTTATAATATTTATTTAACATTCAAAGGGAAATATGAAGAAACAATTAAACAGCTCAAAGAATTAGGAAATAACCCGTGGAATTTTACAAATTTTATTAAAGAAATACTTATAGGATATGATCCTTCTAGAGAAAATGATTCCGCTCAAAGCGTAGCATTAACTGAGTTAGACCAAATAACATTAGGAAGTTGGAAATATATTGTACCTTTTAGTAGAGAATACTTAGCCATAGCAGCAAGAACTGGAAAAAGTTTTGATGAAGAAATAGGAAATAAATATTTTAGAAAATTACCAGGAGAATTAGGAAGAGAGATAGAAAACAAATGGTCAATTTATTATGCAAGTTTACCAGCAAAAATAGCCACAGGAGAATTAAGAATAAGAGGAACTTTAGGAATAGGACCTAGAATAGTTTTTACATTTTATAAGCTCAGAGAAAAATGTATAGAAGTTAAAATACAGAAAGACTTGAAAAAACAAAGTTACGGCTTTTGTAGCAGTGTAATATATACTCCTCAGCAATATGAAGATGAATATAATAGGAAAAAATACAAAAAAATATGGAAAATATAGAAAAGAAAAATATTGGAAGAAAAAATATAGAAAACCATGGAAAAAACAAAATTTCATTAGAAAAAGTAGAACTTTTAATAGGACAAATTATAAGAAATTACCCAGAGAAGAAAAAGATAAAAGAAAACAAAGATATGTTAGAAAACCCAACAGTAAAAAATGCTATTGTTTTATATGTGGAGAACCCAATCATTTTGCAAAAAACTACCCAAAAAGACAAAGACCAAATACTAATAAACAGATAGAAAGATTACATATTATAGAAGACTTAGAAGAAGATATAGTTAGCATAACTAGTGATGATTGAGAAGTATATAGTATAGTCAGCGATTATGAATATCAAATAGAAGCCATAAGTTCAGATAGTGATTCAGAAAGTGATACGAATATAGATAATCTTTTAGGACAACTCAACCAAGAAATAGGACTAACACCTTCCCAAGATACTTTCTTTATGATGGAATGTAATACAGATACTGAATGTCAGCATAACTTTCAAATAGGATTAGGATTTGATACCACTAGATGCAGCTATTGTAATTGGTTTCCATCTAAAGATAAACGAGCTCAATGTTTATTATGCAGTATAACCTATTGTATAGTCTGTCTAGAAAAATTAAATATGACACATAAGATAGCATTAGGAAATACTAAAGAAGATCATAGTCTAGAAAGCAGAGAATTACATTTAACAATTAGAGAATTAGAACTACAAGTAAGAGAACTTAAAGTACAAATACATGAGATAGAACCTAAGACTAGTTTTGACATAGAATGTTTAGAATTAGAGAATAGACAGCTTAAACAGCAGCTAGAACAATTTCACAATAAGTACCCTTTAAAAGACAAACTGATTGAAGAACATATGAATTCATTAGAATTAGTCAACCTAGTTGATTCTCAACCCTTTAGCCAATACTCTAAAGCCCAACCAGATACTACATCTTTACCATTCAATTATCCGGTTATACCTAAACCAAATTTAGTTGAGATCTCATGTGTAATCAAGTTTGCAGCAAAAACCCTTAGTATAGATGCCATGATAGATACAGGAGCTAGTAAATCATATATTGAACAACAAGTAGTTCCCCCAGGATGGAGCACAACTTTAACAACCCCAGCTTTAGTTAGTATAGCCGACGACACTAAACAGATATACACACATTGCATCAATGGAGCGCAGATTAGTTTTCATCATCTAGGTTCTCAAGATCAACATATAGAATGGTTTCCTTTACCTCAGGTTTGGATTGGAAATACCCGACAGAATCATCCTTTCATCTTAGGACTTAATTTCATACTTAGTTTACAAGGTGGCATGTTTCTCAATCAACACAACATTAGTTTCTTTAAGCGAACTGTACATACCCCAACAGCTTATGCCCTTGGCACCATCGCCCATTCCTCAGAGTTGCGTGCGAAGTGTGGTGGTGCCATAGGAGTAGATTCAGTTCCCGCTAGTTTTTTATTTCCAAGTAGAAATATTTTTCCCGACCTAGCCCAAAAGTATATACGTAATGAGATAGCAAATACTTCTTTAGAAAATTTAGATATAGAAAATTATGATTTAGAAGAAATTGATTATAAGGGAGATTATTGGAACCTAGAAGATTTTAAACAACCAGCTAATTTAGAATTAATTTTTGCAAAAATAGGAAAAATAAAGAAAAAACCAATATACAGAAGAACAGAAAATGATTTAGATGAGATAATAAGATTAGCTGAAACAACAGAAATTTTAGGAGAACAGCCCATGAAATATTGGGAAAGAAATAAAATTTTAGCTGGTCTAGATATAAAAAATAAAGATTATAGGATTACCTCAGCACAAATAGATCATACACCCGCAGACATAGAAGAATTTAGAACACAGATTAAGGAATTACTAGATTTAGGAGTAATTACACCCAGCAATAGCCCGCACAGGAGTGCAGCATTTATGGTTAGAAATCATGCAGAGATAAAAAGAGGAAAAGCTAGGATGGTTATAAATTATAAAAGATTAAATGATAATACAAAAGATGATAAATATAATATACTAGATAAAGACCAACTCATAAATAGAATACAGACAGCAAAGATATTTAGCAAATTTGATTGTAAGTCAGGATTTTGGCAGATAAAAATAGAAAAGGAAAGCATACCATGGACAGCCTTCTGTTACCCTTAAGGACATTATGAGTGGCTAGTTATGCCTTTTGGATTAAAAAATGCACCTTCCATATTTCAGCGTAAAATGGATAGTATATTTAATAAATATAGTTTTATACTGGTATATATAGATGACATATTAGTGTTCAGTCCAGATAAAAATAGTCACATAGATCATTTGTATATAACATTAGAGGAATTCATAAATAATGGAATAATAATTAGCAAGAAAAAGATGGTATTAAATAAACCCTACATAGAATTTTTAGGAATGGAGCTAGGAGATGGGAAAATTAGGTTACAACCTCATATAGTCAAGAAAATTTTAGACTATCCAGATAAATTAGAAGATACAAAACAACTTCAATCTTTTTTAGGAATTTTAAATTATGCACGAATGTATATTCCTAACCTTAGTAAAATAATAGGACCCCTTTATAGTAAAACCACACCCACAGGACAGAAATATTTCATCAGCAAGATATAGCTCTAGTTAGAAAAATAAAAGACATTTGTAAAAGTCTACCAGACCTACAACTTCCCTTAGAATCAGAATACATAGTTGTAGAAACAGACGCAAGTCAATTAGGATGGGGAACAATATTATTAGCTAAACCTAGTAAATATGACAGTAAAAATAAAGAACGCATTTGTAGATACATTTCTGGAAAATTTAAAGAAAAAGATACAACTATGACCAGCCTAGATTTTGAAATATTAGGAGTAGTATACGCAATAAATAAATTTAGATTATTTTTGCACAAACCTTTTACAATAAGGACAGATTGTGAAGCCATAGTTAGATTTCATAACAAACTAAACGAGCGTAAATTAAGTACTAGAAGATGGGCAAAGTTTTTAGATTGTATAGTAGGACAAGGATATAAAGTAGAATTTGAGCATATTAAAGGAAGTGATAATAGATTAACAGATTGGTTAAGTAGAAAAATTTATTTAGAAAAAGAAGATAACCAGTTTAATTTTTGTGCAGATAATGGAAAACAGCAAGACTATGAACTTTGGGGGATTTTCTCTTCCCATTCATGAAGGCAGAACCAAGTTCAGACCTTTAACAGGGATTGAGTTAGACCCAGTTCAACAGTGTCTTTTAGATAACCTTTGGACCAGTCAAAACCACCCATCTAAACGTCTTTCATCCCTAAACTCTCTCAGTATATATTTTTCAAAAATCCAAAACAAGCCCTTGTCTAAAATTTTTTCTTTCTATGTAATAGCTAAAGGAACCAAGCCTGGTATTTACCATGATTGGACAAAAGTAGAACATTTAGTCAAATATTTTCCCACACCTCAGTTTAAAAGATTTTATGATTTTGAGTCAGCCAGTACCTATGCCCGAAAACAAATAGGAGCCAGTTACTTTATTAGCCAGATAGCTAAAGATTACCTGGACACATTGAGCAAGATGAGATCAACCATTCTTGCTACCGATGGAGTTCCAGTTAGCCAGACAATTGGAAGCAGTAGTACAGGCAGTAGTAGTTCTAACCCTCAGATAGATTCTTAGAATCCTCTCCAAATGTGCAGACATTGTGAAGGCCTTTCCAGAAATTTCAAGAAAATTATGGATAAAGGCAAGAAGGTCAGTGAAGAGCTAGACCAGCTCCGAGACGAAGAAAAACAATTGAGAGCAACCGTTCGAACCCTAACCAACCAGCTTAAAAAATTAGCTCCAGAAAGAACACCTACCTCCTTACCTAGCCCAGAAATCAAACAACTCACCAGTGAGGAATTTGACCAATTGAGTGCTAGAATGTATTTCTTCAGGCATTCTATCATTCGATCCTTTTGTGAGAAAAGCCAAGTCATGGAAGACCTAAAACCCTATATTTATACCTTAGCCGAAGATAGCAGAAATAACGAGTTAGTCATTATTCAGCAATTTCTTCAAGATCTCTCCATAGCAAGAGTTGACTGCCCCGGCCTAGCTTATCAATGGACCTATACCTATGAAGATGAAGAGCAGCCCTGCTGTCACGACCCAAACCCGACCCTATGGGTTTAGCACCGTAACCGGCCAGTAATCCGAGATTACCGAAGGCCTGCTGAACAGTAATACAGTAAAACAGAGTACAGGGCCTGGCGGAAGCCAAAACAGTAATTAAACAATGTCCAATGAGCTGTGACGGTCTGTATGCCAAAAAGATTTTTCATGCATTCATACATACAAACAGTACGGTCTATACAGAATTTATAGTCACACAGTACAGGGACCTAATCCCTTGATAACAGTACGGTAAACATTCAGTCCATACAGAACAGTTAGACAGTATGAAGACAGGCGGGGGAAAACAAACAAAACACCCCAAAGCCATAGCATGGCAACTCGGAACCTCGCAGTGAGGCACAAAGGCTGGCTTGACAAAACTGGAGTTACCCTGACGCTCCTAGCTCCGATCTGGTGCCTGTACACCTACATATATATATGAGCAGTGAGCTAAAGCCCAGTGAATAACATAAAGCGTAAAGGGGTTTAGAATGAATGTCCTTACAGTAATGAAAACAGTTCAATTCAATCAGTATTTCAGTTGTTCAGTACAGTAAACAGTCATATGTGGTACATCTATTAGCATAACAGTAACAGTAAGTCTTAAAAGACCGAACAGTAATGATGGCCATCAGTCAGTAAACAGTAGTGGCTCCACGAGGGAACCGACAGAGATCTCTGTAATAGTAACAGTAACAGTAAACAGTAGGTACTAAGGATGCCACAGTACAGTTCAGAAATAAAGGACATACATTCATTCAGTAATACCAGTTCAGTAAACAGTTCAGTTCAGTATTCAAAAGATATCAGTTGAACATATCTTTACACAATTGTTACTCACAGAGTTTGGGCTACAGTATGCTAGAGCGTGTCTCCCCAGTCGCCAACCCTACACAGTTAACAGATTGAACACACACTAAGCTACCCAATTGGGAACGGTAATAACTTAATTCCTAATGCCTCGGTGTGTTCTACATCTATATCCTCAACAAGATGCCTTAAACTAGGCCTAAGAATGCCTAGAATGAGATGAGGATGCAAAGATGTACATTTAAAAGCATTTTCAGAAAAACAGAGTTCCGCTCGAGCTCAGGTTTCCCCGCTCGAGCGGACATGCAACAAAGGTACACGCTCGAGCGTAAACTTTCCCGCTCGAGCTTACTGTAAAAGTACTGGATGGGTGAAATCTCCGCTCGATGCCCGCTCGAGCGTGAGACATGACTCCGCTCGAGCGCCCAATCCTCCGCTCGAGCGGACTGCAAAACAGTGCAGAAATACTGGATGCTCGAATTCTACGCTCGAGCGGCACTTCCTCCGCTCGAGCGGAAGTGCAGAATCTGGAAATTCCAGATTGCACCTCCAAGCCAAAAACCAAGTTCAAAAGCATTAAAACCGATCCTCTTGGGCCCATTTTCTGGAAAACATTTATAGACACTTAGAATAACATGATTCAAAACTCAATTTGGGAAATCAAAGCTCAAGGGTGTTTTATTCAAACCCAATTTCAAACAATTTTCAAGAAGAAGAAGAACATGCAAACATGCATGAATTCAAACCATTTTGAAGCTCCAATGTGATGCTCTAAGGAGCCAATTCTTTTCAAAACATGGTGAAAACATGGACCATTACAAAATTATGAACATGCATGTAACCTTTTGCCATGAACTCAACTCAAAATCCAACAATACTAACATGCATGCAAAGATTGAGCTTCAATTCACCATTAATGGACCAATTCATGACTTAGCTCTACAACTAGACATGAACCATGCAAGAACCAGTTCAAACACAAGAATGAGAAGATGAAATCCTTACCTAGAGCTTGTATTCAAGGTTTAGGAGTCCAATTAGGCAAATCTCCTATGATCTCTTCAAGCCTTTCAAGCCAATTCTCTAGAACAATTCCACTCTCTCACTTCCTCTCTCTCTAGTTCGGTGGTGTGCTCAAAATATGGCTGAAGAAATGTTTTGATAAAGCATACACAAGGCTCAAATATGAGTAAACAAAGGCCCCACTAGATGGCAAAAGTGTAATTACGTCAAACTCTTTAATTGGCTTATTTTAATCTAATTTAATCATACCTAATCGGTTTTCAGATAATTATACCATAAAATTACATTAATTATGAGGATCATAAAACACTGACCAATTCTGGATTCGGCCGCCGATAAGGCCTTCAATTAGCAGTTTAAACATATAAGCATGAACAGATAATCATACAGTCAAACAGATAGAATGCAATTCAAACAGATGTATTCATTTAATTCAGTTTAAATTTCGGTCAGTCAGTTCAGTACTTTAATCAGTTCAATTATCAGTCAGTTATCAGTCATTATCAGTTCCGTTTAGCAGTAATCGGTGATTATTGGTAATCAATCAGTTATTAATCAGTAAACAGCATGAGGGTTGTTACACCTGCTTAGACGAAGAAAAATGCAATAAGAGGTCAGAACATTTTGGTAGATGTCAGTGTAACCTAGACTTCAGCATTTGCCTTTGCCAGATAAATTTAGCTACAGTCGAGCCATTAGAGATAGAAATTAGGGGCGAAACTCGTTATCTAACAGCCCCAAAATTGTTAGATTACGGCTTTGTCTCTAGACTAATTTTCACAGATGCAGATCAGACAGATAACTTTGGACATAGCTTGCTCATGCAGTACTATGCGTAATGGAAGAACATCATCCGTATGTGGAAGCTTTGATAGGTAGCAAACTACCAGAGTGGAAGGGAATATGGTGCAATCCAGTTAAACACAAAATGTACCTCAGAGGAACCTCTACATTCCCAGGATACCCAGGACTTCTCAATAGGAGACCCTGGCCATGCAGAAGATTTCCACTCAAAGACCAGCTCAATAAATGGAGAAAATTTGCTAGCAACTCTCTCTTAGCCTATAATGGAAATTATGGACATCTAGTCTGTGAAGATAGACATCAGAAGATACATTGTAATTTAGCCATCCCAGGATATCCATTCAGCAAAGAGACATTTGTCGATGAAAGTCAATACCCTAACTATCAGCATGGCGTCTCTCATGAATCACCGGTGATGGGAGAGAATGATCAAGAATGGTACGATGAACCACCCATGGGAGATGGGGATGACTTTTACGACCAACTCTCAGCGGCAGACCTGGACGACCTAGCAGACAGAATGTATGGGTAAAAAAAAAAAAAACAGGGGGTCCCACTACAAGACTCAAAATCATAAAATCCTTTAAACTGAGGTGTGGGAAAATATTTGACTAAAGGTTCTACTTCTGTCCAATCATGGTAAATACCAGGCTTGGTTCCTTTAGCTACTACATAGAAAGAAAAACTTTTAGACAAGGGCTTGTTTTGGATTTTTGAAAAATATATACTGAGAGAGTTTAGGGCTGAAAGGCGTTTAGCTGAGTGGTTTTGACTGGTCCAAAAGTTATCTAAAAGACACTGTTGAACTGGGTCTAACTCAATCCCTGTTAAAGGTCTAAACTTGGTTCTGCCTTCATGAATGGGAAGAGAAAATCCCCCAAAGTTCATGGTCTTGCTGTTTTCCATTATCTGCACAAAAGTTAAACTGGTTATCTTCTTTTTCTAAATAAATTTTTCTACTTAACCAATCTGTTAATCTATTATCACTTCTTTTAATATGCTCAAATTCTACTTTATATCTTTGTCCTACTATACAATCTAAAAACTTTGCCCATCTTCTAGTACTTAATTTACGCTTGTTTAGTTTGTTATGAAATCTAACTATGGCTTCACAATCTGTCCTTATTGTAAAAGGTTTGTGCAAAAATAATTTAAATTTATTTATTGCGTATACTACTCCTAATATTTCAAAATCTAGGCTGGTCATAGTTGTATCTTTTTCTTTAAATTTTCCAGAACTGTATCTACAAATGCGTTCTTTATTTTTACTGTCATATTTACTAGGTTTAACTAATAATATTGTTCCCCATCCTAATTGACTTGCGTCTGTTTCTACAACTATGTATTCTGATTCTAAGGGAAGTTGTAGGTCTGGTAGATTTTTACAAATGTCTTTTATTTTTCTAACTAGAGCTATGTCTTGCTGATTGAAATATTTCTGTCCTGTGGGTGTGGTTTTACTATAAAGGGGTCTTATTATTTTACTAAGGTTAGGAATATACATTCGTGCATAATTTAAAATTCCTAAAAAAGATTGAAGTTGTTTTGTATCTTCTAATTTATCTGGATAGTCTAAAATTTTCTTGACTATATGAGGTTGTAACCTAATTTTCCCATCTCCTAGCTCCATTCCTAAAAATTCTATGTAGGGTTTATTTAATACCATCTTTTTCTTGCTAATTATTATTCTATTATTTATGAATTCCTCTAATGTTATATACAAATGATCTATGTGACTATTTTTATCTGGACTGAACACTAATATGTCATCTATATATACCAGTATAAAACTATATTTATTAAATATACTATCCATTTTACGCTGAAATATGGAAGGTGCATTTTTTAATCCAAAAGGCATAACTAGCCACTCATAATGTCTTTGAGGGCAACAGAAGGCTGTCCATGGTATGCTTTCCTTTTCTATTTTTATCTGCCAAAATCCTAACTTACAATCAAATTTGCTAAATATCTTTGTTGTCTGTATTCTATTTATGAGTTGGTCTTTATCTAGTATATTATATTTATCATCTTCTGTATTATCATTTAATCTTTTATAATTTATAACCATCCTAGCTTTTCCTCTTTTTATCTCTGCATGATTTCTAACCATAAATGCTGCGCTCCTGTGCGGGCTATTGCTGGGTCTAATTACTCCTAAATCTAGTAATTCCTTAATCTGTGTTCTAAATTCTTCTATGTCAGCGGATGTATGATCTATTTGTGTTGAGGTAATCCTATAATCTTTATTTTTTATATCTAGACCGGCTAAAATTTTATTTCTTTCCCAATATTTCATGGGCTGTTCTCCTAAAATTTCTGTTGTTTCAGCTAATCTTATTATCTCATCTAAATCATTTTCTGTTCTTCTGTATATTGGTTTTTTCTTTATTTTTCCTATTTTTGCAAAAATTAATTCTAAGTTAGTTGGTTGTTTAAAATCTTCTAGGTTCCAATAATCTCCCTTATAATCAATTTCTTCTAAATCATAATTTTCTATATCTAAATTTTCTAAAGAAGTATTTGCTATCTCATTAGGTATACACTTTTGGGCTAGGTCGGGAAAAATATTTCTACTTGGAAATAAAAAACTAGCAGGAACTGAATCTACTCCTATGGTACCACCGCGCTTCGCACGCAACTCTGAGGAATGGGCGATGGTGCTAAGGGCATAAGCTGTTGGGGTATGTACAGTTCACTTGAAGAAACTAATGTTGTGTTGACTGAGAAACATGCCACCTTGTAAACTAAGTATGAAATTAAGTCCTAAGATGAAAGGATGATTCTGTCGGGTATTTCCAATCCAAACCTGAGGTAAAGGAAACCATTATATATGCTGATCTTGAGAACCTAGATGATGAAAACTAATCTGTGCTCCATTAATGCAATGTGTGTATATCTGTTTAGTGCCGTCGGCTATACTAACTAAAGCTGGGGTTGTTAAAGTTGTGCTCCATCCTGGGGGAACTACTTGTTGTTCAATATATGATTTACTAGCTCCTGTATCTATCATGGCATCTATACTAAGGGTTTTTGCTGCAAACTTGATTACACATGAGATCTCAACTAAATTTGGTTTAGGTATAACCGGATAATTGAATGGTAAAGATGTAGTATCTGGTTGGGCTTTAGAGTATTGGCTAAAGGGTTGAGAATCAACTAGGTTGACTAATTCTAATGAATTCATATGTTCTTCAATCAGTTTGTCTTTTAAAGGGTACTTATTGTGAAATTGTTCTAGCTGCTGTTTAAGCTGTCTATTCTCTAATTCTAAACATTCTATGTCAAAACTAGTCTTAGGTTCTATCTCGTGTATTTGTACTTTAAGTTCTCTTACTTGTAGTTCTAATTCTCTAATTGTTAAATGTAATTCTCTGCTTTCTAGACTATGATCTTCTTTAGTATTTCCTAATGCTATCTTATGTGTCATATTTAATTTTTCTAGACAGACTATACAATAGGTTATACTGCATAATAAACATTGAGCTCGTTTATCTTTAGATGGAAACCAATTACAATAGCTGCATCTAGTGGTATCAAATCCTAATCCTATTTGAAAGTTATGCTGACATTCAGTATCTGCATTACATTCCATCATAAAGAAAGTATCTTGGGAAGGTGTTAGTCCTATTTCTTGGTTGAGTTGTCCTAAAAGATTATCTATATTCGTATCACTTTCTGAATCACTATCTGAACTTATGGCTTCTATTTGATATTCATAATCGCTGACTATACTATATACTTCTCAATCATCACTAGTTATGCTAACTATATCTTCTTCTAAGTCTTCTATAATATGTAATCTTTCTATCTGTTTATTAGTATTTGGTCTTTGTCTTTTTGGGTAGTTTTTTGCAAAATGATTGGGTTCTCCACATATAAAACAATAACATTTTTTACTGTTGGGTTTTCTAACATATCTTTGTTTTCTTTTATCTTTTTCTTCTCTGGGTAATTTCTTATAATTTGTCCTATTAAAAGTTCTACTTTTTCTAATGAAATTTTGTTTTTTCCATGGTTTTCTATATTTTTTCTTCCAATATTTTTCTTTTCTATATTTTCCATATTTTTTGTATTTTTTCCTATTATATTCATCTTCATATTGCTGAGGAGTATAAATTACACTGCTACAAAAGTCATAACTTTGTTTTTTCAAGTCTTTCTGTATTTTAACTTCTATACATTTTTCTCTGAGCTTATAAAATGTAAAAACTATTCTAGGTCCTATTCCTAAAGTTCCTCTTATTCTTAATTCTCCTGTGGCTATTTTTGCTGGTAAACTTACATAATAAATTGACCATTTGTTTTCTATCTCTCTTCCTAATTCTCCTGGTAATTTTCTAAAATATTTATTTCCTATTTCTTCATCAAAACTTTTTCCAGTTCTTGCTGCTACGGCTAAGTATTCTCTACTAAAAGGTACAATATATTTCCAACTTCCTAATGTTATTTGGTCTAACTCAGTTAATGCTACGCTTTGAGCGGAATCATTTTCTCTAGAAGGATCATATCCTATAAGTATTTCTTTAATAAAATTTGTAAAATTCCACGGGTTATTTCCTAATTCTTTGAGCTGTTTAATTGTTTCTTCATATTTCCCTTTGAAAGTTAAATAAATATTATAAGCTGAATCTCCTAGAAGTGTCTCCATATATTCCCACATATCCGTTGATTCATAGGGACTAGTCATCCATGCTTTTACTGCATCTTTTTCCCATCTTTCTATTACTTCCTGCCATATCTGAGGGTCGAATCTAGCTAAATCTAAAAGGGTTCCTTGATTATGGACTGGTTGTAATTGTATACTCATATCTAGTTGTCTACGCTTTCCATGAAACTTATAGCTTTTACTTGGGTCTGCGTGACTACGTCCTGAACTGGCTAATGGTCGTCTTCCTCCTACTGCATAATGCATTGGTTCTATTGGATCTTCTACAGTTGGCTGTGGGTTATTGGTTCCTGAGCTTTCTATATTCATATAAAAAGTATCTTCTAGGTTAGATTGTTCGGGTATTCTAAATATTTTGCTAGGATGTATATTATCTTCTATGATATCATCTACATATTCTGTATGAAATTCCTGATCCAAAAATGACACTGCTTCGTCATGGGTATCTCCTCTGGTTAAGTATTCATAATATCTAGCATCTAGTATTTTATTCATGTCTTCTAGGGTAAATTTTTCTAAATCTCTCTCATTAATATTATATATCTTATTTTGTGATATAGTTTTTTTCTTCTGTCATTACGTAAAGCTGATTTATTTCACTACGATTATCTTGATTTTCTTCCCTATCTATACTACTAAATTCATCATCTTCAGATTTTTCTGGTGCTACATAAGTATACTGAGTAAATCTTCCTGCATAATTTCCATCTGCTGTTTGGTATAATAAATTATCTTGAGAGGCTAATCTCTTTTGTCCTAGAAAATCTCCTAGTTTCCAATCTAGTGCTGCATTATCTTCAGAATTAAATTTTTTAGCTGGTAATTCTTTTATTCCTTTTGCGCCTAATAATTTAACTATCTGATCATTTGTAAGTCTACAGGGAGTATTGCTTTCTGAGACTGCTAAACCTAAAAATCCTGTGCAAACTAATAAATTCTTTTCTCCCTTTTTCATTTTATACCCTCTACTCTTTATTCTTATTTTTATCTTTTTATGAAAGGTCGAGGTTGGTAGTAAAAAATCTGGTGTAAAATAAACTATTCTTCCTTTTGAATTCATATCTAGTTCATAGCTACCTAAAATACTCTATTCGACATCATTAAACCTATCATCATAGGGACATACAAACACTTTAGTTCCTAAATTTTCTCTGGTTAAAGCCTTAACTCCTACCACTACTAATCCTAAATGAGTCATTTTAAGGTGTTCATTCACTGCATATTTATAACTTTCTCTTTCTATTAAATTTAGCTCTATTTTCTTATCTTCTTGAGTTACACTAATCATCTGTTCACCATAGTGTTTAAATAAATATTGTTTTTTATGAATCTTACCTAGCTTATACACATATTTAGCTGGAATTAACTCTAACTTTTTTTTAAAAAATTTTTCTATTTGTTGTTCTACATCTATAAATTTTTCCACTTTAACATCTTCATCTTCATTACGCTTTTTACTACTACTTCCTTTTATTAGCTGTTTAAACATTTTTATTTTCTGTAAATTCTACAGGTGGATTTTCTTGGTAATTTAAGATTTTCAAAATATCTGGCTATATCCTCTTCAATTACCTGAGATTAGGGTCTATTAGTTTGTCCTTCTACTCCTTCTCCATTTTGAAGTATTATTTTTTCTAAAGAAGCTAGACGATTTTCTAAGATGTGTAGTTGTTCTAATAGATATTCAAATTTTTCACACAATCTAATTAAAAATAAAATTTCTATATTATTTTGTCTTACTGATATTTTATCTGATTGATTTATTCCTTGATAACTACTAATTCCTTCCGGGTTATTATGAAAATCTTCTGCTTGTTTTAAAATAGTCTGGTAATCTCTATTAGCTTTCTTATCACTACTCATAAACTAAGACCTTTCAAGTTGTTCTAAAATTTCTAATTTTTGTTTTAAATTATCTTGAATTTGATTAATTTGTTCTATTTGTTTAGCTATTTGATTTGTAGCTGAAATTAATGTTTCTATTTCTAGCTTAGTAGGAAATTTTTCTAAATTTAAATCTATTCTTTTTTGTAGGATAGAACTACACTGATCTTGGATATAATCTAATTTTTTATCTTGATCTTTAATTATACTACGATTATTACGGAGATGATCTATAGATGAAATAAAAAGATTACTAATTTTATCTATGTCCTTTTTAATATTTTCTGCAAAATTAATCTGATAATCTATGATACTATTTAGCTGAGGATTATGTTTACTATGAAGCTGATGTGTAAACGTCTCTTCAAAATTACAACGGAAATTATTTTTATTTATGCTAAGGCGACGGTTATGGCTTCTGAGTTCTAAATCTAGATACTCTACTCTTTTCATACACAAAATTAACTCCTACTTTAAAATTATTACAAGCTATAATGATATGAAATTTATAACTAAAATTTCCAAAAATAAAACTACTCTATTACCATAAGTAAAATGCATAAACTAATTTAAACTGTCCTAAAATCGAACACTGCTCTGATACCAATTTTTTGGGGGATGAGTTAGTGGTCTACCACTATTTTAAAATTGGGTTGAGAATTATCTAATTAATTCTACAGTTATACTAAAAGGTCTTCTAGCCGTTGTATGGCTAATTTTAAGGCTTCTTGTTTTACAGTTAGCTGTTTATTTATCTGAGAAATTTTTAAACTATAATTTTCTAAGGAGCTGCCAGAAGCTAATGATAAAAGAAATTGATATCTTGATATTTGATCTTCTAATTCTTGTATGAGTTCAGTACTAATTTTGATTTTAATCCTAAGTTTATTTTCTAAGGGCATAAAGTTTTGATTTTTTAAATTTCTTTTATGGACAATATTTTCCTAATATTTCTACTCAGGTTGCTCTCCTTTTATTCTAAAATTCTTTTTCTTTGGTAAAAACTATTTTTAGGCAATGTTTGTTTTCATTACATGTACTCCCACCTTGAAGCTAAGCCTCGTTTAACATAGTATATTTTTATTTTCTAAATTTTACCTTTCCCTTTCTGCGTACAATTTGCCCTCCAACGCTTAACCACGGCTCACACGGGCTCTTCAGCTAAGGTCACTCAATAATAAAATAGAAAATAGCAGATACTACGAAGGTTCAAAGCATGTAATATTAATGAGCAAACAAGCATTCCATAAACTTAGGTTTTCCAAAAAGAAAATAAATTTTTAGAATAGAAAAGTTACCCTTTTGAAATATTTAAGGAAAAAGAGAAACTACTCATACTTCATATTAATAATACTTACAAAGATTATATTGCAGACTCTGGAATTCTGAAAAACTTAATACAAGTAGAGGTTTTTGAGAGGGGTTGGAGATTTTTACAATGCAGAGTGAAGGGGTGTTTTTTCATTCTGCCTTCTCCGTTGGCAAGCATGCCAATTTATACACAAAGTTGAGTTGAAACAATCCAAAAAATCTTTCGTCAAAAGTTCTGGCAAAGAAAATAAAAAAGTCTAAAGGCTATTTTACCTAGACCATAGACTCCTACATAGACTACCTAGATTCATACAATAATATCTATGCCATAAATGCATAGATTTGGACGTAAGTTATTATTACGGATAAAATCTTATTAATAAAGGATTAGGATAATGATATCGGGTACAGCTTTGAGCCCCATCGCATATCATTCAATCCTTTTTTTTGACAAAATTTTGACACTATAATTTATTACGAGACACGTATAAAGATTTTCACAGTTTTTCTTTAATAAAGCAGGATAAGAAATATCCACTTTATTAAAGTAGTGAGTGAAGGAAAATTCTTATTACTAACAGACTCAAATAATTACAGACACAAAATATTTACAAAATCTTTTTTGTCTTTTCTTGGCGTGCATTTTTCTGATATCTGAGGAGAATCCTTATCTTCTATGGATTTTGTCTTCTTTTGCTGGAGCGCCAATTATTGACGTCGACCCTTGGAGTGATTCTTCAAAGTTGGGTCTTTGTGGAAAATTTTCAAAATGTAAAGAGTCAAGAAATAATCTACTACAACATGTTCAAAATATATTATGAGTCTTGTAGTGGGACCCCCTGTTTTTTTTTTTTTTAGAATTAATAATAATTATTTTGGTTCAAATTATGAAAATTACTGTTGTATGTCAATTAATCTTCATCTTCATTTTGTATTTTTAATTCACTCATTTTTTCTCAAATCACTAGTTTCAAATTGTCAAAATGTTGCTAACTTGTCAATATTATTTGAATTTTAAATAGACGTCTCCCAAAAATGATTATCTCTTCTTATCCCAAGATTTATTCAATTCCAATTAAACATACAACAAGCAATTCTTACTCCTATCAAATAATTTATCTTATTTTTTTGGATTAAGTTTCTCTTAAATTTAAATTTAAATTTAAAAAAACTTGAGAGGTTTGTTGGGCACCTTGAGTCTAGGTTCAATAATTTGAACCGTTTATCAACTCCGCTGTGTAGCTCGAATTATCAACGGCTCGAATTGTCCGAAATCCCAAAACTACGTCGTTTTGGTTTTTTTTTTTTTTTTCTTTTTTCCTTCTCGTTTGTCGGAAGAAGAAGAAGATCACTGGTGAACATCATCATCATCAGCCAATATTTTTTTTTCCCCCTCCTTCACCTTCAGGTCTAGATCTACTAGGAAAAAAAAAAAAATCAACAACAAAATCTTCATTAGCACATCCTCATCAACAACAACAACATCTTCATCAACATCACCATCACCATCATCAACACATCATCTTCATCTTCAGAGCCAAGAAAAAAAAAAAAGAGAGAGAGAGAGAGAAAACAGAAATCGCAAGGTCACCGTCGCACCCTCCCTCCATCACTGTCCACCGTCGCACCCTCCATCACCGTCGCCCCGCCCCGCCATCGTCGTCGCCTTTCTTTCTCTATTTCCGTCTCTCTTCTCTCCTCCTCTCTCTTTCTCTCTTGCCCTCCCCCTCTGTTCAGATATAAACAAGAAAAAAAAATTTGCCAAAACGACGTCGTTTTGGCATTCGGGGGATTCGAGCTGTTGTAATTTCGAGCTCTCACGCATTTTCCACTGTTTATTTTGCGAAACCCTCAGTGAATATCATTAATGAAAAAAAAAAATTAAATCAATCCAATAATTATAACATTTTCATTTCTGCAAAATTTTATAAATATGTTTTTAAAAATAAATTATTCATCTTTTTTAGACCAACACGATAAAACAAAAACATTACAATTATCAAATTAACTTAATTTTTTTTACAACTATGCTACATTCCACCAATATAGCACCCCTAATCTACCTCTAATGACGTGGAAGATGGAGACAACAGAAAGATATAGAGGGAGAGTAGTGTGGGTCCACCCTTTAACATGGTCCATTTTATGTTATTAGGAGTGAATTGGTGGTGTTAAATTAGTGCTCTCAAGTATTTTTCAAAAATTAATATAAAATTCAGATCTCGTTTGTCAATTATATATTTGAATAAAAAAGTTACTATAAATTATCACATCACTCTTTCTATTTTCTTACATATCTTTTTATAAAAAATCAAAAAATTATTAAAATAATATATCCCCTAATGAGACCTCATAAATATATACACAATGAGAAATCGATTTCAGTGCCAGAAATTAGACTTTTGCTAGCTTTAAATTTTGTAGGCAAGTTGGCAATTTCCAATAGCAGTATTCTAAAATTCACTTGATGTTGATTTTAAATTCAATATACATGTTAATATTCCTCTTTATTTTTATTTTCATTTTTTTTGCAAACAACAATAGATTCTAGCTTGCAAAATAAAACAAAGGCAAATCCTCTGTTTGATTAATTTAAAAAATTTCAAAACTTAGTTTTGTGAAAAAAAAAAAAAAATAGATATACACTTTTAGTATTTATTTTTGTCAAATTAATTTTTAAATTTTTTATTATAAATTTTTTTTAAAAAAAGTAATGAAAAAAAAAATTACTCTAACATCTCTCCAACTTTTAGTAATGGCAGAGGTTCACAATATATATATATATTTTTAACTTAAAGTCCCTCACCCACACTCGTATATCACACCATCTCTCTCTCTCTCTCTCTCTCTCTCTATATATATATATATATATATCTATGAGTTTTAGTCCATACTGCAAATATTTGATTATGGCTCTCTCTCTCTCTCTATATATATATATTTATATAAAAGAAGGATTGATGTTTGTGGTGGTGTTTCTGGAAGAATCGGCTAAAAGATTAGTCCAACACGCGGTTTGTGCTTGAAAATGTAAGAAACTAGGTATGGTAGTAGATGATATCTCTGCTATGTATCTCTTCTTCTACAATTCAACATCCTCACGCTTCCATAGTTGTTTGTGTATTTTTTTCTCTTAGCTCTAGTGTACTTAATATGAATATAAAGTTGAATGACAAATATATTGGTGACCATGTCCCTGTTTTCTGTACGAACGATATATATATATTTGTAAAATATATATTTGCATCACTTGTTAAATTACTTCCCTTATAGAGAGAAGAATTAAATGGTTGACAATAAACTATTCTATTTTTTTCTTCTCTCTCTTCTTTGTATAATACACAGCGAAATTTTCTCAAACCATATAAATTTTCAGAACACAAAGAAAATCAAAGAAATTTCTCTAAGTTGGATTAAAATTTCTCTGAATCAGGCGAAATTTCTCTAAGTTTGGGCCAAAATTTTGATTGATTTTCTCTGACATTTGAATTTTTCCTGACTCATCAAATTATGTTGCTTGTTTGATTTTCACTAGTTAATTGTATCCTTGTGTGTAATTTTCCTCTTGAGATGAATTTTCTTTGGCATTACAATTTTTTTAAACACGTTGGATTCACTTTACTCTATGTGCCTTGTTTAATTTTCTATGGCTAGCTGTCTCTTTGATTTTTTCTCCTATTTTCTTTGGCATTTTAATTTTCCCTGACCACATTAAACTCCTACTAATTTGTGTTGTTTATTTGATTTTCACTGGTTAGTTTTTCCTTGAGCTAAATTTTCTCTGACATTTGAATTTTTCCAGAAAACATTAACTCTCACTAATTTAGGTTATTTGTTTGATTTCACTGATTAGTTGTCTCACTGTGTGTAATTTTTCCTTTGAGATTAATTTTATCTGGCACTAAGATATCCCCTTTAGATTAATTTTCTTTGAACACAGTGGACTCTCTTTCTCTCTATGCCTTACTTGATTTTTTCTGGTTAGTTGTGTCTTTGATTTTCTCTCGAATTTTCTTTAGCATTTGAATTTTTCCTTCCCACATTAAACTCCCACTAATTTATATTGCTTGTTTGATTTTCACTAAATTTCTAACTTCGAATTTTATTTTTGATCTTTTAGAATGCGTAAATTTTGTAAAAATTATAGAAAAATTGATTTGTAAGCAGCTCAATTTTCTTTGTAATTTTCTTTGATTTGTTCAAAACACAGAAAAAGTTGTAAGCAAATCAAACAAAAATTGGTCAAAACACAGAAATTTGTGAGCAAATCAGAAAAATTTCAATCCAAACAAATTTATCTGTGTTTCAAAAATTTTCTGGATCGAAATTTCTCAATAAAAATTTCAAAGATCCCAACTATTATGAAAATATTTTATATTTTTTACGCTATAAAATCTTAATACGAGGGACCATAAAAAAAATCTAATTATGAAAACTCAGCTCAAACAACTGTAAAAAGAAAGATTAAAAAATAAATAAATAAATAAAATAGAATCAAGCATATAATAACACCAAATAATTCTTGAACCCAAATTTGTTAGCTCGCTGCCGGGAAATCTGAACCTCAACCCATCAAAAAGCAAACGAGAGGGACTAAAAGAGAGGCATACCAAGATAAATTAACTTTCCCGCCTCTACCAATGCAAGATTTTCTTAGCAACCAAACACTGGCGACACCCAATTTCCAACTCCTAAAACAGCAAAACTATTTTTGGCATTTCCTAGATTTCAACTTCAGCCAACAAACTAAAATCTCACACATTCACCATCAGAAAGGGTACTATAATCTTACAATAATATCATATTAAGTTCCATATAGCCTGATACTGTTCACAAGGCATCCCAAAAAAGGAGAGGACTTGAAAGGGAAAAAGAAAAAAAACCTACAGATGCTTGCACCGGGAGAAATTATCCAATGAACCAGTCCAGCATGTCCCCCAAAACTTTCTCAAGTAAACTTAAATTAGTGAACTACATATATGGTTGGTGTGAAGACTGCATTCCAGTACCCAAATAACTGCCATAATTGGATGGAGCGCTATTATATGTAGATGCAGCGACCCTGTCATCTGGGGGATAGTAGTATGACCTTTGATCATAAGCTTGCTGAGCGTATGTTGGCTGGCTAGGAGTTTGGTAATCAAGGGTGGTGGTTGGAAGAGCATGTGGATACCTCTCTGATATTCCCGCATACATTGTTCTCCCACCAAAAACTGACACACCCTGTCCAACACTAGGGGCAGGAGCGGGAGCGGGAGCAGGAACAGGAGCGGGAGTGCGAGGAGTAGCACCAGGTACACGGAACCCGTGAAATCCTCCATTTGCTCGTGGCTTCTTATGTTGCAGGGGTTTAGCAGATTCCGCAGACCTCTTCCTATCATGTGATGGCCTATCTAGCTGGGCAACCCTTTTCTGAAGTGGAGCAAGTGGGTAGTCGGTCTCAAGATTGTATTGTTCAACACAACCGATAACGGCCCTAAGTGCTGCGAGTTCTTGAGCATTCTGCATAGGAAAGTATCAGTAAAATGTGTTACAAAACAGAAGTGTCAAGGAAGCTTTAACTAGGGCACATGAAGTACCAGTGCACCAGCAGCGTTTCCGAAGCTACCAGGCTTTCCTTGTGAGTTCCTCCTCAAATCCTTCAGATATGTCTTCAGGAGGGGCGCAGGAGGGAAGCTTTCAGTAAGCTGAAAGGCATGGATAAAATGCACGGCATCGATTTGTTTCCCACAGTTGATCAATGCTTCGATAACAACTACAAAAAAACAGGATCATGATGAGAAAATTCCAAATCCAATTAGAGGTATACGCCTTTAAAATTGTGACAATGGCAATAGATTTTTGCAACTCATGTTTGTCCAACAAATAAATATACTACAAAACCTAACAGGATCGGTTGACTGTGCACCCTTGACAAAAAGATGGTCGAGTCTCCGGAGTTCCGGAACCCATCAGGTCAGTCAATTCAAAGAAAACCAACCTGGTATTTTGTGTGTTAATCCAAGAGAACGGCAGAGCTCAGGTGCCCGCCTCTGGTGAGCAACTGCAAGGACAAGTTTGCAGAGTTCGTCTTCGTCAAACTCTGACAGAATCCTAAAAGTAGCAAGGAGCTGCAAGAATGCCTCAGCTTCCAATGATTTTCCATTGGCAGCATTGATGCCCATACCAGCCAACTTAGGCTTCCACTCATCGGCAATGGCCTTGGCTTGCTGCTTAATTTCAGGGTTCAAAAGGTGATCGGCACCCGGGTCAGCCCTTGCCATTAAGGCGGCCATGGCTTTCATAAACATCAGACAAGATCGACGCATGCCCTGATGGGCAGCGTCCTTTTTATCCCCTTCTTGGGTAGTGTCATCGGGAGGGTAGAACCCCTCCAGTGAAGCCAGAATTAAATGACCCGGTTCGGTTGCACTTTCAAGTGCGACAGAAAGTTCCGCAGAAATGGCGGGCATGTTTTTTTGGTTCAACATCGTGTAATTCAGAAGCCCTTTTGCATCCATCTCCTCGCAAAATTGTGTCAGCTCTGGACGAGGCTTAACCTCGCCAGCCACAGTTTCGGCATTTTCAACTGTTCTATTTGGGGAATTCTCCTCCGGGGCATCAAGGATTGCATTTGTATCACCAAGAGAGCTACTTACCTTAGTTTCTTTGTCGTCCCCACCATCAACTGGCTCCAAAGGTTCTGGCATGTGATTGGCCCATGCCTCTGCAATGGCAGCAACAGCAGCGTCTTTTAGCTCCTGTATACGATCCAACAAATCTTGCTCTTTAGCAGCAACAGCACCCTCTCTGTCAGCAAGCATTGTGCAAGTCTTGGATTCTTTTTCTTTAAACTCCTTCTCCCTAACTTCAAATTCTTCAATTTTTTTCTTCATCATTGACTCAAGATGGGAAAAATATTCTTCAATTTCCAACCACTGAACATTATCCTCGGCAGCACCTTTGTGAGCTTCCAGTTCAATGAATGCCTTGCCAAGCTGTTCCATGAGAGAAGTTGCAGACATTCCCACAACTTGATCCTTTTCCGCCATGACTATGCAAATGGTTGAAGAGCTGCACAAAAGATTCTAGACAAATGCATTGAGAGAGAGAGAGAGAGAGAGAGCAGCAAGAGAAGAGGGGGGAGGGGGGCACATGCACAAAATATCTGTTATGGAAAATTATTCCCAAAAAACCAAGCCTTAAACATACAAAGGCTAAGAAAATCCCAAAAAAAAAAAAAAGATGTAAAAGAATTATTCCCAAAATTAATGAGTTGCAAAAATAAAGGTAAAAATCAACTCTTAAGTTCTAAATAATTGGCTAAACTCTGGTTCCTAAAATATATAAGCATTCTTCCATCACAATCCCCATCATATATATTTAAGCCATCCATGCTTTAAAACGACACCCTTTTTACCCTAAATTGCTTCATATCATATAATATTTTCAATAAACAAATCCCATGTCACCCAAAGTTCTAAAAGATCCTAAGCAGCAAAATTATCAAATAAAACTCTAAATAATATAAGAGGAAGACCAGAGTAGGCAAACCAAATGGGACTTTAGTGAACTGCATCCAAAGGCAGAGCATCACCTTAAATAATTTTGTTTAGCATTCCAGTAAGACTTTTTGTTATTACAGTCCAGAAAAGTAGAGGAGATAACAGCAAATAAAATAAAATAAAAATCTAATTAGCGGTGGTCAATGAATTTAATAAGTACTTCTTTTAAAGGAGAAAAGTAAACTTACTAGACGCAAAGACTAGCAAGAAAAGAGTGATATTGGCTTCCTACTTATGCCATCAAAATCAGTTATTCAGTATGACTATTCAATTTTCAACCACCCCTGATATCATCACACTTTGCTACCAAAGGAATCACCAGCAACACCACTGCTGCAGTGCCACAAAAGCATATTACCTCACAACAAACACCATGCTAAAAATGGCATCAGCCCCTACCACCATCAAAGGCACTGTTCATAACCAACCACAATAATCATACAAAATCCACTCCACTAACATCTATTATACAGCCATTGCCTCCAAAACCACAGCTCACCATCACAGCCAACCCTATTACTACTCTATCAATGCTTTTTCATCACCACACCATTGCAATTTTCCAGTGTTATGTGGCATAACAGCTTACAAACGCATTCTCCAGTATTCCCCATCATTCTGGATTTTTGCCCAAGCATTTTATTTTTTATTTTTTAAAGGAACGGGCTTACGACATCAATCTTGGAAAGAAAAGAAAAGAAAAGAAAATGAAATAAAAGAAAAACCACCGACTAGAACTGATTTGTTTGAAATCTTAAGTCATTTTCTCCTTCTTTCTAATTTTTCAATTAATCACAAGCATACATGGTAAAACAGATAAAACTATAACCAATATTCCTAAATTAGTCCAGCATATTATTCTTCTTTACTTTACAGCCATTATCTCCTAACCTTTCACCCATTTTGGCCAAACTGTTTTTAGACCGTTAAAACCATTTTTCAAAAAGATTTTAGCCATGTATAAATCCAATCATTTCTGTGATATTCAAACTCACTTTTCAATAAAAAAAAATGTTGCATTTTTTCGGTAACCGAGCAAAGACAAAGCAGGAATGAATGGAGAGGAAGAGAACACCTATTTTCTCTTCAAAATTGGCTTAGCCGTACAAAATAGGAGCTCAGTTGTAGCACTGCTGGATTCAAAGATTTTGATCTTGTTTAAAAAAATCGGAGAGAATAGAAGAAAGCCCGTCTAGCTCAGTTGGTAGAGCACAAGGCTCTTAACCTTGTGGTTGTGGGTTCGAGCCACATCAGAGTTCAAATCATAATCTAGGTCTTCTTCATAATCTTCCCAAAATTTTCCCCAAAAATGCCAAATTATAGATTATTAAGATACAACGAATTTGTGATTGATGAATCTGTAACAGTGCTCAAAAAATACCACACTCTGTATACCAGTTATCAACCATTCCATGATATAAACAACATTGTTCCCAATGTATTGAAATTTTAACCATAACAACTGGCCTTGTATTAACTGTAAGACAACACAAGCACACACTATTAACAATGGTCCTAATTCAGCTAAAAATAGCATGCTTCCAGACCACACTGGTGATAATACTATTTACCTCCTGGATCCAAGTACCCTATTTATTCAATATCAGTCAATAACATGAGGAAACCAATATGCCTGTTATTCAAGCACCAAACCACTTGAGTCTGTGCACATGAGCTTCAGAAGTGAGAAGCCTCCATCAGTTCATTGTTTTCATGTATTTACCAGAAACAAGTTCACCCAAAATGACAAATATAAAACACCCATCAAAACAAGTTCTGGCCTTTTCATTATCATCACCTTTATTTCTCCACATTAGTCAACCATTGTGGGCCTTTTGCACCCATTAATCATTGTTACTGCACCCAACTCAGTCGTTTCCCCCTCTCTCTCATACAAATTATATATATATTGATAAATACAATTTACATACTATCTTATACAAAATTATAAAGCAATAGTATTCACACTATTTTAAACTTTACATTCTCTTTTTGTCATTTAATCTCTCACAAAGGGAGTGTAAGAGATATAAGTGAAGTATAATTGTCATCACTTATTTTATAATATATGATATATTTGGCAACCGCTAGTTTTATATAGGCATCTTAGAGCATCTCTAGCCAAACTCTCAAATTTATGGATGTCAATTTTCTGTCGAAGACTTAGGTGGCAATCTGGCATCTTCAAAATTGACATTTATGAAGATAAGCAAGTCTCCAACCAATGTGTCAAATTTACTATTTTAAAATTTCATTTATTTTAGTTTGTGCTTTTATTTTTTGGACAAAACCCACTTAATGTGGCTGCCCCATGACAATAATAATAATAATTGACATCTCTCCCTCCCACACGTCAACTTTGTCACGGGGATGGCAATGCCAAATGCAACCTAGACAAAGGACATTTTGGTTGGAACTTGTACAGATGTCAAATATTGCACTTTAGGTTGCAACCAAAGATTTGAAATATTGGTTGTATATGCTCTTGCCATCACAATATGTTTATTTTAAAATTTATATAAAAAAATGAACCAATTTCAACTTTTTTTGCAAACTACGTGAAAGCGTGGTTAATAAACACGTTTTCTTCAAAGAATGTTTAATATAATTGCTAACAACGTATTAATAAAATACGTTATACGCTGTTAGCAATCAGACTTTCTTTACACTTTGATTTTTAACAAACTTCTATTCTATATCTAACTTCAAAACACTTTTAAAAAACGTATTTAGTAACCACACATTTACATAGTTTGAAAAATAAGTTAAAAAAGAGTCTACTTTTTAAATAACTTAAAAAAATGTGCATTATAGTAATAGACCGTTTACGTATGTGTAATCCATCACTTATTTGTTTGTTCAAATTTTGAAAACATATTACACTAGTTTAGGAATTTTGCGGGTTCAATTGTGAATTTTTTTGGTTGAATTATTATTGGGTGTTTTTATTCATTTTCACATCCACACAACAGTGCTTTAGTTACTTTATGATGTATCAAGTTTGCATGCCACATAAACCAAAAAAAAATATCTGGAGCCGCCACTGGGTGTTGCTAGGAAGAGCTAGGATCCTGATCACTCGTTTGGATTGCCAAAAAGGAGAGAAATAAGGAGAAATGGAAGAAAATAGAGAGAAAATGTTCTCTTGTAACCCACTGCTCTCCAAAATCAGAGAGATTGGGAGAGAAAAGAAACAAATAATTACTAGTTTTACATAATACCAAATATGTCAATCTAAAACTAAAGAAATAAAAACATAAAAAGTTATTTTGTTAATATAACCCACAAAAATTTCTTTTCTTTTCTTTTCTTAAAAAATCATTCCTTTTCTCCAACTTAACCAAACAAACAAGATGGAGAGAAAACCCAATTTTTTCTTCTCTTTTCTTTTCTTAAAAAATCATTCCTTTTCTTTTTATCTCCTAGATTCCCAAACCTAGTATAAAAATACAGTATGACCTAAAGTGTGTAAATCTTCCTCATAGGAAACAAGTACTCAAACCACAATGTTCAATTTCCCTCGCTCAACAATCAAACAAGGCATTGCAAAGAAAAATAGCGCAAACAAGGCATTACAGAGCACAAACAACCACAGGGCTTGCAGAGAAAGTAGAAAACCCTAACCAATGCAAAGTAGGAGAGAAAACAATATATATATATGTAGATATAGCATACCTCGATATGTGCAAACAATCTTCAGCTAAGAGGAGCACAAAAAAACCCTAGAAATTCTGTTCTTAGAGAGAATTCGTCTTCGTCGCAAAAGAATTCTCCGAGGGAAGAAGAGTGTGAAAACGATGATGATAAAGCAAAGCGATAAGGTGAAAATATTTCTGGAGCTTATATAGACTGAAGAATGAATCACAAAATGAACGGTCGGCCCAATTTGGTTGTTATATGTGTAGCAAATTAGGCCCATGGGTCAGATGCAAATTATCAACTTTTGATTAGTGTGAGTTTATATATAATAAATGGGCAATGATTGGTGGACACAAATTTTGTGGCTCAAATGGTCCGAAAATATCAAAACGATGTCGTTTTGGGTACAAAACAACTCTGAAAATGTCAAAACGACGTCGTTTTAGCATTTTCGGACCATTTGAACCACAGAATTTGTGGCTACCAAACATTTTTCATAATAAATTTTGTTTGGTATCTATTAAATTTTTTTAATCATATGCTTAGTTTATTTGTATATATTAAAAGGGTTATTCTATAAACTTTAATTAAAAAAATTGTCACAAAGCACAAATTTAGTGGACTCACTTCACTTTTAATTTTTTTTTTTTTTTTGTGAGACTTTTTCATATTAAAAATATTTAATGTTTTGAATATGTTTATGTTTGAGAATTATTTGTAATATTTGGAGAAGAAAAAAGTCAAGAATTATTGAAATTTGTGGGATAAATTCGGATTTTGTTTGTTAATTTGATACAAATCTTTTGATAAATTCAAAAGAATATTAAAAATTGAAGCCATAATATTCTATAAACTGAGTGGATGGCCCTATCGTACTCCCACAAACCATAGTCTATGTCTGATTATAGTCGTTACATTTTATTGGAAAGTCATGTTCCAACAATTTTATTTTATTTTATTTTATTTTTTATTTTTAAGAAGAACACAGCATAAACATATAAAAACAAAAGTTAGACAATGTACATGGTTAGCCAGCTATGAAATATGCGTATGAATATAAGTATCAGTACTGGTATGATATATGTCGATATAGTAAAATTAAAAAAAAAAGAACGATTCGATACGTTTATAAAAAAAATATTTATTTTTAATTTAAAGTAATATAAAAATTAATTAAACGTTTTAATTTGTTAAGGTCCAACCTACAGTTGGTTGGGGTTGTTTGGGATGTCATAAATAAGTGTACTTTTTGACTTTTTAGACTAAAAAATTGAGGAAAAAAATATAATTGTTTGGATTAACTTTTTGATTTTTTATGAAAAATGTGTATAAATTAGTGTGCAGGAGAAGATTTGTTTTTGGGTTGTACGGCTGTCCTTTATGCGTAGTTGGATAGATGGTAATTAGTTTTACCCAAAAAATGTGTATAAATTAGTCTCGCATTTTAGTTTTACCCAAAAAAAAGAATAGATGGTAAGAAATAATTGTCTACTTTTCAGGCATTTCATTAGGCGGTGCTTTTCGGCTGGTGGGGGCTATCACAGGTCCCGTTTTGATAATCTGAACCGTTTAATGTGTAGTACTCGTCGAGTACTACATGCTTATAAAAAATCACATTAATCGGATATCGATAGCTATCTGATTAGATTTATTTTTTTCAACAGTTAACTATAACACCATCATTTTTTTATACAAAACTGATTTGATGATATAGTTATCGATATCCGATTAACGTGATATTTTACAAACATATAGTACTCGACGAGTTGTACACATTGAACGGTTAAGATTATTAAAAGGAGACCTGTGATGGACCCCCACGGACCGAACAATAGTTTGTTAAAATTGCACCCCAACTGACCAATTTTCCTGAACCGCAGCACAGATGTGACTTGGTGAGTTGATGAGTTGTATTATTGTGATTAATGAATTGTATTTTTGTGTGTAAAATTAATTTTTTAATTTTTTTTTTGGTGAATAGTGATAATTTTTAAACTTTTTAAGTAACTTTTTGACTTTTTGTCTTTTTTGATACATGCCAAACTTGACCTTAATATTTAATGTCAAAAGTAAAGATATAAATCAAAATTAAATGTCAATATATTAAATAATTTATAAATTATAGTTTAATTTTAAAATCATGTTAAGTATAAAACAAAAAATAAAATAAAAAATTTAATGAAAGGAGTTTTATCTTTGTAATAAAAGAAAATATTGTTTCAATTGAGGTACGGTACGGCTTAGATATATACTAAGGTCTCGTTTGCGAGCATGCTATTTTAATAATTTTTTAACTTTTTGGCTAACATATGAGTTAAAAAAATTAGTATGTTTGAAATGAATTTTTAATTTTTTTACAAAAAATTATACAAAAAGTAAAAAGAAAAGAGAATCTTTAAATTTTTTATATAACTTATAGATTTTTTGATTTTTTTAATAACTTTTTGACTTTTAAGTTAAAATAGACACTTGCCAAACGAATACGTTTGGGTACGCAAAAAATAAAAAATAAAAAAATTAAATATGTATTTTATATACTCAATACATATATAAAAGTATCATGTAAAATACCATACATCAATAAATATCTGTACGAATATCACATATTTTTTTTTGAAGTACCATGTTTCCTAGTTAGCCAGGAGGAACCTGGGGCATTACCGAGTAGCAGCTTTTGCCGCCAGACGCGCTGCATTAACAAAGCTCCTAGGAACTTTGATAATCCTGAAATAATCAAAAGAACTAGACATACATCTAATATCATCAACATTTCTTTTTATTTGTGAATTTTAATGTATAAAAGAAAAAGTACAATTCTAGTTTTTAGACTGAACTTGTAATTGATGCTTAAAACGCAATCTGTGTTTATAAATATTAATCTGGGACAATTAAATTATGAATTTTTATTGTTAAATTTCTTAATGATATAATTAGTTTTATTAAATATGTTTAAAATATTTAGGGCAAATTACCAACACCACTTGAAGTTTGACTAAAATACAGATTCCCCCTGAGATTTGAGAAATTACAGCTATGTTTGGAACGATTTCCAAACGGTGATTCTACCTCCATGTTCCAATATGATGTTTGGATAGAGATTTCGAACTAATTTTTCACAACTCAGCAGAAAACTCTGTGTGTGAGGCGCGATTTTCAAATTTTTTTTTTTTAAAATTTGGCCTAACCGGTCATCCCACCGGACATTCGACCGGTTGACCAGAACAGTGCAAAAAAAATTTTTAAAATTTATTTATTTATTTATTTTTACAATTGACATATTTTAATTTTTATATATTCGAAAAAATATTTTTCGAATTTAAAAAAAAAAATTATGTGTTTTAATAGAATTTTGAGTTGTATGTTTGGTTATGAGTTATAAGTTTTTGTATCAAATATCAAATTTCACATCAAAAATTCGTCACTCAATTCAAAACTTTTTTCAAAACTCTTTCACCAAACAAATTTTCCACACTCAAATCATAATTTCAAAACTCACAAACTCAAAATACAACTTATACTCTCAAATCATAGTTAGAAAGTTCTACCAAACGCAACCTACAAATTGCCTCATGAAGTTTATATTTGCATAACAAATGAAGGGGCAATTTGTTATGCAAATATGTACCTCAAGGTGTAATTTGTTATAAAAATATAAATCTCAGGACCGAGATGTAATTTCTCAGATCTCAGGAAGGAATCTGTATTTTAGTCAAACCTCAATTGCCCAAATATTTAAGGTTTTGAACATGTTCATATTTGAGAATTATTTGTAATGTTCGGGAAAAATTGAAGAATTATTCAAATATATGGGATAAATTTAGGTTTTTAACCCAACAAGAAAATTCTTTTTCCATGATTTGCTTTTTCCTTCCCACCAGCTGCCTGAAAGAAAATTCTTCCCTGGGAAAATAATGAGAATGAATAACAAGCTGAACACAAAATTAACATGCATATTACATGAAACCAAATATAAGTTATGAGAGGGCGAGAGAGAGGAATTCACTAATATCAAAGGTTGAAGAAGCAAAGAACATTGAATTATTTACTCCAAGGACAACATTTCTGCAATTTATGATGAATAATACACTGCTTCGCATGTTTCATAGGCAAATAAAACTACATTCGGATAACAATTGCTCAGCCTTATCTTTTCTTTTCTTTCATGTAAAAAATAAGTAAAAAAAAATTACAACTTTTCATTTTCGTTTCACATCACACACAGGATCTACAGTAATCAGCTGCTTCAGACTTGTACACGATTAATCCCCAGATACATCTATATGCATAAACGTCAGAACTATATGCTTTGCAATGCAAAAGCAGTTTAGCAGCCGACTGTTGGTCATACAGCATGCTTTAATAATTTACATTTGATGCTGGTGTTGGAACGAGATTGGTCAATTTTGTGTGTTTGTGATCCTCTTGGTATGTAAAAAGCCAAGCCAGCTAGAAAACGTAATGCTCCGGGTTGTGAGGTATATGATAAATGCAAGGTATGCAGCTGTAAAAGCAGATACTGCGGAGCTTAGTAACCATCCGTTTACTTCGGAATAGAAAAATTCCAGCAAAAGGTACCCGTTGATCACTATCACCAAGGCGGCCACGAGCCATGAAACCATCTACCAATAAAAAAGAAAAAAAGAGTAAATCCATAAAGTCATTCTCAGTTGAAAACTCAAGCTAGCATTCAAGTCAAGGGGGCGGGAAAAAATATTTCTTTATTTATTTTCACTTTGTGCTTTATGAGAACTATGAATTGCAACACAATCAAGGAACAATAGTGAAACAGACCCTGTATGTAACAATGGCAAACAGAGAGAGAAATATACAAGCATTGATTTAATCAACCATTGCCTCTGTGTGTGTTTTGCTTGTATTCTAAGCTAAAAGTTGATAATCTACAAGTAGAATGTATAAACACCTCCTACCAGGACAATCACCTTATTTAAGTTACTCTTACCGCATAAGCTGCTATAACAAACGGCTTGACACAAATTAAAAAAAATAATAATAAGCAACCCATTTAATCTGCAGCAAATATCACCAAGTAGATACCATATCAACTTCAATCTTCCTACTCGAAAACAAAGAAAGTCAATCTGAATTTTTACTAGATATATCTGAATATTCCGCATCCTTAATGTTTATCCAAGGAATGATTCGTCTATCATTTTTCCATTGCTAGCAACAAAAGCAACATCAATGGAATACCAAACTTTCGAAGATATAAAATCACCAAAAAATAGAGATTGATCAACCTCACCAATAAATGCACCATCTATGCAAAAAGTCTATGTACTACATCAGTAGCAATGGAAGGCTTACAAACACATGGAAAATCAACTCATTCATTGACAATTAATAATTAAGAGAAATTAGCAGACAAATTCAGAAGAAGATATTGATATAGTCCGAAGGATTACATTTTCAAATTGTTTCAATATCAATATTTTCATGAAACTTTTTAATTGAATAAAGCTATAACCTAATCACTGTAATCTTTTTTGGAATGAATTGTCTCTTTTGGTCCACTAAATTGTAAGTAACAAATTCAAGATGATCTCAATGTAACAAGAATATGACATCACAGGAGTTATTAACAAATGTTAAAAACACTATTGTGATGATCATAAATGTACAGGCAAAAAAGACGATACAACATTTTATACACAAAAGTAGAGAGAGAGAGAGAGAGAGAGAGAGAGAGAGAGAGTAAAAAATGTACCTTGAGGACCGGGCCAATTTTGAAAATACCCATGACCTCCTCCTTGGATACCAAACAAAGAAGGGGAATAAGCGCAAAAGGGATCTGAACCGACTGAAGCACATTAAGCCATTCATTGAGAACATCTAACGAGTCCTCGGAGGTATCAAAAGCAAGAGCAACAATCATAGTCGGGATAATAGCACAACTTCTCGTTATCAAAGCCCTAAGCCATTTCTTCAACCGCAAATTCAGAAAGCCTCCCATAATAAACTGCCCAGCATAAGTCCCTGTGAGCGTGCTACTTTGGCCAGCTGCTAATAAGCCAATGCCCCAAATATACAGAATTGGGAGTATCCCTCCCCCGTACTTCTCTTGAAGGTACTGTCCCGCATTTACGAGCCCAATACTATTGGCTATGTCAGTACCATAAAATGCTTTGGCAAACACGGCAGTAACAAATAGATTGATCATGAAAGAGATTGTGAGGGCAACAGTGGACTCTATGGAGTAGTAGTTTAGGGCTTCTTGAACACGGCCAATCTTGCACCGGTCAATCTCTCTTGATTGTACAAGAGCAGAGTGCAAAAATATGTTGTGAGGCATAATAATGCAACCCACAACACCCACTGCCTGTTGTATTGTTTTAGAGCTAAGTTTTGGAATTAAAAGACCTGCAAGGAGATCCCATTGCTAGTGATTTAGAATCAGAGAAGTTAAGGAAGGGTACATTGGTAATGTTTTCAGTTTTTGTAATGAAATTGATACGGAAAACTATCCAAAAATTGTCTCCGAGAAACTTTTCTAAAAACACCTTTTTCTCAAGAAGGCAAATGCTAACAAGTGTCCTCAAGGATTGTTTAGTGTTGGAATTGGAGTGAAATGCTAACAAGTGTCCTCAGGCATTGTTTTAGTGTTGGAATTGAAGTGAAAGTGTATGAGAAAAATGTGAAATGTCAAAAAGTGTTTCGAATTCAGTAAAAAGAAATTTGATTTCAATAAAAAGTGTCTCATATATATATATATATATATATATTTTTCTTTATGTCCTTTTCTTGTGCCCTGACAAGGCCCTTTATGAAACACCTTGAAATTGTTTGGCATTAAAATGAAAATGATGAGTGAACTTTTCATAGTTTTGAGAACATCAAAAAATGAAAACGACAGTTTTGAAAATGATACCAAAGAGTGTCAATCCAAAATAAAAGATTGGTTAGACTTTAAAAAAATTGTAAACTTGAAAAAGTAAAATATTCTCACCAAGAAGAAGTTCTACTCCATTGGGCTCTGTTTCACCAAACATCCAAGCAAATGACAGTGCCATCGTTGCAATAAGAACCGCAAAAACCGCTTCCAGTTTCCTCACACCATAGTTCTCAAGAAATAGAAAAATGAAACTGTAAAGAGAAAATGGACTCAAATTAGTAAAACAATTACTATGAACTAAAATAGTTTTTTTTTTTTTTTTTAAAAAAAAAAAAACCTTAGCTTAGTTTAGTTGTAAAACAAACAGTACGAAGCATAACAAAACTAAACTTCATTGTTTGTTCTCTCTCTCTCTCAAACACACACACTGATTGATATATTCATTTTCTTATCAACCAGACACAGGGTTATGTAACATTTCATTTATTAAAAAGTAAAAATGAAATGGAAGGTTTTGTTTTTGCTTTTGGTGTTTTAGGAAACAAAACAATGAAAAAATTGAAACTTTGTGCAAAAACAGCTTTCAAAAAAAAGTAAAAGAAAAAGTTTTTTTCGAGGAAAATATGGATATTTGGGTTAATTTTTTGATTTTTTATGAAAAAATATGTAATAAAAAATTATAAAAATTAATTTGTAAGAAACAATTAGGATTGGAAGTCGTGCCGCCGTAATTGTTAACTTTTGGTAAATAGTGTTAACTTTTTAACTTTTTAATTAACTTTATATCACTTTTTGATTTTTTTGCAATATGCCAAACTAAACTTCTCCAAAAATTAATTTTAGAAACAGGATTATGTTTTAACAACTGACTCCATCTTAGAAATTATTGAACTCATTCTCGAGCAGAGCTTAGAAAATTAGGTTTTAACAGTTGACTCCATCTTATCGAGATAAAAAAAAAAAAGAAAAACCAAATAGGATTTAACAATCCCAGTGAGAAAGAAATATACATATTGCAAGAATTGAAGAAAACAGAACACAGAAAATTATCAAAACCAAAAACCCATCAAAACCTCCAAGTTGAAAATTTCCAAAATCAACCACACCAACATTGAAACATTTGTATCAAATTATTATTCACAGAGAAAGAGTTTTCAGGAAATTACCAATCACAAGCAGTGATAACAACACCACCCCAAAGAGGAACAACCCCATTACTCAAAATCTTAATCGCAATCGCACTCCCAATCACTTCCTGAATATCCGCCCCAATCAGCGCAACCTCCGCCATCACCCACAACAACCACCGAGCCCATTTCGGGTACTCTTCTCTACACAGCTCTGCCAAGTGTTTACCCGTAGCCACGCCGAGCCGCGCCGCCAACAGCTGAACCAGAAGCCCCATAGCCGTGGCCCACAAAAGGAGCCAAAGCAGAGAGTACCCAGCAATCGCGCCGGCTTGAAGATCCCCCTCTAGGTTTCCCGGATCGAGAAACGCTATGCTCATCAAGAACCCAGGCCCAGTGAAGAGCCACAGCTTCTTCCACGAAAACGGCGGCGTTTTGGCCCAGTCGACGCAGTCATCATCGTTGATGCCGATGATGTGGACTTTCTCAGTGGTTTCGTAGGCTGTTTCGTCTTCTTCTTCTTCTTCTTCTCGTACCTCGTTTTCGTCGCAATCGGGTGGTCTGTTGGTGAGCAATGGTTGTTGCTCTTGGTTTGGCGGCATCGACCCTTTTTTCTTTCAGTTGGGTTGTTTTTGGGTGGCGGTGTGGTGGTGACAGTAGTGGTTTGTGGCGGTGGAAATGAGAGGAATTGTTGGTTTTTGATTTTGATAAGCTTTGGAGTTTGCAATTATGAGAACAACCAGTCCACTTCTCCACTTTCCCTTCCCTCTCTTATTATGTTCTGCTTGCGGTACAAGACTGCTCTTAATTTTATGAGTAAAGTTGGCATATTATGAAATTAATATGTAGTTATATCAATTCTATGAATTGTTTATTTTATATAATAAATTAAAAAAATATACATATAAAAAACTCAATTAATCAATTATAATATATTATAATACATTAATGGTTTATTTTTAAAAATATATAAGTTATATAATGAAAATAATTTAACAGTATAACAATCGTTATTAGATTACTTTAATTTTAATATAATTAAAATTTTTAATTAATTATATAAAATAAATAATTTAAACCATCAAATCTAAATTAATTCAATAATTAATTAATTTTACATAAAATTGGGATTTTTTATTTAAAAAAAAATCGTATTCAGCAATTCTCAGGCTCCACTGCCGGATCAGTGTGAAATGGTGTAGCATTTGGATATTTCTTTCCGTTATTTTGACTGAATTTAAGGGTATTTTTGTCAATTAAGTGATTGGATTTTTATTTGAAATGACCATAATAGCCTTGTTGTTTTTGACGTCGAGCACAATGATAGGTGCCTTGTGAGCTCTCTCACCTGATGGAACCCAACACAATAAAACAAAAAAAAGAAAAATAAAAAAGAAGAGCAAATTATGCCTTCCACACTTATTCTTTCAAGGAATTGGCGTGGTTGCTGTGCAGGATGCACAGCAGTTACTGTTGTGCAGTTTTTTAGGTTTTTTTTAGGGTCTATTTTGATAATTTGAACCGTTCACATTTTAGAATATATCAAGTAGAACATATTTGTAAAAAATTAAGTTAATTGGATATCGTTTATCCATTCATTCACTCACATTTGTATCTACAAAAATAAATAGCAATTGCAATTAAAAGTATTAAAATGAATACAAATGTGAGTGGATGAATAGGTAAACGATATCTGATTAACTTGATTTTTTACAGGTATATTTTACTTGATGTATTTTAAAATGTGAACGATTCGGATTATCAAAATGGGCTCCAAAAAGAGTCCAAATGGCTGCACAGCAGTGGCTGCTGTGCACCCCGCACAGCAGCCACACCAATTCCTTCTTTCAACCTTTCAATTGTCTCAATCAACCTTTTAAACTTTGAGTAAGTATTTTGTAAAGATAATAAAAAGTTAATTTCCGACTTTTTTTAAGTTTTTTGACTTTTTTAAGAATTAATTTAGAAAGTTGGTAGTTACTTTTTACTTTTTGAGTTAATATTTATTTATGATAATACATCATAATAAAATAACCAAAATTTTTACCTAACTTATGAAATTTTCTTTTTGACCCATGTGGCTCATTTGTCTACTTGTTAAAATAGGGATGGTAGTTATGTAAATTCACACTTTATGTTTTGCAAACTTCCCAAATGTGTTCCAGCTTTTGTAGCTTTTATCTAGGTGGGTTTTTGAATGCAAAAACGCAGCATTTTTGTGAGTCGTCAAAAAACCACATAATAATTTGATCCATTTATACAATGTCGTTTCATAAATTAACAGAAAATAGTCTCATTATAATATTAATTATGTTTAGCACTCTTTTATTTTTATCAAAAGAGAAAATTACAAATATATAGGACAGTGAGAAAAAATTTACACTATAAATAATTTTTTTGTGTGTGCAGTTCTGACACATAATAAGAGTTGCACCAATACAAGAATGAATTTGAACCATGGGTACAAAAAAATTGCACCAAAATATAATTTTTTTTCACTACTCCGCTGAAATGTAATTTCCCTTTATCAAAATCTCACTTGAGTTTATCCACTTTAGTCTTCAACATTTTCTTATTTTTATTAGAATTTCACTTTGTTTCTTTCACTTTAATTTTTTCAAATTTTTTTAAAATGATGTTACTCGATTAAGTCTCTGTTTGGGAAGCGGGTTAGTTTTTTGACTTTTTAACTTTTTTAGTTATTTTAGTCTAGACTAAAAAGTTTGGTTTGGGAATGACTTTTTAACTTTTTAGTTTTTTTGACTTTTTTGATAAAAGAATAGTACAATGATTATGAGTTGAATGTGATATTTTATTTGTTACGACTAAAATAACTTATTTTATTTTTTATGACTAAAATAACTAAAAAAATCTCGAAACCTTCTTTCGAAGCAGTGCTTAAACCAAATTGTAAGTCAACTCAAATATAAAGGGCTGACTGAAACAATCAAATGTCAAGAAATAAAGAAAGATCAAATGTAAAATACAAAAGTATAAATTGTAATTTGTAAAAAAAAAAATTAAAAAAAGGATATAACGTGGCAGCGGATGCCTCCCACTTCAATCAATGATTTTCTGTTCATTCAAAGCTTGGATATTTACAAATTTATGAGGGATTTGTTTTCTTCTCTTTTAATGTTGAAAAATTATTACATCTTCGTGTGATACTGTGATCTTGTTTACTTGATATTTTTGAGAAATTGCAAAAACAACAAAAGATAAGTTAAAATATCTCATGTATACAAATCTTTGCATGATTAGTTTCGAATATTACATAAATAATTTTGTATGATGCTTTAGGACTATTAAATATTTACCCATTATTTAGGATTTTGTTTAAGTGGGTCATGAAGGTACATTTTTGAATAGACATTCATTTCTTTAGACATAAATATAATAAAATAAAAATGTTACACGATCTAATTTTTTTTATGGATTGTATATATCAGAATCTTTCAAAATGAACGGTTCAAATTATCGAAAAGGGACTTATGGTGAGCCTATAAGTTCCTCAAGTCTTTTATATTAAGATATGAAAAATCCAATCCCAATTATACTTAACATTTTATATTTTTATCAAAATTTCACGTGAATCTCTTCATTTTTAGTCTTTTAACATCTTATACTTTTATTTAAATCTCATTTTAGCTTCTTCACTTTAATTTTTTTTGTCAATTTTTTAGACACTATTATTCAACTGGACTCAATTATAGCTTGACTTAAATAATTAAAATATTAGGAGATAAAAATGTAAAGTATAGGAGTATAAAATGTAATTGAAAAATGTTTCGGAGCACTAATTAGTGCTCTCACTAATTAGGTGGCAGTGGGTCCCGCCATTAATGATGTGATGTTCTGGCCTTGGAGTTGTATTTTTTTTTTTTTTTTTACTTTTTTAATGTATTAGTGCTATTAGTGGTGATATTTTTAGTGGGATGAATCATTGTTGAATGTAATTTGTTAAAAAAGAAGAAAAAAAAAAAAACGTGGCAGCCAATAACTCCCTCGTCAATCAATGATCTTCTGTTTAATTAATGCTTGGATATGTACAAATTTATGAGGGTTTTGTTTTCTCGTATTTTAATATTGAAAAGTTATTACATCTTCCTATGATATTAGATGATGTTATTTATGTGGTATTTGTAATAAAAAATTGAGAAATTATTCAATAATTATGGGATACTTTGTGGCTATAACTCAAGTCAATCACCAATGACTTAGTCTTTTGTTGTTCTTTAATTTCTAACATAAATTGTGGGTTCATATCTTTCTCTACCAATCAAAATCTTATGAAATATCACATGTCCATACTTCAGGAATGTTGAATAATCACCTTTAAAAATTGGAACAAGTTAGTGTTTTGTTTCTTAATTGTTAAATAAAGATAAGTTAACAACATGTTTTGATATGTATAAATTTTCATGGAAAATGTTATAGGTTCTAAATTTTTTACTAAATAAATGATTAAATATCTCATATGGGTGTGGACTCCAATAAATTACACTTACACCCCTAATATTTGGATTTAATACATATCACCCCGTAGTGCCCCCAAAATATAACCATAGATTCAATCGAAAAAATAAATAAATAAGGGGTACTTACGTGTAAGTCCTAATAAGTGGACTTATTGTCTAATAGGTCCTATAAAAAAAAATTTACCATAAAAAAAGTCACTAATTATAAGTTTTAGAGACAATTTATAAAAATCATGACAAAAAAAGTCACTAATTGTCAATTTTTAGCGACATACATAAAAAGTTGTCATAAAAAATTATTTTTAACGACAATTTTACCAAGACTTATTTTCAGTAGGATTTGATAAGAATTAAGTCTAATTATTAGGACCTATTGATAGTTTACCCAATAAATAATTGCATGAATCAGAGTGCAACGTTTTTCATTTCATAGAGTTAATAGTACAAAAGAGTTTAACATAAATAAATACCTCATAGGCTTACACATTTCCAAGCCTTGGCTTGGTTACAACAAAAATGAGACTAGCTCATACAATTTAAGCTCTAGGCTATACAAAAAGTGAAACAAAACAAAGAAGGTCTCGCTTCCCAAAAATCCCTCCAATGCTATTGCCTTAGTGGAGGCATGCCACCGTTACTTGAAAATGTTTTTCTCAAATAAAGTGAGCCACAACCCAACAAGAATAATCTAACACAATATATAAGATTTAACAAAGGTATAAATACAATATGCATAAACAATGCTTGTGATAGAGCATTCACATTTTATATAGTCACCAGGTACCAAATCCAAATCTTAATCCATTTCCATTCAATTCATTCCAATACATGAGCCAATTTCATCATTTCTCAGTAACCCAAAAGTGACTACAACTCAATGGTTCTCAAATCACATCATTAACACATAAACACTTCAATCTACCATTTTACGAAAATTTCGTCCACGAGATAGGCACCCATATATAAATTTCGAGACTTTCACCCATGACTCTCCGGCTAACTTAATTATAATGGAGTCTATCTCCTTTCTCCTCTCAAATAGTGGAGTCCATCCCCTTTCTCCTTCCAAACAATCATACATATACAATGTATTTAAACACATAATCATACGTGAAGTACATCCTCTTTCTCCTCCTAAACAATCATACACACACAATGTATTCACAACATAATCATATTCAATGATAACCAACTACGGATTAGTTTTAATTCACCTAATCCTCATGTAACTTTTACAGCAATCATAGCTATCCTCCACCGATAGCCTAATACAGTTTATTTCTAAATAGATAAACAATCTCAAGATATATATTATTCAAAATTTCTAAAGACGAGACGTATCATCTATTCAATTCTACCATACATTTCAATACTTGCCAAATTTCATGTTTACAACACTCATCTCATTTATTTATACAAAATAAATTTCACAATCATTTTTAGGGTAACCTTTCTTTTTTCTCAAGTATCAACCAAGTGGCAAAATCAATTATTTTGATCCCATACAATATCATTTTCAAACCCCACAATCATTTATCCCTCATTTATCAAAATCATTTTTTCATTTTACACTCAAACCCTAGGTTTGTTCACGTTACCCCCAAATCTCACCATTGTTACACAACGACAAATAACTAAGCTAAAAACCGTATTGAAGTGTAGAAAATCCCTACCCCAAGTTTAGAAGATCAATGGAACAAGGGCAAAACTTCAACGATGCCGAAACCACACTCCAATCGGATCAAAATGAAGTTTTCAAGGTGCTCTACCCTTTTTCCAAAGACACTAAGGCAGAAAGATCAATGGATCTAGGAAAAAATGTAGAGAGAGAGAGTATTTTAGAGAGAGAGTCAAGATCTAGGTTGTTTTTGAAAAGTTTTAGAGAGAGAGAAGAATGAAAAATTGATATAAAATGTCACTTTCGCAATCTGATATACGCACAGTCCACTCGAGCGGAAGAGTTGATGCTCAAGCGTCAAGCACAATAAGTTGTTCCGCTCGAGCGCCAAGACACAACGAACGCTCACTGCTCGAGCGCAAGAATTTTCTGCTCGAGCGTAGAAAACAGACATCCATAAGTTTTACAGACAACAAACCAACGCTAGAGCGCAAGAAAGGCCGCTTGAGCGTAGAAAACACTCTTCCAGTAGTTTTGCAGACCTGCAAAGTACTGAGAGTTCGCAAAGCCCGCTTGAGTGTGAAAAGTGCCGCTCAAGCGGAGGAGTAAAGATTGCAATGCCCGCTCGAGCGCAAGAATGGCCGCTTAAGTGGAGGAGCAAAATTCTGGACAACAAAGGTTTGGAAAAACAAGCAACCAACTTGTTCCAAACACACAACTACAATCCAATAACCAAAATTGAGTGGAGACAAGGGAAACAAGATATAAACCGCCATTCAAAACCATTCAAACTCGAGTCCGAAATACAACAAGTGAGGGGTCAAAACCGGAATCTCTATAACCTTTCCCCCTTAAAGAATTTCATCCCTGAAATTACAAATCAAATTCAAAATCAACATTAGACCATACATAATAATGTTATTCTCACATATTCAATACCATGACCCATTCTCCGGTCATGCATCCTCATCGACTCGATGCACAAGTCCCATATTAAAATGAAATTTACAGTTTCCCAAAACATTTACAATGTTCAATCAAAATCCAAGTTTTCAAAATTTTCACAATATATACAATGCTTCCAAAAGTGATACAACACTCTCAATATTTCCATATTCTCAAAACAAATGCAATGCTTAAATTGAATCCATGTTTCCAAAATATCCATAACATATACAATGTCTTTACATTTTATTTACATATTGGAAATCTCAATATAAAATTACACATCAACAAATAAGTCCACACCTTTCTCTCAAACTTCCAATTCACGTTCCGAAGTTGCTTCCTTAACTCCGTGATGTTTACACAATATTTTAACCAAAGGAATTGTCTTGCATCGCAAGATTCGGTCCTGTCTATTCAAGACTCTTACTAGTCTCTCCTCATACGAAGCATCCTCGTCTACCTCTAACTTGGTCCAATCCAATACATGCGATGGATCCAGCTTATACTTCTAAAGCATACTAATATGAAACACAACGAACCCCGGAAAGTTGTGGCGGTAACGCCAAATGGTAAGCAACCTCTTCAATCCGCTCAAAGATCTTAAAAGGAACAATAAATGGAGGGGACAACTTCCCACTCCTCCGAAATCTCATCAAACCCTACCTAGGTGATATTTTCAGGAAGACATGATCTCCCACCTCAAAAGACAACGGTCTCCTCCTACGGTCGGCATAACTTTTCTAGTGACTCTGAGCCATAACCAATCTTTTACGAATGAGTGTTGCTTTTTCTGTCGTTTCCCAAACTAACTTTGAGCCTAACAAAGGTATATCACCCACTTCGGCCCAACACACCGGAGATCTACACAGTCGGCCATACAAGGCCTTAAATAGTGCCATGCTAATACTCGATTAGAAGCTATTATTATAGGCAAACTCTACTAAGGGCAAGTGTCTTTCCTACGACCCTTTAAAATCTAGGACACAACCTCGAAGTATATCCTCAAAGATCTGAATGGTACGCTCGAACTGCCCGTTAGTCTGAGGGTGATAAGCTGTACTAAAAGTTAGTCTAGTGCCTAAGGTGCTCTGCAAGCTCCACCACAATCGAGCTGTAAAACGTGGATATCTATCTGAAACAATTGTTATAAGGACCCCATGCAACCTCACTATGTCCCTGATGTAAAGGTCGACAAGATAGTCTACCGAATAGCTCATGCATATAGCTATAAAGTGCGCCGACTTGGTCAACCGGTCAACTATCACCCAAATGGCATGACTACCCCGTTGAGTCCTTGGAAGGCCTACAACAAAATCTATCGTGATATGCTCCAATTTCTATTCGACTATAGGCAAGGCTTGCAACAAACCCACTGGTCTTTGATGTTCAGCCTCCACTTGTTGACAAGGTAGGCATTTCGATACAAACACAGCTGCATCCTTCTTCATACCCCTCTACCAAAATTGGCGACTAAAGTCGTGATACATCTTTGTGCCTCTCAGATGTACCACAATGCGTGAATGGTGAAACTCTCAGAGTACTTCCTCTCGGCAAGACTTCAGCATGACAAGATGGTCACGGTTTCTAACACTCGAGTCAGGATACACGCTTAAGCCCTGTTCTACCTTCCCACTAGAGACCTTCTCTCGGAGGGTTTCTACTTCAAGGTCACCCTTCTGTGCCTCTATCACTCGTTTCACAAGTGTGGGTTGGGCAACTACCGTAAACAAAGCCACATATTCAATGGACTCGCTGAGATACAAGTCAAACTTCCCAAGAGCACCCAACATTTCTCACTCCCAGAAGGCAATACAAGTCGCGCTGCTAACAGATTTTCTACTCAAGGTATCGGCCACTACATTGGCCTTCCCAGGATTATAATGCAACTCAAAGTCATAGTCCTCTATGAACTCCATCCACCTTCTCTGCCTCAAATTTAAATCTTTTTGAGTGAACAGATACTTCAGACTATTGTGATAAGAGAATACCTCGAATTTTTTACCATACAGATAGTGCCTCTAAATCTTCAAGGCAAATATCACCGTTGCTAACTCTAGATCATGGGTAGGGTAATTCCTCTCATGTGTTTTCAATTATCGTGTCTACTACCTTTCCCTCTTCCCTCTTCCATCAATACACACCCCAAACCTTCTTTTGAGGCATCACAATATACCGAATAGCCCAAACCCCTCTCTGGAATAATCAAGACTGGAGCAGTGGTAAGTCTGACCTTGAGCTCTTGAAATGGCTTCTCACAGGTCTCATTCCACATACACTTAACTCTCTTCCACGTCAATCTAGTTAACAGCGAAGTTAGTTTAAAGAAATCCTTCACAAATCTTCGATAATACCTGGCCAACCCCAGGAAACTACGAATCTCAAAAGTATTCTTAGGTTGTGCCCAATCCTGCACTGCCTCTATATTGGATGAATCTACAGTCACCCCTTCTTCGGATACCACATGGCCTAAGAATTTAATATCTTTCAACTAGAACTCACACTTCCAAAATTTAGCATACGCATTATGGGTTCTAAGCAACTCAAGCACTACTCGTAAGTGTTCCTCGTATTTCTCTTCGAAGGGCCAATAAATCAAAATGTCGTCCACAAAAATGATCACAAAGCGGTCTAGAAACTCACAGAAGATCCGATTCATCAAATCCATAAACACCGCTGGAGCATTAGTTAGCCCAAAAGGAATCACTAGGAACTCATAATGGCCATACCGCGTACCGAATGTCATCTTCGAGATATCCTCCTCTCTTACCTTCAACTGATGATAACTCGATCTCAGGTCTATCTTAGAGAAACAACAAAACCCCTTTCAACTGATCAAACAGATCATCTATACGGGTAATTGGGTATTTGTTCTTAACAATTACCTAGTTTAGCTTCGGTAATCAATATAAAGTCACAACGCTCTATCTTTCTTTTTAGCAAAGAGAGCCGGTGCTCTCCAAGGTGAAGTACTAGGGCCAATAAAACCCTTATCCAACAATTCCTAGAGTTGAATCTTTAACTCGCTCAATTCAGCGGGTGCAAACTTATACAATGCCATAGAAATCGGTGCCGTGCTAGGCACTAAATTAATAGAGAACTCGATCTCTTGGTGAGGTAGTAAACTAGTAAGGTCCTTGGGAAAGACGTCAGGGTATTCACAAACCACCCTTGGCAACTCAATTCGGATTTCATCACACTCACTACTCAAAAAGCTAGCAAGGAGACAACTAAGTTCACTCTGCCCACGCAGATCGTACACCGGTGATAAGACTTTATCCACCCAGTCCCCCAAGAAATAGAAGCGATCACCGCTCAAGGTACATACAGTGACCTTTTGACGGTAACAATCTATAACAGCTCGGTATGACGATAACCAATCCATACCTAAAATAATATCAAAACTAGACATATTAATCAACACAAATGCAAATGGAAGTCGACGACAAACAACCTCTATGTCACAACCCCGACACCCTTGTTTCAAAATAACTTCACCACCAATAGATGACTCTGCACAAATAGGAGATGCTAACTGTGCCAACTCCAACCCCAAAACCGACGCAAATATAGACGAGATAAAAGAATGGGATGCACCCATATCAATCAACACATTAGTAACCGAATTGCAAAACAAGAAGGTATCTCTCATTACAGAAGGCGTTGGTATAAGATCTGGTGCGGTAATAGCATACACACGCCTAGTAGGTCTCTGTTCAACCTGTTCGCCCCTCGGATCATATACTTGATGCACTGACTGAGTCGAAAAGGCTCCCTGATTGGGCCTCGCTGCCTGTGCTGACTGTGCAAGCTGGTGACTCTGCGTCTGCCTCAAACTAGACGCACTAAATGTGCCACCTAATTGTGGGCAAAATCTTTTCAGGTGCCCTGCCTGCCCACACTAATAACAAGTGGGTGGTTGTCCTCTACCCTGATTCTGGCCTTGAGAACGAGCCGAAGACGATACAGACCGTTGCCCTCCTCCCCTCTGCGGGTAAGCTGGAGACTTGTGGCCTAACTGACCACATTTGTAACAAGTCACATCTTCCTGACCACTTCTCCCAGAACCCGAACTCGGTACTGGAAATGTGGACCTCAAGTGAGCTCTTTGAGACGATTAAGGGTTAGAATTCCTCTGCCTTTTACAGTCCCCCTAACTGTCCTTACTCGTCCTGAAGCTCTTCATCCCCTCATCTTCTGCCTGCATAATGGTCTCAAGATGGGCCACTGCCTCCACAAGGCGTCCATAGTCTCTAATCATGGATCTGGCCACTCCAAACATGAGCCCAGTCCTCAGTCTTTTCTCGAATTCAAGACAATGGTGCTCCTCAGTCGCTACTAACTCAAGTGCAAACCTAGAGAGGCTAGTGAATGTGGCTTCAAACTCAACCACTGGTGTATTCAACTGCACCAGCTTAGAGAACTGGTCCCATAACTTCTCCCTAACAATGGGAAGCAAAAACTTGTTTTGGAAGGCGTCGACAAAAACCTCCAATGTCCCTCCAATGCTCTCTTGCGCATACTTCCACCATTAACCCGCATCTCTCTTCAGTTGGAAAGACGCCAAGGTCACTCTCAAACTCCCATCTTCGATGCCGAGCATCTCAAAAGTCTTCACCATCTGCTCTAACCACTCATCCGCTTTTAGTGGTTCCTTAGGATCGCCCAAAAACTCATCTGAATTCGACCAGAAAAAACTCCCTTTTAAGAAAAGATGGCCATGCCTCAGCAACTTGGACCTGGACTTGATTCTCAGCTCTGAGAATGTCCATAGATTCTCGCAAACCTTCGGCCATTTCATGGGCTAAGGCGCCCATGGCTTGTTGACCTACTGGCTCAGCCACGTTAGCCTGACCAGCCCCTTCTTCCTGTGCCGGAATTTCATCCGGTATAGGCATTTCATGCCTCCTAGGCCTACTACGCCTACTACCACGACAACGTTCTGACATCCTAATAAATGTAACAAAAGATTAGCACATTCACAAATATGCCGAAGTTAACTCACTCGCGTCCTAATACGATGGACAACAGTAAATCACTCCATATAAGAACGTAATCACATAAACACATACGAATTTCCTACCTAGATAATGATCATCTCGCGGTGTTGCTAGAGTTCCAACCAGAAATAGTAATGATTAAGTGCTCTTCTAATCGGACTTCCGGGAATCCGTAGACCCAATCAACATCTTAAGAACTAAATCCCATACCCATATAATCATACAAGCATGTTATCACACAACGTTACTAGCATACAAACATCTCTGTAAAGCGAGACAAACCCATTGTGGTACTAACCACTTCCTACGTACCCAAAGTATTTAAACCCAGTACGCTCTGATACCAAGTTGTAAACCATAGATTCAACCGAAAAAATAAATAAATAATTACATGAATCAGAGTGTAACATTCTTTTATTTCACAGCGTTAATAGTACAAAAAAGCTTAACATAAATAAATGCCCTATAGGCTTACACCTTTCCAAACCTTGGCTTGGTTACAACAAAAAATGAGACTAGCTCATACAATTTAAGCTCTAGGCTATACAAAAAGTGAAACAAAACAAAAAAGCTCTTGCTTTCCAAAAATCCCCCCAATGCTATTGCCTTGGTGGAAGCATGCCACCGTTGCCTGAAAATGTTTTTCCCAAATAGGGTGAGCCACAGCCCAGTAGGAATAATCTAACACAATATATGAGATTTAACAAAGGTATAACTACAATATGCATAAACAATGCCTGTGATAGAACATTCACATTTTATATAATCACCAGGAACCAAATCCAAATCTTAATCCATATCATTCAATTCATTTCAATACATGAGCCAATTTTATTATTTCTCAATAACCCAAAAGAGACTACAACTCAATGGTTCTACAATCACATCATTAACACATAAACACTTCAATCTGCCATTTTACGAAAATTTCGTCCGCAGGATCGGCACCCATGTATAAATTTCAGGACTTTTACCTAGGATACTCCGGTTAACTTAATTATAATGGAGTCCATTCCCTTTCTCCTCCCAAATAGTGGAGTCTATCCCCTTTCTCTTCACAAACAATGGAGTCCATCCCATTTTTCCTCCCAAACAATCATGCATATACATTGTGTTTAAACATATAATCATACGTGGAGTACATCAACTTTCTCCTCCCAAACAATCATACATATACAATGTATTCACAACATAATCATATTCAATGATAACCAACCATGGATTAGTTTTAATTCACCTAATCCTCTTGCAATTTTTACAACAATTACAACTATCCTCCACCGATAGCCCAATACCGTTATTTCTAAATAGATAAACAATCTCAAGATATATATTATTCAAAATTTCTAAAGATGAGACGTATCGTCTATTCAATTCTACCATACATTTCAATACCTGCCAAATTTCATGTTTACAATACTCATCTCATTTATTTATACAAAATAAATATCACAATCATTTTAGGGCAACCCCCCTCTTTTCTCAAGTATCAAACAAGTGGCAAAATCAATTATTTTGATCCCATACAACATCATTTTCAAACCCCACAATCATTTATCCCTCATTTGTCAAAACCCCTTTTTTCATTTTACACTCAAACCCTAGGTTTGTTCACATTACCCCCAAATCTCACCATTGTTACACAACGACAAATAACTAAGTTAAAAATCATATTAAAGTGTAGAAAATCCCTACCTCAAGTTTAGAAGATCAATGGAGCACGGATGAAACTTCAACGATGCCGAAACCAAACTCCAATCGGATCAAAATGAAGTTTTCAAGGTGCTTTACCCTTTTCTCAAAGACACTAAGGCGGAGAGACCAATAGATCTAGAAGAAAATGTAGAGAGAGAGATAGTCAAGATCTAGGTTTTTGGAAAGTTTTAGAGAGAGAAAAGAATGAAAAAGTGATATAAAATGTCACTTTTGCAATCTGATAAACGCACAGTCTGCTCGAGCAGAAGAGTTGACGCTTGAGCGTCAGACACAATAAGTTGTTCTGCTCAAGCGAAAGAAAGGCCGCATGAGCACCAAGACACAACGAATGCTCACCGCTGGAGCGCAAGAATTTTACGCTCGAGCGTAGAAAACACACATCTAGAAGTTTTACAGACAACAAACCAACGCTCGAGCGCAGGAGAGGCCGCTGGAGCGCCCACCCGCTGGAGCGTAGGAAACGCCGCTCGAGCATATAAAACACTCTCCCAGTAGTTTTGTAGACCTGCATAGTACTAAGAGTTCGCAAAGCCCGCTCGAGCGTGAGAAGTAACGCTCGAGCGGAGGAGCAAAGATTACAAAGCCTACTCGAGCGGAGGAGCAAAAATCTAGACAACAAAGGTTTGGAAAAACAAGCAACCAACCTGTTCCAAACGCACAACTACGATCCAATAACCAAAATAGAGGGGAGACAAGGGTTATGAACCACCATTCAAACCCGAGTCCGGAATATAACAAGTGACGGGTCAAAACCGGAATCGCTATAACCCTTGAAGTTTGAGAAATTACACTAACCCCCATGTTATTGTAATTATTTAGATGGAATGAAGACATTAAAGTCGTGTGCTATTTCTTTTTTGAGTAATGTTAGGGATACCAAATTTTTTACCAAATGTTTTATCAAATGTCTCACATGAGGTGGGTCCCACATAAGTGTCTACATCTATGTAAGACATTTGGTAAAAATTTTGGAGCATCTAGCATTTTCCTTCTGTTTTTTTCTTTGCTCTACTTCTTTTTTTGTTCTACTTTTCTTTGTTTTATTTTTTTTTCAATATAATTTTATATATTTTTCTACTAGGAGTTGTAACTTTTTATATAAGCAGGGATTTGTGAAATGAGATTATTAACCACAGGGGTAAAAATATAATTTTTAAAATGTCAGGAGTAAAATGTAACTAGATCAAATATTAGGAAGTGTCAGTGTAATTTATCCTTAGATTAAATATTATGTAAATAATTTGATGTCATGCCCTATTACTAAATATTTACTTATTATTTAGGGTTTTGTTTAAAGTATAAAAAGATTGTGCATTTTTTATTAGTCACACTACAAAAAATTAAAGTTTTAAAAACCAAAATTTAGGAATAAAATTATTTTTTAGGGATCAAATATTTTTGTTGCGAAAAGTGTCGCTATTATATTTTTAGCAACGAAAATTGGACATTAATGATGAATTATTATCTTTTTGGGACCAAATTCTTTATCTAAAAAAATAGACCATTTTGAAACCAAATTATTGTGTCCCTAAAAGTGTATTTATTAGTGACATTTTTAAAATTTTGTCGCTAAAAGTCTTATTTTTGACTTTTCGGAATGATATTTTAACAACTATCTTCACGGCGATAAAAATTTATTTATAAATATTTTTTGTAACAAAATTTTCACTTTTAGAGACTAAAAAAATTATTTACTAAAACTCTTATATGTTATAGTGTTATAAGCATTAATCATCTCTTTTTGATCATATTTATTGCATGTGCAAAGATGTTTCATGTTGCAAACCCAAATGTGTTATCTTAAGTTTGGTTTGGTAACTATATGCTTTAGTTAAAAAGTCAAAAAATTATTATAAATTATTATATCATTCTTTCTATTTTTTTAATATATTTTTTCATAAAAAGTAAAAAAATTACTAAAATAATTTGTTTCCAAATGAAACCTTAATGAGCAATGCTAGTTAGCCAAATGAATTATCAAATAAATATTTGATATAATTTATTTGAAGTGTTTAGTGTTTTTGTCTCTTAGTATGTTTCAACTTTAAGTGATTTGACTGTGACATTTAGTAGGCTTTATTTTATTTTATTTTATTTATATAAGATATTATGGGTTCGTTTGGTTTGTATTTGTGAAAAATTTTTGGAAAATTTTTTCTACAAATAAATTTTTAAAAGTAATCAAACCAAACAAATTTTTCCAAAAAAATTTCTCAAAACTTGTAAACCAAACAAGTTTTCCAAACAAATCTCTCTCTCACACACATTAAATCAATCACTTTTTCTAAAACTCTCTCTCAAAATAATTTTCCAAAACATCTTTTGAAAAAAACCAAATCAAACAACTTTTCGTACTTTTTATCTCTAAAACACATCTCTCAAACACAAACCAAACATACCCTATAATCATGATGGTGAAAATCAAATATAACATATAGTGGGTGTTTGAGAAGCTGTTATTTTAGTAGTTTAAAATTTTTGTATTTAGGAAGATAGATTTTTTGTAGTTGAATGCGATGTTTGTGAGAGAAAAAGTGAAATGATTATAGGTTTGATGTGATATTTTGTCTTATTAACTATTTTAGTGTATTTTATTTTTTTGTAAATTTTAATCCAAAAAACTAAAAAATAGCCTTTGCCAAACACTCCATAATCAATATAAAGAAATTTTCAAAATAAAAGATAAGGCCCCAAAATAAATAAACGGAAAAATAAGACCCATAATAAATAAGGAAAATTAGTCTAAGGTCCCTCTCTCATTTTAGTAATGAAAAATATCTACAATATTATTTTTTGATATCTACGGTCTCTAAACCCACACCTATATATCATATCAGATAAATTTGACTCTCTCTCTTTCTGATCTTCATTCTATCAAACTTCATTTCTCTCTCTACCTTTTCTATTTCACATCTCTCTCTCTCTCATCATTGAACTTGCCTACTGTCTTCTTCCTCAATTTCTTTACCCCTAACCAAATTCTTCAATCCCACACAATCCGATTCTCCTGTAATCTTCACTCATCATCTCCTTTCTTTCTAGGTATCTCTCTCTCTCTCTAATGGGACATGATGAAACCAGAAAACTCTCTGAAGTGGATTCTTAGTACTTCGAAGAGGCACTAGAAAAAAACCAACCACCACAGCCGGCGCCGGAGATAAAACCCAAACCCATGTTGCTATCAAGACCCTTCACCGGCTTGGCCTCTTCTTCGCCGGCGCCGAAAGCTAGAAAAGTAATATGATATCTGCGGCGATGAGTTTGGGTTATCCGACGTGGAAACAAGTCTCTGTCTCGAATGCGTTGTTGACGAATTAATTGTGGTGATGAGGAAGATCGTGGAAGACGTGTCGCTTCACAAGAATGTGATCCATCTCTACGACGTGGAAACAAGTCTCTGTCTTGGATACATAGAATCTTTCTTTGTGATTTGTGAGAATTTGCAACTTGGGCAGTCATCAAGCTGTGGATCTCAAGGTTGTGTCATTAGAATCCACATTTTAGTCAATGAATTACAGAGTGTAGATTGAAATTAATAGGTACTGATCTCTTAATTGAAATGTTCAATTTTCTTTGTATTGAAATTTTCTCTAGGTGTTCAAATTTCTCTGGATCAAAATTTTCTCTGGATGTTCATTCAATTTTCTCTGGATTGAAATTTGGAATGTATGTTTTAGTCCATATTTTAGTCCATGAATTACAGAGTGTAGTTTGAATTAATAGGCACTGGATCTCTGGATTATATCACTATCATCATGAATTATAGGGTGTAGATTGAAATTAATAGGTACTGATCTCTAGATTGAATTGTTCAATTTTCTCTAAATTAAAATTTTTTCTGGGTGTTCAAATTTCTCTAGATTGAAATTTTCTGTGGGTGTTCATTCAATTTTCTCTGGATTGAAATTTGGAATCCATGTTTTAGTCCATATTTTAGTCCATGAATAGATTGAATTAATAGTTACTGCATTTCTGGATTATATCACTACCCTCGGAGGACTAATATCAAGAAGCAAAGCACTATCCAGAGAAATTTAGAATTTTCTCTGTGATATGTTCAGAGAAATTCTCTGAATTGAATTTTCTCTAAATCGATATTGAGGAACCTTAGACATTATAAAAATATTGAGTATCTTTTATACTATAAAATCTTAATACTAAAGACCTTAAAAAAAATTCCCTAATAAATAAGGAAATTTGAACCACATCTTAATGACAATTAGCAAATTGATTGGGATGAGGGTTAATTTGTTGCCTATTTATTTGTTTGTTTGTTTGTTCTTTTTTTTATTTATTGGAATTTGATTCAGTCATCTAACGCAGTTGGAAGTCGGTTTTAGAAAAGAACGATGCCGGGGCATTTGAGGGCAGGTCAAAAAAAATAAAATAAAAAATAAAAGTTAATTTTTAATTTATTTTAGGTTACATTATTTTTAACATAAAAAAATTTTAAAAATCAAAAAATTAAATTTTAACCAACTTTTCAAATCACCTTTAATTTAGACCACTTAATTTTGTAACCTTGTGCACTATGAGAAATTTCGGTAATATTTGGTAGAATTTTAGAATTATGATTTAATAATAAAATTATATTTTGAGTTTGTAAATTTTGAAATTATAATTTAAATGTAAAAAATTTGTTTGGTTAAGAATTTTGAATTGAGTTTTAAATTTTTGATGTGACATAATATTTGATTTAAAAATTTATAACTCATAACCAAACCCGTAATTCAAAATTTTATTCAAAATTTATAAAAGTTTAACAAAAAATTTTAAAAGTATTTTTTATTTAAAATAAAAAATAATAAGTGACAAAAAAAAAAGAAAAAAAAAAAACACGATCCTGATCAATCCATCGAATGTCTAGAGCACGTCCAAAAGAATGACCGAATAAATATTTTTACAAAAGTTGATGTCAATTCAAATTTTAAAAACTGTGGTCATACACGTACCTCAAATCAAATAGTAGAATGAACTTTGAAACGCTATAACAAACAGAGCCTTCCACTGCCCAACACACTTTCAACTTTTGAGGGTCCCATGTACTAAAAAAAAAAAAGAAAAAAAAAGAAAAAAAAGAAGATATATATATATATATATGTATATATATATTAAAAATGTGAAGCGAAAGTGAAAGTGAAAGTGAAAGTGAAAGTGAAACATTCCATCAGGGCAGCTCAATCGTTACATAAATTTAAAGGTGAAGTGAAAGTGAAACATTCCATGAAATGTACCTAATCTTTTTTTAATTCAAATATTAATCGATAGATTGAGTACATTGTTTAGCATATTTTTTTTAAAAAATAATGTTAAAAATTTTAAATATTTTATTAAATATTTTACAATATGAGTCCCACACCCATGTGGATCTCACACCCATGTGAGATATTTGGTAAAATATTTAGAATCCTTAATATTTTTCTTTTTTTAAAGGTTTGGATTGAGTGTTTGGGTTTGATGGGTTTATTTTTGGATTGATTTTAATGATTAGAACTGTTAATTTTTTTGATTCGTTGAGTAGAATGTTTATGAAAAAAAATCAAAATGATAATATCGATAGTTATATGTTTGAATTACATTAATAAATATAATTTAAATATATAGTTATCAATGTCCGATTATCTTTTTTTTTTAATAAATATTTTACTCAATAAATTTTAGAAAGTAAAGCTTCAAAACGTTGAGGTCAATCTCAAAACAAACCCACCAAATTCAATAGAGCGGAATCAACTTATTCTTTCTATATTAATTATCTACTGAATGAACTTTATATAAAATTGACTAGCCAAATCATCATAATAGAGTGGAATGGTTCCATCAAGAGAAACAATATGAATTTTTTTTTAAAAATTACCAAAAAAAAAAAAAAAAATTATTGTCCAAATCAATATTGTTAATCTTGTATCGTTTCGGTTGGTATTATTTAATATATATCATAATAAATAAACAAGAAACAAGACTCATAATAAATAAGGACATTTGAACCACTTATTTCTTAATGAGATAACCCAACTATTCCGTTGGTTTTGACATTTAGCAAATTGATTGGGATGAGGGTTCATTTGTTGTCTATTTGTTTTTTTGTTTTTTTTTGGTGGAATTTGATTCAGTCATTCAGCTCAAAGTCGGTTTTAGAAAAGAACATTATTTTAGATCACCCAATTTTGTAACCTTGTGCACTATGAGAAACTTCCACTGCCAAACACTCTTTCAACTTTCAAGGGTCCCATCTACTAAGAAATGTTTGAAAACTCTAAATTAAGAGTTCTAATAATTTTAATGTATATGTAAGTTCTAAATAATGTGATGTTTTGGCCTTATATGTTCTTTTTTTTTTTTTTTCTTTAAAAAATTTTCTAGCTCACTAAAGTTGGTTTGTAGCTCAAAATTTAGAGAGATTATTATCGTTAATATTAAAAATATAAAGTGAAAGTGAAAGCGAAAGCGAAACATTCCGTTAGTGCAGCTCAATCGTTACGTAAATTTAAAGGGTAAGTGAAAGTGAAACATTTATGAAATGTAACTAATCTTTTTTTAATTCAAATATTAATCAATAGATTGAGTACAATAATTAGTACATGTTTTTTTTGAAGGTTTGGATTGAGTGTTTGGGTTTGATGGGTTTATTTTTTAACTGATTTTAGTAATTAGAATCGTTCATATTTTATGATTTATTAAGTAGAATGTTTATGAAAAAAATAAATAAAAAAGATAATAGGATAGTTATATGTTTGAATCACATTAATAAATGTAATTCAAACATATAATTATTAGTATCCAATTTTTTTTAAATTTTTTTTTATGAATATTTTACCTAACAAATCTTAAAACATTGAAGTTGGTCTCAAAAGAAGTTCACCCAATTCAATAGAGTCCAATCAACTTATTCTTTCTATATTAATAATCTACTGAAATAGAGTGGAATCGTTCCATGAGGAGAAACAATATAAAAAAAAAATTAAAAATTACAACCCAAAAAAAAAAGTTGTTGTCAAAATCAATATTGTTACTCTTGTATTGTATCGGTTGGTATTGTTTGGTTGTACCATAATAAAGAGAAAACAGGATATAGATAGGCCAATTCCATCCTGTCTAATTTCTCAAAGGGTTTCGTCAATAGTGACTGGAAAATATAAATCTGTGAAATTGAACGGTATGTAATCTTTGAATGTCTGATTTTATATATATGTATATATTGTGTATCAAATATATTTATTAGTGGTTTGTAATATTAAAATAGTAGAAACTTATATTTTATACTCTCTTTGAAGTATTTAAGTTTGTGTTATGTAGCAAACATGGCATGCCTTTAAATCTCTTCTTCATATAAATTTGTGTTTCAGGATATTATATGCTTAAATTACCTGAAAACATATCAATACAGATAATGATAGGTACCGTATCAATTAAAAAACAATAATGAGTTTCTAAAAAGTACAAATTTATTGCATTATAGTGAGATTTAAAAAAAAAATACAAATTCATAAAAAAGTATATAATTTTAATTATTAGTATTTATAATTTTTTTTATTAATTTATAATTATTTTTATAAAATTATACTGATTTAATATATATATATATTTAAAAATATTTCAATACTTTTTAACAATTTTGGTCCAAATTGAACTAAATTAAAATTAATAAAGTAGTACGGTCCAATTCACGCACTAGTAGACAGAATATAAATTTATCGAAGGATCATGAAAACAAACAAATAATCTGATAGTGATCATAGGTTAAGTGGGGGGACCCAGATGAAAAGCACGAGGAAAGTCAGACAATCGTGTCGCCACCTTGTGTGGACAACCGGGAGCGTGTGTCCAAAAGCCCTCCAATACGTGAAGTTAATGGTGGATTTAAAAGGTACATCATGGCGCTTCATGATTGATGAAAGAGTGAGAATTTACAATTTTATTTGAAATTATTAAAAAATATATATAAAAAAAATATGATCACTTGTGACTTGTCAAAAATATAATTCCGTGATATTACTTACTGTGGAGAGATAAATTTTGAATGACAACACTCGGCTGAGATGTCACCGAAGTGTCAGTAGAGGTGTCACGTGTCCTGATCTTGATGCCGAAATGATTTTGACTAGGCCGGGATTATCTGCGAAGAAATTGGAATCCGGGGTAAGCGGATAAGGGACAAGAGTCCTAGAATGGGAATGGACTTCAGTTTGAATAAAGATAAGACTTTTAAAGAGTTTATTCTAATCCTACTGGGAGTCCAAGATTAGCAGTAATCCTAAGTCCATTGAAGCTAAGCTTCTATTGGGACTAAGTTTGTGTTGGTTATAAAAGATAGACACCCTCATGGGTCTAAGATATGCTTTTTATGCTCTGAATAATGAGTTAAGTACTTTTGCTATCTTTGAGAGATAACTGACTTGACGGCCGGAGTGCCCTCGGGTGGACGAACCACCGCCGGAATCTCTTCTTTATGTGACAGGTTGTTCGGGCTTAATCTATTCTGATAGTATTCTCCAACTGAGTGTTTGATTGGCAGTGTGGTGGAAAATTAACATTCACACTTACCAACTACTAATAATTTTTTCTCAAAAAATATCTTAGAATTCTAATTATAGAACTTTAATCACAGTTTTAATAAATTAACAGTAAGGGGTTGTTTGGGGTGTCCTAAATAAGTGTGCTTTTTGTCTTTTTGAACTAAAAAATTGAGGAAGAAAATATAGATGTTTGAGTTAACTTTTTGACTTTTTATGAAAAAATATGTAATAAAAAATTGTAAAAATTGATTTGTAAGAGAAAATTAGAATTGGGAGTTGTGCAGCCGTAATTGTTGACTTTTGGTGAATAGTGTTAACATTTTAACTTTTTAATTTATTCTGAACTTGCCAAACTTGACCTAAATCTCATCCACTAATTACATGATGTATGTATCTTATTTTTTTATTTTATTTTATTTCCTGACACGTCGGTGGAGCTCTGCTTAGAACTCAGAGCTCTTTTCCTCCAACACTTTCCTACATACGATCATGGAAGAGAGTTGGTCATCAAAAGCCGTTATTCGTTGTTCTATTGGTTCTCAAAAAGAGGTGGTTATTATTAAAAGCTGATTTTGGTTTTCAATTTTAGAGAATCAAACTATTCATTATGTTTGATCAAAGCTATTCTTTATAGGGAAATACTCCCATCTACAATGTTTGATAAAATTACATAAATTTTTATAAATTAATATAATTAATTACATAAAAATATATAAATTAAACACAAATTTATGTAAATTTACATAATTATGTAATTTTTTTGTTGAATTAACTTGTTTTTATAAAATTACTTATGTAAATTCATAAAAATTTATATAATTTTATATAGAATTAATATAGTGTGCAATGTACTTCCAAAAATTTTCCTTTGGAACAAAGCAACATGGCTAAATTATTCTTGTCCATTATGTTGGGCCATTTTTTACTTTGATTCTTTAAGTTTTTTTTTCTTTCTATTTTTTTTATTTATTTTGATCCTTTATGTTTTTTTTAATTTATATTTAAAATTAATTTATGTTCAAAATTAGATAAAAAAATATTACGTTAGCTATCACATGACATAAAAATATATTATTATATTAAAATTTAGGTTTGTGTAAAAAGTGTGAATTATATATAATATAATATTAGACATGGCCAATGCCTAATATAATATTTTTATATAATAGAAAGTGTGAATTCTATATAATATAATATTTTTATATCACGTGATTATCAATGTGTTATTTTCTGTATAATTTTAGACATATGAGTTAACTTTTGTAAAAAATTGTAAAATCTTTAAATATAAAGAGCCGAAATGAAAAGAAAAAAAAAAAACCCTTAAAGGGTGAAAGTGAAAAAATGGCCAAACATAAAGGGGAAGTGTAATTTACCAAAAGAACATAATATAATAATGTTGTTTTCACTAATGAAGTTATAATGTTATGTTTATAAATTGCAATTAATTAAGGAAAATGTTAAAACCATCCTTTAAGACTGTTGTCACAATATTTGATTATCATGTTAGCTAAAATCTATAAAATTCACTAAGAGGTTATAAAGACTCTCCACCCTCTTCAATTTGTTATTAAATATAGAAAAATGCTTGGGAGCACTAATTAGTGCTCCCACTAATTAGGTGGCAGTGAGTCCTGTCATTAATGAGTGATGTTTTGGTCTTGGAGTTGTATTTTATTTTTATTTTTTTTACTTTTTTAATGTATTAGTGCTATTAGTGGTGATGTTTTTAGTGGGATGAATCATTGTTGTTAAATATAATTCACTAAGAGGTTATAAAGACTCTCCACCCTCTTCAATTTGTTATTAAAATAACAAAATATCCAATGTATACGTGGGAAAATATAAAATTTGGTACAATAAAATATCATTTACAATTGGAAAATTTTCTATAATAGAAAATTTAAGATCAACACTGAATCATAATAGACTCAACCTCAATTGGTGTAAAGGATGAGATTATTTTAATCTTATCCTTTATAAAAAAAGAATCAAAATAAGTTGAAAAGAAAGAAGAAAACTCTCTTACATTGCTCATGTAATGTGATATCATCCTTCTGTTTGGCTACTTGTAATGCCAACACTAGGTCCAAACCAAGCAATAGAATAATTTTCCATCCTTGCTCCAAAGATGCAAATTTTCTCGGCAAATGAAATTTCTTACTCGTCAGTTTGATTTTGTGGGATGTTAAAAAGTCTTTTTACTCTGCGAATCAATATTCGACATACTGGGCATGTCCTGCTTTCCTCATCCATAATCCTACATTAACCAATTTTTTTGTAAGATATATATATACATATGTGACACAAAAATTTTCATTTCAAAATTCATCAATATTTCATTTTGATTACTATTTCAATCATTAAAAATTATGTCTCGAGATTGTCTTGTCTGGAAATTTCCACTTGATCTTAGACATATGGACTATAGGAGCAATATATATATATATATATATTGATAACTTAGGGTGTTCGGGTTATTTTGCACGCACCTTGACTAATTCTTAGAGGACCAATTCCATTGTCCACTAGGGGGTCCATTTAAAACCAGAGTAAAGCCCCGTATGGACTGGTCCAACACAAAAATTGATAGCACTTAAGAGGTTTTAAACGTGAAATTTAGAGAGGAGCAAACTCTTAAGTCTCATGCCTAAACCACTAGGCAAAAAGAAAACAAAAAAAAAAGAATACAAAACGAGGACTATAGGAGCAATATCTCTAACCATGTTCCATATTAATTTCATAAATTTTAGTTAAAAAGTAAATTCTCTATTCTAGGAAACCATCTTTTTATAAAATTTATCCAACAATACTCTTTATTTATTCTCTATAATTTTGAAATATTTAATTGCCTATTAATTTGGAACATAAGAAAAAGAAAAAGAGAGAGAGAGAGGGATGAAAGGTGAAATAAATAATTTTTTTAATTTTATTTAAGGAAACAAAGCATGCTAGTTAACTTTATAGTCTGTGGGGGCTTTTCCTTTTGGGAAAGTTATTCGAGCTCTTTTCATGGTCTAAAATTCTTCAAAATTGGAGAAAATATTTAAGGGTAAATTACAAACATATCCTCTGAGATTTATTTAAATTATAAATTACTTTCTGTGCTTCTAAAAATTATATTATGCTCCTTGTATGAGAGGGTTCAAGAATGTAGTTTAAAAAATTCAAAGATCTTCGAAGATCTTTGAAAAACACTCAAAAGATGATAGAAATAAGAGATTGAGTAAAGAAGAAGATAAAGTAGTTAAAGAGAGAATAATGACAAGACTCTTCCATAGATCTCCCGCTTTCACTTTCAAGATAAATAATGGAGCAGAGAAATTAGTTCTTTCTCAAAAGTTGTCTCTCCAAAATCCATCCCTTGTAAAGTTATGGGTGGATGCTATTTATAGGCACCTCATGATGTAGGATGGAGCTCATGTGCAAGGCACATGAGAAATATTCTCTCTAACCATTTTGTCTGAGAAAGTGATCTCTCTAAGGATGAAGAAAACCCCGAAGAGGAGATCAACCTCTCGGCGAACCCTTATTCTTAGCCACATCTAACCAATGATCTTCAATCATTCCAAAGGGTCAGGGGTAGTCCTAGAGGATGCCCTGCTGCAGAAATGGCAGGGGTAGTTCAGGAGAACGCCCTGCCGCAAATATTGCCGAGTTTCAAGGACCCCCTAGATCGTGCCATCTTAACCAGGTTATAAGCTAGTTTAACCGCAGAGTGAATTTATCTCCACTCACCATCCTCGGGATCGGGTCCTTTGTTTAGACTCCGTCATGCCCATGGTTCTGGTACATAGATTCTAGAAAGCTCCAAACCTGCAAGTGTTCTGAGACTCATTAGCGGAGCGACTTATAGATTACGCTCAAATCCGTTCAAAGCCAAGTATTTCGAATCTCTAGGTTCGTGAATCCGAATCATTTTAAGTTTGAGCTCAAATATGTCTCTAGATTCGTGGTTCCGAACTCTTTCAAGACTAAGCCAATACCTTGAAGAATGGATCTCCTTCGAGGGTTTCATCTCTTCTGAAAACAATGGTTAACCTCTTCGAACGCCCATATGATCTGAGCTTCCTCGAATGGGCTTGTTGGACTCTCTTTAGAGATATATACTTGATGGGTCTTCCTCGACCCAATTTGTTGGCTTTCTTATGGGCCCGTTCAATAGAATTCACTTGCCCTATTTGGCAATAATTTCTCCAAGCTCACCAATTTTTGGACTTTTCGATTGGGCTTCAATTATGCTCAATTAATTTAGTGGGCTCAAGTTAACCCCTCATACACCTCCTAAGATTTCTAATTTCATAACAAATGAGCCCTTTTATTAATAAATTATCAAGTTAATTAACAATTTTTAATAATGTTAAAATTTTGTTTCAATTAATAATTAAGATAATTTTATTATTATATAGGTAAACAGTTAGAAATTTCACCTTTTCAATTAATTCTATTTAAAAAAAAAAAATCTGACAGAGTGGTATTTGTAATTTTTCAAACCACAGGGACAATTCATATTTTAAGCAAATCTCAGGAGGTGTATTTGTAATTTACCCAACATTTAATAGGTCTGTCCTATATTTTCTGTGGTGTATGTATGCAATTGTATAAGCTCATATAATTAGGTGCCGTTTGGTAACACTTACGTTTTTAGTTTTCTGTTTATATTTACAAAAATTTTAAAAATTCAAATAAAAACTTATTTGGTAAAATTTTTGATTTATAAATTAGTAGTCTCAGTTTATAAATTTGGCCAAAAAATGAAAACATAAAAAACGTGTTTCCATTTTGAGTTTTCAGTTTTTTTTTTTTTTTACCACCCAACACTAGCCACCACCCGCCACCATTTTCCACCACCATCTTCTGCCGCCACCACCCACCACCCACCACTCACCTGCTACTCACCACCCACCCCTCGCCACCACCCACCACTCACCTGCTACTCACCACCCATCCCTCGCCACCACCCACCACCCACCACCCACCACCCGCTACTACCATCCACCGCCCGCCACCTACTTGCCACCACTACTCGTCACCCATCTGCCACCACTATCCACCTCTCGCCACCCACTACCACCAGCCATCTATCACCCACCCACCACCATCACCAACCCGCCACCCACCTGCCACTACCAGCCACCACTACCCACTCGTTACCACCTACCACCCGCGCACCGTTACCCACCCACCCACCACTACCTGCCACCATCCTCCATCCGCCACCCACTTGCCACCACCACCACCACCCACTCGCTACCACCCACCACCGTCACTCACCCACTCATCCACCATCACCCACCTGCCACCACCCGCCATTCGCCATCCACCAGCCACCACCCGCCACTACCACCACCACCACCACCACCACCACCACCACCACCACCCTCTCGCTACCACCCACCACCCACCACCCGCCACCGTCACCGTCATCGTCACCGTCACCCACTCATCCACCCACCACCACCCACCATCACCTGCCATCCGCCACCCACTTGCCGCTACCACCCGTCAACACCACCCACTCGCTACCACCCACCACCCGCCCCCGTCACCCACCTACCCACTCACCCACCACCACCAGCTACCCACCACCCACCGTCACCACTTTCCACCACCGTTTTCCGCCGCCACTTGCCATTTTTCACTCTTTTTTATATTTTTAAATTTTTTTAAACATTTTGTCAATTACCAAACGTGTTTGTACTTTATGTTTTTCTAAAAATAAACAAAAATCAGTTTATAAATTTTTTGTAAATATAAACTGAAAACGTAAACGTTACCAAACACACCCTTAATGTTTCATATTATTTCTCGTATATTTTGAACAAAGTAATTAAGTATTCTTTTGTAATAAGATGGGCAGACAGTCATGTGATAGGATTTGGGGTGATTGTTGTGCATGGATGCATAGCAATCACTGTTGTGTAGCCAGATGGGCTCATTTTGGGGTTCATTTCGATAATTCAAACCGTTTACATTTTAGAATACATTAAGTAGAATATACCTGTAAAAAATCAAGTTAATCAGATATCGTTTACCTTTCATCTACTCACATTTGTATTCATTTTAATATTTTAAATGACAATTGTTATTTATTTTTGTAGATACAAATGTGAGTAGATGAATGGGTAAATAATATCCGATTAACTTGATTTTTTACAAATATGTTCTACTTGATGTATTCTAAAATGTGAACGATTTAGATTATTAAAATGAATTTCTAAATGGACTCATTTGACTGTATAACAGTGACTGCTGTACAACCTGCACAACAGTCACCCCAAATCTCATGTAAGATGGCAGACTTACCAGATAACTTCTCACAAAGTAGCTGAAAAACAAGTTTAGGGAAGCTATTAGAGTTGCTCTAAAGATTTGAAATTATAATATAGTTCTCTATTTATGTGAAAGTTTTAAATTTGTAAGACTATTTAAATATTGGATTTTTGAAAAGAAAATAAAATAGCTTACCTTCGGTCAATTGGTTGTACCCATTGGTTTCACAGGGAGAGATTATAGGAAAAAAAAGAAAAAAGAAAAAAGAAAAAAAGAAAAGAAGTCCACTTTTAAATAAACACAAAACAAAACGAAGACGAGGAATGTTTTTGTAAATATTTCATTACTTTTATTTTTAAAAATATGAAACCCAAAAATTTAAACGACAATGCTACGTAACTCAAATTTTGTGACTCAAAAGTGGCTCAAATGGCCAAAACGACGTCGTTTTGAATACAGAACAACATAAAAATGGCTAAAATGACGTCGTTTTGGCCATTTGAGCCACTTTTGAACCACAAAATTTGAGTTACAAGACATTTTCCAAATTTAAAAACAAAAACAAAGGCATAAGCAAGAGCACTATACCTGTGGGCACAAACATGGCAGGTAGCACAGTGACCACAAGGAACAAAGAAGCAATTCCGTGGCTCTTCATAGCAAATTATGCATATTTTCCCATCATACAATTCATCCGAGGAATTGCCATTGGACTTTCTTTTTCCATCTTTTTCTACATCTTCTTTTTCGCATGTTCCGTACGAGAATGAAATTGGGGCCTCCTTTGGTAGCAAATGATTAGTTTCAGATGTGGTCGTGTTTTCTATAATGAAGTCATTTCCATAGTCCCCCAGGTATTTGATGATCAGAGTGACCACAATCACGAGCACAGCTGCATTACGTTTTATCAGCATGATCAACGGTGTACAAAAACAGAGCACAGTTCAATTTACCCATTCTATCTACGCCACCTAACCAAACATGGCATATAAAATGATTGATAGCGAAACTAATCATATAATTGGATACAATCATTTTATATGAGGTGGGTTCTATCTCTTTGTGATTCTTATGTCCATCTGGGATGTTTGTGTTTGGTTACGTGTAGCCCGGCTTACCCCTTGAGCCATCAAAGCATGTGCTTTTAGTCTACAAATTTTAAGTATGTTTACTTTCAATTTTTTAATTCAATTTTTTAAAAATTAAGTTTTTTATTTTTAGTGAATATTTTTAAAATTTTAAATAATTTTTAATTTTTATTTTCTGAGATACGTCTTACTTAGATGTATAAAAATTTAAAAAATCAATAAATACTCAAGAATATAAAAAATGTACTGAATTCTCATTTTTTTTTCATTTTATATATTTTTGGTATTTAATGAATTTTCTAAATATTTTTTTTACAAATATTATACTTTTTAAGTGTATTTATATTATTAGGTGTATCTAAAAATTAAAAAAGTTGCTTAGAATATTAAAAAAATTCAGTAAAAATAAAAAATACAAAAAATAAATTTTTTTAATTTTTTGAAAAGTGAATTCCGAAAATTCAAACAAAACAAGCTGAACAAGATTCCAAATTTTCAAAAATTATAGTTAAGGCCTATAAAATATTTTCATTCTTTTATTAAAAAAAAAAAGGTTCTACCCATTAAGAAAGAAGGCCTAAAATTGTTATATCGTATTAGTAGTATTATACAAATAAATATTTTTTTACTAGTTTCTTTTACTAAAAGTGAAATAAATCTACAATATGAGTAATGATATGCAAATTAACAAATTTTACAAATGTTTCTTGCTCTTTGATGTGACATCTTTCTTATAAATTGATGAGAAATTTGATAATGAGACAATATAATTTTTAAAGAATTTTCAGAATTAATTGAAGTACTAAACCATGTAAAAAAATAAAAAATAAAAAATAAAAAATTGGCCCTTTCCAAATACATGTATTGTTAACAAAATGGCATAAAAGAGTGGGTTAACTTACTATTAATTCAAACAAATATATTAACAAAACTTGATATGAAAATTTAACTGGTAATTTTGTATATCAAAGTCTTAGAAAAATAAGTTTTAAATAATATTTTTATAATAATATTAAAAATTTGTAAAAAATCTCATTTTAACTTCTTGATTTAAGCCTCAATTTATCTTGAGCCAGCCTTGGTTATGAGTTGGTTTATGTATGAAAGTGATTTTGCTATGAATGAAATGGATAGACATAAGATCAATTTCCAAAAGCTATGAAAGCAGATAGAATTGCATCAATTAGAATTAGTTTGGGGCAAGTTGAAAGTTAATAATTGAAAAATAGAATTTAAGCTGCTTATTTCAGCTATGGCTTTAGTTTGGGGACACAATAGTTGAAAGTCAACAGGTGAAATTTAAGCTATTTCACTATTATTTTAGAGTCTTTGTCAAAGTATTTAATGCAATTTTTACTTAGCAAAAAAATAAAAAAAGTTAAAAAAGAGCAATAAATAAATAAATAAATAAATGATTTTAAATTCTATTTTTTGAACGGAATCCAAATCATATCTCCCTTAAAAAATAAATGATTTTAAATTCTATCTCAATTAGCCAAACCAAGTGGAATCCAAATCACATGTCCCTTCAATACTAGTTTCTTTATCCCCTTAAATTTATGTGTTTACAAAATCATTTATTTATTTATTTATTTTTGACATGGATGGTGGAGTCATTCAGTACTCATGAAAATGATTCCACAAGATGGTTGTGATTGATGAATATTGTGAAATTCATCATTTTATTTTGGTTATTGGTAAATAATATGAAGGGTGACATTTTGTTATTGGTTTGTAACATGTTTCGGTTAACCACCAGATAATTGTGATTGATGAATATTATGGGATTTATGATTTTATGTTGACTATTGATGAATAATATAAGGAGTGACATTGAGTTATTAGTTTTAGAATATTCTAATATAAAAATAACTCTAAATTAAAGGTTTGGTACATCTTCAAGTAACTTACCTAAAATTGAGACATATAAAACCATACGAATCACAAAAAAAAGTGCAAGGTACGATTCACCGTGGTCATCCTGCAACCATTTAGATAGAAAAACACTTCACTAATCTTATTATATATATATGGTTCAAAAAAAAAAAAAATCTTATTATATATATATATATATATAGAGAGAGAGAGAGAGAGAGAGAGAGAGAGAGAGAGAGAGAGAGAGAGAGAGACTTCAACATGCATCTATTCAAGAAAAGGGGTTGATATGAGAACAATTATGGTGCCTTACTTGATTGGACTTGAACAAGATGGCATATTGGGTGCTGAACATTTGAAGTCTGAGTGAACTGTGTCTGTCAATTGTGGAAGACAATTTCATGAATCTGTTTCTGTCCTGCATTCTTGCTCTACTATTGCAGATTGAATTAATTGCTGAAAATAAATAAAGCATCATGAAAGCAGGGGCAAAAACAGGGGCCAAATTTTGGACACCATTTGTGATTTTTTATTTTTATTTTTTCAAAACAAAAAGTTACTTCTCACTTTCTTTATGTTGCAAATGCAAGTTAGAACAAGGTACCTTGAATTTGAAATAAAGTTCCAAGCTCAGTTAGTTTCTTCCCAACCCATTCAAGAAGTCCCCCAGTACTAAAAAACTCAGTCCCAGACCCAGTAGAGAAATACTAAAAAAAGAAAAGAAAATTGTCACAATGCAGGTAATTTTTCAGAAGAAAATGCAAGTAGAGTAAGAAGAATTGCTGAATGCAGCAATGGAGGAGAGTGAAATGAAGGAAAGCAACAGAGACTATGGTTTGTTGAAACCATGAAGAATGCATATGTATGGTGGTGGAGTGATATATAGACAAGAGAATATTAGGCAAGTTTGTGATGTTTTGTATTCAATATCTGGAAACTCAACTAACCCCCACACAATTTTGAAGAGTCTTTTCTTGTCTGGTGTATGTAACTAACTTGAATTTCAGTTTTGCGAGAAAGCAGAGGAGAATTGCATTTCTTTGTTTGAATGGTAGATACGTATGCTATTAGTTCGGTTGGGGCTTTGTCCCAAGAAGTACAGTTATTATAGTTGAGATTGACCCCTCCCTCCCTACCTAACAAAGTAGAATGACGGTTGTGGAGGCTGGGCCTCCAAGCTAAGCTCTATGGAATATCGATTTATTAGTATTATAAATTTAGAAATTATTTGAAAATATTAATATGTGGTTTAAATTTATTTTTATATATAATCTTATTATATACATTTTCAATTTCTAGTATACTATCATTCTTGACATAAATTTGAGACCCAAAAAATCAGTATTTGGCTAATCCAATCATCACAATTGTACTGAAAACTCTAGACCTACCTCGCTTTGAGGTGTTTTGGAAGTTTGGCTTTTAGCCACTTTTTTAGATTTGAGGCGAATGTCAAAAGTTGGTTTTTTTGTATTTTTTTTCATTTGGAAAGTTGGTTTTTAGCCACTGATGAAATTACAATTCTACCTCTCATGGGTTAAAATGTGCTACATGGGTGAAGTTGTAAATATTTTAAATTCAATGGGATAATTTGGTTATTTTATTGTGATTTGATATGATAAACAAATATTAATCAAAAAAGTCAAAAGTAACTTTTTACCAACTTCTCAAATTATTTGTCTAAAAAAGCCAAAAACTTGGTTAAAGCCCAAAAGCCATTTTTTTACCATCTTCCCAAAATAGGCCTTTGTCAATCACGACGTCCTTCTCTCATTCTTCCATTCTCCCATTCTTCTTCATCTCTCGTTCTCAAATCTAGGAGAAGAAATAGTCAAGATCTCCCAATCTAAGATTTCAAAGCTGGTGATTACAACTAAGGTTGTGTTTAGTTTAAGGATTTGAGGAGAAATTTGAAAAGGAAAAAAAAAAATGATGAAATATAAATAAAATATATTTATATTTTACTGAATTTCACATATATATTTTTTTTCTTTTTAAATTTTTACCCAAATCCTTAAACCAACCAGTCAACGATTTCTAAGGTGTAAGGTTTTCAGCTAGTAGAAAAGAGAAAGATGAAATGAGTGGCGTGTGTAAGACTTTAATAGTAATTTTAATTTGGATAAAATAGTAATCATATATATATATATATATTTGGGTGAAAGCAGTGCCTGCAAAGCAAATAGTCTAATCTATGCGGTAAATAGAGGCTCTTAATTTGAAATAAGTTATTTTGTTTTGAATAAATAATTTTTTTTAAAATTTTGTATTCAATTTTTAATGAATGTTATTAATTGAATTAAATTGACACAATATGAAATAAAAAGAAAAATTGATATAATTAAAAATACATAAATTAAATTGACACAAGAGATAAATTACTAAGACTATAGTATAATTTACCTTTTCTGGGGTTACAAAATCAATCGATTAAAATTGTCAGGTAGTTTTGATTTTTTCTGTTTTTTTGGTGTATATCTTACATTAATCATAAATCTTATTGTTATCATTATTTTATAAAATATTATTCATGCAATCACAGACTTGGCCCAGCACTGAGTCTGGGCTTGTCGTGGCCCAGGTTTTTAGACTGAAAATGTCGGAGTATCTCAATCTACATATCTAAATATGGGCCGGTAACTAATGTCTAGCGTCCAAAGAAGGGTGTTGCTATTCGAAGTATGTGCTTGTGGAAAATAAAAATAAAAATAAAAATAAAAGTGTGTTCCTTTTTAAATAATTCATTACTTCAACGTGAAATGTTTTTATAAAAAAAAAATATATTTTTTGTTGTTTGATTAAATAAAAAATAAGTAAAATATTATAATTTTCAAAATAATTCACTATTAAAAATTTTGTAAGTTAATTTTTACGAAGTTCACTCACAACTTGACTATTTCAGCGCATATATCTTTTCAAAAGTGAAATGATGGCTTCTTCATAGACTTTCTGCCTAGTGCATACGATGGAAATTTTTTATTTTAAGTGTCAATCAAATATCAGAAATAAAAAAATAATTTTGTGTAAAATTAATTTACATAAAAAAAAATTTATAGCGAAACAGATGAAGCTATTTTTATGTACAAATATCTTTTCAAATTTGGGCAAAAATACCCCTATTATAAAATTTGGATGAAAACGACACTTGCTATCATGTAAACAAAAAGTGGTGGGATTAATTGATATAATTAAAATATCAAAGATTAAATTAACACAATAAAAATATTAAGGACCAAAATGATATATAACACATACTTTAAAAGCTAAAAATATATTTTATTCTAGAAAAAAGGTGGACATTTATGTACATTTGTAAGTTATTTTAAGCGAAGGCAAGCCTGCGTTTTTAGGAAAATAAGTGGGAGTTCTAATTAGAACTACCATTAATGATGTGGCAGTGGATCCCACCCACTGCCACAGTATGTGTTATGTCTGTTTGTTTTTTTTGTTTTTTGTTTTTTTTTTTTACCTCATTAATGGTGGATTTAGAGGTACCAAATTAGTGATTTCTAGCATGATTGGCGTTTTTATTAACAGATGAGCGAGGCTTTGGCCCAACAAAACATCCTGGTCTACCTTCTTGACTACCAAACACATGACAAGCAATTCATACCTTCGAAAAAGAATAATTGGTGCAATGAACGTGAAATTTTTTTTAGATAGTTTCGAAAAATAATCACTTTGCTTATTTTTGGTTTTCTAAAAATACTTTTCAAAAAAATTTATTTTCTTATTTTTCGTATTTTTTTATTTTTATTGATTTTTTTTAATATTTAAAGTAATTTTTTTAATTTTTAAACACATCTAACATAAATATACATAAAAAGTATAATTTTTGTAATTTTTTTTTTAAAATTCACTAAATATCAAAAATACAAAAAAAAAAAAAACAGAGAATTCAATATATTTTTACGCTGTGTTTGGTTGGAGGATTTGAGGAAGGATTTAGAAAGGGAAAGGAAAAAGTTAGGTGAAATGTGAATAAAATGTACCTACATTTCACCTAGTTTCACACACTTTTTCCCTTTTCCTTTCCAAATCTCTCCCCAAATCCCCCAACCAAACACAGCATTAGTATTTTTATGTATTTATTAATTTTTTAAAATATTTTTTCACAATTTTTTTACTTTTTAATACATCTAAGTAAGGTGCATCTAAAAAGTAAAAAAAATGCTTAAAATTTAAAAAATATTCACTAAAAACAAAAAAATATGAAAAATTAAAAACTCAATTTTCAAAAAACTTAATACAAAAACTCAAACTTAACACACACAAATGATATTTGGGACTATTGAATAATTGTCTGTGAAAAATATTCTAAATCGTTATGAGTCCACAAAGCTCAACATTCAGATTCAAACTCCGAAATCCCCCTTTTCTTGAACCAAAAAAAAAAAAAAAAACCAAACATTCCAAAGAAAAACATACCCTTTGATCATTTTGTTTGGTGACTAGATATGAAATATAGATATATATTTACTAGAAGTATGGGATATGTAATAGCATATCTCAATTCACTACAGGAAAATTGATTTTTAGCGGCGCCGCTATAAGTCTCAAAAACACCGTCATAAGTTACAATGACGTTTAATATTTTCGTCGTTGATACGGTCGCCGTAATAGCTTTACAACATTTCAAAAACGTCGCTAAAAACATCAGATGGCGTTTTAAAAAACGTCACAAAAACATTGACATCTGCTTCTTTTCCGTCACATGACATCATGATGACATCATTTAGTGGCGTTTTTTAAAAAACGCAACTTTTTTTTTTTTTTTTGACGGGGGGTTTCTGAATCTAGCACAACACAGCTAAATAATGTAACTTAAATATAGCATAACACAACCAAAGAATTTAACCAAAATATGACATAACACTAGGCCAAAGAATTTAACTAAGGAAAAAGCTTGAGAATTTACTACCTGTATACAAGAGCAATAGTATGTACAATCTGTGATTTGGCAAAAAAAAAAATCACTAAAAATTCAGTTTCAAGCCACACTCTTGAAACTGCTCTCACCAAAAATTAAAAGAACCAAGAAATCAAAGAAAATAACAAGGTCTGAGGCTTTGAGAACACAAAGTGAAATGCACAAAAAGAAGGAAATGGAAAAGAGAAATGAAGTAGAAGCCAAATGGAAAAAAGAAATTTGTACAACCCTGTGGCTTCCAACACGAGCCGTTCGAAGAAGACCTACATTTTCTCTGGTTTTTTTCAAAATAAAATTGTTAGCATCCATTTCCAACCAGAACAGTGTTCAAGAGCAAAGGATTGAATAGAAGAGTCTTTGTTAGTACTTACACAGAAACTGTAGATCCTGTAGCTGTCCCAAAATGTCCATTGAAAAGGATCCCAATTCCCTGCATGATAAAGTTCTGTGTCAATATATTGCAACATAGATTACGAGTTAATTATTTTTCTTTTTACCAAACACCAAACACCAAATACCAAATTATTTTTTATTTTTTATTTCACCAAATTTCAAGATTTGTGTAGTTTGCAGACCTGCCAACCAATACCACGGCTAAGAACACGAGCAGGAGGTGGCGTGGCACTTGCTAGACGAAACGTAGCCTTAAACGCTCCAGTTGACTGTCAATATGAATATTTGTGTTAATCAGTGATAAGAATATACTTGATTGATTTTTTTGTGTAAGAACCGTGACAATTTAATCAGTTTTCAGCAATTTTTTGTGTACGAAACGTAGCCTTAAACGCTCCAGTTAACCAGTTTTCAGCAAAATTGATAAAAACCCAATTTCAACATGATTTAAGTTTGTTCCAGTTAGTACCCGAACAGATTAATTGTTTGCTAGGCAACAAAAACACAAACAACCTAGAAATTATAATAAGCTAACTTAGACATGAATAACTCTTTACTTCGTGGGGGTCAACGCTAGTGCTGGGCCCATTGATGTATTTGAGGGAACAAAGTCTTGACACTCTCATTGATGACATCCTGGAAAAAATGTATGCACTCCTCATCATCCAAGTCCAACCGAAACTTCTCTTGAAACTATAAGGATATTGTACGAGCACGAAATAATCTTCTCGCATAATTCTGTTGATCAAGTTTGCACTCCTCCAAACGTCGTCGCTTTACTCCTGAAAACACAAACGTGAGCTAGCCGGCGGGTGTGTGCTGGATACCTCTCCGATGCCTAAGTCAGCAAAATAGACAAATAGGCAAAAGTTCTGTGTATTCGAGAATCAAAATTGTGTTACCTCTACATAGGTTATGTTGTGAGCTTTTATAGTTTTTGCCTGGCACAATCCTAGTAGGACTCTTATTCCTCCACGTAGAGTCCTTCTAGGAATCACACTCCTGAAAGATAATGTTTATCCTTCAACACCCTTTCTCACTGCTTAAACCAAGTGAGATAGTTTTGCTTCGGTTGGATGAAAGTATGACCGATCTAACACTAGCACTTTGTCATACTTAATCCAGCGCCTTCTCATGCAATTTATAGCTCGGCTCTTGTTCACTTGTACCTCGGTTTTGTCTGTTGAGACCGAGCTAACTGTAGCAAGCTTTGACAGCGCTAACCAGAACAAGGTCCACCATAAGAAGCCATAATACCTCGGCTCCGAATACCATGACCAAGCTAATTATCACCACTCCGACTGTGGTGACTCTAATCATACTTGGACCGAGCTAACACTAAGGTCCACCTGCTAAGCCCTTTTCACCATGGCCTATAGAACGACCTACTACTACGCCTGGGCTTAGCTCGGCCCTAATGCTCATAAAAACTCCCTTTCAATTGCCCTTTAATTCCATTTGCGTAGCATAATTGGGATTATTTGTTACCAGTCGAGCTAAAACTTCAGATCTTCAATCGAGCTAAATTGTTACCGGGCTACCAATTTGTCCGGTCGAAAAACGTCTCTTTAGTCACGCTGTACATCTGAATCGCTTGCTATTCCATAGACACATGGCTGGCCCCTATTGGTTGAGTACAATTGTCAACGCCGCCTCGTACTCTGAAATTTTTGAACAGTCCCGCCTTTTTTTTGCCTTATATGAAAACCCTACATTTTGAACCAACCACTCTTACTATTCATCTTCTCTCTCTTGTCCATTTGAGCCTCCATCTTTGTAATTGTAACCATAGCACTTGCAGAGCCTGCGTTCTCACCACCATCTTCACGGTTTTTGATTTACATCCTCTCGTCTTCAAACCGTAAGTAGCTTAATCCTCTTTTTCTTTCTATTTGTACAGTCTAGCAACATGTAACATTGTTTATATGTGTTTTTTCACAACACTCTCAAATGGTTTTCACAATAATGAGCAAGAACCTTTTGAATTGGATTTGCAAACAAACTGAAATGAGATGTTTTTGATCCAAAATCATACCATGACCGTGATAAGAACTGGTCTGCCATAGGCGCGTTTTAGACCGAATTAGAAGCCTTACCCATCGAGCGAGCTTAAACTTGGAACCACCCTTTGCACTACGTCCGAACTAAAAAGTTTAACCAATGACCGAGCAAAAAACTTGGAGCCTCTTCAAGTTTTACAACCGAGCTAGGAACTTGTTTGTAGTTAGGTGTGCACTCAGCCAAACAGATAACTCCCTCAATAACCGAACTAAAACTTCATGCCACACTTGAAGTTTCAGTCAGTCTAACAACCTTTTGCTTCCTTTGGCTGAGCTAAAGTCCTTCGCTCCAACCGAACAAAGAACGGATAGTCTCCTACGTAACCAAGATAGGCTTACATTTATTTTTGCCTTTATACTTAGCACGGTCCAATGATCTGGGCTTAACACTTTTCCTATCACTTTCCAGACTGACTTAGGTTGGCCAGGCACTCCTTTGAACACTCAACCGAGATACTCAACACCATCTCAACACCGAGCTAACTTATACCTAATTTAAGTCCACATGGGCAAATATAGATTCCTAGAAAACTCATAGATTCCTAGTAAACTCACCAGGCGCTATTGCCGAGTTCCGCAAGGACTACAACATCCCTGATGACATCCACCTTTCACTGGCCGAGCTAGACACAACTCCATGGGAAAAACAGGGCTTCGTTCCCTTCACCGTCCTTTCCATTGTAGAAGCCGGACTCCGATTCCCTGTTCAACCACTTCTTTATGAATTCCTAAGGCAGACTAGAATATGTCCAACCCAACTCAACACCAGTTCTTACAGAATAATAAATGGCATCGCCGAGCTAAACTGCCATCTTGGCCTCAACCTCGGTCTAGCCGAGTTATTTCACCAATATTCATTAGGCCAAAACGAAGACGGCTGGGTATACTATCTAAGAATGAGATGCTGCCGAGAGAAAATAATAAAAAACACTCCAGATAAAGACGTAAACGACGACGACTTTTTCTAAGTATCTGGTAACTTCAAGGATCAAGAAGCCCAAATACCAGGAGACCGGATTAACTGGAATAAAGGAGTAGCCGCTATATATACCTCGACTCAATTTTGTGCATTCTTTACTCTGTTTATAAATTTTGCACCACTGTAGACACCCCATTTTTGACCGTCCTTAAGACTTGGACGTCATTGTTTGAACACTCGGTGATCATCCATTTTTGTGTTCATTTTGAGATCCCGAAGGACTCGGCTATGCGCCTTGCCTTAGGATCTCTCGAGTTAACTATTTTGTGCTTGGTTGTGGACTAAGGACTTGTGGTTTTTGCACCTGAGGATAGGAAGTGGCTTGTTAGCCATCCCTTAAACCCATCGGCTGTGGCATGAAGCCACCGGCCTTCTTTCTGTCTACCGACAAAATGTTTGGTCGGTCGGCACAGATATCTAGTCGATCGGCCATTTATTTGGCCGATTCTCTCTTTTTCTGGCCGGTACCTCCTTTTTGCCTTTTCCAGGCATTGTGCATACCAGCTGTGCCAGCTGGAGTGCACATACCAATCCTCCATACACGTGTATGGAGAATTTACACCCTTTGCACCCCTTGCTCTAGCTTCTTGAGGAAGCTTGACCCTTTGTCTTAGCTTCCTCAAGAAGCTTGGACCTTTGTCTTGGTTTCCTCAAGAAGCCTTGACCCCTTTGCCTTAGCTTCTCTAAGAAGCTTAGGCCTTTGTTTTGCTCTATAAAAGGAGGCCTCTCCTTCCTTTAGAGAGGTTCAGCAAAATCAGAGATATATATGATATGTATACCACTCTCTCTCTATATCTCCCTCTCTCTCTACATTTGTGTGTGTTAGAGTGTACAAAAGTGAGTTTTGTTCTTAGTTTTGCACTAAGACACCTAGTGTTACACCATACCTTGGTTATTGAGGTGTTGAGAGGTTGTTCTTGGAGCTTTTGAGTTGGTTTTGATCAGAAAAGGGGATAGCGTTTTGGTTCTTGAAGTGTTCTTCAAGGGTGAGCACTATTGCTTTATATTCCTCATTCTTGCACTAGCTTTTAACCTACTTTTCAAGCATTTTCGAGCTTTGTCATAAACTAAAAAAAAAAATCTTATTTTGAGCTCCTTTTGAAGTTTGTTTAAGACCACTTTTGTGTTTGGGGTTGTCTACCCCCTCTTAGGCCTTGTTTGACCTCATTTTTGTGTCTTTTTTGTGAGCTTCGGGACCACCTTGATGGGGATGATGTTTTGAGGTCCTAAGAAGGAGAGGGCCATCCCCTATCCTTATTGTCTTGTTTACTTGGATTTTTGGCCTTACAAAGGAGCCCATATTTGCATGCATCCCAAGCTTGGTTCAGGCCCTTTTTGGTGAGTTTTAGGACCTGCATAAGCTCTGTCTAGAGCTGGTTTTGCCATATTAGATGTCTTTCTTGCATGTCTAGAACAACTCCTTTCATGGCCTTTCAAAGGAGCACCTCATTCTTGCATGTATTAGACACATTTCTGTGGGTATTTGGTCATATTTTGGCATGCCATGAATCTGTTTTTGGCTGGTTTGGTGGTCCCTCATATGCTCCATATGCTTGTAGTGTAAACCATGCTTACTAGCTTACATTGTATGTTATTTTGGCCCTCCATTCTAGCATATTTTGGCCATGCCTTAAACTGATTTTGTGCATGTTTTGGACTGCCTTAGCTCTGTTTTTATGTCCCATGGTCGAATGGTACTTGCCATGTATGCTTGTAGTGTAATAGCCATGCCTAGTCTTAAGTTTTGAAGCCTATTGCATGCTTATATTGAGGTGTTTGCATGTTTTGGCATCATTGGGTATGATATTTCAGAGCTTATACTTGTGCCATACTCCCATGTTTTCTATGCTTTAAGTGCTATTGAGAGTTGTGCTTGTATGCCATGTTACAATGTGTTGTGCATGTTATGTTGTTAGCATTATGCATGCCATGTCACTCCTTGCATTGTGTATGCAAGGTGGTTAGTTGCATTGAGCATGCCATAGTTCATATAGCATTGTGTGTGTCATATAGTCCATAGCATTGCATATGCTAGGTTACATGTTTGCATATTTAGGTTGTATGCCTATTGCATATTGCTTGCTAGCATACTCATTTTGCATTAGTTTGTTTGCATGCTTAGGTTGCATAGCATTGAGCATGCATCCCTTGCATCTTGATCAATCATGATAGAGGTTGGGGCCCTTTATGTGTTTTGTACATTTCATTCCATATTGAATTGCACACTTCACTCTTTGGCCATCATGCATGGAAATGCGTGATTGGTGGCCCGAGAGTCGAGTACCATACTCCCTTGAGTCTTAAACATGATAAGAAGGGTGGTTGTGCATACATTTCTTTGAAAATGCATTGCCATGCTCTGTTTGCCCTCTGCTGCTGTCAAACAGAATTCTGCAGGAAGAGATGGCCGGTCGGCCATCTTCAGTGCCGGCCGGCTATCCATTGTTGGCCGACAGCCTCACAACTAGTCGATGACCACTCTTCCATGGCCGGTGACCATTCCTCTTGGCCGGTGACCTCCCATAGTGTTCAAGGAGTGTTCCAAAACTGACCTTGGGACTCATGCAATTTTCAGAGGCATAAAGCAGTACAAACAGAGGCAACTGTGGCATGAAGATTGATTTCCGAGCGAAGCAGAGCATGCATATATTCATCCCTCTTCCCGAGGCTATTTTACTGCTTTCAGTAGCTTAATTAATTTGTCAATTAGTTAGGTGATTTTGTAATTAGTTAATTAACTTGTTAGTTGATTAATTTGTATTATTCAATCGGTCTCTTCGAGAGAGGGCAAATTGTGTAATAAGCGTGCGTGTGTGTGATGCATGTCTTTCAACCCCACTTCTTTCTCCCTTTTATTTAACCGCTTACAATGGTTAATTTTAGGGCACGTTTCAATTAGCATACTTATGATAGCATGTTTGCACATATTCATTCGTATTGCATGCACTGGGCTCAGCGTAATATGCTAACTGCATTGTATTTCAATTCCAATTTGAATACATGTATCAAGTTGCATTTTACATGACATCTTAGAATAGCCGAGCCTATTTCTAGTTGCATTTTGCATGTGTTGCGTTAGCCATCTTAACATGAACTAGGATCATGCATTTGATTACTAACTAGTTTCTGTTTTGGCTTGGAGTACTAGGTAAGCATTTACGCTTTAGCATCCTTGCATGTGTGTGAGTATCGCCATGACAGCATGCTTACCATGAGGCTACTTGCGTATGTGATGTAACTGTCTAAATGCCTGTGGGTGAAGGTTGGATTGCTTGAATTGGGACAATTCATTGAAATCCGTATTTTAGTCTACTTGCGAGTAGCAAAACTCAAACAATTTTTCCGAACAAACGGATATACGATGCATTGTTCCAACTTAGGCAATCCAGTATATACTTATTTTGCTGTGCGCATCACGTAATAATTCTAGGCTAATAAACCGGAATAAGAACACATGTGTTTTCAAAAAATAAGATGTCATGTTTAGTAGTGGCCGATCTTTGATCGGGCGAGCGGGGGTGCTCATAGCTGACCTTCCCCAATCGTACCCAAGTTCCCGAGCCGAGGCAACTTTGGTGATGACGGACATGTGGCCTTAGGCAACGAGTCAGGGTCTCTTAAATTTCCCAAAAATAAAACATTTAGGTGGCGACTCTGTATCTGGCAAAACAGTCCATGTTTGGCACTTCTTTCTAAAAAATCTATTTTTCAAAAACGATTTGCCGGATTTGGACTCTTTGGTGATTTATCAGTCTTGCATTGCACTTTGCAAGATCAGATTAAGAACCGTGACAATTTGAGTCCGAATTGTAGTGAGCCCCAATGAACAAAACGGGATTCCCTCTCGGGACGTTCGGGGACGTCTACAACCGCACTAACCGTTCTCTTTTTCTTTATGCAGATTTGAACCAACTAAAGTCACAGTACAGTTACCCCAATCTATACGCACTCCGCGCCGCGCTATGGTACCGCGATCGAGGTTGGGCTGAGCTACTCAATTTTGAACCGGCATACAGATATAGCAGCAGGAGGAAGACCAAGGTAACAGATTTCCTCCTGGAACCTTCCCCAGAACCTGATCCATCTTACCCCAAATCAATCTCATCCCACTAACCGAAGAATAAGAGATGGCCAAACGCCGAGCTGTTCGAGCATTGATTACCGAGATGAATCAAGCCGAGGTACCACAAGCCGGCCAAACACATGAGGCCGTGGTAGCCCTTTCAATAGCCCAACCATCATCATCTCAGCCAAGTAAGCGTGCTCGCACTTCCTCAACCGAGCCACACCTTGTTGATGAAGAAGACCCCATACTTCCCCAAACCACGCCACCGAGCCCAGAGCCCACCCGATTCGACCGGGCTAGCTCTTCAGAGTGGGCACCGAAGCTAACGTACAAGAACCGAGCCATAGTGAACATTGACTCAGTGGTGGCAGATAAGGACAACTCACTTGCCTTTAACCTTGCAAAAAGTGTGTGTTTGCCCCCCGATATGGAACATCACGACCATCTTACCGAGCTTAAAGCCATCCGCTCGGCCACCGAATCGATGGTGCTGGTGAGTACTTTTCTTTTTGCTTTTCAATTTTATACATCTGTTAGCTCAGTTTTACTCAAAATTGTTTACCGCCCTTTTGCAGGCCATACAGAAAAACCACATTGCACATAAGTGTGTGTTGGAGCTGCGCAAAACAGCGCGACAGGCCGTGGCCGAAGCCGACGCAAAGACAGTCGAACTAAATGAAGCTCAACAGAAAACTACCGAGCTACTTTCTGACAATGCCCGACTTACTGAGCTAGTTAACGCGGCGGAAGCCGACAAGCAGAAAGCTCTAGCCGTGTTAAAAGACCGTTATTTGCGCGAGCTGGCGAAGCTAGAGAAAAAGAAAGATGCTGAGATTGCCGAACTAAAGAAGAGTGCTGAAGACGCGGAAGACTGGGGTTATAAGGAGCGGGAGGCCACTTACATCCAACAATGTGAAGCCACAAAAGATATATTCTTCAAATGTGGATGGAAGGCGGCTGTGGCGAAGCTTGGTCATGGTCAAGAGACCGAGGTCTTCCAGAACCCTCCTCCACATTTCATACCGAGCTACATGGCGGAGTATGCCAATGCCATTCAGCAAAAATTTCTTCAAGTTAAGGAAGAAGAAGAGACATCCCCAGAACCTAACAACGCCCTGGTCGTTGCCAATGATCTTGGTCTTCAAACTGCCCAGTCAGCTCGGGTGGAGCCGTTGGTGCCCATTGTGGTTGATAATGTGGTAGGGACCGACCTACCCGTCGATGCCGGGCTACCAGCTGGTGAAGCTCGGGTTGATGTGGATGCTGATTTAGATGACCTCTTTGCATGATCATGTACGTTTTTTTCTTTAGATCCTAACTGTAAGAAGTTTGTAACCGGGTTGAGGCCCCATAGTTTGTACATTTGATTTGAATTTTGAATGAAATCTTCTTCTTTTTGTTCGGTCTTGTTCCATGCCTGCACTTATTTTTCAACTGTAATTTGTATATAGTTTTACCTTTTTCTGTTCTCGCCGAGATACTTGTCTCGGTCTTGTAACATTATAATTTGTTTGGTCACACCTGCCAAGTCTGTTCAGCCGAGATCCTAATTTCCGCTGAAGAGTATCCAAAGTTGGTTATTCCAGTTAACCACTCTTCAGCCTAGATCCTTATCTCGGCTGAAGAGTACTCAAAGTTGGTTTTTCCAGCCAACGTTCTCAGCCTAGATCTTGATCTCGGCTGAAGAGAGATAAATGTTGGTTATCCCTGCCAACCTTTTCAGCCTAGATCCTAATCTCAGCTGAAGAGAAATAAGTGTTGGTTATTCCAGCCAACCTCTTCAGCCTAGATCCTGATCTCGGCTGAAGAGAGATAAGTGTTGGTTTTTCCAGCCAACCTCGTCAGCCTAGATCCTGATCTCGGTTGAAGAGAAATAAGTGTTAGTTTTTCCAGCCAACCTCTTTAGCCTAGATCCTGATCTCGGCTTAAGAGAGATAAATGTTGGTTTTTCCAGCCAACCTCTTCAGCCTAGATATTGATCTTGGCTGAAGAGAGCTTAAGTTGGTTATTCTTTCCAACCTAAAGCGAAGTGTTGGTTATTCCAGCCAACTCTTCTTTCATTGCCCCTAGCTCACTAAAACAACTTGTGCAGAAGAAAAACAAATATGCTGAAAAGAAAACTATTTGTATTATTGAAAAAAAAAAAATTACAAGTACTTTAAAGAAAAGCTAAAAATAAAATAGTTTGAGATTGGCAGTGTTCCATGGCTTGGGAATGGCCTTGCTGTCTTTATCTTCCAAGTGGTATGCCCATTTTTCTGCTAATCCAACCACTTTATATGGTCCTTCCCAGTTGGGTCCCAACTTGCCATCTCTAGGTACCAAAGTGTTGCCCATTACTTTGCGTAGTACCCAATCTCCAATCTTGAATTACCTCGGGTGTACTGCCTTGTTATATTTTCTGGATAACTTTTGCTGATATGAAGCAATGTGTACCAGTGCTTTTTCTCTTCTTTCTTCTGCTAGGTCAAGTTCCAAGGTTACGGCTTCTCCATTCAAGTCTAGGTCAAAATTTTCACTTCTAATTGTAAGGAGGCCGACTTCCAGTGGGATTACTGCCTCCATGCTGTAGGCTAAGGAGAATGGCGTTTCTCCAGTTGATCGCCGAGGTGTGGTACGGTAAGCCTATAAAACATGAGGAAGCTCTTTAGCCCACTTGCCTTTTGCTTTCTCCGACCTTTTCTTCAATCCATCAAAGACGACTTTGTTTGATGCTTCCGTCTAGCCATTTGCTTGGGGGTATGCCGGTGTAGAGTTGTAGAATTCTATCTTGTACTCCTCACAAAAGCCTCTAAAATTTTTGCCATCGAATTGAGTGCTGTTGTCAGATATTAGAGCCTTAGGTATGCTGAATCGAGTGATGATATTCTTTCAGACGAATTTCTTTACATCTTTCTCTTTTATTGAGGCGAGTGCTTCTGCTTCCACCCATTTTGTAAAGTAGTCTGTTGCTGTAAGAAAGAACTTTCTGTTTCCAGGTGCCATTGGAAGTGGTCCTACTATGTCCAAGCCTCACATTGCGATGGGCCATGGGCTAGTTAATGGTAGAAGCTTTTTGGCTGATTGATGTATTTGGTGTGCGAACTTTTGGCATTTATCGCATCTCTTGACATACTTTTCTGAATCTGCTTGCATGTATGGCCACCAATATCCTTATGAAATTGCTCTATATGCCAATGATCTTCCTCCTTGGTGGCTTTCGCATACGCTTTTGTGTATTTCGAACAAGAATGCTTCAACCTTGCTGGGATGAACACATTTCAGGTAAGGTCTTATGAAGGATTTTTTGTACAAGGCCATTGATGGAGAGAGCTAAAATCACTGTGACCTTGCTCTGATCTTGTTGGCTTCTTTCTTTTCTTCAGGTAAGACGCCGTCTTTTAAGAATACTATAATGGGATCCATCCATGAAGGGCCTAGCTCGGCGCAACATACCTCAGCTATTTCGGGTTCTTCAATGCTTGGTCTTGGTAGGAAGTCAATCAGTAATGGATGTGGGATGGATGTATCTGCCATCGAAGCAAGGCCTGCTAGTTCGTCTGCTTTACTATTTTCTTCCGGGCCGATCTGCTCTATCCGCACTACTTCGAATTTCATGATTTCCCTTCTAACTAACTCTTGATACTTCGCCATCCTCTCATCTTTTGCTTCGTAGTTGCCTGAAATCTGGTTTACTACCAGCTTGGAATCATTGTAAACCATAAGCTCGATAGCCTGCATGAAATGTGCTGATTTTAGGCCTGCTAAGAGTGCTTCATACTCTGCCTCATTGTTTGATGCTGGGAAGCCCAGGTTGACTGCTTGTTCCACTATTAGGCCATCTGGTGAGATAAGGACTATGCCAAGTCCTGTACCGTGTCTATTGGATGCTCCATCCATGAAGAGCTTCCACATCTCTCCAACGAATAGCTTCCAGCAAGTGGAGGGGTCGGATGATGTCTTGGGGTCATGAGTGTTGCTGATGTTTTCTTCCAAGTCCATGCCTACTGTTGGGGTTTGCTCTTCACTATCTGACTGTACCAAGTTTTTACTTGTTGATGAGTCTTGCTAGATATAGCACGGCTTGCCTCTTCCTCCCTTTCTTCAATCTGGTATGCCTTGGGATGTGGCTGGGCATCTTGTTTTGGGGGTTGCGCAGTTCCTGCGGCACTTTTCCTCTCATTTTCTGTTGTACCAGTCAAGTCAACTGGACAGATGTGATGACTTCCTGGTGTGAACTCTACTACAAAGTCTGCCAAAGCTTAGGCTTTTATTGCGGTTCTGGGTTGAAGCTTGATATCAAACTATCCCAATTCCACTGCCCACTTCAAGATTCGCCTAGAAAAGTTTGCCCTCTCAAACAAAGCTTTTAATGGAAAAGCTGTTAGGACGATTATGGTGTGGGCGTGGAAGTAATGCGACAACTTTCTTGAGGCCATCATCAAGGCTAAGGCCAGTTTTTCTAACGGTAGGTACCTGGTTTCTGCGCCCAGCAAGGTTTTGCTAACATAAAAGATGGGCAGGTGCTGGATTCCTTCCGCTTTGACCAATACTGCACTGACTGCGTGCTATGAAATTGCTAAGTACAAAAAGAGCTCTTCTCCAGGTATTGGGGTTACTAGCAATGGTGGAGAAGACATGTACTCTTTCAAGCTTTCTAGGGCGCGGTCGCATTCTTCATTCCACTCAAACTTGGCTTTTAATGCTTGGAAGAATAGTCGACATCTGTCTGACGACCAACTTATGAACCGGTTGAGTACGGCAGCTAGGCCAGTGAGATACTGCACCTCTTTTATTGTGTTGGGCCTTTCTAGATCCTGGATTGCTTTGATCTGGGAGGGGTCTGCTTCTATACTCCGGTTGGTCACCAGAAAGCTTAGAAATTTGCCTGATCCTACGCCGAATGCACACTTGGATGCATTTAGGCGTAACTTTTTCTTCTTCAGAATCTGGAACATTTCACCTAGGTCCCTGAGATGGTCCTTCTCATCCTTGCTTTTGACCACCATGTCATCTATGTAAGCCTTCATTGTTTCGCCTAACAATGGTTTAAACATCTTGGTGACCATCCGTTGGAATGTTGCTCCTGCGTTTTTTAGGCCAAAGGGCATGACCTTATAACAATACAATCCTCTAGGCATTGTAAATGATGTGACCTCCTGATCTGGTTCATACATAGCGATCTGATGGTAACCCCTGTACGCATCAAGGAAGCTAAGTCAATTGTGTCCTACCGTCAGGTCTACCAGTTGGTCTATTCGTGGTAGGGGAAAACTGTCCTTTGGGCATGCCGTGTTGACTGTTTTGTAGTCCACGCAGACACGTCATTTTCCGTTCTTCTTTGGCACTACTACGGTATTGGAGATCCATCTGGGATAGTGCATTTCTCTGATGGCTCCTGCCTCCAGCAAGTTTCCCACTTCTTCCGCCACTATCTCGGCATGGTGGAGTGTTGATCTGCGAGTGCGCTGGATAACTGGTCTGACAGTTGGGTAGACGTTCAGTTGGCTACAGATGAAGTTTGGGTCAATGCCAGGCATGTCATATGGTGTCCAGGCAAACACTTCGATGTTAGAGGTTAAGAATTCCATGACCTCTATTCTCTCAGTGCTAGACAAAGACGAGCCGAGCAAGAAGAACTTTTCCGGGTCTTTTTCATCTATCCTTACCTGTACCAAGTCTTCCACTGCCTTCTGTTCAGCTGCCTTGCCAACATCCGCAAATAATTCATTGCTCTTAGGATCTTCTACCATCTGTACATACCCTTTGGCAGCGTGGCTGCCGTTTACTGTGACGAAGCACTGTTTGAACATAATTTGGTCTCCAAAGACCTCTTCAATTACTCCGGCTTCGTTGGGGAACCGCAATACTTGATGGTAGGTTGACGCGACCGAATGCATGGTGTGCAACCATGTCCTCCCTAAGATTATGTTATAAGTGGAACGGACTTTCAATACCCAAAATTCCACCTGTTTCGTCATGGTTCCTGCCTTGACTAGGAGAATTATCTTGCCCACTGGCCACTCCGACATTGAGTTGAATCCGATTAGGGGAGATATTGCAGGTGCCAAGTCTTTGTCCTCCAGTTTCAGTTGTTTGAAGGTTTCGTAATACATTATCTCACATGAGCTTCTTTGGTCGATCAAAATCCGTTTGATGTCGAAATTCTAGACACGTAGAGTGACAACCAATGCATTATTGTGAGGGCAATATATTCTTGCCAAATCTTTGTCTGAAAAGGATATGACATTTGTGGCCTCTGTTCTCCCCTTTTTGATTGCAGGTTGTGGACTTAATACCTCCTTCAAGTGCTCAGCCTTTTTGATCATCCCCCTGAGCTCACATACTCGCTCAGGTTCGCATATCCTATGTATTACGTTAATCACGCCTTGAGGTGGAGCGTCAACCAGCATCCCATTTGGGTTGTTGTAGTTCTGGGGGGCTGGCTGTGTTCCTCCTTCTATGTACTGGTCCAAGTGTCCAGCTGCCACTAACTCCTCCAAATGCTACCTCAACGGCGTGTAATTTTCAATGCGGTGCCCTTTTTCATTATGGAAAGTGCACCGGGACCTCTCGTCATAGTCTTTTTGTGCTTCTCCCAACTTCGCTGGCCATCGGAAGAAAGGTTCATTGCGTATCTCATTGAGAATTCGGTAGATTGGTTTTTTGAACACTGTGGTAATGGCAATGCAAACTCTTAACCTCCTTTTGTCTGGGTCCTCTCTATTGGCTCGTCTGACTCGCCCATTCCTGTTTGGCTGCTCTACCGTGTTGACTTTTGCTGTAGTCTTTTTATCTGGCATTGTTGTTGTGCCGGATTTTGCCTTAACATGGGCGCTATCTTCCTCCACGCGAATATGTTGGTGCACTCTCTCCATTAAGGCCGCCATCGTGAGGGGTGGCGTCATAGTAATTGAATCCCTCAATTTGTTGCCAACTGGTAGGCCCCGTTTGTATTATGCAATGGCGAGGTTCGTAGGGTAATCCCCAATCTGGTTGAATGTTTCCCAGTAGCGACTGTTGTAGGACCTCAACGTCTCTTTTTCGCCCATGTCAATGGAGAGTTGCTGGTCGATCTCTACTGGTGTCTTGGTGTTTGTTCTGAATCTAGTCACAAACGCCTATGCCAATTGTGCCCAGGAGGCGACGCTGCCTCCTGGTAGCCTTTCGAACCAGGTTAGACCTAGATCGCCAAGGCTGGATGGGAACAGGATACACATCAGGGCCTCGTTCAACCAGTATACTACCATAACCTGGCGAAAGTGGCTTAAGTGCATATAGGGGTCTGTCTTCCCTTCATAAGTGGTGAATTTGGGCTGGTGGAAGCCTGAAGGTAGTAGCGCGTTCTCAATTGCCCGAACGAACGGCGAGTTCTGTAACCTTGCTAATGCTTTGTTTGTTAGTTCGTAAGCAAGGTGCGACATTGGCATTCCTACCTCGACGCTTCCATGCGTCCGAGGTGCGAACCGCTGAAGGGCTGAAACTCTACACGGGTCGCGTGCTCTGGTATCCTCCTTCCATCATGCCCTTTCTTCAAGTACAGTTCGTAAGTCGGATGATCTAGGCAACTTCGTGTGCCTAGATGACGTCTGGTGCGTGTGCGAGAGCTGATAGGTGCTTCCCCTAGTGTATGACCTCTCAGTTCTTGTTCTCTCAGACCTGGAGTAAAGAGTCTTGGAAGTCCTTGATTGAGTGTCGCCTGTTCTAAGACTCCTACTCTCTGCTTGCGATGGTGTGGTACACCTATCATGATCCTCTGAGTGGCGAGGGGGCGTGTTGCCTTTGCGCCCCTCTCCTGTCGCCACCCCTTTTCCTTTTATCTGGTGCTTCATTGACTCTATGTTTGCCGCCATCCTCCTTATTAACTCATCCTGTTCCTTCACGTGATCCTCTAGAACTTGAGGGTCCATTGTCCGCCTTTGTCTTTCAGGACTTTGAGAGCGACGGGGGCTGTTAGCCCGCCTTCCCCTTGCGTCCCTCGGGGGGTTCTGTCGTTGGGGTTCTAAATCCGCCATAGAAAGGATAGAAGGCAAACCTTCACGCCTTCCCACCCCCTCCGGGGTTTGCCCATCAATGGCTGATTGCGGCAAGTCTTCATTGTGCGCCATTGCTTCTAACTAGAGAGGAAAGCTTGATCAAGAGGTTCTGTTCTTTGTGGAATTCCCACAGACAACGCTAATTGTATAAGCATGAAATAATCTTCTCGTATAATCCTGTTGATCAAATTTGCACTCCTCCAAACGTCGTCGCTTTACTTCCTGAAAACACAAACATGAGCTAGTCGGCGGGTGTGTACCGGAGACCTCTCTGATGCCTAAGTCAACAAAATAGACAAATAGGCAAAAGTTCTGTGTATTCGAGAATCAAAATTGTGTTACCTCTACATAGGTTATGTTGTGAGCTTTTATAGTTTTTGCCTGGCACAATCCTAGTAGGACTCTTATTCCTCCACGTAGAGTCCTCTTAGGAATCACACTCCTGAAAGATAATGTTTATCCTTCAACACCCCCCCCACTTCTTAAACCAAGTAAGATTGTTTTGCATTGGTTGGATGAAAGTATGACCGAGCTAACACTAGCACTTTATCATACTTAATCCAGCGCCTTTTCATGCAACTCATAGCTCGGCTTTTGTTCACTTGTACCTCGGTTTTGTCTGTTGAGACCGAGCTAACTGTAGCAAGCTTTGACCAAGCTAACCAGAGCAAGGTCCACCATAAGAAGTCATAATACCTCGGCTCCGAATACCATGACTGAACTAATTATCACCACTCCGACCGTGGTGACTCTAATCATACTTGGACCGAGCTAACACTAAGGTCCACCTGCTAAGCCCTTTTCACCACGGCCCATAGAACGACCTATTACTATGCCTGGGCTTAGCTCGGCCCTAATGCTCATAAAAACTCCCTCTCAGATATAATCACAAACATGGTCATACAAAAATAAACAATTATATTCTTTAAATAAACAAGTAATGCTCTTTTCAGGATCAGAAGATTACAATACTTCGGTGCTCTGAGAGTATTTGGAATCAAAAGGATTAACCTTTATCGAACCCATTGCAACATGGTATTTGTGACAATCCACAACAAAACTAAAACTACACCCACTTTAATCATCAAATATTGTAGGAAATCACAAACACTGTGATCAGACACTGCAATTTAACCTATCTGGTGGCACATGCAATTATATAGGTAAATTAGTTACAAAACGTCCTCAACAGATATACATCATACAAAAAATTTAGAACCCATAAACCTTTCATTTTTAATGCAACTAATACTCCTCAAAGTAATCAATATTCCTCATAATATAAATTTATAATAGAAATGGAATGCCAAAAAGTATTCTATTAGCATGACTTTTCTCTCAAAGCCATTTTCCTAATGAACTAGAAACGCACTAGACATAGTTGCACAAAAAAGTAATTTGCACAGATGTGAGTAGGCCTTCAGGGATGAACAACTTAATACTTTAAGCAAAGGAAAAAAACCATGTCATCCTTGAAATTGAAAGTATGATTCCATTAGACCAGGATACTTGAAACTCAAAATTTCAATTTTTTGAGAAGCTAAATAACAATAATGAATGTTAAGAAGAGCTAAATGCATGTCAACCGAATTAAGCATTGAATCTGTTAATATAAAGGTGATAATGATGACGCTTTGCAACTTAATTATCAATGAGAACTATGCAAACTGTAACTATAAGTTGTTGCTCACTTGCACTACAATAGAAGCATCTCATACCTATGCTAAAGAACTAGATGGTATAAATTCCAACATGCCTTCATTATGTCCAGTTGCTAGGACCTGTATGGAGTCAAATGCAGATCAAGAGATCCATAAACAATACCATTTGAATAACCTACAACGACCACAATCAATTTATCAAATCAACTGATCACCCACCTTTCACCCCCACCTCTCTCATGCATGTTTTTCTGTGAGAGACAGAGAAGGGAAGAAAGAAAAGACGTACATCTATTGAATAGACTACTTAATCTACCAACTGGTCTTGCCAAAGATCATCCCCTCTCTCGAATATGATTTTGCAACTTCCACAATTTGCACTTTATCTAGTAATGAAATATAGTAGCCCTCTTACCTAATCATCTGTAAATCACCAATTAGTGTACTTATAGGAAAAAAGATACAAAACACAGAGAAAGAAGAACCACTCCTCTTATTCTCCTTATCCATCTCTCAACAAACAAAACTAGAGACACACACATGCAATCATCATCTAGTTAATCAAAATGCCAAAGAATTTTAACTTGAAAATGTTATCCAATTTTCTTCTCTAAAATTATATATATGCCCTCTTAAATAAATTTCAATTCTAAATTATTGACCATATGAAGGAGGCAAAACCAAGTTAAAAATCAAAAACTAAGACGAGCTCTTTAACTTCAACCCAATCTGCTAACAGAAACAGATTTTACAAGTTGTGTGTATAATTCAGCAAAACATTAGTAAATTTGATACCAGAATTGCATGACAGACAACAAAAACCCATTTCCTGCTTCAAAAGTGTAGTTCTCATCATTTGATTGGGATATGACAACCATCTCACCTGAAGCATGGCGGAAGTACCTGTTAGATAAATCATGCTGTAAGACCAAAAATATTGGCAGAAATTGAGTTTAATGAATCAAGGACTGATATAAATTAACATGAAACTGTGAAATAGAGAATTCTAGAGCAATTTAAGAACGAAACTCACATGAGAGATTTGATATATCATTGATCATTCAAAATGTTCAAATTAACGTACACCAATGACCTATGAGTAAGCTAGCCAACTGAATTCAACAATTTCAAAATGTATATATACATATTTTCCCTCTTGGTTGGGTAGAATCAGCTGGTAATATATTAGATCAATACACAGGAACATAGAATTTCATAAATATATTATGATTCACAAATTAGTAAGACTAAGAATATCGGCACAAATTGAGTTTAATGAATCAAGGATTTGATATAAATTAACATGAAACTGTGCAATGGAGAATTGTAGAGTGATTTAAGAATTAAGCTCACATGGGAATTTGATCTATAATTATCATTGATCATTCAAAATACTCAAATTAATGTACATCTATGAGTAAGCTAACTAACTAAAGGCAACTTCTCCAAAATTTACATATACGTTTTTTTTTTCTTGGCTGGGCACATTAGGCCAATATACAGGAAAATAGAATTTTTTTTAGAGATTTTAACTCAGAAAATTGTTTTCCCTATGACATGCCAGGTATAAGAAATTATAAATATTAGAATTATGAAATGTAATGAAATTTCCTCTATAGAACTAAATTACGAGCCTTAATCAGATAAAGTAACACTTACACTTTCCCATCCCCAAATTTCTACCAATCTGGTTCATACCATTTGTGGCTCCTACCAGATTCCAAAAAAAAAAAAACAAAAAACCAAGTTTGTAAATAATGTAGAAAAAAATGAAATTCAAATTCTACATGCAAACTATCACTTTGTAAGCCATTCATAATTGAGTTAAATTTGTTAACCAAGCTTACTGTTCAGAGAAAACTTCGCTTGATTTCATACACCCAACATATACATGAGGCTTGTCTAAATGAGCTACAAGTGAATTTCTCAGGGCATCTGCACCAAAAAAATAAATCATAACTTCACAATCCATTACACTTAAGTTTCAATCCTTAGTAACAAAAGTATCACCGAAATGCATGGATCGATCACGAATCAATATTTACATAAACATCGTCATTGACTTTGCCATAGAATTCAGCATCTCAGTTCTCTGCAGCATAAGCAAAGAACAACTTTTTCTTCTTTGGAAGCTCCTCAGGTGCCTGAGATACAGAGCAAGAGAGATCGATCTGGTTCAATGATCTGATTTGATCTAATTTGAGAATGAAAAAAATTAGAGAGTTAATCAGCAGATTCAACAATGAGAAAGTAGAGCAACAGAGATCGATCTGGTTCAAACTTGAACATTGATTAAGAGAATGAAAAATGTACCTGAGATAAGAGCAACATAGATTGATCTGGTTCAAGAATGATATCGATTTTGGATCTGCCATTTGATGAAGAACAAATCGAGTTTGAGTTCGAGTTCAATGAAGAGACTGATCAAAGCCCTCCAGCGACAGATCGATGAAGAACAACTAGAGTGTTCGATTAATATACAATGCAAAATCTGTAATCGAGCGAGCTACAGCTTCAAATCGAGAGAGCTAGAGTTAGAGCTTCAAATCGAGGGTTTTGGGAGAGAGAGAAAGGGAGAGAGAGAGAGAGAGAGACTGAGTTGTGGAAAAGACAGAGAAAGTGAGAGAGACGGAGGTTGGACGGTGTCAATATATACATCCAATACGATGCCGTTTCACTGTGATCAAAGACAGTGTTTTCAAAACGTTGTGTTCAATTAATCTCTAATGGTGTTTCCCTAAACGCCATAAACAAAACGTTGCAGTAGGCCCCGTTTCCCGTAGTGATTACAAGATTGTTGGAATAGTGTGGATTCTCATAAGTAGTAGACACTAACTACTTGATTATGAATTTTGAAGTAAGGGTATTTATAGTATTCTGCATTCATGACGTATTGGCACAACCAAATAGGAAACTTAGCTAGAGATGATGGCGCAATTTATATTATTCTACATTTATGATGTATTGTCACAACCAAATAGGAAACTTAGCTGGATCGCGCAGAATAGATTAAACTAAGTACCTGCCAACAAGAAAATAAGAATAGCATGGTGGCTCGTCCATCTGGGGGTACTCTGACGATTAAGTCAGTCAATCTTATCCCTCAAAGATATCAAACGAGTACTTAATGTACAAGTCAAAGCATATCTTAGGCCCACGGAGTGCCTTACTTTTATAATGATCAGTGTCCAACTTCCCTTTTGTGGAACTCTATCAATTACAAGGATATCAATTATTCAAGACTCCTCTTATTTAGATTAGGATCAACTCTCTTTAGAGTCCATTCTTATCCAAACAAATAGTCCTACATCATCTAGAACTTTTGTCCTCTATCCGAATATCTCAAATTCTGACATTACTGCACCATATCTCAACAATATCACAACAACCTCAGCATCCTGGCTCGCCCACATGACACCTCGGCCACATGGCGTGACCCTAAAAATACGTCCTCACATGTCGTAATTTTTATGTATTTGTAGTTGAGGGGGACAACTATCTCTTATAATTGTTTGTAACCCTTTAGATCATAGTAAAAATCATAAAGTCATTGACATAGCCTTAATTTAGGTGAACCACATGAAATTTGTGTTCTTCGTAATTAGGTGTATCAGATTCCTAACAATACAGGATATGTTCATCCTTATCAATCGGCCAAAAATAACTACTCTCTTTTTATCTTATGCTATCTTCTGATAGACAGATAGCATTTGATGCTAGTGAAGGAAAGCCAAAGCACAGCAATGTCAGTGAAGCAAAAGAAAGTGACAATATAAACGAGCTACCAAAGCCATACTTGTAAAAACAATGAATATAGTATCACACATTCATCAGTTAGGATATAACTTGTCTTTGTTTGTTAGTTAGCTCTATATAATATAGAGTTTGTAATTATTCTTTAGACATATCGTCTATCTTTGTATATAAATAGTTGATGAGATTTATAAGATATTCATCTTCTTGATTTCCTCTTCATAATATACTCTAATTATAATTTATCTTATGAATCAAAAAAATATATATATTATAATCTATCTTACATCTTAAACATATTATAATACATTTTATATTTCTAAATATTACATATTTTCTTCCTCTCTTATATCTAATTTGGACAATCAAATATAATTTAAGTGTAAAAGTTACATTTGAACAAATTAGAAATTTAGAGAACAATACAAGTGGATGGTGATCACCATGACGTTGCATACCCAAACAGCCATCTTTGTCCTACTGGTTAATTCATTCAGACTAATTGATAGATAATTAACCAGGTGAAGAGGGTTTTGTGCAATCATATACATGTGGTACATAAAATATGGGGTAAATAATTTATATTAAAAAGTCAAGATTAACATATACACAAAATAAATAGTAACTTAAATTCTAATATCTCTCTTTTTTATTAACTCTCTAAATTTATTAATTTCAAAAGAATTCGTCTTTTTGCAGATCACCGGATCAGTTTAAAGTCCTACAAAATTGATATTTATCACACAACATCACTTTGGGTCAGTGGGACACCGAAAAGATCACCAAAAAGAGAAGATGGACATGGTCATTGTCAGAATGCAATCAAAGCTTTCGCTGGTTGGCTTTAGCTCAGTGGCAATTTTTGTTTTTTGCTTTTGTCTTTTTGTTTTTAAAATTTTTATGTCTACTTTTCCTAATTTCTAAGTGCATCAACATGAGCGTCGTTACAACGATTTTGATGTTATTGTAGAGAGTTAAATTATAAATATATTGATACATCAGATTTATTATGGGTTTAATTTATTTTGACAAAGTTACAGTTCTTCCTCTGATGAAGAGAGGAACTGTTCACAGGGTAATTAATTTTTTATTATATTTTTTTTTCTGCGCTTCTTTCTCCCGTCAACAAGAACACTATCTCTCATACACATTACATCAAATTTTCTATTTTAAATGTTTATGTTGAAAGTGGAAGTAAAATTTTATATTTTGCGCCTGTCACTACTTTTAATACAAAGGCACAGCAAGAATCTGAATTAACCATCTCATCATTCATCATTCAGGTGTGGGCTCGCACCTTTTTCTTTTGTCTTGTGTTTTCATTCTTTATGTAGTACATTTCGTACTCAAATCAACAAAGGATAAGATTTTTTTACATTTATTTAATATTTTCCTTGTAATAAAATTATTTACGATGAATTAACTGTTTATGTTGAAAGTGGAAGTAAAATTACACCGATTTAACGGGTATGATTTTAATATTATTTTATTTTAATTTTAAAATTAAATTATTTATTTTATTGACATGTCTAATTGTGATAAAAGATAAGATTATTATAAAAAAAAAATTATAACAAAAAAATGGAAATCAATCATCATTAGTTAGGCTTGAGTTATTGTGCCTGTTTGGCAGAAATTATTTACAACTTATTTTAACTTTTAGCTTAATTTAAACTATTTTGATGTGTTTGGTTTATCTTATAACTTATAGCTTATAGTTTTGTGGAAGTCAGAAATCAGCTTATTCTTTGAGTGGGGCAGGAGATGCTTTAAGAATAAGTTGGAAATCAGTTTAAGCTGAAAGTTATAAGCTATAAGCTGTTTAGGCATAAGCTATAAGCACTTTCCCACAACTCTACCAAACAGGACTATTATTTTCCTTTCAGTATTTTGTTTGTGATTGTTAGGTTATTGCATAATAATAATAAGACAAGTTGTGTTCATGATTATTCGTCCAACCAATAAATGAAAGTAAAATTTATTTTAATATTAATTAATACAGATGACAAACAAAACCTAGATATATTATGAAAGAACATGAATCACATGGGATAATATTCATGTATTAAAGTCAACATAAATTTTATAAAATTCTATATATATATATATATATATATTTAGGTCTATTTTGAAACTTGGTGAAAGTTAGTTTTTTAATTTTTTTTTGGGTAACAATATTTCTCTATTTTTTTATATGTTTTTTTATTAAAAGAAATTTTAAAAAAGTCAAAAAATTAATTTTTAACTTATTTTCTAAAATAAGTCTTATTTAATTTTTATATTCCAGAGATTACTTAACTTGAATTAGGCTATGTTTGGCATGTGAGGTTGGGATTATTTAAGTCACAAAAAGATAAATTAGACTAAAAAATTAATAAGACAAAATATCACATTCATGTCATAATTATTTTATATTTTCTCTTACAAAAATTAAAAAAATTAAAAAATTCATCCCAAATAAAACTTTTTAACTCAAATTAAAATAATAATAATAATAATAAAAAAAACTAAAAACTAAAAAATTCAAAAAAACCAACACACTTCTAAAACAAAATCTTCATCAACGAACCCAGTGAGAGGGTTGGCTTTGACAAGGTCAAAAAGTGTACCCTCATTTATCATGATTCAATTTTTTATTTTTATTTTATTATCATATAAATAAATTATAAAGTGCCATTCTTTATATCTTCCCTAGATGTATTATTCTTAAAATACTCATTTAGATTTAATTAAATAACTTCAAAATTTGATTTCTCACATAATTTTTTAAAAATATTTCAACTGTTAAATCTTTTTGTAAATTACCATATAATATGATTTTTAAAATTTTTTTATGGGTCACCTTGCCAACAACTCTTACAAATAGTAATTTTATATTTTTAGAAAGGAAAATGATTTCCAAATAAAAAAATTTATACAAAAAATCTTACAAAATAATGTGACAGTAACATTTCGAAAATTATAAGTCACTTTAATAACCCTTTTAATTTAAAATAAATAGATAAACATCGGCTACCTCATTTAATATGATTTTTTGTTTATATGTTGTCCCTCTTTTACGAAATATTAAGTTGTAGTGTTAAAAATAAAATCATGAATAGTCCAATTGCATGTGAACCCAAGATCTGTTCAATACTGTTACACTTTTTCAACAACTTTTCTTCAAAGTTTAACAAAGCAGAAACAAAGACATGAATAGGGATAGACAAAAACATCACTGACAATTACATCATCAGTACAGATTATTTGAATCTACACAAAGCCAAACCTATTGCAAATTCAAAAAAAAAAAAAAAACACCTTCTAAAGCTAGATCACAATACAAACCACGGAAAGAGACAACACATAGGGAAAGAAAGAAAATTGCATGTTCTTCTTTTAGGTCCATTGTCCCAGCTGCATGTTCGGTAGGTAGCTAACCAAATGTTTCTGGTGTTTTTTATTCCATGGAGTTGACCTCAATCTAGAACAAGAAATTATCTAATAAATTCGACCTATAACATAGATGATATGATCACTTTATTCAGTTCTTTTATTTGTGCACAATTCGATTGTAAAATCTTACATATCGAAATATGTGCACTTAATTTTATTTTATTTTTTTTTGTCTTTTTTCAGCAAACAAGATTATTATGTTGATTGACTACATGATCACTAGAGCAAACCTACTAAATAATTTCTCCTCACTCAGGTCGAGTCATTCAATGTCGTCGTTCCGGGGTCCAATTCGGTGCAGCAGGGCTAAAATGCCTCGAGATCACTCTAGCATCAAGGAGCTCCATAATAGGTGTGAAGGTAACACATCTAGGAACCTTATACTGATTGATAGAAGCACCTCTAGAAATAGCATAGTCCATTAGCTCCTCAAAAGTACCATTCTTCACAACCCTTATCTCAAGAGGTCCGATTGAATTATCTGCGGCCCGACCCTGTCGGTAAACCGAGTTCATTGACTCTTCTATAGCCAAACAACACCAATCCAAAACCTCCCGGGTCGGCCCGTTTTCCGGATCCTTCACCATCAATTCCCAATAAATCACATAATGACCCGGTATAGTATTGGAATCGGCATAACTCGTGTACTCTACCACGCTCGTTTTAAACTCGCGCAACAGTAAACTCGCGCTCTCAATCGCGCTCTGTAACTCGGATTCGTCGGTCTTGTCCGAGTCGATACTCAGCAACACGTTCTTCCTCCTCACAAATTTAAAACCGGGGGCCGAGTTATGAAACCCAGTGACTCGGAGAATGTCTCCGACTCGGTACCGACACAACCCAGGGTAGGTAGTAATAACAAGCTCGTATTCCTTCCCCAATTCGACGTTGGCGAGGTCGACGAGATGCTGTGGAGACTCGCCGGAGAAAGGCGGCGCCGCCGGGTCGTGGGGGAGGAACTCAAAGTAGGCCATGTTTGGCATGATGGTGTAAGAGACCTCCGAGGGCTTCGACATAGGGTTGAGATTTAGGCCGAAATAGCACTCCGAAGAAGCGTACATTGTGCAACATTGGGGCAATCCACCACTGTAATAATCAAGAGTCGGAATGTACTGAGCCATCGCCCCGGTAACGATGACATCAAGGTACTTGGTGTTAGGCCAAATTCTCTTCAATATGCCCTCCCAATTCTCGCTGCTGCTACTACATTGTTTCGCGATGAAATGAGCGAGTTCTGTGTTTGGTTGCAGCACGTGGAAGATGCATTCGCGGATCGAGGGGTCGGTGATTTTAGGGTTTAAAGTCCCGGTTTCAATGTCGTGGACGAGGAGTTTCCAGTTGAGTTGGAGGAATCGGATGGCGCGAAGGAGGCCCGACGCGAACACCGCTCCGATGCGGAGGACTTGGTCGCAGTTGAGAAGGCCGCAGAGCATCTGGGTGTACATGCTTTGGAACGAGTCGGGGCAGAGAATGGTTTCGTTGGGGCTCGTGTAGACATTGTAGGGATCGTATGGCCGGGTCTTGAAGTGGTCGCTCTTATAGTAACTGGTTAGGACCGGGCGTGCGAGTAGGCCGCTAGGGGTCTTGGTTTCGGCCTTCACAAAGAGGAAGTATAGGCCCTTGCCTTTGTCTAAGTCAGGAACGTAACTGTTACAAATGAAAAGCAATCATTAAAATTTAAATCAAATAGAGATTATTTATTCGAAGAAAAGAAAAAATAAAGTGTTGAATACTGACAGGTTCATGACCGGCATCAGAAGACTGTAGAGTAATTGTCTTCGATCCAATTCTTCGTGAATCATCGGCATGAGTTTTCTTTCACCCGCGGAAGTGCCGGAGCTATAAATTCAAACACCATAATTAACATATAATGGTTGTTGATTTACATGTATGCATGTAGTAAAAGGTGCAATATATATATATATATATATATACATACATATATTTTTTGCCACTTTTAGTTTCTTTGACTAATTGTCTGCTGATTATGGTTTCATAAATAGCTTAGAAAAGAAGATTAGGGTTTCTCACATGAATGAGGAGATTAGGGTTTTGTCGCCTATATCCAATTTTACGAGATCCGAAAGGTGATGTGATTCCAAAGTATGAATCAGATATGGACAGTTCCAACCTTCCCGTCATTGATTTGATTAGCGTTAACACTAAAGACTAAAAATTGTCAGAGAACATTTACTTTAAAGATTAAAGCTGAAAAATTTGAAAGATTGAGGATTAAAGTATAACAGTATCATTTGGAAATCATTATTATAACTAATTCAAAAAATAAATTATGGTTTTGTTTGAATAAGTAAATATTTTTCATTTTACTTGTTTTATAATTAATGAACAACTAAGGTATTATGTAAATTTTATATACAACAATTTCCTTTCTCACTAGATTTTGCTAATTTGGGTAATATCATTTCTCATCAATTTTCAATTTTTCCACAATCTAAAATAAGAAATAGCTAAAAATAGTTCTTTCTGCCTTGTTTTTTTTTCCTTCTCCCACCAAACTCTTCCATTTAAAACTGCTACAAGTACAATTATTAATTTAAATTGAAAGCACACACATAAAAAAAAGTAGACCGAAATCACTAAGATGAAACATTTTGTTCATATCTATAAATGTGAACAAAATGTAAGAGATCAGCGAGTCCTGTATGCAAATTTTTCAGTGATGGTACAAGTCTTGTAATTTGAAACCCACAAAACTAAAAAGTGGGTAATTTTTTGAATATTTTTTTATGGGTTTCTAGTATTGTTGTATGTATAGAAACTAGGGTTTTACCTTGTGAGGAACTCCGAGATGGGGTGAGAAGAGAAGATGGGAGATTTGTCACCATTAGCGATACGTTGGATATCCGGTTGGAGATCCTCGTAGGTCACCACAGGAACTTTCGACTTGAAAGTCTCTCTGTCAGTCGCTCCACCGAGTTTGAACCTCTGGAGGTACTCGGTCTGGGCGTTCCGGCTCAGAATCTCCCTCAAAACCTTCTCTTGCACTGCGTCGGTGTTCTTTGTCATGTCCTCAATGAACTGAAGAGCCTTCGCGTCCTTGTCGCAAGCGGGAGGGACGAGCGGGGATGAGAGGCCGGAGTTAATCACCATGATTGGAAAACTTGGAGGTGTTTGCGAAATCTGATGAATTTTGTTGGGTGAGAGAGATTTTAACTCAAGAGAGGTGTGATTTAACGTTTGAGAGCAAGCTGCTTTATATAGGGAGCATGTATGGTAATCTTACACACCAATGACATAACAAAAAAATAAAATAAATATTATTTTATAATAATCTCTCATTACCATAATACCGTTAGGCATTCTCCACCAAATGGTTCAATTTTAGCAGAAAAAAAACTTTAAAAATGAAATAATTATTCAATAATTGTGGAGTACCAGTATTATATGACATTGTCTGTGATGTTTTAAATCAATCACACAACTTAAAATTTTACTGGTGAAACATACTTATATTTATTCTATAGTTAGGAGACGAAAAATAATTTTATTTTATTTTTATTTTATGAGAATACTACGGTCACATTATATGATATTCTGGAAAATTCAATAATTTTCTCTGCATAATAATTTTTTTGATTTTTCAATTGTTAGAAAACTAAACAAAACATTCCAGACTACTTAATAATTTTCTGAATTTATTTACAGAATATAATAGTATGGTTTCTTGGGGTACAATCATTTCTAATAAAAAATAAAATCATTTAGTGTGTTTGGTTTCAGTTTTTTGGAATTTGAGTTTTTTGTTTTTTGTGTTTTTATTTTTTATATTTAGTGAATATTTTTAAAATTTTAAGTATTTTTTTTTTTTTTTTAAATGCACCTTACTTAGATATATCTAAATAGTAAATTTTTTTTGAAAATATTTTAAAAAGTTAATAAATACACAAAATATGAAAAATGTACTGGATTTTTTTTTTTATATTTTTGATAATTAGTGATTTTTTTTTAAAAAAATTCATAAATATTATACTTTTAGGTATATTTATGTTAGATATATCTAAAAATTAAAAAAAATTAGTTAAATTATTAAAAAAATTCAGTAAAAATAAAAAAAAAATACGAAAACGAGAAAATCAAAATTTTTTGACAAATAAATTATGAAAACTAAAACCAAACAATATGATTATTTGCTACCATTGCTGAGGTGCTTAATGATATTTTTTGTTGCAAATCATTTTCTGAAAATTTAATCAATTTTTTTAATCAGAAATTTATCCTAAAAAATGATGTGCCAGATTATATTTAGACCATATATTTTAATTGGAAATGTAATTTTAAGAATAATTTCTTTTAAATAAATAGTAATATAGGGAGATAAGAATTTGTTATTTTGGGAATAGTTGTTAAAGTTGCCCACGTCAGGAACCACGTAATACTCCGACGTTGAGGACCGCGTGGTGTAAGATATCATCTTGGAAGCAAGGACTTTGGCTTCCCAACTCGCTTAAAAGCAATTTTTTTAATTTATGGTTTTATTTTTTAAAAAATTTTACTTTTTTATTTTACACATAATATAAATACACTTAAAAAGTAAAAAAAATTATACATTTTTTTTTAAAATTCACTAAATACCAAAATATAAAAAAAATACAAGAATTTAGTACATTTTTTTATATTTTTATGTATTTATTAATTTTTTTAAATATTTTTTCATAATTTTTTTATTTTTTAGATACATCTAAGTGATGTGCATCTAAAAAAATAAAAAAAAAATGTTTAAAGTTTTAAAAATATTCACTAAAAACACAAAAAACACAAAAACTAAAAAATTTAATTTTCAAAAAATTTAATCCAAAAAACTCAAACCAAACACACTGATTATTTTTAAAAAAATTTATGTATTTAATTTTTTTTTAAAATTAAAATTAATTTTTAACTTATTTCTTAAAATAAATATTTGTCAAATAAATATTTATCAAAAGGATAATTATCAGAGTACTGTTGTGCATCGACCTCGTCAAAATATTTTTGTCGGGGAAATTGTATGACTAGTAGGGGACAATGTGGGCCCAGATGACGTCATCATCAATGTAACAGAGGGGACATGTGGGTCATGTGTTGTCGACAGGTCATCAGGATGGAGTTCGTAGATTTTTGTCGTGTGCCACAGAACCCTCACGGCTCTTTTCGAACAACGGCAAACCGCCTGCAGGCGAAATACGCAGTTTTTAAGGTAAATTACACTTTCCCCCTTTATATTTGATTTTTTTATTATTTTATTTTGGTCTTTAACTTTTTATTTTATTTTGATTCTTTATATTTTAATTTTTTTTCTTTTAAATTTATTCCAAAAGATAATTTATGTTTAAAATAGACAAAAAAATCATACATTAATAATTATATGATATAATAATATTTTATTATATATCATATCATATTTTTTATATTATGTGATAATTAATGTAACATTTTATATTTAAACAAAAGTTAATTTTAAGAGTAAATTGAAAAAAATTTGAAACAGGAACGGTCAAAGTGGAATTATTTTTCAAAAGCTAAAGTGAAAAAATAGACAAACATAAAGAGGGTAAAATGTAATTTGTAGAAAATAAAATACAATTTAATTTATATTTTGTGTAGTTGAGATTTATTTTATGTAATGTAGTTTGAACTTGAAATAAATTATATTTTTTATGATTTATTTTTGTAAATCTAGCATTATTATTATTATTTACATAGGGAATCTAATATTATTGTTAAAAAAAAAAAAAAAAAAAAAAGAAGAAGAAGAAGAAGAAGAAGATAACAGTTATTGTACGCAACAATCACGTATGCACACACTCAAACTACATAAATATAAGAAAGAAAGAATTATATCTTTGTCTGTTTTTTTGGTTACATCATACGCATAAATGTTTGTGTTTAGTTAGACAATTTTTAATGGTTACTCAAATTTTTTATTAAATTTAAATTTGATAAAAAATAGTTTTTTTTTTTCTAATGGTTTTATCAAATATGTATTAAATCGAAAATTTTATTTTTTTTTTATCAAACTGAGAATTAATGTGTCTTTTATCAAATTATTGTTCAATGCTGTTGCTGGATGTCCCTTTGGATGATTACCTCAAGGTAAAAATTTGTGAAAAATTATACTGGTCGGTCGTCCGCCCGATCGACTAGTGATTTGATAAAACTCCAAAACCCTCTGTTAGAACACTTGAAATCAAATAAAATTTTTACTCAAACTTGGTGAAAAAATTAATGCACCGTTGAAGATGCTCTTATCGATTAAAAAAATTGATGATGAAAGTGTTACGTGAGTGCATCTTTATAAAATATACAACTTTAAGATTTTATACAACTTTAACAAAATAAAATTTTAAATTTTAATTTTATCAAAAAAAGTTAGTGAAACATCTGTCTCCAACTTTGGATAGTAGGAAAGGTTCAATATATTTTTTTATTAGTTAAGATCCCTCAATAATATTATTAGAGAAATTTCAACTCATCACAGAAAAATTTTAGTTCATCACAAAATTTTTCTATGAAAAAAGAAATTTCTCTATGAAAAATGAAATTTCTTTATGAAGAGTTAGAAACTTTTCTATGAAAATGTTGAGGGATCTCAATTACTATATAAATATTGCATGTCTTTTATTTTATAAAATCCTAATATCATGAACCTCAAACTAAAAACCCTTTTTATCAATTTAAATTATAATTTTTTTATTTATTTTCAATCAGCTATTTGCATATATATTTTTTTAAAGTAAAATTGACCAAAAAAAAAAGAAGATATTTTAGACTTTTAGACATTTTATGTACACTTATCTTGAGTTTAATGATTAAAATAATTTTCTTCATTTTTTCATCGGTTTTACTTAACGAAAACAAGTTGATTATTTAGATTGAAAATAAATCAAAAAATTACAATTTAAATTGATAAAATTAAAAATTCATAACTTATAAGAGTGAAACTGTGAGATTTTTTTTTTATAATTTTTCCAAAAAAAAAATTATAGAGAAAGTATTATGTTACTTGAGTACATCTTTAATTATTTAGTAGCTAAATGGTTAGTTAATTTTATATTTTAATAAAAATATTGCTCTGATGATGCAAATGGCTATGTTTCTATATTTTTTTCCTCATAAAAAGTCAGGTAACTGTTAGTTTCATCATGCGGGATGTAAAAATAAAGAATATGTCAAATTTTAATAGTAGCTAAATATCGTGTCAATTTTGACACAATTTTGAAATGCAAAAATATAGCACAAAGTTTAGTTAGCTATTGAAGAGCTCTAAATTTAGTTCCAAGTTCTTTTTTTAGTAATAGAAAATGCTTATCACACCTCTTACTCCTAGTTCTTTTTTTTTTTTTTTTGAATAATCGCGACGCTCTAACTAGGTAATGTAGAGTATTGCTCTCTCTCTCCAATGTAAAAGAACTTGACGTGGGTAGGCTCATAAAGGCCATAACCTATCATGAACAACCCAAGCCTACCATTTAGGGCCCAGTACATAACCCAACTGATAAGGGCCAGCATCATCTAGAAGTCAACATGGCATGAAGGACCAATGATATTCAGACACGTGGCAGGTAAAAGGCAAGCCACATCAGCGGATAAAGATCTGCAAAGTTATTGCCACTGCACATCGCCATTAATGCAGCCCCTCACAGCATTTATTACGACAACACCTCTCCGTCGGGACAGCACGCCCTCACCCTGAACAAGGTAAGCTACAGCATAAACTTTTGGCCAAGGTGACAAGTCGGAAGGGACAACGAAATGATTACCAAAGGATATAAGCAAACGTTGAAGACAAGAAGAAGGTTAAGCTTTTCTATCTCTAATCTATCTACATATTCCACTCTCTCTAACTTGCTTGTCGGAGGGTTCGCTGGGGTACTCTCCGTTCCCCGTTGAACTCTTGTGCAGGTTTTTTAGTGGGCTTGGTCATTCGGACATTAGGCTTGAAGAGCGTGGATCAGTCCAACCTGTCCTACCATCAAAAACTGCATCATCAGTTGGCACCGTCTGTGGGAACGCTTTACTCCTCGCGCCAGTTGCGTTCATTGTCGCTGGAGACCCTGTCCCAATAACCCTTTCTTGATACCTATCAAAGTGTATGGTCACGACTAGATCCATGGCTTCTCACCAAAATGCCGCCGACCACCAAGCCGACCCCCCCAATCCAAACAACCCACCACAGTATTTCATCGAGCTTACCAATAGCGTTAACCGCATGGCCGAGCAAAACCAAGCCCTGATAAATGCTTTACTCCAAAGAAACCTTCCTATGCCTCCTCCACTACCTTCAGATATTCCGCCCAACCAAGAACGAGCCCTGAGCCATACTATCCCGCAGCCCTATCCACCCAACTTGGAAGGGTTGCAGCCTCCTCCTCCTAATATAAATCCACCACCCCGACCCCCGCATCCATCGGTCCTGGCACCAGCCCCTGAAGGGGAAGCCAGTAGCGTCTAACCCCCGCTGCCTTCCGGTGGTGATAACATCCCTCTCTGGGATGCCGAACTCCGAGCCATGAAGCTCCAACTCCAAGGGGTCATGCAGAACATCTAGCATAAACCCTCTACCACAGCAAATTCACCATTTGTTGCCTCCATTCGGGACAAACCTCTACCCCCCCAGTTCAAAATGCCCACCATCGACTCTTTTGATGGTACGACGGACCCAGTCGACCATCTGGAGACCCACAGAACCCTCATGATCCTCCATGCATTCCCTGACGAGATCATGCATCGAGCTTTTCCCGTGACACTGAAGGGGTCAGCTCGGCTGTGGTTTAGCCAATTACCAGCAGACTCCGTCTCCACTTTCCAACATCTCAGTGACTCCTTCCTCAGTCATTTTATTGGAGCCCAGCGCCAACACCGTCCAGCAACCCAACTCCTCAACATCCGCCAGACCGAGGGGGAGTCCCTGCGCAGTTTCGTTACCAGCTTCAACACCGAAGCCTTGTAGGTGGCGGAAAACGATGATAAGGTCATCCTTACAGCTTTCATGGCCGGACTACGGTCGTCTAACTTCCTCTTCTTCCTCTCTAAAAATCCCCCCACCTCCATGGCAACCCTACTCTCTAAAGCCCAAAAATACATGAATGCTAAAGATTCCTTAGCCGCTCGGCAAGATCCTATAACCAAAAATCCGACCCCCAAAGAAAAGAGGAAAGATCCAAACACTAGAAATTCCCAATACAATAACCAAACTTCTCAGTACACTGACTGACTCCCCAAAACTGAGCGGCCGGCCCAAGCCCGACCGCCCGGTTTGTTCGAGCGGTACACCTCCTAAACTCCCCCATAGAACAAGTCCTCAATCAGATCCAGCGGGACTACCCCTGAAATGGCCCCAACCATCGCGAACCCCTTCCAACCGGAAAGACCAGTCCAATTATTGTCGTTTTCACCAGGACCACGGCCATAACACCGATGAGTGTGTTAACCACAAGGATCAGGTCAAGACCTTAATACGTTAGGGACGACTTAGCCGGTTCACGGACACCCGCCCTCAGCAGAGGCAAAGGACTGAGCCCAACAGAAACAATCGCCGGTGCACCCCTCTCCGGTAGCCAGCCCAACCTAACCAAGGCCATGATCCCCCTCCATAGTAACCTCGAGCACAGGGTAACCCCGCTCCACTTGTTGGAGAAATCAGAGTTGTTTCCAGCGGACTTGCTTGTGGCGGACCATCCCGCTCAGCTCAGTGGGCAGAACTCAGAAAAATAAGGCAAGGCATAGATAAGAAATTGCCACGTTGGATCGACCCTCCAACTAGCCCAGGCAGTGGACCGAGCTATCACCTTTACGGACGCCGGCTGCACAGGCATTCGTTACCCCCACGACGACCCCCTCGTCATTTCAGCCCTCATCTCCAACTACAAGGTCAGACGGGTTCTCATAGACAATAGCAACTCTTCAGACATCATCTTCCTCAACTACTTCCGTCACCTCAAGATCAGGAAAAAAAGTCTCTCCCCTCTCCAAACCTCTTTGGTCGATTTCACTGGTAACCGGGTGACCTTCATCGGCTCCATCGATCTCCCCATCACAATCGGCGAGTACCCGCAGCAAACCACTAAGTTGCTCACCTTTCTTGTTGTTGACTGCCCCTCTGGTTACAATATCATCCTTGGCCGAACCGCCCTAAACGCCTTCCAAGCCATCGCCTCCACCTTCCATCTCGCCGTCAGGTTCCCCACCGAACTTGGAGTCGGCACAGTCAGGGAAGAACAGACTGTGGCCAGAGAATGCTATGTTGCCTCACTTAAAGAAGTTAAGCTTAAGAAGACCATGATTATTGAAGGACTTCACGTCCGAGATGAGGACGAGCTGGTCAGAGGGGAGCCTGTGGAGGAGCTCATTGAGGTTCCCATCGACCTTGCCAACTCGACGAAAACTGTCAAAATCGACAGCCAACTATCCCCCCCAAGTAAAGGCCGACCTTACTGCCCTCCTGATCGAGCACAATGATGTATTTGCCTGGACCCACTCAGACATGCCGGGTATTGACCCCTCATTCATAACCCATCGCCTCAATATTGAACCCCATTTCTGACCTTACCGCCAGAAACAGTGCATTTTTCATCTGGAGCGCAACACTCTCATTGCCGTAGAGGTCAACAAGCTCCTTAAGGCACAATTCATCAAAAACGTGGACTACACAAGATGGTTGTCAAACGTCGTCCTGGTCCGTAAGAACAATGGTAAATGGCGACTCTGTGTCGACTACTCCGACCTCAACCGAGCTTGCCCCAAAGACAACTATCCTCTCCTCTGCATAGATCTGCTGGTTGACACCACGGTCGGTCATCAAATGCTCAGCTTCATGGATGCCTTATCTGGGTACAACCAAATTCTGATGCACCCATCTGATCGTGAACACACCTCCTTCATTACCGACCTAGGTACCTACCATTACCGTATGATGTCGTTTGGACTGAAAAATGTTGAGGCCACCTACCAACGTTTGGTCAATGTTGTCTTCCATCATCAGATAGGTCGGAATATGGAAGTAGATGTCGACGACATGCTAGTCAAGAGCAACTCTCCGCTGATCATCTGACCAACCTGCGAGAGGCCTTTGCCACCCTACGAAAGTACCAAATGAAACTCAACTCAGAGAAGTGCGCCTTCGGCGTAGGATCTGGAACGTTTTTGGGTTTCATGGTCAGTCAGCGGGGCATTGAAGCCAACCCTGAAAAGATCAAGGCCTTGGTTGAAATGCAGTCACCCAGAACGGTTAAGGAGGTTCAAAGACTCACTGGCCAAGTTGTCGCCCTCAATTGCATCATTTCCCACGCAACGGATAAGTGCCTCCCCTTCTTCAAAGTTCTTCGGCAAAATTTTGAATGGACGACCGAATCCGAAGAGGCTTTTCAGTAGTTGAAACAGTGCATGGCCAACCCCTCTCCTTTCACAGGCAATCACGGACGAACCCCTCTTCCTTTATTTAGTCATGTCAAGCACCGCAGTCAGTGCCGCTCTTATCAGGGAAGACGGCTCTGTCCAACGGCCGGTCTACTACATCAGTCGGGCTCTCAGGGGAGCGGAGCAGAATTACCCACTGTTAGAAAAATTGTCCTTAGCCTTGGTCATCGCCTCCAGACGACTCCGTCCTTACTTCCAAACACATTCCATAGTGGTCCTCACTGACCAACTCTTGAAGAAGGTAATACAGCAACCAGAACTCTCCGGTAGACTCATGCAGTGGTCAGTGGAACTCAGCTAGTTTGACATCTCCTACCGGCCTCGAACAGCGATTAAGGGGTATGTTGTCGCCGATTTCATCCTAGAATTCACTAATCCTACCCCAACCACGGCCCCTCCACCGCCACCAACTCCTACCGACCCAGAAAACCCTCACTCTTGGACTCTCAACGTCGACGGATCATCCCGCAAGGAAGGCAGTGGGGCTAGTCTCATCCTCACCGTTCATGAGGGTGGTTATTTCAAATGTGCTCTCCGTTTCTTGTTCGAGGTCAGTAACAATGAGGCCAAATATGAGGCATTGATAGCAGGTCTCCGCCTAGCCCGAGATATTGGTGTCAGCCACATCTGGGTGTTCAGCGACTCCTAGCTCATTGTCAGACAAATTACGGGGGAATTCAATGCCAATGAGGACACAATGCGGGCTTACAGGGATATAGCACTCCCCCTTGTTCGCCTCTTCAATATCTTCCACATCAAGCACATCCCTCGGACGAAAAACTCTAAGGCGGATGAGATGGCTCAGTTGGCTTCTGCAGACCAGTCTGACCTCAGCCATGGTATCCGCCTCGACTACCTAGCCCACCCTGCCATTTCCCCCAACCAGCAAGAAGTCCAGTTCCTCCAAAATGAACCCATCCCTTAGGCCGCAGACATCTTCCTGTATCTAATAACAGGGGGACTTCTAGACGACAAACAGTAGGCCGCCAAAATCAGGGCCCGGTCGGCTAATTACACTCTTATCAGCGGACTTTTGTACAAAAGGGGCTTCTCACACCCATACCTGAGATGCCTCAATCCTGCTTAGGCGACTTACGTAATGAGAGAAGTCCATGAGGGTATATGTTGCAATCATTCGAGCGGCAGGTCCCTAGCCCACAAAATACTTCGCACTGGTTATTTCTAGCCTACTCTCAATCAAGATGTAACAGATTTTGTGCTCAAATGTGACAAGTGCCAACGTTTTGCCAACATTCCTCACGTCTCTTCTACAGAATTGATTACACTCTGTAGTCCCTACCCCTTCGCCAAATGGGGGATCGACCTGGTTGGCCCACTGTCCACTGGACGAGGCCAAACCAAATTCACCATTGTCACTATCGATTACTTCACCAAATGGGTTGAAGTAGAGCCCCTTGCCACCATTACCGAGCGGAACACAACCAGATTCATCTGGCAGTCGATCGTCTGTAGATTTGGTATCCCTCAAGCCATCGTCTCCGACAACGGCAAACAATTTGACAATGCCAAATTCAGGAAATTCTATGCAGAGCTCCAAATCTAGCCATGTTTCTCCTCTCCAGGCCATCCCCAAGCCAATGGCCAAGTTGAGGTCACCAACCGTTCTCTTCTCAAGATTATCAAAACTAAACTAGAAGCTGCTAAGGGACTTTGGGCTGAGGAGTTACCAAATGCACTTTGGGCTTACCGCACTATCGCTCGAACTTCCATGGGGGAGACCCCTTTTCGCTTAACAAACGGCGCAGAGGCGGTCATCCCAATGGAGATCGGTCTTCCTACCCCAAGGGTTCTACATCAGAATCCAGAACTAACTAAAGAACTGCATCGGGCAGACCTAGACCTGATTGAAGAGCTCCGAGAAACAGCTGCAGTCAGACGGGCCTCTTACCAACAGAAAATGGGAACACATTACAACCGCAGTGTCCGACCAAGGGAGTTCGCCGTGGGCGACCTTGTTTTGCGAGAAGTAACTCTTGCCACCAAAAATTCGACTAAGGGCAAACTGGCAGCCAAATGAGAGGGACTTTACGTTGTGAAAGCCAGACCACGTCCGGGCACTTACCGACTTCAGGACATGAAAGGTTGAGACCTCTCCCATCCTTGGAACGCTGAACATTTGAAGCGCTATTTTCAATAAAAGTTGTATTTTTATATCGTCCAAAATGTTGTATGTTCTTTTTGACAATCTATGTTCTCATTTTCTCCTCATATAGTGTAAATTTGTGACCCCATGGGCTACACTTTGTATAACAATAAGCTTATATCTCAGTTATCTGTGGTATTCCAATAACGCTTTGATTGCAGCCTCAGCCAGACTAAGCACGAAAAGCCTCAGCCAGACTGAGCATGAAGAGCTCGGCCAGACCGAGTCACTTAAAGCCTCAGCCAGACTGAGCACAAAAGGCCTCATCCAGACTGAGCATGAAGAGCTCGGCCAGACCGAGTCACTTAAAGCCTCAGCCAGGCTGAGCACAAAAAGCCTCAGCCAGACTGAGCATGAAGAGCTCGGCTCGACCGAGTCACTTAAAGCCTCAGCCAGGCTGAGCACGAAAAGCCTTAACCAGACTGAGCATGAAGAGCTCGGCCAAATCGAGTCACTTAAAGCCTCAGTTAGACTAAGCACAAAAAGCCTCAGCCAGACTGAGCATGCAGAACCCCGCCAGACTGAGTTACTTCAAGCCCCAGCCAGGCCGAAGCCACCATTGCGACTTCATGATCATAAGCATAGTGGCCATACTTGGTCACATTCACTCTGCATTGAATTTTTGCAAGTTAAAATTCACTCTACATTGAATTTTTACAAGTTAAAATTCACTCTGCATTGAGTTTTTCTCACATTCACTCTGCATTAAATTTTTACAAGTTAAAACTCACTCTGCATTGAGTTTTTTCTCACATTCACTCTGCATTGAATTTTTCTTACAAGTTAAAATTCACTCTGCATTGAGTTTTTCTCACATTCACTCTGCATTGAATTTTTACAAGTTAAAATTCACTCTGCATTGAGTTTTTTTCACATTCACTCTGCATTGAATTTTTTTTACAAGTTAAACTTCATTTTATATTGAGTTTTCCTTACATTTTACACTTCACAATGATTTATACATAAGCCTTATACAAGTCGCCATTCTCATTCATTTCAGATGAGCAAACAAAAGCAGTAGCATGAAAACAAGACTCAAAATTTTATTTGTTCACAAACTTGTACATAAGTTTCTTACAGTTATTCACAAGCAAAAAAAAAAAAACAAAACAAAAACACAAAACAAACCCTAAGCACAGGTTTTGTTCACACCAGTTACTCCTCCTCACTTGACACAAGGTTTTCTTCTTCAACGCCCTCATCTAGGGAGGTCTGGGCCACGTCGTCTTCATCAATCCTTACACCGCTAAGGTCCAAGTCTGGGAACAGTTCTTCTGCCTTCCGCTTGAACATCTTCTAGCCACTGTCCCAGAACTCAGCCATTTCGTGTTTGTAGAAGTCTGACCGCTGGAAGCTCTCAATAACTTCTGCTTCAGTCCTGCCTCCAGCGGTCGTTCCCGACGGGCCCGCCCCCCTAGACCTCCCTTGCCAAGTTGCTGGCGACTGCGGCGTCGATCGCCATCTGGAAGTCAGCAGACCCCTTGAATTGCTCTACTGCTGCAACGCACAGATCGGGGTATGCTACCCTTTTAGAGGCTACCTTGGTTTTTTCTTCCTCAAACTCCTTTTGCAATCTTGCCTTCTCCTCCATTGCCTTAGCATGCTCATCCTCCAGCTCCTTCTGCAGCCCAGCAATCTTCACGTCTGCTTCATCCTTCTCTTTGATCTGCTGGGCGCGCAATTCTTCATTGTTGATCATAGCCTCTTCAAACCGCTCGGTGGCGACCGTGCAGGCATTCTGAGCATCCCCCAGCTTCTTCTGCTCGCCAGCCAGCTGGAACTCGAGTGACACTACCTTGCGGCGTTCGTCCTCTAACTCCAACTTGACCGCAAGCAGCTCAGCATGGGCTCCAGCGGCAACATTACACTGAACGATCGCCAACACTTCTATTTTCTTTGCCTTCTCAACCTCCTGCCAACCCCTGGCACACGCGCCTCGAGCAGCCTTCTTCCAGCTTGCACTCTCCTTCTTGAAACCTGCAAGTTGGGCCTTAGCCTCCTCCGACTTGACCTTCACAGCTGCCGTCTTTCTCAGCAGAGCCCCTGCTAAGGTGGTTACCTCCATTTGGACAGAGCACAACCCCCTTAGCAGCTCAGCCTCATTGAACCTGGCCACTAAGCGCACGACTGCCTCGTCTACAATCCCCATAAGGCGATCTGCAGCTGCCCTGGCTGGGCCTTCTTCTCCCTCTAGCCACCCAGACACTGCGCGAGCGTGGTAGATAGTAGTCGTCAGTCTGGCCCCTTCTTCTTGGGGCGCAGGGTCTCCCTTGGGCTGTTACTCCATCACTTCCTTATGGTCAGCTGACCCACTCTCCAATTGCATCTTGGGGTCAAGGGCGCTTATGTGCCTTTCTTCCTCTGGGACCCCTTGACTCTTCTCCCCCCATGCCTCTGGGGCAACCACCATCTCTGGAGCAGCCTCCACCCCTTTCTCTCATCTCTCATCTGCTATCAGAGTGCCTTCACCACCTACCCTGGCCTTCTTCGATCCAGGTGCATCTGAGGCCCTCTTAGGGGCAACCCTCATCTTCTTCTTCTTCTTCTTCTTCAAGACCTCCCCCTTCTTGTTTGCCCTTTCCTTCACTGGATCAATGGAGGCCGGTCGTGGCTCAAAACTGCCCAAGTCTTTTTCCCCCAGTGGCTTGGGGCGCCGTCGAATTCTTTCCCTTGCGACCGGTTTTGGTGGCGGGCCTAACTGCGCTTCTTTGAACTTATTGGCTTTGGAAAAAATGGTCTGGTCCTTCGCCTCTTGCGCTTTCCTTTTCGCTTCAAGCTCTGCCGGTGCCAAATCCCCACCGATCGACTAAGGGCCCAATCCTGCGGCAAACAAAGCTGACAGCTGAACGAGGTTGTCCCATCTGATGCCCTCCTTCTCCCTCCATGCCTTCACCTTCTTTAACCTCTCCCCCGCGGCCGCCCCCAGCTTTGGGTCCATAGACTTGGTGGGTACTCTCCACACCGTGCATACTCCAACTCCGCCGTTCGCGGATACGTAGAACCACCGCGGCCTCCATCCCTTAATTGATGACGGCAACCCCGCCACCAAGCCCCTTCCTGCCGCTGCCTGCAAAGTGACCCAAGTTTCTTGCTGGCCCGAGGCCTTATAGCAGGCAAAAAACTCGTCCACTGTCATGGCTGCCCCCTCGTTCGCCTACGGCCACGCACTTGCACAAGCCAGTACAATCTTCCATGCGTTGGGCATTAGTTGGCCTGACGCCACTTCCAGTCGGTTGAGGACATCCACTATCACCTGTGGAAGCGGCAACCTCAACCCTCCCTTCAACGCCTCCTCGTAGAGGGCAAACTCCCTCGGCCGAGCGTCGGATGGCCTCTCCATTGCTGTCGGTAACATTAACTCTATTTCTTTAGGCACCTGGTATTTTTTCCGCATACCCTCCAACTCCTCCGCCGTAACGGTTAACTTGTCGGCCTTCGTATGCCAGTGATCTGGCTCAGCCTGGCTAATTGGCTTCGAAGCCACTATCATTGTCAACGGACGAGGTAAACCCGCCGGCTCCCCTGACTTCTCCACTTACCTCTCCCTCCTATATTGTTCCACCAGGTCAACCGCGTCATCATCCCCTAGGGGATCAACCCTTGTGGTGGTTGCTTCCTCTTGTACCATCTCTCTTATATATCTTCAAATAGCTTCGGATGCAAGTGCAAGAAAATTCAAGAAGTGTTGCAGGGGCGTATCGTTAGCAACGAAGGAGTTTACGCTTGGAATGTTTTGATGTTTTGCACAAAGATAGGTAAAGCGAATAATCCCAAAGGCCCAAGGTTTTCCCGTATTCCAAGGGTCTCTATTAAATTTCGCCAGTTTGAAAATTTTTCAAAACACTGCCAAAACTGTCCTTTTAACATTCTATAATGACCTATCGTTTCACTTCTGGCCCAACGCCTAACCTCCGCCACCACGAGATGCTGCCACGTGTACGACCACGATTCTCTGCCCCCTTCCCCTACCCTATCTTTTCCACTTCAAGTCATCATGTGACGTGCCGCCTCTCGAGCCCCGCACCTCGCCACCTCACCCTTCGCGGTCGGCCCTCCTCATGATCGGTCCCTCCACTCAACTACCCTTCGCGGTCGGCCCTCCTCATGATCGGTCCCTCCACTCAACTACCCTTCGCGGTCGGCCCTCCTCATGATCGGTCCCTCCACTCGGTCACCCTTCACGATCAACCCTCCTTAAGGTCGGTCCCTCCACTCGGCTACCCTTCGCGGTCGGCCCTCCTCATGATCGGTCCCTCCACTCGGCTACCTTTCGCGATCGGCCCTCCTCATGGTCGGTCCCTTCACGCGGCTACCCTTTGCGATCGGCCCTTCTCATGATCGGTCCCTCCACTCGGCTACCCTTCGCGGTCAGCCCTCCTCATGATCGGTTCCTCCACTCGGTCACCCTTTGCGGCCGGCCCTCCTCACGGTCGGTCCCTCCACTCGGCCACTTCTGGTCGGTCGTTCCTTTCCCTCGACCTTCAACCCCCATCTTCCTCATTATTTCTTTCGTTGGACTAAAGTTGCACTTGGGAATGTGGGACTACTAACGTGGGTAGGCCCATAAAGGCCATAACCCACCATGAACAACTCAACTGATAAGGCCCAGCACCATCTAGAAGTCAACATGGCATGACGGACCAATGATATTCGGACACGTGGCAGGTAAAGGGCAAGCCACATCAGCAGACAAAGATTTACAAAGTTATTGCCACTGCACATCGCCATTAATGCAGCCCCTCACTGCATTTATTACGACAACACCTCTCCGTCGGGATAGCACGCCCTCACCCTGAACAAGGTAAGCTACAGCATAGACTTTTGGCCAAGGTGACAGGTCGGAAGGGACAACGAAATGATTACCAAAGGATATAAGCAAACATTGAAGACAAGAAGAAGGTTAAGCTTTTCTATCTCTAATCTATCGACATATTCCACTCTCTCTCTAACTTGCTCATCGAAGGGTTCGCTGAAGGACTCCCCGTTCCCCGTTGAACTCTTGTGCAGTTTCTCTGGTGGGCTTGGTCATTCGGACATTAGGCTTGAGGAGCGTAGATCAATCCAACCTGTCCTACCATCAAAAACTGCATCATCAGAACTAGTGATATGTGGAATTGCTGGTACATATACATATTTATGTGTAAGTATCCAAATTTATGTAGTCTACGAGAGAGGAACCAATGGTTTATATGATTAAATTTACAAAACAATTATTTGGATGTTAAATTTGTCGAAAGAAAATAAGGTTTTGTTTGGGATGTGGGGTTGATTTTTTGACTTTTTTAACTTGGGCTAAAAAGCCTGAATTGGAATAGACTTTTTGATTTTTTTAACTTTTGTCTTATTGACTTTTTAATCAATTTTATTTTTTTAAAACTATTTTAACCAAAAAGCCTCAAACTTTTTCATGTGAAACGAGCACTAAAAGACTAAAAAAGAAAAAAAAAATTAGCGACTCTAGGATTGTTTTTGTTTTTAATAATGTTAGCAACTGTTTAGTACTGTTTCATTTTAATTTTTTTTTTGAAAGAAATAGAAGACTTGTTTGATGAATTATTTTTAGAAAGGCTGGGGCTTGCCTCCAGTCCAGTCTGGATTGGAGGGTCTAATCTGCCTTATTGGGCTCATTTTTAAATTTTTTTTCGATAATTTGAGTCATTCATATTTTTAGGTTTGTTGAATATATTATTTATGTAAAAAATTATGTCGATCGGATAACGGATACTATGTATTCGGATCACTTTTTTATGAACCGTTAATTTTCTGACTGTCTATTTTTTTTTCCAGATAAAAGCGATCCGAATACATTATCTGTTATTTGATCAACGTATTTTTTATAAGAATAATATATTTAACAAATCATAAAATGTGAATGATTCTAATTATAAAAAAAAAAACTTAAAAATAGGCCCAATAAATCGAACTGAACCGGACTGTTCCAAATTTAAACTGGAACAGTGTGGACCCTTTTAGAAAAATGATCGAAAAAACGGACTTTTTGTACCAAAAAGTTGCTTTTTAAAATTTATAAACGGTTTTCGCTCAAAATGAAAACAATATGGATACGATGGCCAATTTTGAACTTCTAAACTGTTTTGGTAACGTTTACGTTTTCAGTTTATATTTACAAAAATTTTATAAACTGGTTTTTGTTTATTTTTTGTTTATTTTTAGAAAAACATAAACTGCAAACGCGTTTGGTAATTGACAAAATATTTAAAAAAAATTTAAAATATAAAAAGAGTGAGAAATAGCAAGTGGCGGCAAGTGGCGATGGTGGAAAATGATGACGGTGCGTGGTGGGCAGCTGGTGGTGGCGGGTGGGTGGTGGTGGTGGTGGTGGTAGGTGGGTGGGTGGGTGGGTAGGTGACGGTGGCAAGTGATGGGTGGCAGCGAGTGGGTGGTGGTGGTGGTGGCGGGTGGCAAGTGGGTGGCGGGTGGTGGTGGTGGTGGGTGGGTGGGTGGGTGACGGTGATGGGTGGTAGTGAGTGGGTGGTTGTTGCGGGTGGTGGGTGGTGGTGGCAGGTGGGTGGCGGATGGTGATGGGTGGGTGGGTGGGTGGGTGGGTGACGATGGCGAGTGATGGGTGGTAGTAAGTGGGTGGTGGTGGTAGTGGTGGTGGCGGCGGTGGCGGCGGGTGGTGGTGGCAGGTGGCGAGTGGTGGTGGGTGGTGGCGAGTGGTGGTGGTGGTGGGTGGGTAGGTGACGGTGGCGGGTGGTAGGTGGTAGCGAGTGGGTGGTGGTGGTAGTAGTGGTGGGTGGTGGCAGGTGGATGGCGGGTGGGTGGCAGGTGGGTGGTGAGTGGTGGTGGCAAGTAGGTGGCAGGTGGTGGTGGCGGGCGGTGGATGGTAGTGGCGGGTGGCAGGTGGTGGGTGGTAACGGGTGGATGACAGGTGGGTGGTGGGTGGTGGTGGTGGCGAGGGGTGGATGGTGGGTGGTGGTGGTAGGTGGGTGGTGAGTGGTGGTGGCAGGTGGTGGTAGGGGGTGGGTGGTGGTGGCGGAAGACGGTGGTGGAAAATTGTGGCGAGTGGTGGCTAGTGTTGGGTGGTAAAAAAAAAAACTGAAAACTCAAAATGGAAACACATTTTTTGTGTTTTCATTTTTTGGCCAAATTTATAAACTGAGACCACTGATTTATAAATCAAAAATTTTACCAAACAAGTTTTTATTTGAGTTTTTAAAATTTTTGTAAATATAAACAGAAAACAGAAAACGTAAGTGTTACCAAACGGCACCTTAGTTTTTGAAAACATGAGAAAGAAAAATGAGAAAAATAAAATGATATCAAATAGGTCCTTAGCTTCTACATAATTTTTTTTTTCTCCACAAATTATTTTATAAATTTAACATCCAAACACAAATTATCTGAAAATTAATTAACCCAACACTTTTGAAAAAAATATTATTGTGCACCAATATAATTTTCAATTTAGAACTTATGTTTTGTATTGTCCTCCTTGTAAACTGTCATATTGTCTTTATATGAATATATAAATTAGAATAGGCATTCATTAATTTTTTTATATACGTAAATCGCCTTCTTTTCCTTGTCAAATAAGCTGTAATTAATTTTGAATAATAACCTTATCATATGTATTTTTTTCATAAAAAAAAAAAAAAAATTGTGATAAGTAATCTTGATTTCAATTGTTCTTGGGTAATGTAGTTTTATAATAGGATAAATTATACTAATCACTCAGGAGTGTCTAGTAAAAAGCAAATGTTGTTTTTCAAAGTATACTAACCTACTTATCAGAATTTGTCTAAAAATGTAAGTGATAGAAAATGTGAATTGCAATGAATAGTTTTTTGATAAAATTTCCTTTTCTCAAAAGGGGACCTCTAAATTGATAATGTTGATTACTTTATAGTATTTGGTAGTTAAAAACTATAATTACTTTAAAACTATAATTCATATTAAAAACTACAACTGGGATAGGAATATGAGAGGTACCTTGTGACTGTGATCAAGGGTTCAAGAACAAGCATAGACTCTAGAGAATAGATTTTACTTCAAAAATGTTATTCCATCTAATTATAGGAAATAAAGCAATCATTTTTGTAATTTCCCCTACAAGAAATACAAAATTATCATACTCTAAGAAAGATTTAATTGTTTTTTGGTGCTAATTTATAACGTAATGAATGATCTTAGTGATCTTCCACTTGTAACACTTGTTTTTTTTCTTTTTCTTTTTTTAATTTATAAATATTATATACCTAAAAAGATGGCTTCGAAATTCAAATCTATGGTACCGAATTAAATTTGGTATGTTGTAAGTCCTATACAGAATAAATTTGATTCAGATTTTGAATCCAAGACAAATTTTTTTTTTTTTCTTTTTTTCGTGTGTGTGTGTGGACACTAGCACTATTTTCTTCTTGTTATAATCCACTTGAAATTCTATTTATATATATATATATATATCTTTTATACTATATATTAAGGTTGAATTTCTTTTTTTTTTTTTATAATAATAAATTTGATTCACGTAAGATATTATAATGAAACTCAATACATTATAATTATAGTAATGAAGATTAAATACAAACTTTACAAAGAAACTCTCCAAGTGGGAGAGAATGTCCTAATTAATACACGGAGAATAAAATCCACAAGCAAGTAGGAAGATTCGAATTACTAACCTCCTGGTAAGATGCAAGAGTTCTGACTAATCGAATTAGCCCCATTGATTAGTAAAGGCTGAACTTAGTGTCTTTAGGGGCTTTGATTTTATTTATTTATTTATTTATTTTTTAAACTATCTTGTGTTACACTAGAATGAGTAAAAAAAAAATTCGAACATATTACATATTTGTAAATTACAATTGCAGATTTGAGGAAGGGTGTGCACACCGAGAATTCATGGTAGACAGGGACGGCATTAAGAAAAGATTATAGGGGTTATGGCCTCTCTATTTCTGTAAAAATATTGTTTGTTATAGTACTTTAAATATATATATATATATAAAATAGCTCACAGTATAAAAAATATATATCTCATTCTTTTCATATTTTTCATTTCTTTTCTATTTTGCACCAAAAAAATTTCTTTATTGGTATATATATATATTTTTTAGGGAAAATTAGTCTAGGGTCTCTCCCCACTTTTCGTAATGGAAGAGATCTACAAAATTATTTCTTGATGTCTAAGGTCCCTAAACATATCACTGAGAAATTTGACCTTACCAAATCAAAACTCATCTCTCTCTCTCTCTCTCTAAACTTCTCCATTCTCAGACCTGTACAGATCAACTCTTGTTCCTCACCCCTAACATCATTCTCCAGCCGATTGAGCTCTACCTTCACCGGATCCGACCCGTGCAGCAAATTCAAGAACTCATCCGCGTCCAAACTTGGCGGCCTCTGCGGAGCTCGCCTCCTCGAACTCTTAAACGATCCCAACACTGTCAACGATTGTAGCCGTTCTCTCCGTAACTCAGTTCCGGTGCCACCGGTGACACACCTCTCATCTCCAGAAGAGAATGACAACGAACGGCCGGCTAACGAGCCGTCGCATCGTGGACGCCATTGTTTTCAGCCAAGGCACGTCGAGTCCCAGTGACGCGCTGAAGAAGGCTGGGAAGGTTCTCGAAGATCGCCAGGAGAGAAATCCAGTCGCAAGCATCATGCTCTTATCTGACCGGTGGCTGCCCTCCCAGTGTCTCTGACTCATCTCCAGAAGTGCATCTGAGGACTGTATTCGTTTCTCTGCTAAGTTCATCTATTGTATACTTTAACATGTAAAATTTCTCTGGGTTGAATAAATTTATTCAAATCAGAGAAATTTAATCTAATCATACTCTTTGATTGAGAGTTTCAAAAGCTGCAATTTTCAAATGACATACGAGTAAAAATTCGATGCAAATTGCAAAAATTAATTGTGATTGATTTATGATGCTTTATGAGTTGTGAATTTCTCTGGGTTGAGTGATTTGGGGAGGGGGGAATTTCTCTGATTTGAATAAATTTCTCTGGGTTGTTAAGGGAAATTTCTCTGGCTTTGAGAAAATTTTTCTGGGTTGAACTGAGTCCAGAGAAATTCTTTCCTGGTCCAGAGAAATTCTCTGGATTTCTCTAGTTTAAACTCAATTTGTTTAATTTTCTCTGCCTTTAATTGAGTAAAATTGGATTAGACATCCACAATATTATGTAGAATCAGAGCATTCTCATTCTAATTCATTGAATTGAATTTCATTGATTCAATTGAAAATTCAAGAATTTCACTTAATTGAATTCAGTGAATCAGTGGACTTCATCTTAATCAGTCCAATTTTACCAAAGAATAACACTGAATTGAATTTTCTCTGGTTTGGACCAGAGAATTTCTCTGGATTAAATTGAATTTTCTCTGGGTTTGGACCAAAGAATTTCACTGGATTGAATTTTCTCTGGATTGATATTGAGGGACCTTAGACATTATAAAAATATTGAGTGTCCTTTATGCTATAAAATTATAATACCAGGGACTTTAAAAAAAAACCCTATTTTCTATGTATATATTATTTATATATCATATTGTACATATATGTGTACTTGTATATATGGTGAAAAAAATTATTTATTTTTGACCTCTCTGACCATAAAATCCTGATTTTGTCCTTGATGGTACACCCATACAAAAGCGATCTTTGGTTATAATTCATTATATTATTAATTTTGACTCATTGTAATGTTAGTTTTCATATTATTTTGATTCATTTTTTTTATATATATATATATCTCATGTAATATTCGATTATAATTCTATTTTTTAGTTATGATTATATTATTTAACTTATATACAATACACACCATTTTTAGAATGTATACCATACCATTACCCATATATATGTCCACATGCATTGCAGTCTCAAATCAAATTGATATCTCATTATTTCAGAATTGAAGCCGTTTGAAGTGTACATGTCCATTTGGTTTAATTTTAAAATTATGATTTGGGTATAAAATTGTATTTTAAATTTAAAATTTTTGAATCATGATTTGAAAAGAGAAAATTTATTTAGTTGTAAGTTTTAAAAATAATTTTGAGATGATTTGAAATTTTTTCTGATTAATTAATGTATAGTTGTGAGAGAGCGTGATTAATTAATGTATAGTTGTGAGAGAGCGTGAGAAAAAAGAAAAAAAAGTAATTGATTGATTGATTAATAGTAATAAAAAAAAACTTTAAAAATAATTTTAAATTGTATTTTAAAAATATATTTAATTAAAATATTTTATTCAAATCATAATTTAAAAATAAAATTAAATCAAACGCTTCCCACGGGTTTAAAACCAAATGAATGGAAACGCGTTATTTATTTCTAGAAACAAAAGTATGACGTTGGGAGTGGCTATTGGATAACAACGATGGTAGAGAGTGGCTATTGAAATTTTAAAAGGAGTTTTAATGATGTAATAAGAGAAAACAAAAGAGAAAAAATATAGGTATTCATATCATATCACATGTGAGTCTCATTCGTAGCCACATTACTAGAGTTCTCTTTAAAACTTTAAAATTAGAGCTTTCAATCTTTATTCATTTGGATAGGATATAGAGTTCTAGAAAGAGAGTTCTAGAGGAGCTTTAAATTGGTGGAGCTCACTTGTGATGTGATGTGTGTCTGTGTGTCTGTTTTTTGTACTTTTTTCCCTTGCCACGTGTGTAGAACTAAAATATTAGAACTTTCTATCATTGTTGTAGAGGGAATAGATTGGATTGGATAATGTTGTTTGGGTCCACCGCATAAGTTTTATTTCATAATTTAAATTGTTAAATTTTTGACTTTTTGTGCAGAAATTTTTTATACAAAAATTAAATTAATTTAATATTTAAAAATACATGATTTTATTATATTTATTTTAAAAAATAAAGAATAAGTGTAATTTAATATGTACAAAAAAAAAATATAGGTACAATCTATAAACAATCTGATTTTTTTTTTTTTTAAAACAACAATCTAATTTATAATCTATATATATATATATAGGTATAATCTATACCCAATCGTTTTTTTTTTTTCCTTAGAAAGAATAATCTGGTTTATAATCTATAGGTTATACAATATAGGTGTAATCTATTCGTCGCCACATCACTAGAGTTCTCTTTAAAATTTTAAAATTAGAGCTCTCAATCTTTATTCATTAGATAAGGATTTAGAGCTCTACAAAGAGAGTTCTAGAGGAGCTTTAAATGGGTGGAGCTCACTTGTGATGTGATGTGTGTATCTGTGTGTTTGTTTTCTGTATTTTTTTTCATTGCCACGTGTGTAGAGCTCAAATATTAGAGCTTTCTATCATTGTTGTAGAGGGAATGGATTGGATTGGATAATGTTGTTTGGGTCCATGGCATAAGTTTTATTTAATAATTTAAATTGCTAATTTTTGACTTTTTGTGCAAAATTTTTTTATACAAAAATTAAATTAATTTGATATTTAAAAATACATGATTTTATTATATTTATTTTAAAAAATAAAGAATAAGTGTAATTTAATATGTACAAAAAAAAATATAGGTATAATCTATAAACAATCTGATTTTTTTTAAAACAACAATCTAATTTATAATCTATATATATATATATATATAGGTATAATCTCTACCCAGTCGTTTTTTTTTTTTTTCCTTAGAAAGAATAATCTGGTTTATAATCTATAGGTTATACAATATAGGTGTAATCGATACGCATTCTCGCTTCACTTTTTTAAGACATTTATATTATGAATAATTTATATAAAAATTTACAAAATGAACTGTATACTCACGGGGGTGATAATATAGGATTTTATATGAAAATTTTGTATAAATTTTTTATTTGTATAACACAAAATTTTCATGCAGAGTCATGTGGATCAATGTGAAAATTTTCATTTTAAAGTAAAATACTATGAAAATAAATTTATTTACTAGAATAACATTGTCATATCATTTTGATAGAGTTTTATATAAATTTTAAGTATAAAGTTTTTCAAAATTTTTTTTCCCCAATACGGGAAGAATTAGCTTTTGGGAATTCTGTTCGTGGTTGTGTTGGAAAAAAATGATTTTTGGGGACTTTAATTTAATATTAAAGTGTGGTGACTTTAATTAAATATTAAAGTGGGTCCTAACCATTTTTTGTGTTGGGTCCAAGTGAGCCAAAAATCATTGGGTTTTGAATAAGAAATTGCCAAGAAATTACTTCATGATATTAGATTCATGAATAGGATTTTAAAGAGTATTTAATATTTTTTCTTGGCTAAAGGGTGTGAATCCTTTAGGCATCCATACTTTTCATTTTGTGGAAAGGGGCTATGGATGCTTGGTGTTTTAATGACTAGCCTTAAAGGCTAGAGGCTTTTCCTCTCTCCCCTATACATGTATAAATTGAGACCCTCCTGTCAAGTTTCAATATAGAAATTTTTGCTTCCATTTTACAAGTCAGTTTGCTTGATAGTTCCTATTGTGAGAGAGTGCTGCCATTGTTTTGTTCGCTAAGCTAGACAGATAGTGCTTCTGCCGTAGCTGGTTTTGACCGTCGTATCCTGGGAGACAGACGCCGGGTTTCCTTAAGCACTCAACCCGTGAGGCAGCGAAATCTGTTTTAAGGAAACTGCTTCCGTTCAGGCTTCGGTTTTGTTTCTTTACCCTTTATTGTTTTTTGTGTATTTCTGTTGAAATTTAGTTGTAATTATCAGTATATGTTCTTGGTATATAATTTGTTTTCTTCATAAATTTATTTATTTAATTTCACAATTTTGAACAACAAGCTTAAAACAGATTTATATATCTTTTCTATGAAATTGATTGAATAGATTTATATAGACTATTAGGTTAGCTTTGTATAATGTTACTAGGAATTGTTGCGAAATTGCTCACTATTTCAATGATTGTAAATTATGCAATGGTACTCTCTAATTGCTTAGTTTAGTTAGAATTCTCTATCATAATTTGCATGAATTTTAAGGTTATAAAATATAATTTATGGATGTTGCAATTTTGACATGCTAATTCTATTCTAGTCTCAATTTGTTACATGCTTATTATTTTCTAGGCTAGATTACATAATTTAATGTATTTGGAATTATAGAGTTTTATGAATTGTGTACATGATTAATCTAAATTATCTAATTGTGTGCATTAATCTAAATTATTTAATTGGGTGCATTAATCTAAATTATTTAATTGGGTGCATTAATTTGAATTTATTTGGGTGCATTAATCTAAATTATCTAATTGGGTGCATTAATCTGAATTATTTAATTAGGTGCATTAACTTTGAATTTGACTTATCTATTTGGAGTTATTAGTTTAAATGTTTATTATGAATTAATTTCATTCATGACTCATGAGTATTGAACTTTATTTTAAAGTTGTAATTTAATTTTGAAGTTACAAATTGTATTTTGTTTTGGTACCTTATATTAGTTAGTTACTTATATAATTAATAGTTGGTTAGATGGTTTCAATTATTTTTTATAATTAAATTTTTTAGATTATTTGTTTGTATTTTGTTGTGGTTTGCTACTAACTTTCTTTATAGGGATACCAATGCGGAAAACAAATATAAAACCAAATGAATAGTATTTGGGATGTAAAAACAAAAATGTTTGGACTACTAACTTTTGTGTTGAATAGGAATACCTAAGCGTGGTAAGGTTTTTGGACTAAATAGAATCCTTATGGATTGGCTATTTTATTTAAATGTTTGAAGCATGTTTTTTGCTTGAGATGTAGTTGGTTTGTTTATCAATTTGTGGTAGCAAGTTTTGTTTGCTTGTTTTGTTAGAAGCATTTTATATGCGTGTAATTGTTATAGCAATTTTTTAAATTGTTTGTAAGTTTGGAACTTGGTTTGTGTAGACACCCCATTTTTGACCGTTCTCAAGACTTGGACGTCACCGCTTGGAACACTCGGTGATTATCCATGTTTGTGTTCGTTTGGAGTTCCCGGAAGTCTCGGCTCGCGCGCCTTGCCTCAAGATCTCCGAACTTGACTGTTTAGTGTCTGGTTTTACACCAAACACTTGTGTTTTGCCTTGGAGAGGCAGGGTAGGGCTTGTAGACCATCCCCACCCACCACCGGCAGTGGCTAGAGGCCACCGGCTGGTTTTTGCTTCCATCGGCACTTTTTATTGCCGGCCGACACTTTTTGTTGCCGGTCAGCACTATTTAGTGCCGGTCGGCACTACTTTTGGCCAAGATGGCATTTTTGGCCGGCCGACTACTGTGCATCTGCTTTTGCAGATATTTTAAGACAGCTGTCTTGCTTTTTGCTCCCCTCCATACACGTGTATGGAGGGATCTCCCTCTTATGAAGCTTGTCTTGTAAGCTTTACAAGACAAGAAGTTCCATAAAGGGAGGGGCTTGTCTCTTGGCTTGGGAGGTTAGACACTTGAGATATTTTGAGAGCTTAGACAGCCATTGTTAAGCTCTGGTTTTAGGGTTAGGGTTAGATACACATCCTACCTCTCTTTCCCTCTCTTTTGTGCTCTAGGTGTTTTGTGTCTTACTATTGCACATAAACACCTAGTGTTTCACCTTTGTCTAGCTACTGAGGTTCTAAGGGACTAATTTTGAAGTTTTGGTGTTGGATTTAAGCCAAGGGAGGCCATTGGAGCACCATTGTTGAAGGGGTCATCAAGGGTAAGAAACTAACACCTTTATTCCCCATTTTTGCATTGATTTTCTACCTATCTTAGAGCTGTTTTCGTGCTTATTGTATAACACAAAAAAGTTCTGTTTTTAAGCCCTCGTGATTGTTTATTAAGAGTGTTTTGTGGTTTGAGGGTGTTTGACCCCTCTTAGGCCTTGAAAGGCCTCATTTTGTGCTATTTTGTGCTAGTTTCGGGACTTTGGGGTTTGGGCCTCTTCACCACCAAAATCTTGAGGGATTTCAGTGGTGGAGATGGTGCCTTGAAGTCTCTAGAAGGAGAGGGCTACCCCCTCTCCTTGTTGTTCTTGAAAAGGGCATGTTTTGGCCTCTAAAGGGAGCCTATGTTTGAGTGTGTGTTGAGCATGTATAGACTGTTTTTCATGCTTATTTTCCCATAATATAACATGATTTTAAATTGGTTTTGGTACTCCATGCATGCTTAGCATAGTTGCCATGTAATGCCTTGTGATCCCTTAACATGTTTTAGGTTGTGTGCCTTTGTTTCTAGCATGTTTTAGGCTTACATTTGTGAAGATTTTGTGCTTATCTTGACATGTTTTAGGTCTGTCCACAAGTGTTTGGGTTGATTTTGGCATGCATCATACATCCCCTTTGCATTTTGGCTTGTTGGCCTTAAGTGTGTGAGTGTGTAGCATGCCATTCTTGCATTGATTTGGTGATTTGGGACCATCCACCATGTCATTTCAGACCTCATAGTATGCTTGCATGCTTGCTTTAGTTGTTCCTTTAATGCCTTGTAAGGTTGTCATCTCATGCTCCATGTTTTGGTGATTATGCATGCCTTTGTTTTTGTGTCATTTGGATGCCATCTAAGTGATCCTTAGGCCTTGTATTAATGTCCTAAAACTCTGTTTTTGGTCAATGAGTTCATGCCATGTTTGGTCTTGCTAAGTGTAGTTCAATACTCCATTGGTTTGTTTTGAGCACTTAGGCCATTTGTTGCATGCTTGGCTTGATTTATTGCTTGGTTTGGCACCATGTTTTAGCATGATTTTAGAGCTCATGTTGCATGCTAATCGTCCATGAAATCTCTTGTCAAGTGTGCTTGAATGTTGCTTGCTTAATGCTTGAGGTTTGGACCATAACATGTGTATGTGTGCATGTGTGTTTAGCCTCCATTTTTGGGCATTTTGGTTACTGTTTTGGGCCTTATTAGAGCTGCCCAAGTCTTGTATAAGTCCATCTTTACATCCATTTGCATGGTCCCATGTTTGCTTGTATGTTTGCATAAGCTTGTTGCCATGTCATGTTGCATCCTTAGCTTGCATGCTTAGGTTGCATTGCATCTTGCATGCATGCCTTGTTCCTTGACTTGATGATAGGAATTGGGCCTTAATTTGTTTGATTGGTTTGCATTTCATTTGACATGAAAGTTGCATACTTGATTCTTTGGGCCATCATGCATGTAAATGCGTGATTGGTGGTCCGAGAATCGAGGCACATGCCCCTTTGAGTCACTACCATGATAAGGGACATGGTTGGTGCATATATGCCTTGAAATGTGCTGCCATGCTTTGCCTTGCCCTCTGTTGCTGTCATTTGCAGATTCTGCAGGAACACTCTGCCGACCGGCAGTGTAAAGTGCCGACCGGCAATCATTTCTCTGCCGACAGCTCCACTTTGTGCCGGTGGCCACATCCCACTGCCGGTGGCAATTCCATGCAGCCGGTGATGTCTCCCAGCATCCAAGGAAGCAGTCCTGAGGTTTTGGCAACCTCCAGAGGAGTGAAGGAAGGAAAACAGAGGCAGCTCACGCATGGCGGCGCATTTCCCAAGGCGATTTACTGTTTTCTTAGTTTAATTAAATTTGCTTAGTTGATTAGGCAATTTGTAATATTTAATTAGCTTGCGTAGTTAATTAATTTGTAATATTTATTTGATCCCTCCGAGTGAGGGTAAATCTGTAATAAGTGTGTGTGGGTGGTGTGTATGTCTTCCAATCCCCACTTCTTTCTTCCCTTTTATTTACCTGCTTATGATGGTAGATTAGGGCATCTTTAAAATTAGCATACCTTATGCTATGCATGCGTGCATCCATACATTTGTATTACATACATTAGGCTCGGTACATCACGCTAACTGCATCTGTACTTCAATTCACAAATTGAATATGTGGTAGTTGATCACATTTCACATGCCACGTTTAGGGTTAGCCGAGCCTGCCTAGATTGCATTTTTGCATGTGATGCATTAGCCATTTTTAACATAAACTAGGACATGCATGTTTGTTGACTAGTTTACTGTTTTGGCACGGAGTACGACGTAAGTATTTATGCTTTAGCATGCCGCATGTGTGTGAGTGTTGCCATGACAGTATGCCTGCCATGCGGCTAAGTGCTTATGTGTTAAAATGTTTTAATGCCTGTGGGTGGAGGTTGGATTGTTTGAGTTGGAAAAACTCGTTGAAATCCGTATTTTAGCCTACTTGCGAGTAGCAAATTCCAAAGCGCTTTTCAAAACAAACGGATATGCAATGCTTATTTCCAAATTAGGCAATCTAGTCTATACTTGTTTGCTGCGCGCATAACATAGTAATTCTAGGCTAATAAATGGAATAAGAACACGTAACGTTTTCAAAATCGGATATCATGGTTAGTAGAGGCCGGTCTTCGGACCGGGCGAAAGGGGGTGCTCATAGCTGACCTTCCCCGATCGTACCCAAGCTCCCGAGCCGAGACAACTCCGGTGATGACGGACATGTGGCCTTCGGCACCGAGTCAGGGTTTCCTAAATTTCCCCATTTCAAAATATTTAGGTGGCGACTCTGTATCTGGCAAAGCAGTCCATGTTTGGCACTACTTTTTCAAAAAAATCTGTTTCTCAAAACGATTTGTCAGATTTGGACTCTTTGGTTCAGATTAAGAACCGTGACAACAAAATCGCGAGTCCGAACTGTAGTAGCATAAGGCCCCCCCCTCCGCGGGCGCGTTTACAGTTTCTGGCGACTCTGCTGGGGACTTTAGAGAGCTTGACTCGAACTCGTGATATCCTGTTTTGATCTCATTCATATGTTTCTTTGCATTGCATGTGCATTGGTGCGCCTAGGAACACAGTGTTTGCCATCTGCCATTCCTGAACGGTTTGCCGGAGGCTTGTCTTGTCAAGGCATGACCATAAGTAGGGGTGGGCAACGGTTTATCCGATCCGCAAAAACCGCCCAACCCGCCCAATCCGCACACAAATGGGCGGTTTCGCAAATACAATGCGGGCGGATGCGGTTTAAAATATGGCATCTTTGCGGGTTGCGGGCGGGTTGCGGGTTTAACCCGCACCCGCAAGAAACCGCCCGCACTTTATTTATTTATTTATTTTTTATCTTAACTATTGTTTTCATTTTTATATCCCACCTAAATATTTTTGTCCAAAACAAAACACCCTTTATTTTTTAAACTTACTCTAGCATTACATTTGCTAATAATATTATATCAATTGAAACTGAATAAATACTAATCATATTATTATTGTTATATAACTAAACTTGTCCCGGATGAAGTGTGATTTGAAATTTTAAATTCCTTAATGAATATGTAGTTATAGTTTAGGATTTTGAAATATATGCTTGTGTTAGTTTATGAATTGATTTAAGATTTTGAATGATTTGTTTGTATTACGAATTGATTTTGTTGTATTTTTAATTTTATAAGTTTTAATTCATTAATTATTAATGTTGGAGCATTTTAGAAAATGGGGAGAAAATGACCCAAAATAAATATTTACAAAATGAGAAAAAAAATAAGGCTCAAAAATAATTTTTTGAAGCAAAAAGTCCAATCCACAAACCGCCCGCAACCGCCCGTACATCCGCGAACCCTACCCGCACAAACCGCAAACCGCACTGCGGGCGGTTGCAGGTTGTCTTTTCCCCAAACCGCATAAATGCGGGCGGGTCCAATCCGATCCGCAAACCGTCCAAATCCGAACCGCGAACACCCCTAACCATAAGGCTGACCGGCTATGGGCTCTGACAGTATGGGAACACAAACCCCGGTTTTTACCGAGGCACCCTTTTCGACCATTCGACCTAGTGCATATTCGGATCCATAGTGACCATTCCAAGTTAGGACAGGTTGCTTACCCGATGTTAGGTTGTTTGAAAACCGCTGCGTGCGTAGTGAAACCCTAGCTCCTGACAAAATAGGACAGGGAAACCCTACCCCAACATAGGGGTGTTTTTGTTCTCTTTACTTGCTATGTGCTTCTAGAATGTATTTCTACAGGGAAAGTACATGTCAGTTTGCAAGTTTGAGTATCAGGCCTGAGGACACCAGTATCAGTATCAGTTATGAGAATCAGTTATCCGCGGGTATCAGGGTTCAGTTTTCGGGAACAGTGATTTCTGGGAACAGTGATCAGCAGTAGGGTACAGTTGTTTGGCTACACCCGTGTTTGATTAGTTTGGGCTGAAATGCTGTCTGTTTTTCCTTTCAGTTCAGAGAGTCGCAGAGTTGATACAGAATAGCCAGTGTCTCCCCTTGCCGAGGCAGGATTTATGGCGGCACAAAATTCAGAAGAAATTGTGGTTATGACGGCTGCATTGGAGCAGGGGACCGCTTCGCAGAGTGAGGCCAGCATCAATATGTCACATCCACCCAGGTCACCCGTTGTGCACCCGGTCTGGGCTCCCCAGTTATACCAGGCTCGTGAGCCCACCACCTTTGAATTGACGGGGATGATAGGTAACCTCCAGAGGTCCGTGGCCGACCTGGCCTATGGAATGTCGGCTTCACCGCCAGCGGCGCCATATGCCGGGAATTTCATACCACAGGAGCCCCCGCTACTGGGGTGGATTGTGATAGAGCTCAGCCAGCCAGAGGTGGCTTCCAACTACAGCCACGACATGCCAGCACCAACCCAGACCCTCGATCAGGCTGAGGCCAGAGGAAAAGACAAGGCAAAGGTAGATGCCGATCCTATTGAACAACTGCTGTGGGCAGTCGAGGCTTTGAAAGTCAGAGGGATGAACAAGCAACAAACATCTGCGATCGTGACCAAAGCTGTGGATGATGCTTTCCCCACTCCAATCAAAGGCAGTTCAAGCCAGACAGAAAATCGGGATGGGCCCCGTCATGCCCAACAATCCCTGTCGTTCCCAATCCTGCACCGGGAAAGGGTCAAAAAGCCAAGGCAGTGCCAGCCGACCCTTTCGCTAGCGCATCTGGCAAGAATCCTCAAACTTCAAAGTACCTGCCCCGAGGGCGCAGGGTCTTTCACGACCTCTACATGCCTTGTCTAGGGCATTACTAATATTGGCGAAGAATGGGCATCTTAAACCTTTGGAGCCTCGGCCACTCCCGAAGAATCTCCCCGCCACGCATGATGCTACCTTGTACTGCGCGTACCACCAACAGTCCGGCCACAGTACCGATGGTTGTTTCCGCCTTCGTCATGAAGTGCAAGATTTGATCGACAACAAGGTTATCCTTCCACCCACCTCAGCCAAGTCCGTTACCACCCAGTTGTTGGATTTCGAGGGCTCAGATACTGCGAGTATGTAAAGTGAACCGCCTGCGGGCGACATTTGGTATATTTTGGATGTAGCGTCTGGCACGCATTTTTGAGCATCGGTGAAATTGAGTTTTGTAAATCCTGGCTTGGGTGTCGAGTCAGTCTTTTGTTTTGAGTCTGTCTCTTTGTCTTGAGTCAATCTTTTTACTTAAGGGTCTGTCTTGTTGTATCGAGTCAGTCCCCTTTGTATATAATACCAGGTGATTCTGGGGGTTGTTGCCTCGAACACCGTTTTGTTTTGTAATTATCTATTTTTGTTTTGAGTCTGTTTTTGCCAAGGGGCCAGTTACACCAACAAATCTGAATGGAACAGCTGTTGCTATCTCAACTTCATGCTTGCTTTCAGCATAAATGCCAGAAAATTTGATTGGGCTGACAGTACATCTCGCCTGCTCTCCTGCGCGCCAAACTCATTGCATTAACCTAAGTTTTTCAAAAAGCAAACCTTTTGAACACTGCAGTGATAAAAACGAAGAGGAAGGAATTCCTCGGGTTTTGCAAAATTTTGATCACTTTGAGAGAAAGAGAGGCGTGCTAAGCCCTGAATGAGTCAAATCATGCTTGTTGGCGTGAGTATTGAGGAGGATCCTGGCTGGATCCAGATTGGTTCCACACTATCTTCGGCGCGAGCGATTTGTCGCTTTCTTAAAAACTTTCAAAAACAAATGTTTTAGGCGGCCCTGCGAAGACCTGTGTGGAATCGCTCTTGAGATTGCGCAGCCTAGGACCGCTCTCAGCCTCAAGATTCAACCCGCCCGTTTCGAACCTTGAACCCGTTCAGAACATCTAAACGGCCGACTGTCAGAGAAGGCCCGTGTGGCCAGTTTTGAAGTAGCCTTCAACCAAGAGGCATCAAAGCCGAATCAAAATGAGTAGATCTCACCAGAAGAAGCTCGTGGAGCAACCGGGATGGATTCTTCCGCAAATCATTGCAACAGCCGTTCTCCTAGACACAGGGAGGCTTCAATTTCAGGAACCATTTGGCATGGACTTGGTACGCTTTTACCCTTTCAGAGGCTCGCTGGGCCGAAAACCCGGAAGGGCGACCCAGGCAAAAGTTAGAGCAAGAGAAAAATACAAAAAAGCAAAAAATACAAAAAAAGAAGAAAAGAAAAGAAAAAGAAAAATGCGAAAAAAAAAGAAATGAACAAAAGAAAATAAAAAGAAGCTTGCAAGGTCGAAAACCCGCATCGGGCGCCTTGGCAAAAGTGAGAGCCTAAAAAAAAAAAGTGAAGGTTAAAATACCCGAGTGTACCTTAACCGGAACTACGTGAGGCTTGATTCCCATGTTTGGGATACGTAGGCAACTTCATCATGAAGTCCAGCCCCCAACGCTTTCATAGCGTCTCAGTCCATGCAATGGTTTCGATTTCATCCCAAAGTCCAGTTGCCAACACCCTTCAAGGTGATTGTGTCCATATATGTGTTGTGACCGTCTTCGTCATCTCTGTGTCCGAGAGTTCGACCACCGCCAATGAAGACTGTCTGCGGATTGCTGCGGCACCATCCCAAACAAGGGGCAACTTTCCGTTGCCGCGAGCCGGCGTGAGACGCCGTTCAAACCAGGGGTAACTTTCCGTTGCCTCCCGCCCCCTTCAAACCAGGGGCAATTTTCCATTGCCTCCGATCCAAGGTTGCGCGTCTCAAAGAGTAAGTTCCATGCCTGTTGAGCATTGACTGTTTGAAAAATAGTTTTTTTGAAATTTTTTACTGAGGTTGACTATTTTCTCGAAAACTATTCCATTTTCCAAAACTGGACCATTGTCTTGGACCCAAAAGTAAAAATTTTCAGTGCTTACAGCCTGACTTGCATGATTTTTAAATAAAAAATCGAACGAGTACGTTAATCCGACTCTTATTTTGATCAAACTTGTTTTAGTAGAAAACCAAAACAAAAAATGGTTAAAATGATGAACTAGGGGCACAGTTGAGCCAGGCGTTCTGTCTTTCCCCCGTCATCGACGTACTTGCCAGAAGAGCGCTCTACCCGTCAGAAGAAATAGCTGTGAGCTAACGGTATTGAGCATGAACCCACACCTTTCTAGTTATCCATCAATCACCCCGGGGAGGGATGAAAAATGAGAGAATGAAGAATAGAGAGGTGTAAGTTGAGAGAAAAGTGAGGAAAAAGGGTTTTGAGAGAAAATCCGAGCTCGAGAGTCGAGTGATGTGAGAATCACAAATCAGAAGGAGGTGGGAAACAATACCCAGATTGAACTGACTCCTCGTGGTCCGAGGTCCCCCATCTTCGCTAACGCGTCTGTGTGTCGTGTCTCTTTTATTTGACGGTCTCGTCTTTTGTTTTTAGTCTTTCCCGAGCGTGTCTCGTTGTGTCTAGGTCGTGTACCTCTTTGTTTGAGTCCTCCCCGCTGTGTTCAGTTGTAGGCTCGATACCCCGGTTAAGAAAACCCCTTTTCCGAAAGTTAATCGTTTATGCTCAGAATGTTGTGCCATTCTCTATATCCGATTGTATTTCAACTTCAGCTGGTTTCACCGCTGTAGTCCATCTTGTCAGATTGGGCCGTTTGTTCAGAATTTGCTGTGTGCAGAATGAAACGAATGCTGTGTTATGGGCTGTATGCAGATTAATCCCCAACAGAGTAAGGGCTGTGTGTCCAAGAATCAGGCAGTGGGTTGCTTGGGTTATTTTGCTGTTGGTTGTTTAATTATCTGATTATTACAGTGCAAGTGTTCAATTTTCAGATAACCAATCAATTTCATTTACATTGAGGTGTAACATGATGGAATGCGATGCAATGCATGAGATATGTAAATATAACACTTTTTAAGCAAAAATCTGTTCATTTCATAATCTTTTTCAAGTACAAAGTTTTGAGGAAAACAAAATCTGCCTGCGGCAGTACAAGGTAATCTAACTACCAAAGAAAAAAGGAAAAGTACAAGAAAGAAGAAAAACAACAAAAATCCGCATCTGTGTCGAGCACTCCAAGGGCCATCAGTCTATCCTGGTCCTCTTCCTGGACGAGGGTCCAGGAGCATCATCAGCATCGTCGTCAGAGCCCGAGCTAGAACCGCCTCCGGTCTCCTCCTCCGATGACTCGGACTCCGCCTCTGACTCCTCGTCATCATCATCATCCGGGACTGGAGCTCGCGAGCTGCTCCCGACATGAGCACGCCCCGCCTTGGAGCGGGGGAATACTCGGCCCTCCTCATCTCTCCCCCGGGCAGGGACGGAAGGTCCAGCTAGAGCACCTCCTGCCATGGGAATCTGGAAAGGGGGCTGAAAAAGTACATAAAAGGGAAATGCATCAGTATACTGTAGACAGTTTATCAGTGCAGAATGCAATGCAGAGTACAGTGTATGAATATCGTGAGCAGTCTATCAGTGCAGAATGCAGTGTATGAGTACAGTATGAGAATGCCGTGAGCAGTCTATCAGTGCAGAATGCAGTATATGAGTACATTATAAGAATGCCGTGAGCAGTTTATCATCGCAGAGTGCGGTGCAGAATGCAGTGTATGCAGTGTATCAGATACTGTGAGATCAGTGTATCAGGTGTTGTGCCGTGCATCAGATTATGTAAAGCAGTGTATGAATGGTTTGAGGCCAGTGTCAGAAGGACATACCGGTATGCTGTAGAGGGCTAGGAGGTCAAATGTCCGCTGAAGCATCCCCATCATCGAGGCATTCATCGCCAACGACTGACGGGTGTACTCAGAAGAAGCCTGCAAAAGTATTAGATGCATTAATATTCTGTGGAATATCAAATAAACTGAAATGACATGACTATACAAAGTGCAGTAATACATACCGGAGGTAAGTCGGGGACACCGACGAACTCGTGATCAGCTGGCGGAGGGGCGAAGGGGATCTGATAGGTCGCCCCACCCTGCCCCTGGAAAGTCAGTACAGCCGGCAGGGCGGGCCAGCCAGTCCCCCGTCCTTCTTGAGCTTCGCCCCTGCCATGGACTCGGGCCCTCCTCGCAGCCCCTACTCCAACTCCCGCTCCGGCCTCAGCCGCGGATGCCACAGGCCTGGCCCCCTCTGCTCGATGGTCGCCGCTCAGAGGTTGCATCAGGTACGTCTGCACGTACTCCCGATAGTCTCCGGTGCCTCTGAAGCCGGCCTCCTCCCAACCAATGGTGTAGTCATCCATCTGCTCGCTGGTGAGCCTCTCGGTCTCCCTCATATGCGCAGGAGGGTGAACCGGGACTATCTGCTCAGGTAACCCCAGGGTCTGGCGTAGGAAACGCTCCCCTAGGTACCAAGCCCGACAGACCGGGCCCTCTAGCAAGATCCAGAAACGTGAGGTCTCATCGGCACCGGCAAACCGATCTCGAGTCACAGCTGGCAACGGAGCCCACGGCCGCCAAGTGATCTGAAAGTGACAGACAGTTTGTTATCTACTGTTATTGAAATATACAGTGGGAAAGCGAAGCTTAAATGAACTGCAAGTAAAACATACCTCGGTCGGGGTAATGGTGTCGAAGTATCGGCGGAAAAAGCCGAAAGTCTCTCGCGGCCGCCGGGTGCATCTCCCGTCAAAGCGCCGTGAGAAGGGGACGACCAGGGGAGTCTCTGTGACTGGTACGGGGGCAAGCCTAGGAAAGTAGGCGTAAACCCACAACTGCAAAACAGATGTCAGTATGACTATCGAATAAAGCAGAATACAGAATAAAGCAGAAATGGCAGAGCCGTGTGTTGTGCAGTGTATTGTGTGCAGTGTACAGTGTGAGCAGTGTACAGTCAGTGTGAAGCAGAATGTATGTGTGTGCCATGTGTACAGTATACAGCAAGTATAAAGCAGACTACAGTGTGTGCAGTGTACAGAGTACAGACAATATCGGACAGAAATGAAAAGCGGAGAAGGAATGTACCTCCCAAGCTCGCCAGTAGCCCCCGAGCAACTGGCTGCTGCTGCGCGAAGCCGAGCTCATGTACCCGTAGAGAGTGGCTAGAGCGGCGCCACCCCAGTCATAATGCAAAATGTCCCGGACGTCCACCAGTGCGCTGAGTAAGCAGAGAGGCACGGTGTTCGCCCGGTCGGCGAAGATGGTCGTCCCGAATAAGAACATCAGGAAGCCGCGGGCGTACCTCTCCATGTCCTCCTGAGTCATCTGCGCCTCCTCCTCCAACACGGGCTGGACCCTAAACTGTACCTCGAACCAGGAGTACCGCACGAAGCCTGGACGAGCAAGAGGTGGGGCCTCCCCCAGTAGATGGACCTGAGCGGCGGTCCACTCATCCATGTCGATATCGAATGGGATCGGATCACCCCCTACCCCGATGCCAGTGAGCATCGAGAAATCGTAAGGGGTCATCGTCATGTCCCCTGCAGCGGAAAAGTGAAACGAATCGGTGGTGTCCCACCATCTCTCCGCCAGAGCGGCAAGGAGAGGTCTGCAGGTGGAAAGCCTGGAGAGTCCTCGGCAGAAGGCGCCAAAGCCCGCCTGGTCCACTATGCGTCGGACCGCGTCAGGGAGCTCATCGTACCACTCCCGAGCGCCAGTGTTCCCATACCCGCGGATGGTATGGGAACCCTCCTGTAAACAGAAAATAACAATTGCAAGACAACATTCAAAATGCAGTTTTGAAAAAGCAGATGAAGCATGTGTGCAAGTTTGTCAGATTCAGACAAATACCGGGTGCCGGTGTGCTTACAGTGAACTACAACGTGTGATGTGTCAGCGTGTTTGGGTGTTTCAGAACAGATATAGCATGTGTGCAAATTTAACAGATTCAGACAAATACTGGGTGCCAGTGTGTATGCAGTGAAATACAGTGAGTGCAGTGTGTTTGAGTGATTCAGGGCTAGTGCAGTGTGTGTGCATGTGTCAGTCTCGAGCAGATGTCAGTTGTATGTATGTTTACAGTCAACTACAGTCTACGGTATATCAAATTCAAGCAGTTAAAGAGTACAGCTAACTATGACAGTTTTGTATCCTACATTGCGGAAAGTAAAGCAGAAGAAAGAAAGTTACCTCGGAAACGCTGAAGGAAAGGTGGGAGGTAGGCTCACGCAGTAGTAGCTCAGGCGTCACGTGCCTCTCGAAGCTCCGGAACTGACGCAGGCCGTCGGGGGGCAGAACATGGATCGCCGGTCGGTAGGTCGCCGGGTCGAACGGGCGCTCGCTCAACGGTAGGAGCTCGACCTCGGGATCCATCTCGTGGTCCGGAAGAGTCCCGCCACGTGGAATGTCGTCCGCCATATCGAAAATGATGAGAAAATGGCCGGAGGAAGGAAAACCGGGCCGGAATACGAAGAGTCAACCGGAAAGTCAACTCCCGAGAAGGTCGAAAATGGCCGGGAAGGCCGGAATGTGAAAAGGCACGGGAATGAAGAGGAAAACAAGGGGAACAAACCCCGAAAAGGCGGGAACGCCAAACGAGGCACCGAAACAAAAATGTGATCGGTTGAAAATGTCCGAAACGCGAAGAAAATCGCGAATCCGACGACGAAACGGGCGTAGAACGCGAAGAAACGGAGAAACGGGGAAGGAAAAACGCTCTAGAGAGAGAAAGTGAAGGTTTTCGGCGGTGAAGGAAGTGAGGATTAGGGTTTGGGAACCCTATTTTATAACACCCGTGGTGAATTGTCAAAACTGCCCCGACTCAGCAACTTTTTGCCGGTCGGCAACATTTTGTGCCGGCCGGCAGTATTTTGTGCCGATGGATTTATTTTTCAGCCGGTGGACAGCCGGTGGCCTCCCCTTCCGGCCGGTGGTGTTCCCACAACCTTGTTTAGGCCATATGAAAAGTTTTTGGTCTTCATAGCTCAGGAAAGTGCAAGAAAGAGCATCTCCGATGCTCAACCGGCCTCCGTTTTGACCTCGGACTGCGGCTTCCGTGCGTGGCACTCCAATTCATACAAGGTGTATCCTTTTCGTATCCTTTTGACTTTTACAAGATCCAAAAGTTGCCCCATGTGTATCGCATATCAATCGCACTGTTTTGTGCATTTCAAACTGGCGCACTGTTTTGTGCATTTCAAATCGTCGCACTGTTTTGTGCATTTCAAACCTGCGCACTGTTTTGTGCATTTCAAACCGTCGCACTGTTTTGTGCATTTCAAACCGGCACACTGTTTTGTGCATTTCAAATCGTCGCACTGTTTTGTGCATTTCAAACCTGCGCACTGTTTTGTGCATTTCAAACCGTCGCACTGTTTTGTGCAATTCGAATCATCGCACTGTTTTGTGCATTTCAAACCGTCACGCTGTTTTGTGCATTGCATTCCGTTGTGCAGTTTTGCGCATGTTAATTACATTACCTGCGTAGACCGCATGTTTGTAATCATTTCTTTACTTGCGTAGACCGCATGTTAATTACATTACCTACGTAGACCGCATGTTTGTAATCATTTCTTTCTTTGCGTAGACCGCATATTTATTGTTCAATTTCTTTACCTGCGTAGACCGCATGTATTGCTTGCGTAGACCGCATAATTGTTCAATTTCTTTCTTTGCGTAGACCGCATATTTATTGTTCAATTTCTTTACCTGCGTAGACAGCATGTATTGCTTGCGTAGACCGCATAATTGATCAATTTCTTTACCTGCGTAGACCGCATGTATTGCTTGCGTAGACCGCATAATTGTTCAATTTCTTTCTTTGCGTAGACCGCATATTTATTGTTCAATTTTTTTACCTGCGTAGACCGCATGTATTGCTTGCGTAGACCGCATAATTGATCAATTTCTTTACCTGCGTAGACCGCATCTTTATTAATTTCATCACCTGCGTAGACCGCATGTTTTGATTGCGTAGACCGCATGTTTTGATTGCGTAGACCGCATCCATATTAATTTCATTACCTGCGTAGACCGCATGCTTTGATTGCGTAGACCGCATATTTATCAATTTCTTTACCTGCGTAGACCGCATGTTTTGATTGCATAGACCGCATCCATATTAATTTCATTACCTGCGTAGACCGCATGTTTTGATTGCGTAGACCGCATATTTATTAACTTTCATTATCTGCGTAGACCGCATGTTTTGATTGCGTAGACCGCATGTTTTGATTGCGTAGACCGCATATTAATTTCATTACCTGCGTAGACCGCATGTATTGCTTGCGTAGACCGCATATTAATTGTTCAATTTCACTACCTGCGTAGACCGCATGTTTTACTTGCGTAGACCGCATATTTATCGTTCAATTTCTTTACCTGCGTAGATCGCATGTATTGCTTGCGTAGACCGCATCATTGTTCAAATCCATTGCTTGCGTAGACCGCATTATATCATTACCTGCGTAGACCGCATGTTTCGTTTGGGTAGACCCCGTATTAATTTCATTGCTTGCGTAGACCGCATGTATTGCTTGCGTAGACCGCATAATTTGTTGATTTCATTACCTGCGTAGACCGCATGCTTATGATCAAATTCGTTGCCGGCGTAGACCGCATGCTCCACTTACATGTTTGTATTTCCACAGCATTGTTATGCTCCCCACTTGCTTTGCGCTGTCACGCATTTCGAGTATACTACTATGCATGTTGCTAACGATATTGTACCTGTTAAGTTTGTTTTCTTTTCAGGTACGATATTGTATGTACGGTTCATTTGAGGCTGGTGCAACCAGACGAGCCGCACAGGTATTGTATCTTCCGAGTGAGACGTATTGAGAATTGCATAATTCTCTTACATCCTTTCTGCATTGTAGTGTAGTTCGGTGTACGCTAGCTTAAAACTGTCGTATGTTTGCTTCATTACAGCTTTTTTTGCATGATCATAAGTTATGCTCGGCTCTGTGCATTGTCTTGCATTTTGCCCCTGCCTTCAGGCGCATATCTTGTCTGTTTTTCATGTTTGTCTGAGTCTTCGGCCTTGTCAAAAATGGGTCGTCTCTGGGCTTTGACATTCACTCCCGTCATTGTTATGACTTTCGAGTTCTGTCAAAGAAGGGCAACTGTAGACACCCCATTTTTTACCGTCCTCAAGATTTGGACGTCACCGCTTGGAACACTCGGTGATTATCCATGTTTGTGTTCGTTTGGAGTTCCCGGAAGTCTCGGCTCGCGCGCCTTGCCTCAGGATCTCCGAACTTGACTGTTTAGTGTCTGGTTTTACACCAAACACTTGTGTTTTGCCTTGGAGAGGCAGGGTAGGGCTTGTAGACCATCCCCACCCACCACCGGCAGTGGCTAGAGGCCACCGACTGATTTTTGCTTCCATCGGCACTTTTTATTGCCGGCCGGCACTTTTTGTTGCCGGTCAGCACTATTTAGTGCCGGTCGGCACTACTTTTGGCCAAGATGGCATTTTTGGCCGGCCGACTACTTTGCATCTGCTTTTGCAGATATTTTAAGACAGTTGTCTTGCTTTTTGCTCCCCTCCATTGTATGGAGGGATCTCCCTCTTATGAAGCTTGTCTTGTAAGCTTTACAAGACAAGAAGTTCCATAAAGGGAGGGGCTTGTCTCTTGGCTTGGGAGGTTAGACACTTGAGATATTTTGAGAGCTTAGACAGCCATTGTTAAGCTTTGGTTTTAGGGCTAGGGTTAGATACACATCCTACCTCTCTTTCCCTCTCTTTTGTGCTCTAGGTGTTTTGTGTCTTACTATTGCACATAAACACCTAGTGTTTCACCTTTGTCTAGCTACTGAGGTTCTAAGGGACTAATTTTGAAGTTTTGGTGTTGGATTTAAGCCAAGGGAGGCCATTGGAGCACCATTGTTGAAGGGGTCATCAAGGGTAAGAAACTAACACCTTTATTCCCCATTTTTGCATTGATTTTCTACCTATCTTAGAGCTGTTTTCGTGCTTATTGTATAACACATAAAAGTTCTGTTTTTAAGCCCTCGTGATTGTTTATTAAGAGTGTTTTGTGGTTTGAGGGTGTTTGACCCCTCTTAGGCCTTGAAAGGCCTCATTTTGTGCTATTTTATGCTAGTTTCGGGACTTTGGTGTTTGGGCCTCTTCACCACCGAAATCTTGAGGGATTTCAGTGGTGGAGATGGTGCCTTGAAGTCTCTAGAAGGAGAGGGCTACCCCCTCTCCTTGTTGTCCTTGAAAAGGGCATGTTTTGGCCTCTAAAGGGAGCCTATGTTTGAGTGTGTGTTGAGCATGTATAGACTGTTTTTCATGCTTATTTTTCCATAATATAACATGATTTTAAATTGGTTTTGGTACTCCATGCATGCTTAGCATAGTTGCCATGTAATGCCTTGTGATCCCTTAACATGTCTTAGGTTGTGTGCCTTTGTTTCTAGCATGTTTTAGGCTTACATTTGTGAAGATTTTGTGCTTATCTTGACATGTTTTAGGTCTGTCCATAAGTGTTTGGGTTGATTTTGGCATGCATCATACATCCCCTTTGCATTTTGGCTTGTTGGCCTTAAGTGTGTGCGTGTGTAGCATGCCATTCTTGCATTGATTTGGTGATTTGGGACCATCCACCATGTCATTTCAGACCTCATAGTATGCTTGCATGCTTGCTTTAGTTGTCCCTTTAATGCCTTGTAAGGTTGTCATCTCATGCTCCATGTTTTGGTGATTATGCATGCCTTTGTTTTTGTGTCATTTGGATGCCATCTAAGTGATCCTTAGGCCTTGTATTAATGTCCTAAAACTCTGTTTTTGGTCAATGAGTTCATGCCATGTTTGGTCTTGCTAAGTGTAGTTCAATACTCCATTGGTTTGTTTTGAGCACTTAGGCCATTTGTTGCATGCTTGGCTTGATTTATTGCTTTGTTTGGCACCATGTTTTAGCATGATTTTAGAGCTCATGTTGCATGCTAATCGTCCATGAAATCTCTTGTCAAGTGTGCATGAATGTTGCTTGCTTAATGCTTGAGGTTTGGACCATAACATGTGTATGTGTGCATGTGTGTTTAGCCTCCATTTTTGGGCATTTTGGCTACTGTTTTGGGCCTTATTAGAGCTGCCCAAGTCTTGTATAAGTCCATCTTTACATCCATTTGCATGGTCCCATGTTTGCTTGTATGTTTGCATAAGCTTGTTGCCATGTCATGTTGCATCCTTAGCTTGCATGCTTAGGTTGCATTGCATCTTGCATGCATGCCTTGTTCCTTGACTTGATGATAGGAATTGGGCCTTAATTTGTTTGATTGGTTTGCATTTCATTTGACATGAAAGTTGCATACTTGATTCCTTGGGCCATCATGCATGGAAATGCGTGATTGGTGGTCCGAGAATCGAGGCACATGCCCCTTTGAGTCACTACCATGATAAGGGACATGGTTGGTGCATATATGCCTTGAAATGTGCTGCCATGCTTTGCCTTGCCCTCTGTTGCTGTCATTTGCAGATTCTGCAGGAACACTCTGCCGACCGGCAGTGTAAAGTGCCGACCGGCAATCATTTCTCTGCCGACAGCTCCACTTTGTGCCGGTGGCCACATCCCATTGCCGGTGGCAATTCCATGCAGCCGGTGATGTCTCCCAGCATCCAAGGAAGCAGTCCTGAGGTTTTGGCAACCTCCAGAGGAGTGAAGGAAGGAAAACAGAGGCAGCTCACGCATGGCGGCGCATTTCCCAAGGCGATTTATTGTTTTCTTAGTTTAATTAAATTTGCTTAGTTGATTAGGCAATTTGTAATATTTAATTAGCTTGCGTAGTTAATTAATTTGTAATATTTATTTGATCCCTCCGAGTGAGGGTAAATCTGTAATAAGTGTGTGTGGGTGGTGTGTATGTCTTCCAATCCCCACTTCTTTCTTCCCTTTTATTTACCTGCTTATGATGGTAGATTAGGGCATCTTTAAAATTAGCATACCTTATGCTATGCATGCGTGCATCCATACATTTGTATTACATACATTAGGCTCGGTACATCACGCTAACTGCATCTGTACTTCAATTCACAAATTGAATATGTGGTAGTTGATCACATTTCACATGCCACGTTTAGGGTTAGCCGAGCCTGCCTAGATTGCATTTTTGCATGTGATGCATTAGCCATTTTTAACATAAACTAGGACATGCATGTTTGCTGACTAGTTTACTGTTTTGGCACGGAGTACGACGTAAGTATTTATGCTTTAGCATGCCGCATGTGTGTGAGTGTTGCCATGACAGTATGCCTGCCATGCGGCTAAGTGCTTATGTGTTAAAATGTTTTAATGCCTGTGGGTGGAGGTTGGATTGTTTGAGTTGGAAAAACTCGTTGAAATCCGTATTTTAGCCTACTTGCGAGTAGCAAATTCCAAAGCGCTTTTCAAAACAAACGGATATGCAATGCTTATTTCCAAATTAGGCAATCTAGTCTATACTTGTTTGCTGCGCGCATAACATAGTAATTCTAGGCTAATAAATGGAATAAGAACACGTAACGTTTTCAAAATCGGATATCATGGTTAGTAGAGGCCGGTCTTCGGACCGGGCGAAAGGGGGTGCTCATAGCTGACCTTCCCCGATCGTACCCAAGCTCCCGAGCCGAGACAACTCCGGTGATGACGGACATGTGGCCTTCGGCACCGAGTCAGGGTTTCCTAAATTTCCCCATTTCAAAATATTTAGGTGGCGACTCTGTATCTGGCAAAGCAGTCCATGTTTGGCACTACTTTTTCAAAAAAATCTGTTTCTCAAAACGATTTGTCAGATTTGGACTCTTTGGTTCAGATTAAGAACCGTGACAACAAAATCGCGAGTCCGAACTGTAGTAGCATAAGGCCCCCCCCTCCGCGGGCGCGTTTACAGTTTCTGGCGACTCTGCTGGGGACTTTAGAGAGCTTGACTCGAACTCGTGATATCCTGTTTTGATCTTATTCATATGTTTCTTTGCATTGCATGTGCATTGGTGCGCCTAGGAACACAGTGTTTGCCATCTGCCATTCCTGAACGGTTTGCCGGAGGCTTGTCTTGTCAAGGCATGACCATAAGTAGGGGTGGGCAACGGTTTATCCGATCCGCAAAAACCGCCCAACCCGCCCAATCCGCACACAAATGGGCGGTTTCGCAAATACAATGCGGGCGGATGCGGTTTGAAATATGGCACCTTTGCGGGTTGCGGGCGGGTTGCGGGTTTAACCCGCACCCGCAAGAAACCGCCCGAACTTTATTTATTTATTTATTTTTTATCTTAACTATTGTTTTCATTTTTATATCCCACCTAAATATTTTTGTCCAAAACAAAACACCCTTTATTTTTTAAACTTACTCTAGCATTACATTTGCTAATAATATTATATCAATTGAAACTGAATAAATACTAATCATATTATTATTGTTATATAACTAAACTTGTCCCGGATGAAGTGTGATTTGAAATTTTAAATTCCTTAATGAATATGGAGTTATAGTTTAGGATTTTGAAATATATGCTTGTGTTAGTTTATGAATTGATTTAAGATTTTGAATGATTTGTTTGTATTACGAATTGATTTTGTTGTATTTTTAATTTTATAAGTTTTAATTCATTAATTATTAATGTTGGAGCATTTTAGAAAATGGGGAGAAAATGACCCAAAATAAATATTTACAAAATGAGAAAAAAAATAAGGCTCAAAAATAATTTTTTGAAGCAAAAAGTCCAATCCACAAACCGCCCGCAACCGCCCGTATATCCGCGAACCCTACCCGCACAAACCGCAAACCGCACTGCGGGCGGTTGCAGGTTGTCTTTTCCCCAAACCGCATAAATGCGGGCGGGTCCAATCCGATCCGCAAACCGTCCAAATCCGAACCGCGAACACCCCTAACCATAAGGCTGACCGGCTATGGGCTCTGACAGTATGGGAACACAAACCCCGGTTTTTACCGAGGCACCCTTTTCGACCATTCGACCTAGTGCATATTCGGATCCATAGTGACCATTCCAAGTTAGGACAGGTTGCTTACCCGATGTTAGGTTGTTTGAAAACCGCTGCGTGCGTAGTGAAACCCTAGCTCCTGACAAAATAGGACAGGGAAACCCTACCCCAACATAGGGGTGTTTTTGTTCTCTTTACTTGCTATGTGCTTCTAGAATGTATTTCTACAGGGAAAGTACATGTCAGTTTGCAAGTTTGAGTATCAGGCCTGAGGACACCAGTATCAGTATCAGTTATGAGAATCAGTTATCCGCGGGTATCAGGGTTCAGTTTTCGGGAACAGTGATTTCTGGGAACAGTGATCAGCAGTAGGGTACAGTTGTTTGGCTACACCCGTGTTTGATTAGTTTGGGCTGAAATGCTGTCTGTTTTTCCTTTCAGTTCAGAGAGTCGCAGAGTTGATACAGAATAGCCAGTGTCTCCCCTTGCCGAGGCAGGATTTATGGCGGCACAAAATTCAGAAGAAATTGTGGTTATGACGGCTGCATTGGAGCAGGGGACCGCTTCGCAGAGTGAGGCCAGCATCAATATGTCACATCCACCCAGGTCACCCGTTGTGCACCCGGTCTGGGCTCCCCAGTTATACCAGGCTCGTGAGCCCACCACCTTTGAATTGACGGGGATGATAGGTAACCTCCAGAGGTCCGTGGCCGACCTGGCCTATGGAATGTCGGCTTCACCGCCAGCGGCGCCATATGCCGGGAATTTCATACCACAGGAGCCCCCGCTACTGGGGTGGATTGTGATAGAGCTCAGCCAGCCAGAGGTGGCTTCCAGCTACAGCCACGACATGCCAGCACCAACCCAGACCCTCGATCAGGCTGAGGCCAGAGGAAAAGACAAGGCAAAGGTAGATGCCGATCCTATTGAACAACTGCTGTGGGCAGTCGAGGCTTTGAAAGTCAGAGGGATGAACAAGCAACAAACATCTGCGATCGTGACCAAAGCTGTGGATGATGCTTTCCCAACTCCAATCAAAGGCAGTTCAAGCCAGGCAGAAAATCGGGATGGGCCCCGTCATGCCCAACAATCCCTGTCGTTCCCAATCCTGCACCGGGAAAGGGTCAAAAAGCCAAGGCAGTGCCAGCCGACCCTTTCGCTAGCGCATCTGGCAAGAATCCTCAAACTTCAAAGTACCTGCCCCGAGGGCGCAGGGTCTTTCACGACCTCTACATGCCTTGTCTAGGGCATTACTAATATTGGCGAAGAATGGGCATCTTAAACCTTTGGAGCCTCGGCCACTCCCGAAGAATCTCCCCGCCACGCATGATGCTACCTTGTACTGCGCGTACCACCAACAGTCCGGCCACAGTACCGATGGTTGTTTCCGCCTTCGTCATGAAGTGCAAGATTTGATCGACAACAAGGTTATCCTTCCACCCACCTCAGCCAAGTCCGTTACCACCCAGTTGTTGGATTTCGAGGGCTCAGATACTGCGAGTATGTAAAGTGAACCGCCTGCGGGCGACATTTGGTATATTTTGGATGTAGCGTCTGGCACGCATTTTTGAGCATCGGTGAAATTGAGTTTTGTAAATCCTGGCTTGGGTGTCGAGTCAGTCTTTTGTTTTGAGTCTGTCTCTTTGTCTTGAGTCAATCTTTTTACTTAAGGGTCTGTCTTGTTGTATCGAGTCAGTCCCCTTTGTATATAATACCAGGTGATTCTGGGGGTTGTTGCCTCGAACACCGTTTTGTTTTGTAATTATCTATTTTTGTTTTGAGTCTGTTTTTGCCAAGGGGCCAGTTACACCAACAAATCTGAATGGAACAGCTGTTGCTATCTCAACTTCATGCTTGCTTTCAGCATAAATGCCAGAAAATTTGATTGGGCTGACAGTACATCTCGCCTGCTCTCCTGCGCGCCAAACTCATTGCATTAACCTAAGTTTTTCAAAAAGCAAACCTTTTGAACACTGCAGTGATAAAAACGAAGAGGAAGGAATTCCTCGGGTTTTGCAAAATTTTGATCACTTTGAGAGAAAGAGAGGCGTGCTAAGCCCTGAATGAGTCAAATCATGCTTGTTGGCGTGAGTATTGAGGAGGATCCTGGCTGGATCCAGATTGGTTCCACACTATCTTCGGCGCGAGCGATTTGTCGCTTTCTTAAAAACTTTCAAAAACAAATGTTTTAGGCGGCCCTGCGAAGACCTATGTGGAATCGCTCTTGAGATTGCGCAGCCTAGGACCGCTCTCAGCCTCAAGATTCAACCCGCCCGTTTCGAACCTTGAACCCGTTCAGAACATCTAAACGGCCGACTGTCAGAGAAGGCCCGTGTGGCCAGTTTTGAAGTAGCCTTCAACCAAGAGGCATCAAAGCCGAATCAAAATGAGTAGATCTCACCAGAAGAAGCTCGTGGAGCAACCGGGATGGATTCTTCCGCAAATCATTGCAACAGCCGTTCTCCTAGACACAGGGAGGCTTCAATTTTAGGAACCATTTGGCATGGACTTGGTACGCTTTTACCCTTTCAGAGGCTCGCTGGGCCGAAAACCCGTAAGGGCGACCCAGGCAAAAGTTAGAGCAAGAGAAAAATATAAAAAAGCAAAAAATACAAAAAAAGAAGAAAAGAAAAGAAAAAAAAAATGCGAAAAAAAAAGAAATGAACAAAAGAAAATAAAAAGAAGCTTGCAAGGTCGAAAACCCGCATCGGGCGCCTTGGCAAAAGTGAGAGCCTAAAAAAAAAAAGTGAAGGTTAAAATACCCGAGTGTACCTTAACCGAAACTACGTGAGGCTTGATTCCCATGTTTGGGATACGTAGGCAACTTCATCATGAAGTCCAGCCCCCAACGCTTTCATAGCGTCTCAGTCCATGCAATGGTTTCGATTTCATCCCAAAGTCCAGTTGCCAACACCCTTCAAGGTGATTGTGTCCATATATGTGTTGTGACCGTCTTCGTCATCTCTGTGTCCGAGAGTTCGACCACCGCCAATGAAGACTGTCTGCGGATTGCTGCGGCACCATCCCAAACAAGGGGCAACTTTCCGTTGCCGCGAGCCGGCGTGAGACGCCGTTCAAACCAGGGGTAACTTTCCGTTGCCTCCCGCCCCCTTCAAACCAGGGGCAATTTTCCATTGCCTCCGATCCAAGGTTGCGCGTCTCAAAGAGTAAGTTCCATGCCTGTTGAGCATTGACTGTTTGAAAAATAGTTTTTTTGAAATTTTTTACTGAGGTTGACTATTTTCTCGAAAACTATTCCATTTTCCAAAACTGGACCATTGTCTTGGACCCAAAAGGAAAAATTTTCAGTGCTTACAGCCTGACTTGCATGATTTTTAAATAAAAAATCGAACGAGTACGTTAATCCGACTCTTATTTTGATCAAACTTGTTTTAGTAGAAAACCAAAACAAAAAATGGTTAAAATGATGAACTAGGGGCACAGTTGAGCCAGGCGTTCTGTCTTTCCCCCGTCATCGACGTACTTGCCAGAAGAGCGCTCTACCCGTCAGAAGAAATAGCTGTGAGCTAACGGTATTGAGCATGAACCCACACCTTTCTAGTTATCCATCAATCACCCCGGGGAGGGATGAAAAATGAGAGAATGAAGAATAGAGAGGTGTAAGTTGAGAGAAAAGTGAGGAAAAAGGGTTTTGAGAGAAAATCCGAGCTCGAGAGTCGAGTGATGTGAGAATCACAAATCAGAAGGAGGTGGGAAACAATACCCAGATTGAACTGGCTCCTCGTGGTCCGAGGTCCCCCATCTTCGCTAACGCGTCTGTGTGTCGTGTCTCTTTTATTTGACGGTCTCGTCTTTTGTTTTTAGTCTTTCCCGAGCGTGTCTCGTTGTGTCTAGGTCGTGTACCTCTTTGTTTGAGTCCTCCCCGCTGTGTTCAGTTGTAGGCTCGATACCCCGGTTAAGAAAACCCCTTTTCCGAAAGTTAATCGTTTATGCTCAGAATGTTGTGCCATTCTCTATATCCGATTGTATTTCAACTTCAGCTGGTTTCACCGCTGTAGTCCATCTTGTCAGATTGGGCCGTTTGTTCAGAATTTGCTGTGTGCAGAATGAAACGAATGCTGTGTTATGGGCTGTATGCAGATTAATCCCCAACAGAGTAAGGGCTGTGTGTCCAAGAATCAGGCAGTGGGTTGCTTGGGTTATTTTGCTGTTGGTTGTTTAATTATCTGATTATTACAGTGCAAGTGTTCAATTTTCAGATAACCAATCAATTTCATTTACATTGAGGTGTAACATGATGGAATGCGATGCAATGCATGAGATATGTAAATATAACACTTTTTAAGCAAAAATCTGTTCATTTCATAATCTTTTTCAAGTACAAAGTTTTGAGGAAAACAAAATCTGCCTGCGGCAGTACAAGGTAATCTAACTACCAAAGAAAAAAGGAAAAGTACAAGAAAGAAGAAAAACAACAAAAATCTGCATCTGTGTCGAGCACTCCAAGGGCCATCAGTCTATCCTGGTCCTCTTCCTGGACGAGGGTCCAGGAGCATCATCAGCATCGTCGTCAGAGCCCGAGCTAGAACCGCCTCCGGTCTCCTCCTCCGATGACTCGGACTCCGCCTCTGACTCCTCGTCATCATCATCATCCGGGACTGGAGCTCGCGAGCTGCTCCCGACATGAGCACGCCCCGCCTTGGAGCGGGGGAATACTCGGCCCTCCTCATCTCTCCCCCGGGCAGGGACGGAAGGTCCAGCTGGAGCACCTCCTGCCATGGGAATCTGGAAAGGGGGCTGAAAAAGTACATAAAAGGGAAATGCATCAGTATACTGTAGACAGTTTATCAGTGCAGAATGCAATGCAGAGTACAGTGTATGAATACCGTGAGCAGTCTATCAGTGCAGAATGCAGTGTATGAGTACAGTATGAGAATGCCGTGAGCAGTCTATCAGTGCAGAATGCAGTATATGAGTACATTATAAGAATGCCGTGAGCAGTTTATCATCGCAGAGTGCGGTGCAGAATGCAGTGTATGCAGTGTATCAGATACTGTGAGATCAGTGTATCAGGTGTTGTGCCGTGCATCAGATTATGTAAAGCAGTGTATGAATGGTTTGAGGCCAGTGTCAGAAGGACATACCGGTATGCTGTAGAGGGCTAGGAGGTCAAATGTCCGCTGAAGCATCCCCATCATCGAGGCATTCATCGCCAACGACTGACGGGTGTACTCAGAAGAAGCCTGCAAAAGTATTAGATGCATTAATATTCTGTGGAATATCAAATAAACTGAAATGACATGACTATACAAAGTGCAGTAATACATACCGGAGGTAAGTCGGGGACACCGACGAACTCGTGATCAGCTGGCGGAGGGGCGAAGGGGATCTGATAGGTCGCCCCACCCTGCCCTTGGAAAGTCAGTACAGCCGGCAGGGCGGGCCAGCCAGTCCCCCGTCCTTCTTGAGCTTCGCCCCTGCCATGGACTCGGGCCCTCCTCGCAGCCCCTACTCCAACTCCCGCTCCGGCCTCAGCCGCGGATGCCACAGGCCTGGCCCCCTCTGCTCGATGGCCGCCGCTCAGAGGTTGCATCAGGTACGTCTGCACGTACTCCCGATAGTCTCCGGTGCCTCTGAAGCCGGCCTCCTCCCAACCAATGGTGTAGTCATCCATCTGCTCGCTGGTGAGCCTCTCGGTCTCCCTCATATGCGCAGGAGGGTGAACCGGGACTATCTGCTCAGGTAACCCCAGGGTCTGGCGTAGGAAACGCTCCCCTAGGTACCAAGCCCGACAGACCGGGCCCTCTAGCAAGATCCAGAAACGTGAGGTCTCATCGGCACCGGCAAACCGATCTCGAGTCACAGCTGGCAACGGAGCCCACGGCCGCCAAGTGATCTGAAAGTGACAGACAGTTTGTTATCTACTGTTATTGAAATATACAGTGGGAAAGCGAAGCTTAAATGAACTGCAAGTAAAACATACCTCGGTCGGGGTAATGGTGTCGAAGTATCGGCGGAAAAAGCCGAAAGTCTCTCGCGGCCGCCGGGTGCATCTCCCGTCAAAGCGCCGTGAGAAGGGGACGACCAGGGGAGTCTCTGTGACTGGTACGGGGGCAAGCCTAGGAAAGTAGGCGTAAACCCACAACTGCAAAACAGATGTCAGTATGACTATCGAATAAAGCAGAATACAGAATAAAGCAGAAATGGCAGAGCCGTGTGTTGTGCAGTGTATTGTGTGCAGTGTACAGTGTGAGCAGTGTACAGTCAGTGTGAAGCAGAATGTATGTGTGTGCCATGTGTACAGTATACAGCAAGTATAAAGCAGACTACAGTGTGTGCAGTGTACAGAGTACAGACAATATCGGACAGAAATGAAAAGCGGAGAAGGAATGTACCTCCCAAGCTCGCCAGTAGCCCCCGAGCAACTGGCTGCTGCTGCGCGAAGCCGAGCTCATGTACCCGTAGAGAGTGGCTAGAGCGGCGCCACCCCAGTCATAATGCAAAATGTCCCGGACGTCCACCAGTGCGCTGAGTAAGCAGAGAGGCACGGTGTTCGCCCGGTCGGCGAAGATGGTCGTCCCGAATAAGAACATCAGGAAGCCGCGGGCGTACCTCTCCATGTCCTCCTGAGTCATCTGCGCCTCCTCCTCCAACACGGGCTGGACCCTAAACTGTACCTCGAACCAGGAGTACCGCACGAAGCCTGGACGAGCAAGAGGTGGGGCCTCCCCCAGTAGATGGACCTGAGCGGCGGTCCACTCATCCATGTCGATATCGAATGGGATCGGATCACCCCCTACCCCGATGCCAGTGAGCATCGAGAAATCGTAAGGGGTCATCGTCATGTCCCCTGCAGCGGAAAAGTGAAACGAATCGGTGGTGTCCCACCATCTCTCCGCCAGAGCGGCAAGGAGAGGTCTGCAGGTGGAAAGCCTGGAGAGTCCTCGGCAGAAGGCGCCAAAGCCCGCCTGGTCCACTATGCGTCGGACCGCGTCAGGGAGCTCATCGTACCACTCCCGAGCGCCAGTGTTCCCATACCCGCGGATGGTATGGGAACCCTCCTGTAAACAGAAAATAACAATTGCAAGACAACATTCAAAATGCAGTTTTGAAAAAGCAGATGAAGCATGTGTGCAAGTTTGTCAGATTCAGACAAATACCGGGTGCCGGTGTGCTTACAGTGAACTACAACGTGTGATGTGTCAGCGTGTTTGGGTGTTTCAGAACAGATATAGCATGTGTGCAAATTTAACAGATTCAGACAAATACTGGGTGCCAGTGTGTATGCAGTGAAATACAGTGAGTGCAGTGTGTTTGAGTGATTCAGGGCTAGTGCAGTGTGTGTGCATGTGTCAGTCTCGAGCAGATGTCAGTTGTATGTATGTTTACAGTCAACTACAGTCTACGGTATATCAAATTCAAGCAGTTAAAGAGTACAGCTAACTATGACAGTTTTGTATCCTACATTGCGGAAAGTAAAGCAGAAGAAAGAAAGTTACCTCGGAAACGCTGAAGGAAAGGTGGGAGGTAGGCTCACGCAGTAGTAGCTCAGGCGTCACGTGCCTCTCGAAGCTCCGGAACTGACGCAGGCCGTCGGGGGGCAGAACATGGATCGCCGGTCGGTAGGTCGCCGGGTCGAACGGGCGCTCGCTCAACGGTAGGAGCTCGACCTCGGGATCCATCTCGTGGTCCGGAAGAGTCCCGCCACGTGGAATGTCGTCCGCCATATCGAAAATGATGAGAAAATGGCTGGAGGAAGGAAAACCGGGCCGGAATACGAAGAGTCAACCGGAAAGTCAACTCCCGAGAAGGTCGAAAATGGCCGGGAAGGCCGGAATGTGAAAAGGCACGGGAATGAAGAGGAAAACAAGGGGAACAAACCCCGAAAAGGCGGGAACGCCAAACGAGGCACCGAAACAAAAATGTGATCGGTTGAAAATGTCCGAAACGCGAAGAAAATCGCGAATCCGACGACGAAACGGGCGTAGAACGCGAAGAAACGGAGAAACGGGGAAGGAAAAACGCTCTAGAGAGAGAAAGTGAAGGTTTTCGGCGGTGAAGGAAGTGAGGATTAGGGTTTGGGAACCCTATTTTATAACACCCGTGGTGAATTGTCAAAACTGCCCCGACTCAGCAACTTTTTGCCGGTCGGCAACATTTTGTGCCGGCCGGCAGTATTTTGTGCCGATGGATTTATTTTTCAGCCGGTGGACAGCCGGTGGCCTCCCCTTCCGGCCGGTGGTGTTCCCACAACCTTGTTTAGGCCATATGAAAAGTTTTTGGTCTTCATAGCTCAGGAAAGTGCAAGAAAGAGCATCTCCGATGCTCAACCGGCCTCCGTTTTGACCTCGGACTGCGGCTTCCGTGCGTGGCACTCCAATTCATACAAGGTGTATCCTTTTCGTATCCTTTTGACTTTTACAAGATCCAAAAGTTGCCCCATGTGTATCGCATATCAATCGCACTGTTTTGTGCATTTCAAACTGGCGCACTGTTTTGTGCATTTCAAATCGTCGCACTGTTTTGTGCATTTCAAACCTGCGCACTGTTTTGTGCATTTCAAACCGTCGCACTGTTTTGTGCATTTCAAACCGGCACACTGTTTTGTGCATTTCAAATCGTCGCACTGTTTTGTGCATTTCAAACCTGCGCACTGTTTTGTGCATTTCAAACCGTCGCACTGTTTTGTGCAATTCGAATCATCGCACTGTTTTGTGCATTTCAAACCGTCACGCTGTTTTGTGCATTGCATTCCGTTGTGCAGTTTTGCGCATGTTAATTACATTACCTGCGTAGACCGCATGTTTGTAATCATTTCTTTACTTGCGTAGACCGCATGTTAATTACATTACCTACGTAGACCGCATGTTTGTAATCATTTCTTTCTTTGCGTAGACCGCATATTTATTGTTCAATTTCTTTACCTGCGTAGACCGCATGTATTGCTTGCGTAGACCGCATAATTGTTCAATTTCTTTCTTTGCGTAGACCGCATATTTATTGTTCAATTTCTTTACCTGCGTAGACAGCATGTATTGCTTGCGTAGACCGCATAATTGATCAATTTCTTTACCTGCGTAGACCGCATGTATTGCTTGCGTAGACCGCATAATTGTTCAATTTCTTTCTTTGCGTAGACCGCATATTTATTGTTCAATTTTTTTACCTGCGTAGACCGCATGTATTGCTTGCGTAGACCGCATAATTGATCAATTTCTTTACCTGCGTAGACCGCATCTTTATTAATTTCATCACCTGCGTAGACCGCATGTTTTGATTGCGTAGACCGCATGTTTTGATTGCGTAGACCGCATCCATATTAATTTCATTACCTGCGTAGACCGCATGCTTTGATTGCGTAGACCGCATATTTATCAATTTCTTTACCTGCGTAGACCGCATGTTTTGATTGCATAGACCGCATCCATATTAATTTCATTACCTGCGTAGACCGCATGTTTTGATTGCGTAGACCGCATATTTATTAACTTTCATTATCTGCGTAGACCGCATGTTTTGATTGCGTAGACCGCATGTTTTGATTGCGTAGACCGCATATTAATTTCATTACCTGCGTAGACCGCATGTATTGCTTGCGTAGACCGCATATTAATTGTTCAATTTCACTACCTGCGTAGACCGCATGTTTTACTTGCGTAGACCGCATATTTATCGTTCAATTTCTTTACCTGCGTAGATCGCATGTATTGCTTGCGTAGACCGCATCATTGTTCAAATCCATTGCTTGCGTAGACCGCATTATATCATTACCTGCGCAGACCGCATGTTTCGTTTGGGTAGACCCCGTATTAATTTCATTGCTTGCGTAGACCGCATGTATTGCTTGCGTAGACCGCATAATTTGTTGATTTCATTACCTGCGTAGACCGCATGCTTATGATCAAATTCGTTGCCGGCGTAGACCGCATGCTCCACTTACATGTTTGTATTTCCACAGCATTGTTATGCTCCCCACTTGCTTTGCGCTGTCACGCATTTCGAGTATACTACTATGCATGTTGCTAACGATATTGTACCTGTTAAGTTTGTTTTCTTTTCAGGTACGATATTGTATGTACGGTTCATTTGAGGCTGGTGCAACCAGACGAGCCGCACAGGTATTGTATCTTCCGAGTGAGACGTATTGAGAATTGCATAATTCTCTTACATCCTTTCTGCATTGTAGTGTAGTTCGGTGTACGCTAGCTTAAAACTGTCGTATGTTTGCTTCATTACAGCTTTTTTTGCATGATCATAAGTTATGCTCGGCTCTGTGCATTGTCTTGCATTTTGCCCCTGCCTTCGGGCGCATATCTTGTCTGTTTTTCATGTTTGTCTGAGTCTTCGGCCTTGTCAAAAATGGGTCGTCTCTGGGCTTTGACATTCACTCCCGTCATTGTTATGACTTTCGAGTTCTGTCAAAGAAGGGCAACTGTAGACACCCCATTTTTTACCGTCCTCAAGATTTGGACGTCACCGCTTGGAACACTCGGTGATTATCCATGTTTGTGTTCGTTTGGAGTTCCCGGAAGTCTCGGCTCGCGCGCCTTGCCTCAGGATCTCCGAACTTGACTGTTTAGTGTCTGGTTTTGCACCAAACACTTGTGTTTTGCCTTGGAGAGGTAGGGTAGGGCTTGTAGACCATCCCCACCCACCACCGGCAGTGGCTAGAGGCCACCGGCTGATTTTTGCTTCCATCGGCACTTTTTATTGCCGGCCGGCACTTTTTGTTGCCGGTCAGCACTATTTAGTGCCGGTCGGCACTACTTTTGGCCAAGATGGCATTTTTGGCCGGCCGACTACTTTGCATCTGCTTTTGCAGATATTTTAAGACAGTTGTCTTGCTTTTTGCTCCCCTCCATTGTATGGAGGGATCTCCCTCTTATGAAGCTTGTCTTGTAAGCTTTACAAGACAAGAAGTTCCATAAAGGGAGGGGCTTGTCTCTTGGCTTGGGAGGTTAGACACTTGAGATATTTTGAGAGCTTAGACAGCCATTGTTAAGCTCTGGTTTTAGGGTTAGGGTTAGATACACATCCTACCTCTCTTTCCCTCTCTTTTGTGCTCTAGGTGTTTTGTGTCTTACTATTGCACATAAACACCTAGTGTTTCACCTTTGTCTAGCTACTGAGGTTCTAAGGGACTAATTTTGAAGTTTTGGTGTTGGATTTAAGCCAAGGGAGGCCATTGGAGCACCATTGTTGAAGGGGTCATCAAGGGTAAGAAACTAACACCTTTATTCCCCATTTTTGCATTGATTTTCTACCTATCTTAGAGCTGTTTTCGTGCTTATTGTATAACACATAAAAGTTCTGTTTTTAAGCCCTCGTGATTGTTTATTAAGAGTGTTTTGTGGTTTGAGGGTGTTTGACCCCTCTTAGGCCTTGAAAGGCCTCATTTTGTGCTATTTTATGCTAGTTTCGGGACTTTGGTGTTTGGGCCTCTTCACCACCGAAATCTTGAGGGATTTCAGTGGTGGAGATGGTGCCTTGAAGTCTCTAGAAGGAGAGGGCTACCCCCTCTCCTTGTTGTCCTTGAAAAGGGCATGTTTTGGCCTCTAAAGGGAGCCTATGTTTGAGTGTGTGTTGAGCATGTATAGACTGTTTTTCATGCTTATTTTTCCATAATATAACATGATTTTAAATTGGTTTTAGTACTCCATGCATGCTTAGCATAGTTGCCATGTAATGCCTTGTGATCCCTTAACATGTCTTAGGTTGTGTGCCTTTGTTTCTAGCATGTTTTAGGCTTACATTTGTGAAGATTTTGTGCTTATCTTGACATGTTTTAGGTCTGTCCATAAGTGTTTGGGTTGATTTTGGCATGCATCATACATCCCCTTTGCATTTTGGCTTGTTGGCCTTAAGTGTGTGCGTGTGTAGCATGCCATTCTTGCATTGATTTGGTGATTTGGGACCATCCACCATGTCATTTCAGACCTCATAGTATGCTTGCATGCTTGCTTTAGTTGTCCCTTTAATGCCTTGTAAGGTTGTCATCTCATGCTCCATGTTTTGGTGATTATGCATGCCTTTGTTTTTGTGTCATTTGGATGCCATCTAAGTGATCCTTAGGCCTTGTATTAATGTCCTAAAACTCTGTTTTTGGTCAATGAGTTCATGCCATGTTTGGTCTTGCTAAGTGTAGTTCAATACTCCATTGGTTTGTTTTGAGCACTTAGGCCATTTGTTGCATGCTTGGCTTGATTTATTGCTTTGTTTGGCACCATGTTTTAGCATGATTTTAGAGCTCATGTTGCATGCTAATCGTCCATGAAATCTCTTGTCAAGTGTGCATGAATGTTGCTTGCTTAATGCTTGAGGTTTGGACCATAACATGTGTATGTGTGCATGTGTGTTTAGCCTCCATTTTTGGGCATTTTGGCTACTGTTTTGGGCCTTATTAGAGCTGCCCAAGTCTTGTATAAGTCCATCTTTACATCCATTTGCATGGTCCCATGTTTGCTTGTATGTTTGCATAAGCTTGTTGCCATGTCATGTTGCATCCTTAGCTTGCATGCTTAGGTTGCATTGCATCTTGCATGCATGCCTTGTTCCTTGACTTGATGATAGGAATTGGGCCTTAATTTGTTTGATTGGTTTGCATTTCATTTGACATGAAAGTTGCATACTTGATTCCTTGGGCCATCATGCATGGAAATGCGTGATTGGTGGTCCGAGAATCGAGGCACATGCCCCTTTGAGTCACTACCATGATAAGGGACATGGTTGGTGCATATATGCCTTGAAATGTGCTGCCATGCTTTGCCTTGCCCTCTGTTGCTGTCATTTGCAGATTCTGCAGGAACACTCTGCCGACCGGCAGTGTAAAGTGCCGACCGGCAATCATTTCTCTGCCGACAGCTCCACTTTGTGCCGGTGGCCACATCCCACTGCCGGTGGCAATTCCATGCAGCCGGTGATGTCTCTCAGCATCCAAGGAAGCAGTCCTGAGGTTTTGGCAACCTCCAGAGGAGTGAAGGAAGGAAAACAGAGGCAGCTCACGCATGGCGGCGCATTTCCCAAGGCGATTTACTGTTTTCTTAGTTTAATTAAATTTGCTTAGTTGATTAGGCAATTTGTAATATTTAATTAGCTTGCGTAGTTAATTAATTTGTAATATTTATTTGATCCCTCCGAGTGAGGGTAAATCTGTAATAAGTGTGTGTGGGTGGTGTGTATGTCTTCCAATCCCCACTTCTTTCTTCCCTTTTATTTACCTGCTTATGATGGTAGATTAGGGCATCTTTAAAATTAGCATACCTTATGCTATGCATGCGTGCATCCATACATTTGTATTACATACATTAGGCTCGGTACATCACGCTAACTGCATCTGTACTTCAATTCACAAATTGAATATGTGGTAGTTGATCACATTTCACATGCCACGTTTAGGGTTAGCCGAGCCTGCCTAGATTGCATTTTTGCATGTGATGCATTAGCCATTTTTAACATAAACTAGGACATGCATGTTTGCTGACTAGTTTACTGTTTTGGCACGGAGTACGACGTAAGTATTTATGCTTTAGCATGCCGCATGTGTGTGAGTGTTGCCATGACAGTATGCCTGCCATGCGGCTAAGTGCTTATGTGTTAAAATGTTTTAATGCCTGTGGGTGGAGGTTGGATTGTTTGAGTTGGAAAAACTCGTTGAAATCCGTATTTTAGCCTACTTGCGAGTAGCAAATTCCAAAGCGCTTTTCAAAACAAACGGATATGCAATGCTTATTTCCAAATTAGGCAATCTAGTCTATACTTGTTTGCTGCGCGCATAACATAGTAATTCTAGGCTAATAAATGGAATAAGAACACGTAACGTTTTCAAAATCGGATATCATGGTTAGTAGAGGCCGGTCTTCGGACCGGGCGAAAGGGGGTGCTCATAGCTGACCTTCCCCGATCGTACCCAAGCTCCCGAGCCGAGACAACTCCGGTGATGACGGACATGTGGCCTTCGGCACCGAGTCAGGGTTTCCTAAATTTCCCCATTTCAAAATATTTAGGTGGCGACTCTGTATCTGGCAAAGCAGTCCATGTTTGGCACTACTTTTTCAAAAAAATCTGTTTCTCAAAACGATTTGTCAGATTTGGACTCTTTGGTTCAGATTAAGAACCGTGACAACAAAATCGCGAGTCCGAATTGTAGTAGCATAAGGCCCCCCCCTCCGCGGGCGCGTTTACAGTTTCTGGCGACTCTGCTGGGGACTTTAGAGAGCTTGACTCGAACTCGTGATATCCTGTTTTGATCTCATTCATATGTTTCTTTGCATTGCATGTGCATTGGTGCGCCTAGGAACACAGTGTTTGCCATCTGCCATTCCTGAACGGTTTGCCGGAGGCTTGTCTTGTCAAGGCATGACCATAAGTAGGGGTGGGCAACGGTTTATCCGATCCGCAAAAACCGCCCAACCCGCCCAATCCGCACACAAATGGGCGGTTTCGCAAATACAATGCGGGCGGATGCGGTTTGAAATATGGCATCTTTGCGGGTTGCGGGCGGGTTGCGGGTTTAACCCGCACCCGCAAGAAACCGCCCGCACTTTATTTATTTATTTATTTTTTATCTTAACTATTGTTTTCATTTTTATATCCCACCTAAATATTTTTGTCCAAAACAAAACACCCTTTATTTTTTAAACTTACTCTAGCATTACATTTGCTAATAATATTATATCAATTGAAACTGAATAAATACTAATCATATTATTATTGTTATATAACTAAACTTGTCCCGGATGAAGTGTGATTTGAAATTTTAAATTCCTTAATGAATATGGAGTTATAGTTTAGGATTTTGAAATATATGCTTGTGTTAGTTTATGAATTGATTTAAGATTTTGAATGATTTGTTTGTATTACGAATTGATTTTGTTGTATTTTTAATTTTATAAGTTTTAATTCATTAATTATTAATGTTGGAGCATTTTAGAAAATGGGGAGAAAATGACCCAAAATAAATATTTACAAAATGAGAAAAAAAATAAGGCTCAAAAATAATTTTTTGAAGCAAAAAGTCCAATCCACAAACCGCCCGCAACCGCCCGTACATCCGCGAACCCTACCCGCACAAACCGCAAACCGCACTGCGGGCGGTTGCAGGTTGTCTTTTCCCCAAACCGCATAAATGCGGGCGGGTCCAATCCGATCCGCAAACCGTCCAAATCCGAACCGCGAACACCCCTAACCATAAGGCTGACCGGCTATGGGCTCTGACAGTATGGGAACACAAACCCCGGTTTTTACCGAGGCACCCTTTTCGACCATTCGACCTAGTGTATATTCGGATCCATAGTGACCATTCCAAGTTAGGACAGGTTGCTTACCCGATGTTAGGTTGTTTGAAAACCGCTGCGTGCGTAGTGAAACCCTAGCTCCTGACAAAATAGGACAGGGAAACCCTACCCCAACATAGGGGTGTTTTTGTTCTCTTTACTTGCTATGTGCTTCTAGAATGTATTTCTACAGGGAAAGTACATGTCAGTTTGCAAGTTTGAGTATCAGGCCTGAGGACACCAGTATCAGTATCAGTTATGAGAATCAGTTATCCGCGGGTATCAGGGTTCAGTTTTCGGGAACAGTGATTTCTGGGAACAGTGATCAGCAGTAGGGTACAGTTGTTTGGCTACACCCGTGTTTGATTAGTTTGGGCTGAAATGCTGTCTGTTTTTTCTTTCAGTTCAGAGAGTCGCAGAGTTGATACAGAATAGCCAGTGTCTCCCCTTGCCGAGGCAGGATTTATGGCGGCACAAAATTCAGAAGAAATTGTGGTTATGACGGCTGCATTGGAGCAGGGGACCGCTTCGCAGAGTGAGGCCAGCATCAATATGTCACATCCACCCAGGTCACCCGTTGTGCACCCGGTCTGGGCTCCCCAGTTATACCAGGCTCGTGAGCCCACCACCTTTGAATTGACGGGGATGATAGGTAACCTCCAGAGGTCCGTGGCCGACCTGGCCTATGGAATGTCGGCTTCACCGCCAGCGGCGCCATATGCCGGGAATTTCATACCACAGGAGCCCCCGCTACTGGGGTGGATTGTGATAGAGCTCAGCCAGCCAGAGGTGGCTTCCAGCTACAGCCACGACATGCCAGCACCAACCCAGACCCTCGATCAGGCTGAGGCCAGAGGAAAAGACAAGGCAAAGGTAGATGCCGATCCTATTGAACAACTGCTGTGGGCAGTCGAGGCTTTGAAAGTCAGAGGGATGAACAAGCAACAAACATCTGCGATCGTGACCAAAGCTGTGGATGATGCTTTCCCCACTCTAATCAAAGGCAGTTCAAGCCAGGCAGAAAATCGGGATGGGCCCCGTCATGCCCAACAATCCCTGTCGTTCCCAATCCTGCACCGGGAAAGGGTCAAAAAGCCAAGGCAGTGCCAGCCGACCCTTTCGCTAGCGCATCTGGCAAGAATCCTCAAACTTCAAAGTACCTGCCCCGAGGGCGCAGGGTCTTTCACGACCTCTACATGCCTTGTCTAGGGCATTACTAATATTGGCGAAGAATGGACATCTTAAACCTTTGGAGCCTCGGCCACTCCCGAAGAATCTCCCCGCCACGCATGATGCTACCTTGTACTACGCGTACCACCAACAGTCCGGCCACAGTACCGATGGTTGTTTCCGCCTTCGTCATGAAGTGCAAGATTTGATCGACAACAAGGTTATCCTTCCACCCACCTCAGCCAAGTCCGTTACCACCCAGTTGTTGGATTTCGAGGGCTCAGATACTGCGAGTATGTAAAGTGAACCGCCTGCGGGCGACATTTGGTATATTTTGGATGTAGCGTCTGGCACGCATTTTTGAGCATCGGTGAAATTGAGTTTTGTAAATCCTGGCTTGGGTGTCGAGTCAGTCTTTTGTTTTGAGTCTGTCTCTTTGTCTTGAGTCAATCTTTTTACTTAAGGGTCTGTCTTGTTGTATCGAGTCAGTCCCCTTTGTATATAATACCAGGTGATTCTGGGGGTTGTTGCCTCGAACACCGTTTTGTTTTGTAATTATCTATTTTTGTTTTGAGTCTGTTTTTGCCAAGGGGCCAGTTACACCAACAAATCTGAATGGAACAGCTGTTGCTATCTCAACTTCATGCTTGCTTTCAGCATAAATGCCAGAAAATTTGATTGGGCTGACAGTACATCTCGCCTGCTCTCCTGCGCGCCAAACTCATTGCATTAACCTAAGTTTTTCAAAAAGCAAACCTTTTGAACACTGCAGTGATAAAAACGAAGAGGAAGGAATTCCTCGGGTTTTGCAAAATTTTGATCACTTTGAGAGAAAGAGAGGCGTGCTAAGCCCTGAATGAGTCAAATCATGCTTGTTGGCGTGAGTATTGAGGAGGATCCTGGCTGGATCCAGATTGGTTCCACACTATCTTCGGCGCGAGCGATTTGTCGCTTTCTTAAAAACTTTCAAAAACAAATGTTTTACGCAGCCCTGCGAAGACCTGTGTGGAATCGCTCTTGAGATTGCGCAGCCTAGGACCGCTCTCAGCCTCAAGATTCAACCCGCCCGTTTCGAACCTTGAACCCGTTCAGAACATCTAAACGGCCGACTGTCAGAGAAGGCCCGTGTGGCCAGTTTTGAAGTAGCCTTCAACCAAGAGGCATCAAAGCCGAATCAAAATGAGTAGATCTCACCAGAAGAAGCTCGTGGAGCAACCGGGATGGATTCTTCCGCAAATCATTGCAACAGCCGTTCTCCTAGACACAGGGAGGCTTCAATTTCAGGAACCATTTGGCATGGACTTGGTACGCTTTTACCCTTTCAGAGGCTCGCTGGGCCGAAAACCCGGAAGGGCGACCCAGGCAAAAGTTAGAGCAAGAGAAAAATATAAAAAAGCAAAAAATACAAAAAAAGAAGAAAAGAAAAGAAAAAGAAAAATGCGAAAAAAAAAGAAATGAACAAAAGAAAATAAAAAGAAGCTTGCAAGGTCGAAAACCCGCATCGGGCGCCTTGGCAAAAGTGAGAGCCTAAAAAAAAAAAGTGAAGGTTAAAATACCCGAGTGTACCTTAACCGAAACTACGTGAGGCTTGATTCCCATGTTTGGGATACGTAGGCAACTTCATCATGAAGTCCAGCCCCCAACGCTTTCATAGCGTCTCAGTCCATGCAATGGTTTCGATTTCATCCCAAAGTCCAGTTGCCAACACCCTTCAAGGTGATTGTGTCCATATATGTGTTGTGACCGTCTTCGTCATCTCTGTGTCCGAGAGTTCGACCACCGCCAATGAAGACTGTCTGCGGATTGCTGCGGCACCATCCCAAACAAGGGGCAACTTTCCGTTGCCGCGAGCCGGCGTGAGACGCCGTTCAAACCAGGGGTAACTTTCCGTTGCCTCCCGCCCCCTTCAAACCAGGGGCAATTTTCCATTGCCTCCGATCCAAGGTTGCGCGTCTCAAAGAGTAAGTTCCATGCCTGTTGAGCATTGACTGTTTGAAAAATAGTTTTTTTGAAATTTTTTACTGAGGTTGACTATTTTCTCGAAAACTATTCCATTTTCCAAAACTGGACCATTGTCTTGGACCCAAAAGGAAAAATTTTCAGTGCTTACAGCCTGACTTGCATGATTTTTAAATAAAAAATCGAACGAGTACGTTAATCCGACTCTTATTTTGATCAAACTTGTTTTAGTAGAAAACCAAAACAAAAAATGGTTAAAATGATGAACTAGGGGCACAGTTGAGCCAGGCGTTCTGTCTTTCCCCCGTCATCGACGTACTTGCCAGAAGAGCGCTCTACCCGTCAGAAGAAATAGCTGTGAGCTAACGGTATTGAGCATGAACCCACACCTTTCTAGTTATCCATCAATCACCCCGGGGAGGGATGAAAAATGAGAGAATGAAGAATAGAGAGGTGTAAGTTGAGAGAAAAGTGAGGAAAAAGGGTTTTGAGAGAAAATCCGAGCTCGAGAGTCGAGTGATGTGAGAATCACAAATCAGAAGGAGGTGGGAAACAATACCCAGATTGAACTGGCTCCTCGTGGTCCGAGGTCCCCCATCTTCGCTAACGCGTCTGTGTGTCGTGTCTCTTTTATTTGACGGTCTCGTCTTTTGTTTTTAGTCTTTCCCGAGCGTGTCTCGTTGTGTCTAGGTCGTGTACCTCTTTGTTTGAGTCCTCCCCGCTGTGTTCAGTTGTAGGCTCGATACCCCGGTTAAGAAAACCCCTTTTCCGAAAGTTAATCGTTTATGCTCAGAATGTTGTGCCATTCTCTATATCCGATTGTATTTCAACTTCAGCTGGTTTCACCGCTGTAGTCCATCTTGTCAGATTGGGCCGTTTGTTCAGAATTTGCTGTGTGCAGAATGAAACGAATGCTGTGTTATGGGCTGTATGCAGATTAATCCCCAACAGAGTAAGGGCTGTGTGTCCAAGAATCAGGCAGTGGGTTGCTTGGGTTATTTTGCTGTTGGTTGTTTAATTATCTGATTATTACAGTGCAAGTGTTCAATTTTCAGATAACCAATCAATTTCATTTACATTGAGGTGTAACATGATGGAATGCGATGCAATGCATGAGATATGTAAATATAACACTTTTTAAGCAAAAATCTGTTCATTTCATAATCTTTTTCAAGTACAAAGTTTTGAGGAAAACAAAATCTGCCTGCGGCAGTACAAGGTAATCTAACTACCAAAGAAAAAAGGAAAAGTACAAGAAAGAAGAAAAACAACAAAAATCCGCATCTGTGTCGAGCACTCCAAGGGCCATCAGTCTATCCTGGTCCTCTTCCTGGACGAGGGTCCAGGAGCATCATCAGCATCGTCGTCAGAGCCCGAGCTAGAACCGCCTCCGGTCTCCTCCTCCGATGACTCGGACTCCGCCTCTGACTCCTCGTCATCATCATCATCCGGGACTGGAGCTCGCGAGCTGCTCCCGACATGAGCACGCCCCGCCTTGGAGCGGGGGAATACTCGGCCCTCCTCATCTCTCCCCCGGGCAGGGACGGAAGGTCCAGCTGGAGCACCTCCTGCCATGGGAATCTGGAAAGGGGGCTGAAAAAGTACATAAAAGGGAAATGCATCAGTATACTGTAGACAGTTTATCAGTGCAGAATGCAATGCAGAGTACAGTGTATGAATACCGTGAGCAGTCTATCAGTGCAGAATGCAGTGTATGAGTACAGTATGAGAATGCCGTGAGCAGTCTATCAGTGCAGAATGCAGTATATGAGTACATTATAAGAATGCCGTGAGCAGTTTATCATCGCAGAGTGCGGTGCAGAATGCAGTGTATGCAGTGTATCAGATACTGTGAGATCAGTGTATCAGGTGTTGTGCCGTGCATCAGATTATGTAAAGCAGTGTATGAATGGTTTGAGGCCAGTGTCAGAAGGACATACCGGTATGCTGTAGAGGGCTAGGAGGTCAAATGTCCGCTGAAGCATCCCCATCATCGAGGCATTCATCGCCAACGACTGACGGGTGTACTCAGAAGAAGCCTGCAAAAGTATTAGATGCATTAATATTCTGTGGAATATCAAATAAACTGAAATGACATGACTATACAAAGTGCAGTAATACATACCGGAGGTAAGTCGGGGACACCGACGAACTCGTGATCAGCTGGCGGAGGGGCGAAGGGGATCTGATAGGTCGCCCCACCCTGCCCTTGGAAAGTCAGTACAGCCGGCAGGGCGGGCCAGCCAGTCCCCCGTCCTTCTTGAGCTTCGCCCCTGCCATGGACTCGGGCCCTCCTCGCAGCCCCTACTCCAACTCCCGCTCCGGCCTCAGCCGCGGATGCCACAGGCCTGGCCCCCTCTGCTCGATGGCCGCCGCTCAGAGGTTGCATCAGGTACGTCTGCACGTACTCCCGATAGTCTCCGGTGCCTCTGAAGCCGGCCTCCTCCCAACCAATGGTGTAGTCATCCATCTGCTCGCTGGTGAGCCTCTCGGTCTCCCTCATATGCGCAGGAGGGTGAACCGGGACTATCTGCTCAGGTAACCCCAGGGTCTGGCGTAGGAAACGCTCCCCTAGGTACCAAGCCCGACAGACCGGGCCCTCTAGCAAGATCCAGAAACGTGAGGTCTCATCGGCACCGGCAAACCGATCTCGAGTCACAGCTGGCAACGGAGCCCACGGCCGCCAAGTGATCTGAAAGTGACAGACAGTTTGTTATCTACTGTTATTGAAATATACAGTGGGAAAGCGAAGCTTAAATGAACTGCAAGTAAAACATACCTCGGTCGGGGTAATGGTGTCGAAGTATCGGCGGAAAAAGCCGAAAGTCTCTCGCGGCCGCCGGGTGCATCTCCCGTCAAAGCGCCGTGAGAAGGGGACGACCAGGGGAGTCTCTGTGACTGGTACGGGGGCAAGCCTAGGAAAGTAGGCGTAAACCCACAACTGCAAAACAGATGTCAGTATGACTATCGAATAAAGCAGAATACAGAATAAAGCAGAAATGGCAGAGCCGTGTGTTGTGCAGTGTATTGTGTGCAGTGTACAGTGTGAGCAGTGTACAGTCAGTGTGAAGCAGAATGTATGTGTGTGCCATGTGTACAGTATACAGCAAGTATAAAGCAGACTACAGTGTGTGCAGTGTACAGAGTACAGACAATATCGGACAGAAATGAAAAGCGGAGAAGGAATGTACCTCCCAAGCTCGCCAGTAGCCCCCGAGCAACTGGCTGCTGCTGCGCGAAGCCGAGCTCATGTACCCGTAGAGAGTGGCTAGAGCGGCGCCACCCCAGTCATAATGCAAAATGTCCCGGACGTCCACCAGTGCGCTGAGTAAGCAGAGAGGCACGGTGTTCGCCCGGTCGGCGAAGATGGTCGTCCCGAATAAGAACATCAGGAAGCCGCGGGCGTACCTCTCCATGTCCTCCTGAGTCATCTGCGCCTCCTCCTCCAACACGGGCTGGACCCTAAACTGTACCTCGAACCAGGAGTACCGCACGAAGCCTGGACGAGCAAGAGGTGGGGCCTCCCCCAGTAGATGGACCTGAGCGGCGGTCCACTCATCCATGTCGATATCGAATGGGATCGGATCACCCCCTACCCCGATGCCAGTGAGCATCGAGAAATCGTAAGGGGTCATCGTCATGTCCCCTGCAGCGGAAAAGTGAAACGAATCAGTGGTGTCCCACCATCTCTCCGCCAGAGCGGCAAGGAGAGGTCTGCATGTGGAAAGCCTGGAGAGTCCTCGGCAGAAGGCGCCAAAGCCCGCCCGGTCCACTATGCGTCGGACCGCGTCAGGGAGCTCATCGTACCACTCCCGAGCGCCAGTGTTCCCATACCCGCGGATGGTATGGGAACCCTCCTGTAAACAGAAAATAACAATTGCAAGACAACATTCAAAATGCAGTTTTGAAAAAGCAGATGAAGCATGTGTGCAAGTTTGTCAGATTCAGACAAATACCGGGTGCCGGTGTGCTTACAGTGAACTACAACGTGTGATGTGTCAGCGTGTTTGGGTGTTTCAGAACAGATATAGCATGTGTGCAAATTTAACAGATTCAGACAAATACTGGGTGCCAGTGTGTATGCAGTGAAATACAGTGAGTGCAGTGTGTTTGAGTGATTCAGGGCTAGTGCAGTGTGTGTGCATGTGTCAGTCTCGAGCAGATGTCAGTTGTATGTATGTTTACAGTCAACTACAGTCTACGGTATATCAAATTCAAGCAGTTAAAGAGTACAGCTAACTATGACAGTTTTGTATCCTACATTGCGGAAAGTAAAGCAGAAGAAAGAAAGTTACCTCGGAAACGCTGAAGGAAAGGTGGGAGGTAGGCTCACGCAGTAGTAGCTCAGGCGTCACGTGCCTCTCGAAGCTCCGGAACTGACGCAGGCCGTCGGGGGGCAGAACATGGATCGCCGGTCGGTAGGTCGCCGGGTCGAACGGGCGCTCGCTCAACGGTAGGAGCTCGACCTCGGGATCCATCTCGTGGTCCGGAAGAGTCCCGCCACGTGGAATGTCGTCCGCCATATCGAAAATGATGAGAAAATGGCCGGAGGAAGGAAAACCGGGCCGGAATACGAAGAGTCAACCGGAAAGTCAACTCCCGAGAAGGTCGAAAATGGCCGGGAAGGCCGGAATGTGAAAAGGCACGGGAATGAAGAGGAAAACAAGGGGAACAAACCCCGAAAAGGCGGGAACGCCAAACGAGGCACCGAAACAAAAATGTGATCGGTTGAAAATGTCCGAAACGCGAAGAAAATCGCGAATCCGACGACGAAACGGGCGTAGAACGCGAAGAAACGGAGAAACGGGGAAGGAAAAACGCTCTAGAGAGAGAAAGTGAAGGTTTTCGGCGGTGAAGGAAGTGAGGATTAGGGTTTGGGAACCCTATTTTATAACACCCGTGGTGAATTGTCAAAACTGCCCCGACTCAGCAACTTTTTGCCGGTCGGCAACATTTTGTGCCGGCCGGCAGTATTTTGTGCCGATGGATTTATTTTTCAGCCGGTGGACAGCCGGTGGCCTCCCCTTCCGGCCGGTGGTGTTCCCACAACCTTGTTTAGGCCATATGAAAAGTTTTTGGTCTTCATAGCTCAGGAAAGTGCAAGAAAGAGCATCTCCGATGCTCAACCGGCCTCCGTTTTGACCTCGGACTGCGGCTTCCGTGCGTGGCACTCCAATTCATACAAGGTGTATCCTTTTCGTATCCTTTTGACTTTTACAAGATCCAAAAGTTGCCCCATGTGTATCGCATATCAATCGCACTGTTTTGTGCATTTCAAACTGGCGCACTGTTTTGTGCATTTCAAATCGTCGCACTGTTTTGTGCATTTCAAACCTGCGCACTGTTTTGTGCATTTCAAACCGTCGCACTGTTTTGTGCATTTCAAACCGGCACACTGTTTTGTGCATTTCAAATCGTCGCACTGTTTTGTGCATTTCAAACCTGCGCACTGTTTTGTGCATTTCAAACCGTCGCACTGTTTTGTGCAATTCGAATCATCGCACTGTTTTGTGCATTTCAAACCGTCACGCTGTTTTGTGCATTGCATTCCGTTGTGCGGTTTTGCGCATGTTAATTACATTACCTGCGTAGACCGCATGTTTGTAATCATTTCTTTACTTGCGTAGACCGCATGTTAATTACATTACCTACGTAGACCGCATGTTTGTAATCATTTCTTTCTTTGCGTAGACCGCATATTTATTGTTCAATTTCTTTACCTGCGTAGACCGCATGTATTGCTTGCGTAGACCGCATAATTGTTCAATTTCTTTCTTTGCGTAGACCGCATATTTATTGTTCAATTTCTTTACCTGCGTAGACAGCATGTATTGCTTGCGTAGACCGCATAATTGATCAATTTCTTTACCTGCGTAGACCGCATGTATTGCTTGCGTAGACCGCATAATTGTTCAATTTCTTTCTTTGCGTAGACCGCATATTTATTGTTCAATTTTTTTACCTGCGTAGACCGCATGTATTGCTTGCGTAGACCGCATAATTGATCAATTTCTTTACCTGCGTAGACCGCATCTTTATTAATTTCATCACCTGCGTAGACCGCATGTTTTGATTGCGTAGACCGCATGTTTTGATTGCGTAGACCGCATCCATATTAATTTCATTACCTGCGTAGACCGCATGCTTTGATTGCGTAGACCGCATATTTATCAATTTCTTTACCTGCGTAGACCGCATGTTTTGATTGCATAGACCGCATCCATATTAATTTCATTACCTGCGTAGACCGCATGTTTTGATTGCGTAGACCGCATATTTATTAACTTTCATTACCTGCGTAGACCGCATGTTTTGATTGCGTAGACCGCATCTTTATTAATCTCATTACCTGCGTAGACCGCATGTTTTGATTGCGTAGACCGCATATTAATTTCATTACCTGCGTAGACCGCATGTATTGCTTGCGTAGACCGCATATTAATTGTTCAATTTCACTACCTGCGTAGACCGCATGTTTTACTTGCGTAGACCGCATATTTATCGTTCAATTTCTTTACCTGCGTAGATCGCATGTATTGCTTGCGTAGACCGCATCATTGTTCAAATCCATTGCTTGCGTAGACCGCATTATATCATTACCTGCGCAGACCGCATGTTTCGTTTGGGTAGACCCCGTATTAATTTCATTGCTTGCGTAGACCGCATGTATTGCTTGCGTAGACCGCATAATTTGTTGATTTCATTACCTGCGTAGATCGCATGCTTATGATCAAATTCGTTGCCGGCGTAGACCGCATGCTCCACTTACATGTTTGTATTTCCACAGCATTGTTATGCTCCCCACTTGCTTTGCGCTGTCACGCATTTCGAGTATACTACTATGCATGTTGCTAACGATATTGTACCTGTTAAGTTTGTTTTCTTTTCAGGTACGATATTGTATGTACGGTTCATTTGAGGCTGGTGCAACCAGACGAGCCGCACAGGTATTGTATCTTCCGAGTGAGACGTATTGAGAATTGCATAATTCTCTTACATCCTTTCTGCATTGTAGTGTAGTTCGGTGTACGCTAGCTTAAAACTGTCGTATGTTTGCTTCATTACAGCTTTTTTTGCATGATCATAAGTTATGCTCGGCTCTGTGCATTGTCTTGCATTTTGCCCCTGCCTTCGGGCGCATATCTTGTCTGTTTTTCATGTTTGTCTGAGTCTTCGGCCTTGTCAAAAATGGGTCGTCTCTGGGCTTTGACATTCACTCCCGTCATTGTTATGACTTTCGAGTTCTGTCAAAGAAGGGCAACTGTAGACACCCCATTTTTTACCGTCCTCAAGATTTGGACGTCACCGCTTGGAACACTCGGTGATTATCCATGTTTGTGTTCGTTTGGAGTTCCCGGAAGTCTCGGCTCGCGCGCCTTGCCTTAGGATCTCCGAACTTGACTGTTTAGTGTCTGGTTTTACACCAAACACTTGTGTTTTGCCTTGGAGAGGCAGGGTAGGGCTTGTAGACCATCCCCACCCACCACCGGCAGTGGCTAGAGGCCACCGACTGATTTTTGCTTCCATCGGCACTTTTTATTGCCGGCCGGCACTTTTTGTTGCCGGTCAGCACTATTTAGTGCCGGTCGGCACTACTTTTGGCCAAGATGGCATTTTTGGCCGGCCGACTACTTTGCATCTGCTTTTGCAGATATTTTAAGACAGTTGTCTTGCTTTTTGCTCCCCTCCATTGTATGGAGGGATCTCCCTCTTATGAAGCTTGTCTTGTAAGCTTTACAAGACAAGAAGTTCCATAAAGGGAGGGGCTTGTCTCTTGGCTTGGGAGGTTAGACACTTGAGATATTTTGAGAGCTTAGACAGCCATTGTTAAGCTCTGGTTTTAGGGTTAGGGTTAGATACACATCCTACCTCTCTTTCCCTCTCTTTTGTGCTCTAGGTGTTTTGTGTCTTACTATTGCACATAAACACCTAGTGTTTCACCTTTGTCTAGCTACTGAGGTTCTAAGGGACTAATTTTGAAGTTTTGGTGTTGGATTTAAGCCAAGGGAGGCCATTGGAGCACCATTGTTGAAGGGGTCATCAAGGGTAAGAAACTAACACCTTTATTTCCCATTTTTGCATTGATTTTCTACCTATCTTAGAGCTATTTTCGTGCTTATTGTATAACACAAAAAAGTTCTGTTTTTAGGCCCTCTTGATTGTTTATTAAGAGTGTTTTGTGGTTTGAGGGTGTTTGACCCCTCTTAGGCCTTGAAAGGCCTCATTTTGTGCTATTTTATGCTAGTTTCGGGACTTTGGTGTTTGGGCCTCTTCACCACCGAAATCTTGAGGGATTTCAGTGGTGGAGATGGTGCCTTGAAGTCTCTAGAAGGAGAGGGCTACCCCCTCTCCTTGTTGTCCTTGAAAAGGGCATGTTTTGGCCTCTAAAGGGAGCCTATGTTTGAGTGTGTGTTGAGCATGTATAGACTGTTTTTCATGCTTATTTTTCCATAATATAACATGATTTTAAATTGGTTTTGGTACTCCATGCATGCTTAGCATAGTTGCCATGAAATGCCTTGTGATCCCTTAACATGTCTTAGGTTGTGTGCCTTTGTTTCTAGCATGTTTTAGGCTTACATTTGTGAAGATTTTGTGCTTATCTTGACATGTTTTAGGTCTGTCCATAAGTGTTTGGGTTGATTTTGGCATGCATCATACATCCCCTTTGCATTTTGGCTTGTTGGCCTTAAGTGTGTGCGTGTGTAGCATGCCATTCTTGCATTGATTTGGTGATTTGGGACCATCCACCATGTCATTTCAGACCTCATAGTATGCTTGCATGCTTGCTTTAGTTGTCCCTTTAACGCCTTGTAAGGTTGTCATCTCATGCTCCATGTTTTGGTGATTATGCATGCCTTTGTTTTTGAGTCATTTGGATGCCATCTAAGTGATCCTTAGGCCTTGTATTAATGTCCTAAAACTCTGTTTTTGGTCAATGAGTTCATGCCATGTTTGGTCTTGCTAAGTGTAGTTCAATACTCCATTGGTTTGTTTTGAGCACTTAGGCCATTTGTTGCATGCTTGGCTTGATTTATTGCTTGGTTTGGCACCATGTTTTAGCATGATTTTAGAGCTCATGTTGCATGCTAATCGTCCATGAAATCTCTTGTCAAGTGTGCGTGAATGTTGCTTGCTTAATGCTTGAGGTTTGGACCATAACATGTGTATGTGTGCATGTGTGTTTAGCCTCCATTTTTGGGCATTTTGGCTACTGTTTTGGGCCTTATTAGAGCTGCCCAAGTCTTGTATAAGTCCATCTTTACATCCATTTGCATGGTCCCATGTTTGCTTGTATGTTTGCATAAGCTTGTTGCCATGTCATGTTGCATCCTTAGCTTGCATGCTTAGGTTGCATTGCATCTTGCATGCATGCCTTGTTCCTTGACTTGATGATAGGAATTGGGCCTTAATTTGTTTGATTGGTTTGCATTTCATTTGACATGAAAGTTGCATACTTGATTCCTTGGGCCATCATGCATGGAAATGCGTGATTGGTGGTCCGAGAATCGAGGCACATGCCCCTTTGAGTCATTACCATGATAAGGGACATGGTTGGTGCATATATGCCTTGAAATGTGCTGCCATGCTTTGCCTTGCCCTCTGTTGCTGTCATTTGCAGATTCTGCAGGAACACTCTGCCGACCGGCAGTGTAAAGTGCCGACCGGCAATCATTTCTCTGCCGACAGCTCCACTTTGTGCCGGTGGCCACATCCCACTGCCGGTGGCAATTCCATGCAGCCGGTGATGTCTCCCAGCATCCAAGGAAGCAGTCCTGAGGTTTTGGCAACCTCCAGAGGAGTGAAGGAAGGAAAACAGAGGCAGCTCACGCATGGCGGCGCATTTCCCAAGGCGATTTACTGTTTTCTTAGTTTAATTAAATTTGCTTAGTTGATTAGGCAATTTGTAATATTTAATTAGCTTGCGTAGTTAATTAATTTGTAATATTTATTTGATCCCTCCGAGTGAGGGTAAATCTGTAATAAGTGTGTGTGGGTGGTGTGTATGTCTTCCAATCCCCACTTCTTTCTTCCCTTTTATTTACCTGCTTATGATGGTAGATTAGGGCATCTTTAAAATTAGCATACCTTATGCTATGCATGCGTGCATCCATACATTTGTATTACATACATTAGGCTCGGTACATCACGCTAACTGCATCTGTACTTCAATTCACAAATTGAATATGTGGTAGTTGATCACATTTCACATGCCACGTTTAGGGTTAGCCGAGCCTGCCTAGATTGCATTTTTGCATGTGATGCATTAGCCATTTTTAACATGAACTAGGACATGCGTGTTTGCTGACTAGTTTACTGTTTTGGCACGGAGTACGACGTAAGTATTTATGCTTTAGCATGCCGCATGTGTGTGAGTGTTGCCATGACAGTATGCCTGCCATGCGGCTAAGTGCTTATGTGTTAAAATGTTTTAATGCCTGTGGGTGGAGGTTGGATTGTTTGAGTTGGAAAAACTCGTTGAAATCCGTATTTTAGCCTACTTGCGAGTAGCAAATTTCAAAGCGCTTTTCAAAACAAACGGATATGCAATGCTTATTTCCAAATTAGGCAATCTAGTCTATACTTGTTTGCTGCGCGCATAACATAGTAATTCTAGGCTAATAAATGGAATAAGAACACGTAACGTTTTCAAAATCGGATATCATGGTTAGTAGAGGCCGGTCTTCGGACTGGGCGAAAGGGGGTGCTCATAGCTGACCTTCCCGATCGTACCCAAGCTCCCGAGCCGAGACAACTCCGGTGATGACGGACATGTGGCCTTCGGCACCGAGTCAGGGTTTCCTAAATTTCCCCATTTCAAAATATTTAGGTGACGACTCTGTATCTGGCAAAGCAGTCCATGTTTGGCACTACTTTTTCAAAAAAATCTGTTTCTCAAAACGATTTGTCAGATTTGGACTCTTTGGTTCAGATTAAGAACCGCGACAACAAAATCGCGAGTCCGAACTGTAGTAGCATAAGGCCCCCCCTCTGCGGGCGCGTCTACAGTTTGGTTTTCTGTGATAGAAACCAAAGTTTTAGCTTTGGCTAAAGAGTAGTTCTTATTTGTTCAGAAATGACAACTAAGATGGATTTGGTTTCAAACCTTTGGAGTTTGAGGAAGTCTTTGGGTTTAATCATTTTATTCCCAAAGTGTTGGAAAACCAAATTTGGAGAAAGTCTTTGGTTATAATCTGATTATGTCCAAAGTGTTTTGGTTTTGAGAAAGGAAACCAAATTTTAGCATTAGCTAAAATATTTTTGATTTTATTCAGAAATAATGGGCTTAGTTCCGGGAGTACCGGTTAACTTTTATGAGTGGTGTAATTCTGGTAGCAAATTTTATTTGCTTGGGAATCGGTTTGTTATAACTTGGTTTATCTTCTGGGAATCTTAATTTTTAAATTGTTTCCTATGGACTAGGAGTCAACATACTCTTGAATATTTTGTCAAAAGGTTAACTGGGTTTTAAGTGGGACCGATGTGGCCCCTCCAGTCTTCCTGGGAACATTCCTGACCATGTTCGATTCTAGGTTAAATGGTGAGACTAGTTTTGAATTAAATTTCTATCTAAGGGATTTTCTAAGGGTTAAGTTTATTTTCTGGAATCACAGAAGTGAAATTCTGTTGTGATGTTTCAGAAATGGCTTCAAAAGGTGACAAACAGAAATGTTGTTCCACCTGACAACCTTAGCCTCGCGAGATTCTTAAAGAAAGATCTTAAGAGATCAAGTATGATTAAAGGAAATCATAAGATTGTATTAAAAATTTCTCTGATTTGATCAGAGGCAATTAGTTTGGTATCCTTGTGATTGCTATGTGACTCTGCTTGAAAGCAAAGATGAGACAACCTGTTATAGTGGGTGAATATTTTTTTTGGATTTTTAAATTCCAAATATATTCTTAAATTGGTGGTTCCTAGTGAGTACAAGATCACTGATCACAGAGATAGAAAACTGGTGGTTCCTAGGAGGTGTTAGACCACTGGCTACACAGTTTTGAGATTGTGGTTCCTAGTAGTGAACAGATTACTGATCACATGTCAAGACATCATGATTCCTAGTAGTGGAGAGGCTACTGGTCATATGTCAAGACATGATGATTCCTAGTAATGAAACAGTCTATTGACCCTATGTCAGGACGTTGTGATTCCTAGTAGTAAAGTGACTACTGATCACAGGTTAAGACATTGTGATTCCTACTAGTAGAAAGTCTACTGACCAGATGCTGAGAAATTAGTGATTCCTAGTGATAAGACTACTGGCCATGTTATGAAGTTCTGAATAGTAGACTATTGAACACTGGATTTGTGTTTCCTAATAGTAAGACTATTAGCTTCAGAGTGATAGGTTGGACCAAATATATTTAGGTGCCTAATTCGGTTGATGACATTCTGGGAATGTATTTACTGTGATATGATTTTGAGAGTTTCATAATCATTGTGACATAAGGATTTGTTTAAAACTTTGTATAAATTCTACAAAGAAGACCTGATTATCCGACTCCATAATGAGGAGGATAATAGAAAGAAAGGAGGAAGTACCTCCTCAGTGAAGGCCAATGTCTTTGAGCATGGCAAATTTTCTGGGATGAGGAAGAAGCCCCCCCTTGAACAAGGGCTCTTAGCTGGGGCCAAGGGGTGGTGTTGCAAAGAAGCTGGCATACAAGCCGCGGGAACCTGGTTCTCGGTTCTTTGGGAAGTGCTACAATTGTGGTAGCGAGGCTTTTAGTTTTACTAGGGCACATCTGTTCCGAGAAGGAACTATTTACAACTTTCAAACCGGTTACAAACGGTGAGAAGTTGTTTATGGGAAACTCTACTACCTCATTTGTTGAGGGAAATGTGGTCCTGATGTTAACCTCAGGAAAAGAGCTAACCTTGAACGAAGTCCTGTATGTTCCGGACATTCGTTAGAATCTTGTCTCAAGGTCTTTTCTCAGTAAACATGTTTTTCGCATGGTTTTTTTTGAGTCCGACAAGGTTGTTCTGACGAAACACAAGTGTGAAACTTGTGTTGAAGCGAAGTGGACAAGATCCCGTATGAGTTATGGAAAGGCGTTAAGCCTTCTTATAAATTCTTACGAATGTGGGGGTGTCTTGCAAAAGTGGCGATTCCTACACCCAAACGGGTTAAGATAGGCCCGAAATCTGTGGATTGTATATTCATTGGTTATGCACATAATAGTAGTGCATATCGGTTTCTTGTTCATAAGTCTGAAATTCTAGACATACACAGGAATACCATTATGGAGTCAAGGAATGCATGTTTCTTTGAAGACATTTTTCCTTGCCGAACCCATGCAGGGGTTCCAAGGTCTTTGGAGCAATTTGATGAGCTTGCTAGTGAGGATGATCATGTTGATGATCAAGGTGATGAACAAATTGAGGTTTTAGATGAGCCTAGACGGAGTAAAAGGGCTAGGACATCCAAATCTTTTGGTCCAGACTTCTTGACTTATATGGTTGAGAACGAACCTCAAACTTTCCACGAAGCTGTGACTTCTCCTGAGAGTCCTTTATGGAAAGAAGCGATCAAAAGTGAGATTGACTCCATCTTATAGAACCACACCTGGGAGTTGGTAGATTTACCTCCAGGTTGTAAGCCTTTAGGCTGCAAATGGATTTTTAAACGAAAGATGAAGGCCGATGGGTCTATTGACAAGTATAAGGCGAGGCTCATTATCAAAGGGTACAGGCAATGAGAAAGCCTGGATTACTTTGATACGTACTCACCTGTAACTAGGATAACATCCATTCGCATAGTGATTGCGATAGCAGCTTTGCGCAATCTTGAGATACACCAGATGGATGTAAAGATAGCTTTCTTAAATGAGGATTTGAATGAAGAAATCTACATGGAGCAACCTGAAGGGTTTTCAGCTCTAGGACAAAGCAAGAAAGTCTGTAAACTTGTCAAATCTTTGTATGGTTTGAAGCAAGCGCCTAAACAATGGCATGAGAAGTTTGACAATGTAATGTTGTCAAATGCGTTTCGAATCAACGAATGTGACAAGTATATTTATGTCAAAGACACTGACAGAGGCTATGTCATTTTGTGTCTATATGTTGATGATATGCTCATTATAGGTAGTAACGATGAAATGATCAAAACTACCAAGAAGTTGTTAAACTCTAAATTTGACATGAAGGATATGGGCATTGCAGATGTTATTCTGGGAATTAAGATTACCAGAATCTCTGGCGGAATTGTACTTTCTCAGTCTCATTATGTTGATAAGATACTTGAGAAGTTTAGTGGATCAGATACGAGTGTGTTATCGACACCTGTAGACTTAAGTCTACACTTTACCAAGAATAATAAAGAGAGTGTCTCTCAGTTAGAATATTCTCGGGTAATTGGAAGTTTAATGTATCTGATGAGTTGTACTAGGCCTGATATAGTTTACTCGGTTAGCAGGTTTAGTAGATACACAAGTAATCCTGATGCTTCTCATTGGAAGGGCATTGTGCGGGTGTTAAGGTATTTACGCTACACTCGGGATTATGGGCTGCATTATACTCGATATCCAGCGGTGCTTGAAGGATATAGTGACGCGAATTGGATATCAGATATAAAGGACTCAAAGTCCACTAGTGGATATGTGTTCACTCTTGGTGGGGGCAGCCGTGTCTTGGAAATCTTCCAAGCAAACGTGTATATCTAGATCAACGATGGAATCAGAGTTTATTGCTTTGGATAAAGCAACGGAAGAAGCAGAATGGCTTCGCCATTTCATTGAAGATATTCCACGTCGGTCTAAACCTGTGCCAGCTATTTGTATTCATTGTGATTGTCAATCTGCAATTGGTAGGGCACAAAGTAATATGTATAATGGAAAGTCTAGACATATCCGTCGTAGACATAATTTCATACGACAACTACTCTCGAATGGAGTTGCCTCTTTAGACTATGTAAAGTCTAAGGACAACATTGCGGACCCGCTAACCAAAGGGTTAAGTCGAGTGTTAGTCGAAACGTCGTCAAAAGGAATGGGGTTAAGGCCTTTGGAAGTTACCGGAATGGAAACTCAACTTAGTTGACTGGAGATCCCAAGATCTAGGTTCAATGGGACAACCTAATTGCGTGTAACGGTGGTATGTCACTGAGGAGGTTAAACCTCCAGCCATTCCTTCTATTAGTGATACCTGCAAGTGTAGAGGATAAGCTGAGCTTTTAATGACTCTTATGTGTTAAGCTGTTGAGCTAAGTATTGCTGGATACTTTAGTAGAGTCACCTATGTGAGTTTGAAGTGGGGCCGCTTCTAGAAGAATTGGGCAGGCCAAGATTCTTTGAAACCACTCGCTGAACCAGGCTAGTGTCCAGGGCCACACAGGGCACACCAGTGAGAACATAATGGTGGTAGGAGTAATTCCCGTGTGAGATCTATTGTCTCAGTTTACATAAATGGTAGAGCAGTTCAAGATGTCTTATTCATTGATCTGCCAGTAAACTCGATAGGTTTTCACTGGGAGAGGTTCAAAGCCAAAAGCTACCTTCTCTGATGTCGGGGTTAGTCCGTTGTACTCTCTCTCAGAGTCTTTATTGTTGAACGATGTCCGTTTGTTGAGTCATTCGGTCAATTTTTATTCATGTGGGGGATTGTTGGAAAAAAAATGATTTTTGGGGACTTTAATTTAATATTAAAGTGTGGTGACTTTAATTAAATATTAAAGTGGGTTCTAACCATTTTTTGTGTTGGGTCCAAGTGAGCCAAAAATCATTGGGTTTTGAATAAGAAATTGCCAAGAAATTGCTTCATGATGTTAGATTCATGAATAGGATTTTAAAGAGTATTTAAATTTTTTTTCTTGGCTAAAGGGTGTGAATCCTTTGGGTATCCATACTTTTCATTTTGTGGAAAGGGGCTATGGATGCTTGGTGTTTTAATGACTAGCTTTAAAGGCTGGAGGCTTTTCCTCTCTCCCCTATACATGTATAAATTGAGACCCTCCTGTCAAGTTTCAATATAGAAATTTTTGCTTCCATTTTACAAGTTAGTTTGCTTGATAGTTCCTATTGTGAGAGAGTGCTGCCATTGTTTTGTTCGCTAAGCTAGACAGATAGTGCTTCTGCCGTAGCTGGTTTTGACCGTTGTATCCTGGGAGACAGACGCCAGGTTTCCTCAAGCACTCGACCCGTGAGGCGGCGAAATCTGTTTTAAGGAAACTGCTTTCGTGCAGGCTTCGGTTTTGTCTCTTTACCCTTTATTGTTTTTTGTGTATTTCTGTTGAAATTTAGTTGTAATTATCAGCATATGTTCTTGGTATATAATTTGTTTTCTTCATAAATCTATTTATTTAATTTCACAATTTTGAATAACAGGTTGTTCACTATTGGGAGTACGGCGAAGAGTGGTTGTAGGCTTGCGTAATTCCAGTTCATTAAAATAATAATCATAATAAAATATAAAAAAATTACACCACTAACTCGTGTGCTTTGATTCTTATGTCATTTTGATTTTTATTAGTTTTATTTGCTCGATTTTGACTTTGTTTTTGACTTTATCTCAAATCAGTCCAATTGATTCTAATTGTTAGCAATTTTTTTAATGATAAATGTGCACGTGAATTGCATGTGTTACATTTTTAATGACAAAATTATAAATTTGATCAATATATTAAATTAATCTCAACCAACTCATTGAATATATTTTCTACTAAAAATCCTAACAACGCTATCAATTGGACAAAATTAAAAAATTAAGCCAATAAAAACTGTAGGGATTTAAATGATATAAGTGAAAAAATATAAGAGTTAGGAGTGCAATTTGTCCTAAAGAGAAAAAGAAGTTCTTGATATTATGGTTGAGAGATAATAATCTATTGATACCATATTCCTAGACTATCTTTTAATTTTAAATTTGTAAATAAAAAATATTTCGTTTGTTTCAATATAAAATATGTGATACCCAAAAAATATTTTGAGTGTAAATTGATTTTGCACCCAAAAAAAAAAAAAAAGTCATTTATTTTCCTTGTGTTTGATTGACACTTGAAACAAATCTTTCTAATGTATGCATTGGACAGAAGCCACTGAAGAACCACCCTTCACCTTTAGAAAGATTAATATGTTGAACGGGTCAAGCTAAAAGTAAATGTTAAAAAAATTGACTTACAAAATTTTTAATATAAGTTATTTTTTGGCACTATAACGAAAAGTATTTTTTTAACAAATGTTTTATTTACTTTTTATTTAACCTAACAATGAAAAATGCTTAAAATATTTTCAAATTAAACTTAGCCTAAATGAAAAGATAGAAGAAAAAATAATGTATAAACTATATATATGCTATGTATAGAGTCAATTGGCCATTGATCTCTAAAAATATATATGATATGTGTCATTTTAGTTATCAATATTTTAATTTTATCAATTAAGCCCTCAATTATGCTGTAAAATTTAGATGAAAATAACATTTGAAACCATTTGCAAAAGTTAATGAAGAAATCAGCACAACTAAAATATTACGGACCAAAAATAAAATACAATGTATATTTTAGAGAGTGACAATGTATTTAACCCAAATGAATGTATACTTGCCAAAAAATTTTCTTTAATTATCCAAAAAAAATAAAAATAAATAAATAAATAAATAAGCATGCATGAGTGATTATATATTAATTTTATTTTTGTCCCCTCAACCACTTCAAAATATAAACATAACTTTAGTTATTTCCAATGAATTATAACTTTTGATTTGTCATATATTCAATTATATATAACAAATTCTTTTGCCACACATCATTGTGAATGAAATTAAAAAATATAAATTAAAAAACCTCTAACATTTGATATATTTATATATTTTGGGAGCCAGAAATTTTGTATACAAGTCAACACGAGTATCCTCTTTCTTTTCATGGCCATGACAAAAGGCTTCAAACTAAATTGTAAATAGTAAATTGTTTCACGAGTCCTTAGAAAAATTTACAAAGGACTCCACTTTTAGATCACTAATTCTAGAAACATATAATTTATTTACAAAATTAGATGCACAAACTCACATGCCTATGTCTGGGTGGGTGACGCGCACATGTATATGCGAGTATTTGTATCTAATTTTGTAATAATAATTTTTTAATTGTTTTGACAGAAAATAGTATTCATTGTTTATAGTATGTAGTATGAGGAGGAATGGAAATCAATTAAAAACATTTTTCCTAATCTATAGAAAATGAGCTTATTTTTATAAATTAAAATTTAAAAATATTTTCAAATTAAAATCTCACTAGTACAATCATCTTACAATTGTCTATCCACTGTCACCAGCAAACCACTAATACTAATGCCACACAACCTCCACTCACACCACCGCTGCCATACTATCAACACTAATAACTATTGTCACTGCTATTGTCATTGCTATGGCTACTGTTAACATCAACACCATAATTGTCAATTACAACTAGCTCAATAACCGCAACCAAGAAAAACATATTTTTTTAAAAAAAAAAGAAGATTTGTTTAAAAAAGAAACTTTTTTTCTAAAAACAATATTTCTATTAAAATAATGGAGGGTTAAATTGTAACTGAACAAGGCTAGTACGTACTTGGGTTAACCTTCAATCCAATGTCTCCTCCTTTCTTGATAACCTCAAATTCCTTGGTTTATTAGTGTTCATATTAGAGAACCACTGTTGTTAATTCAAAACCAAAACAGAAGATTTATGATTTTTATCCACAAGATGATAGATGAAGAAATTTCGATGCATTTTCGCCTCATATTTGCCCTCACCATTGGTCATGACAGTGATGATTGGGTTTTTTTGGATGTCGAAATTTTTGAATGTCGACCTCCCAACAACTACTACTACCGAAAGTGACTATTAATGTCCCCATCAAACACAGAGTACGTAAAGCTGAAAACACTTCAAATGTACTCATGCTACTTTATGTGGTGCTATATCTTAAACATGTGCATGCATGTATGTACTCTTTTGGTAATTATAAGGGCTTTTGTCAATCTATGTCGGTATTGTTTGGTATAATTTATTACAAGTTAAAAATTAGCCTTCGTTTAGAAAGTGGGTTGGCTTTTTGGCTTTTTTGACTATTTTAGCTTGGGTTAAAAAGCTTGGTTTGGGAAGGGCTTTTTGACTTTTTGGCTTTTTTGACTTTTTTTGTGAGAGAAGAATGTAATGATTATAGGTTGGATGTGATGTTTTGTTTGTTATGGCTAAAATAGCCTATTTTGTTTTTTGTGGCTAAAATAGCCAAAAAAGCCTGAAAAAGCCCTTGCCAAACACAGGCTTAATTGTCAGAAAGTAGAAATTAAAAGTATTCATTTTCTAACTTTTAAATAATCAACTTTTCTCAACTTATTGTAATTTGGAATGTTTTAAATAAGTACACTTGTTAACTTTTTATATAAAAAAAATATGTAAAAAATTAGAAAAAAGTGAGTAGAAAAGTAGAGAGGAGATGCTCATAGATGTTAATTGATGTGATCTAAATAAGTGTATGTATGTAAAAAAAAATATAATTTTTTAATACATACCAAACACCTACTTAAGTTATATCTGCCTAAAAAATTATAAATAGAAATTTCACTAAATAATCTAACACAAATTCTCAAATTAAAATGAGTTATCTCACCGTCTATAATTCACAACAAAGACTTCCCTCATAAGGGCACATTTTAAAAAAGTATTAAATTAATGCAACGGAGGCAGAAGCCCAAGCAAGGAAAGCAAAAAAACAAGACTGAAAAGGACAAGAAACTTAAGCAACAGCAGAACTGGCAGACCCGACACGCTGCCCAGCTCACTATTACAAGAAATTGTAAAAACTTAAATGTTGTGTAAATTAAATAACGATCATGCTACGTAACTCGAATGTCGCGGTTTGAAACGCGGCTCGATACTAAAACGACGTCGTTTTGGTGTCGATTTTGTTTTTTTGTTTTTTTTTTTCCCTGGTTTTGCAAAACGAAGAAGAAGAAGAAGAAGAAGAAGAAGGGAGAAGAAGAGAAGGGAGGAGGAGGAGGAGGAGGAGGAGGGAGGGAAGGGGGCCATAAAAATCGGTTTGAGGAGAAGGGGAGGCTGGGCTGCGACGGAGGCGGGGCTGCGACGGAGGAGGAAGCAGAGGCGGCGGCGGGAGCTGCGACGACGGCGGAGCGGGGCGGGGAGCTGCGACGCCGACCTTCTTCCTCTCCCTCCCTTCTCTTTCTCCTCTCCCTCTCTTTCTCTCCCTCTCCCTCTCCCTCTCTTCCTCTCGAGCCATTTCGAGCCTGGTAGCTTCGAGCTACCAGGCATTTTCCATTAAATAATTGCTTTTTATAATAAGACCAAATCACCTTTGTTGTTTTTCTTTTTATTTATTTATTTATTTATTGGTATAAAAATAATTTTTAAAAATCTGAAAACATTTTTTTAATATTTATTTTTATTAAATTAATTTCTAATTTTTCATTTTTTTTTTTAAAATTCAACCAAACAAAAATAATTTCCAACTAAAGTTCTTTTTAATTTGGATTAACTTGTTATAAAAATAATGAAAGATACCGTACATAAAATTAAAAATAAAAAATAAAAGGGAAAATAAATGGTGAACAATTGAATAACCATTTATTGTGAAAGCTTGTTGGGCTCTCACATGACGATTTTAGTTTTTTTTTTAATTTTTTTTTTAGTTTTAACTAATTTTTATTATATTTAACATTACACTGTTAAAAACTTACCATCAATTTTATACCGCAAAAATGCGGTATTTTGGACCGTGCTATGTAGCTCGAAAATGCATTCCCCCGAATCCCCTTAATTTTTTTTTTTTTTTTTTTTTTTTTTTTTTTTTTTTTCAGAAGCAGGGGAAGGAGGAGGGAGGAGGAGGAGGCGGGGCCGGAGGTGACGGCGGTGGTGCTGCGACGATCGGCGGTGGTGAGCAGACGATCGGCGGCGGCGAGACGACGGCGGTGGTGAGCAGACGATTCTCTCCTCCTCTCTCCCTCTCCCTCTCCCTCTTTCTCTTTCTCTCCCTCTCACTCTCCCTCTGCTCAGACTCGACGAAGAAGAAGAAGAAAAAAATAAAAATAAAAATAATGCCCAAAACGACGTCGTTTTGGGCATTAGGGAGATTGGGGGATATTTTCGAGCTCTCAAACATTATCCCAGTATTTTTGTCCACATAAAAGAAAATATCAAATTTATTAACTTTTTTAAAAAACATTAAATTTATTAATATTTTTGTTCAACATTCCCCATACTAGTGGAAGTTATTACTTTCTTAACAAGACTCATTAATGAGTCTTTTTCTTTTTTTTTTTGAATTAAAAAAAAAATAAGACTCATTATTAAGTAGTTTCAAATTATTATGCGGTTCTGTTTGTTTGGAGAAATTAGTAAGGTTTAGACTATGGGATAAGTGTGGCTCATGATTTAAAATTTCTCTCTTTAAATCCTTCTAATCTAAGCATTTATTTCGCCAAATTTATAGCCCAATCCGAATTGTTAATCTCTCAATGTGGGAGACTATTGAATCCCACCCAACAAATACCAACCTCATTCAAATCTTGTATCAAATTTTTATTTTTATTTTTATCTCATTCTAATCAAACAATTGTTTAAATCTGATTATATATTTTATCTCACTCGAGTCAAACAATCTCATAGAATATATAACATCATCTAGTACTGCCATAGTATTAAACAAAAGCTTGTAGGGTTTGTGTTATTTTCCATCCTTAATTCAATACTTCCAAACAAACATAGCCTTACTATTCTAAACTACTGACATAATGAAAATTTTTATGAGTATTTAAATCATGACTCATTTTTATTAAGCAGTTGAGAAACAAAAGAGAAAATATTATTCCATCATAATTTATATATAGAATTTTGAATCAGAATGATATAACAGTGATATTTGTACAATAAAAGACATCTTAATGGACTCTTTGTTCAAGAGTGGTAAGCTCAAAAACTAGTCAAGTCATTGTGTATGATTTTTTTTGTATAAATTTTTTATTTGTATATAAGCAACACAGTGCGTTGTGTGATTCTTTATTTATCGATGATATCAAATAAACAAAACAACCTCATATTTCAAAACTATCTAATAATTTTTGCTATACTTCACCCACCTTAATCCAGAAGCTTCAAATCAAATATATTTCAATTTGATATAAATATATAGATATGTATGACTTTTTTACCTTATTGTTTGGGTGTAAAGGAGCATCGTCAACCTTGTTTGTCTGGGTCTGAATTGGACTATAAAGACAGGTAATCCTATGGTTTTTTAATTTAGTCTAATTCACCAAATTCAAGTTCTTGCCTTGTAATCAACAAATTTGAAATTTTTGCACGATGTAGACTTTTTGGCATTAGGCTACAATTTTGCAGTGACAATTCGTGTAATCCATTAGTCATTTTGTTTTTCTTTTTTTGGCGAATAAACAAATTTTCAGAAAAATAAAAGAATAATTTAGCAAAGAGAAAAACTTTTTCAAGAAATTTTATTTATTAAAAACAACTGATTTGACTCAAAGTCTTATGGTTAATTTATAATAAATGTGGGTTGAGTTTAATTAACAAAAGGGTGATGTAAAAAACTTTTGTCAATTACTAATATATATTTTTTACACGCAATTAAGTTCATAACTATATGTCACAATTACGAGTAAAAAACTTTTTGTGGCTTGGACAACAATTTATATACCCAAGCAGTATTAAAAATTTAGAAAGAAAGAAAAAAAAAAAAAAAAAAACCCAAAATTTCAAATCTATGATCAAGATGAGGTGGCCACGCAACAAGAACTTCAAATGTATTCAATGTAGATTGTCTAATTAAAAAATTTCTGGTGAGTATTCTGATTCCCTACGTGTTCTTATGATTAATTTAGTTAAGCACATATGTATTCAATGTAGATTGTCTAATTAATTTAATAATTCATACAAACAAAAGTGACTTTAAACAAAGAATATGAAAGGACAAATTCATATATTTGAGTAATTCTTGTACCACTCGATAAAGTTTTAGTGGCAGTCCTGACAAGTACGAGTAGTAGTGGACACATGCACGATTGCTTTGCTGGACCCCCTCAATAGGTATCTTTTTTCACAGGCGTGATACAGGTATGAATCTTGGAATGGTGAAAAATGGTTATTTTTTTATCCGCTTACTTTTGAGATTTTGCCTATACTCTGATCGAAATCTGAGCTCATTTATGGTGCATGGTTGAGCTTTGTTGGTGTCTCGGTGGTAGATTATTCCTATGGGTTGAATTAAATCAGGCCGACAACCGATTATCTCGAGACCTAAGCCCACAGATGCTGTGACGACATCTCAAAACATCTTTTTTTACTCGTTCAAAAAAAAAAAAAAAAAAAAAAAAAAAGGTTACAAACCATATATCACCAAATATATATATATATAACCCATGAAAAATTAAACATTACAAACTTTATATAATTAAACATTACAGAAATATATAATTAAAGTATATATTCCCTACGTGTTCTAAAATACAAACTACAAACTTTATATATATATATATATATACCAAGGATTCTTGTATAAAGAAGTAAAAGAAAAATGTGAAAGTTCTTGTCAATGGAAAATAATGAGGTGTAAAGTTAACACATAAATTATCGTATAGTTTAAAATGGATTAAAAAAGGGATTTTATTCACTCAGTACAATATTCAAATAACCGGAATGAATTTGGACAACAAGAGAATATATACAAAATAATGGCTGCTTTGCAGCTATATGGGTTCATTTTGGGACTCATTTTGATGATCTGAATCATTTACATTTTAGAATATATTATTGAGTAGAATATACTTATAAAAAATTAAGTTAATCGGATATCGTTAACCATTTTATTGAATTAAATTTGTATTTACAAAAATAAATGACGATTGTGATTTAGAATATAAAAATAAATACAAATGTGAATGGATGAATACAGATAAGTTCTACCCAATATATTTTAAAATGCGAACGGTTCAAATTATCGAAACATATTTCAAAAAAATGAGCTTATATTGTCAGACAATCACATCTCCATTTAGATCAAATTTCGCTTGTAATTAATTATGTCAATGATATACATTGAAAAACTGAAACATATCTACAAATAGATACAATCTACAAAAAAAAAAAAAAAAAAAAAAAAAAAGAAAGAAAAAAAGGGTGAACTATTTCTGCAACTACTTTCGATATTGTTTGATTAGCTGAAAACCTTTTGCCGACAAAAATGAAAATTTTGATTAGACGGCCAACTTGGTGAACGATTCTCCACTTTAGAGCGATTTTCGTTTACGGGTACCCGCATAAATGTGAGAAATGAAAGTTCAGTCATGTGGTTGTCTGGTTATTTTTGTTAGTAACATATACCAATATATATATATATATATATTTGTTTTTAATTTTATTTTGATGGTACCTCCCTGACTGCCCAAGGTGCATAAAGAAACGCGTATTTTTCAAGTAAAATTTTAATTTTGATAAATTAAACTCTAAAGTTTCATTCGTGTTTTAATCTGGCTTCTTTGTCCATTTCCGTCATATTAAATTAACAAAAATCTAGACAAAATTTTAGATTCAAACTCACATGTTTAAATATTTGTATTTCCCCTTGTAGTAACTCCATTTCACTTTATTTTTGCGTCGCTGGTTTCACCTCTTGGATTAATTTTCATTCCACATCTTTTTACTTGCCGTCGCAATTCCGAAAGTTGGCCAAAAATAAGATTTTTCTCTCTTTGGACAAAATGTTCAAATTCAAATTCACATATTCAAGCACTTGTATCTCATTTGTCGTAACTCCATTTCACCTTATTTTTGCGTCGTTAAATTCAGCTCATGGCCTAGTTTTAATTTTACTCCTTATATATCTTGTTTCACTTCTTTTTGCATGCCGTCAGATCTTCGACAGTTGGCCAAAAATAAGTTTTTTTTTCCCTCCACGGCTTCTCCTGGCTTGCTTCTACTACTGCTGCTGTTGCTTCATCATCATTATTTGCAAGATGAGGTGACGGTGGTAATGGTGGCGGTGTCGTCAAGTAGTGATAGGTATACAGCTACATATAAAAATCAAAAATCAAAAACCAAAAATCAAAAACCAAAAACCAAAAATCAAATGAGTTGGTGAGCATATTAGGGCGTGTTGGTTTCCAATCAAGCATTATCTATTGTATCTCCATTGCCAAGAATAATGTTGCGATAGCAGTAAGAAAAAAATAAAAATAAAATAACATAATATATAAAAAAAATCTTATTTGTGGTCAACTTTCAAAACTTCAACAGTATGTAAAAAGAGGTGAAACAAGGTATATGAGTATTAAAGAAAAAAAATTAAGAAATTTTCAAAAAATTTATCCAAAATAAATATTATATAATTAAAATTTATTTCAAGTGTGAATCCTACCTATATGAATCTGACACAATAAACACTTTTAATATGGCTCATAGATCTCACATTCTATATTTTCTATGTTTAGAGACTTCCTTATCCAATTTCTTTGGACAGAATAATACTTGAGCCTTTGGCTTCCACCTATCAGTATGGATTTCAGTTTATCATCGACATACCTTTGTGCCGTACAAGAATTTTTGCTTATGGCGATTAAATTTTTAACCGTCAAAAGTTAATTTTTAGTTGTCGAAGGGTTTAAGCGACTAAATTTTTTGGTCGCAAAATTAGTAGTCAAAGAGTGGTCGGGAAAGTTAATTGTTGACTAAAATGATTTTAGTCGCAAAATATATTCATTTGACGACTAAATATTTAGTTGCCAAAAGGTTGGACATTAAATTAAATTAGACCCTTTTAAGCAACCAAAATTTTAGTCGCCTAAAGTCCCACCTTTTTAGCTACTAAAATTTTAGTCTCCGAAAGTCCCCATCTTTGGCTACTAAATGTTTAGTGGGCAAAGAATTCCTCTTTTGGCTACTAAATATTTGGTCGCCTAAAGTTCTACATTTTTGGCTACAAAAATTTTAGTCGGCAAAAGTGTTTTTATAATTTAGTTTTTTGTTTTTAGCTACGAAATATTTTAGTCGTCAAATGTTTGATTTTCTTTTGGCTAGTAAAATTTTAGTCTCCAAATGTCTTCTTTTTTTTTTTGGCTACAAAACTTTTAGTTGTCAAATATCTTTTCCCAATTTCTTTTTAGCTACTAATTGTTTAGTCATCAAAAACATGATATTATGTTTTATTGCGAAATTATAATTTCTCCACAACTTGTTTATATACAATGCAACCCGTAATACGTATAAAAACAAAATGATACATACAATCAATCATTCCACAATCTGCATCCATACACAAAAAATAAATAACATTAAATATCAAAATCCATACAAATCAACTATTGTCCAAACTAAAATAATAATTCCATACAAAATATGTCATACAAAAATCAAAACCCTTCGTATACAAAAAAAAATACATTACTACCAAGCGAAATTACCATTTGGCATGGTATGAATTACCATCGTAATCGGTACCACAACAAAAGGTGATATATGTACCACAATAAAAGTTTTCTATGGACCATGACAAAACGTCCTATATGTACGCTGACAAATGGTATATATGCACTACGACAGAAGGTGATCTATGTACTACGACAGTCATTATCTTTTGATTGTCAAAAGTTTTCTGTATCAGTAATACTGAACTACACAAAAGCTGAGGACGACAAAAGTATTATATTAGTTCTACACAAAAGTGAAAATTCTTCTCCATACACCAATATGAATTATCCACAAGTCCACGCAACAAAAACATTTACAAAGAAAAATAAAAAACGAAACATTAGAATTGGTTACAAAATATCAATTCAGTCAGTCATATGGAACATGTTCTAACATGCATTTAAGGTAGAACAATCAAGAAATGTCTTCTTGGAAATAAAAGAAAGTATATATATATATATGTATCATGCAATATTTATTCCAACTAACTGCACAAACAATGTAATATGTAATTTCTTCATCCTATAAATATATAAATGCAATTATTAGAATATGTAGATATTATTTTAATAAAGTTGTTGCTTTTTTTAACTAAGTGTTGCAAGTTTTTCGACTAAGTGTAAATCGTATTCGGGGGCTGTTATGAATTTTCGCCCTCGGAAAGCCCCTTTTTGAGTAAGTTTAGGGCGTATTCGGCTCTAACTCCCAACCTACGGGTCCGAATTACGTTCCATCAGATCTCACAAGTCCTATTTGTCATGGCAAAGCTATCCGTGTGAGCCACCCGGTCGTTCGGGGGCTGTTTTGAATTTTTAACCCCAAAACGCCCCTTTTCGACTAAGTTTTAGACGTATTCGGCTTTAACTCTCTACCTACGGGTCCGAATTATGTTCCGTCAGTTGTCACAAGTCTTATTTGTCATGGCGATGCTATCCGTGTGAGCCACACGATCATTTGGGGGCTATTTTGATTTTTCGCCCTCGAAATGCCCTTTTTTGACTAAGTTTAGAGTGTATTCGGCTCTAACTCCCAACTTACGGGTCCGAATTATGTTCCGTCAATTCTAACAAGTCTTATTTTCCATGGCGAAGCTATCTGTGTGAGCCACGCGGTTGTTCGGGGGCAGTTTTGATTTTTCGCCCCCCCCGAAACGTCTTTTTTCGACTAAGTTTAGGGGGTATTTGGCTCTAACTCTTAACTTACGGGTCCGAATTACGTTCTGTCAGATCTTGCAAGTCCTACTTGTCATGGCAAAGCTATTCGTGTGAGCCACTCGGTCGTTCGGGGGTTGTTTTGATTTTCGCCCCCGAAACGCCATTTTTCGGCTAAGTTTTGGACGTATTCGGCTCTAAATCTCTACCTACGGGTCCAAATTACGTTCCATTGTCAAAAGTCCTATTTGTCATGGCGAAACTATCTGTGTGAGTCACATGGTCGTTTGGGGGTGGTTTTGAATTTTCGGCCCTGAAATGTCCCTTTTTCGACTAAGTTTAGGGCGTATTTGGCTCTAACTCCTAACCTATGGGTCCGAACTACGTTTCGTCAATTCTAACAAGTCCTATTTTTCATGGCAAAGCTATTCGTGTGAGCCACCCAGTCGTTTGGGGCTGTTTTGAATTTTTGCCCTGAAACGCCCTTTTTCAACTAATTCTTGGACGTATTCGGCTCTAACTCTCTACCTACGGGTCCGAATTACGTTCTGTCAGTTGTCACAAGTCTTATTTTTCATAAAGAAGCTATCCATGTGAGCCACACGGTCATTCGGGGGCTGTTTTGAATTTTGGCCCCCGAAATACCCTTTTTCAACTAAGTTTTGGACCTATTCGGCTTTAACTCTCTACCTACGGGTCCGAATTACGTTTCGTCAGTTGTTACAAGTTCTATTTGTCATGGAGAAGCTATCTATATGAGCCACCCGGTCGTTCGGGGGCTGTTTTGAATTTTCGCCCCCGAAACGCCATTTTTCAACCAAGTCTTGGACGTATTCGGCTCTAACTCTCGACCTACAGGTCCGAATTACATTCCGTCAGTTGTCACAAGTCCTATTTGTCATGGAGAAGTTATCCGTGTGAGCCATAAGATCGTTCGGGGGCTTTTTGATTTTTTGCCCCCGAAACGCCCTTTTTCGACTAAGTTTAAGGTATATTCGGCTCTAGTTTCCAACCTACAGGTCCGAATTACATTCCGTCAGTTGTCATTGGTCCTATTTGTCTAGGGAAAGCTTTCCGTGAGAGCCACACGGTGGTTCGGGGGCTGTTTTAAATTTTCACCCTCGGAACGCCCTTTTTCGACTAAATTTAGTGCATATTCGGCTCTAACTCCCAACTTACGGGTCCGAATTACATTCCGTCAGTTGTAAAAATTCCTATTTGCCATGGGGAAGCTGTCCGTGAGAGTCACACGGTGGTTCAGGGGCTGTTTTGAATTTTCGCACCAGAAACGCCCTTTTTCGACTAAGTTTAAGGCATATTTGGCTCTAACTTCCAACCTACAGGTCCGAATTACATTTCGTCAGTTGCCACAAGTCCTATTTGTCATGAGAAAACTGTTTGTGGGAGCCACATGGTGGTTTGGGGGCTGTTTTGAATTTTAGCCTCCGGAATGCCCTTTTTAAACAAAGTTTAAGGCGTTTTCGGGTCTAACTCCCAACCTATAGGTCCAAATTATATTCCGTCAGTTGTCACATGTCCTATTTATCAAACGGAAAATGTCCATGAGAGCCACACAGTGGTTCGAGGGCTGTTTTAAATTTTTACCCCCGGAACACCTTTTTTCGACTAAGTTTAGCGCGTATTAGGCTCTAACTCCCAACCTATGGGTCCGAATTACATTCCGTCAGTTGTCATAAGTCCTATTTGTCAAGGGGAAGCTATCCGTGAGAGCCACATGGTGGTTCGGGGGTTGTTTTGAATTTTCACTCCTGGAACGCCCTTTTTTGACTAAGTTTAGGGCCTATTCGGCTCTAACTCCCTACCTACGGGTCCGAATTACATTTCGTCAGTTGCCACAAATCCTATTTGTCATGGGGAAGCTGTCCGTGAGAGTCACACGATGGTTCATGGGCTGTTTTGAATTTTTGCCCCCAAAATGCCCTTTTTCGACTACACAAATTCAATTTATTATCCTTTTAAGGCAGCAACTAAAAGGTATAATTGGGAAAATAGAAAGAAAAAGAAAATTAAATCTATCAATTGAAATAAAAATAACAATAAAAAATGAAACATAATATCATTCATGGCTAAATAAACTAGAGCCTAACAAATAATTTGAACAATGGCATGATGAGGCATGATGAGGTTGTCAATTGAAAGAAAAATGTTGATTCAATCGATGTCATAGCCTCCTCTGCAGTCTGCACATATTCCAAGAGCTTCAGTCCTAAGATCATTCTATTAACAATGACAATAGACAAAGCACATGCAGATATAGTTACAAAAGCCAGGATTTCCTGAAATCAATCCATGTAGAGCGACACCTTATAATAAGACATAAGACCTATGATATTGTGGGACACTAACTGAAATTGAATTGTTATGAATTAACAAGGGCAGCAAGTAACAGTATGAGCACAATTTCAATAAGAGATAAAACTAGATTTAGACAAAATAGAAATATCATACCATGCCCATGATCATAACCCTTCTAACTTCTAAGTTTGACTAGTACCAAATGAAACATTTAAGTAAACCATAAATTGTTGTGCTATAAAGTACCTAAATTCAGTCCTTAGGCCTATTTTCCAGAGGTAAGATCAGAACAAACTTCTTCAGCAAAACAAACTAATCACATTCCCAAACACCCAACTCAAACTCATCTACCTAACCCAATGGACTTCTTCACCTATTGTAGATTTGCCACAAAGTTATGCACAGAGTAGAACCTGCCCAGGAAGAGAGTCTTCATCCATATTGCCACCTCTGTCTTCATCCAAATTGATCCAAAGAACAGCACAAGGCAGAGTTTTCCATATCTAGCAAGTAGTAGCAGCAGCAGCAGCTGCTAGCAATACTCCATTTCTGCAGCAGCAACTAACCATTTCTCCAGCACCAACTAGCAACTAACAGAAGCAACAACAACACTCATTTTCTACAGTAGCAGCACTCCAAAAACAGCATCAACACTCTTTTTTTCTCATTGTGACCTTTCAATTTACCAAAAATATTGTTTAGACTATGGTTTAAACTCCTTAATCAAGTCTTCTTCCACTTGTTCAATTGATTATTTTTTATAAAATAATTAAAAATGTTCATATGTAATATAAGCTTTTGTTCAAGATGATTAATAGGGAACTTTATTAACAAGTATATCATACCTGAGCTTCAGCATGACAACGTTGTCTCTCACGTTCAATCTTTCTTTCCTCTCATTCTTTGTGCAACTTCTCATACTTCCTACGGTGTTCCTCAATTTTTTGTGCATTGGGTTCAACCTGTGCAGAAAAACTTAAGTGAGATGCTAAAACAGGAAATGCTAATACAATGGTTTCACTCCTCTTTTAGCATGTTCTCATGTCTTTCACAATAATGTGTATGCTTGTTACTTGTAAGTATCTTTATCATAGCTCAGAATGCATCCTCCAAAATCTCACCCAAAAGAAAAAAATAAAAATAAAAATAAAGAAACAAAGAAAGAAAAGACAACATCAGTTGCAAAGAAACATCATGGAAAGATTACCCTTAATAATGTAAAAGATACATAGTATTTCAAAACATTAAAAAAGAAGGCAAACCATCTTTAGTACAACACTTATTTCCTCAAGATGCATAGTCTAGTTTTGATGCCATTAACCAAGATTTATACTTCGAACTTAACCTATTGCTAAATTAACTCTAGACAACAATGTAAATCACTCTATAATTTCCAAACTCTTAACATGCTAGGTTTTGAACACATGTAGCTCTCTACTTAGGATCAATTCTTGACCAGTTTATAATTGTACATTCCTCTTCTAGATGGGGCATCATGACTTGCAGTATCATTTATCTTTGGCTTTCACTCATTTATGTTGCTTTATTGATGCCTTGATGTCACATAATTCCACCTAATTAGGTAATTGAGGCTCCAACTGCAACCTGCAGGAAAAATTCAATTCCAGCTACTGCCCATTTTTCAGTCATAATATCTAAACATCTTATTTAGAATTGGAAGCCTATAAATTTTGGATTGCTTATAGTTATATATCCCTCTTTTTTTTTTCCTAATTTAAAAAAAAATGGAGTTGTCAAAAGGAAGTTGATTAAGAATTATACAACTACTCGATCATGTTCAATATTTCAAGATTGAAAATTGAAATCCCTTCTAGCTACTATAAATGAAGGGCAATTGTTCCTTGTAGCTAGTTAATTGTTAGAAATTGGACACCCATGTGGCTTGACCCTTCTTTGAACCTTTTGAACCTTATCCAAATAAGTTTGAATTTGAATTCAAAACTTATTTGGATAACCACTCAGGATATCCATATCTATCACAACTGATATGGATAGATGTGATATTATCCTATATATCTGATATGATATGGGATATGGGTGATTAATAGAAAAATAACGTATGTCGTATGTTTTTTCCATATACTGACTCTCTCCCAAAATACAACGATCAAGAGCCATTTTGCACTGTGACTTGTGTGGGTGATATTCATTCTGTAATATCACTCCATTGCTAGGTTGATTGATCAGATTTAGGAAGCACGTGATTTACTCACGAGATCTTTCAATTCAGACTCTGTAGAAAAAGGTATGACCATAATTTTTCATCCGCTGCATTTACCTTAGATTTACATTGGTATCAGAGCATGAATGTGTATTTTCGTGTTTTCTCTAATCATGTGTATATTTTTATATATATATATATATATGTACACATTATATACATGAATGTTTATAAAGGAGGAAAATTTCAACTCTCATTAGATTAAGAGCATAAAAAACCCTATTTTTATGTTCATTAATGTCTTTTTAATACCATAAATGATTTTATTTTGAAAAATGGAGTTCGGCAGTACCGAAATTGGACCAAATAACACCCTGGAAGGCGACGCGTGGTCCGCACGCGCCACCTGACGAAGTGAGATGCTTCCACGCGCTACCATGCGCCAGACGCGCTTCCGACGTGCCTCTACGCGCCATCACGCGCGTATCAGCGGCGCTGTCCACGCGCGCGCCCTCCGCGACACACACGCGCGCCGCGTGCTGAGCCGCGCACGCTGAGCCGTGCTGTTTTTCCTCCGCCGGATTGGCTGGCTTGGCTGCTGATGCATAAGGCACTGTTTGTTTTGTTTTTAATTTTGAATTGCATTAAATGGTTATAATTAATTCGTTATAGATTTATTTTATGCGTGGTTAGTACTGTTAGACCCAGAATTAAATGTTCCATGTTCTGTAAAATTATGAAAATTTTATGAAAATAAAAAATATTTTTCCTGAAATAATAATTCATTATTTCTGATTTAAAATGCATCTGGTGTTGCATGATTAAGTTTCTGGGGCTGAATTTTTTATTGTAGACTACTGTTGTAGTTTACTATTCACTGGTATAGTTATAGCATTTTACCAGATTCTGGAATATTTTTTTTCTAATTTTGTGTATGTTTATTAGTTATTTAAAATTTCAAAAAATACCAAAAAATTTCAGAAGTGATATAGTTTCTGTTATGACATAATTTGAATATTAAATATAGCATATTGTTATTTTTTGCCTAGAGTTTCTAATATGTTGTAATTAGAATATCATGATTAATTGTCATTTGTTTAAATTCCATTATTAATTGTGACATAGCATGAGTTGGTTGTGAATCTACATTATGATGCTATTGTATGGAATTAGAATTTTTTATCATGCTTTTAGACATGCCATAGTCAGTGGGAGATTATTCGGTTGAGAGAAATCTTTGTAGATTAACTCCTGAAAACCAATATTTTGCGCATAAATTAAATTAAAATTTTGGATAATTATCACCTGTGGCGTAAGAGATGATTACGAGCATAGCAGATTTTCGATCTTGCGATTTGTGTAATATTGTCACTATTTAAATTAGATTTTTGTGGCAAAATTATATTATGCTAATCAAATTAATCCCAATGTGAATTTCTCTCTAAATTGACTTAGCTTATGGAAGTTAATTGGTTGACCTAGACTTAGTAAAGATGTTCAAATGTGAACAATGTAATCTCATTCTTTAGATGAGCAAAAGCCTTGGAGACTTTAGGTCAAGCCTTAATTGAGCCAAAGTAAGGAAACATGACTCAAAGTCGCTGTGGTTTTGTTGCCTTGTTTGGGATAATAAAAACTAATATGTGCGCTATGGTTAGCGGCACGCCACGTAGTTTTGGAGTTATGAAATTAGTAAGCCTTCAATAGATCTGTATATGATCTTGACTATTGAGCTGTGCGGATTGACTTTGTAATTTGACTTGTAAATAATGTTACATTATTAGATGAAGTAACATTCAAGAGTCACGTCATCCAAGAAATGCGAGCTTAAATAAATTAGTAATTAAGTGTAAGACGAGTAGCCAGTATGAGCAGTGTTTTGCTCTCTACCCAATTATTGGGAGTGGATGGAGCAAAATTTCATGCACTATAATAGTGTGCGTTGAAATATCCCGTGAATTTAAAAGATTAGCGCTTAAAAGCTACAAAATCTATTAACACTAAGTGAAAAGATTAGTGCTTAGAAGCTGCAAAATCTATTAACACTATGTGAAAAGATTAGCGCTTAGAAGCTGTAAAATCTTTTAATACTGAGTGAAAAGATTAGCGCTTAGTGGCTGCAAAATCTATTAATACTGAGTGAAAAGATTAGCGCTTAGTGGCTACAAAATCTATTAGCATTGCCAACTTGTCTAAGTCTGGACACTTACTGTTTCCACACTTGAGTGTGAGACATGAGAATGGGCTTCTTTGTATGATTCCTTAGCTAGGCTAACGTTTTTTGAATAACGTTTACCACTAAGCGCAAACGTTACAGCATAGTAATGAAAAGGTCAAGGCCGACAAGGTTGTTATGACTCTAAGAATTTGACGCATGGCTCGTGGGAGTATTGTGTTGAATTAGACTCTTTAGCCTAATTCGCGCTTATGTTACTTCAGGAGCTGTCATAGTTGATAGCTTATTCTCTCCTTCTTGTGGATAGTAGAATTAATTGCAAGTAACTATGAAATGAGAAATAGATATGGCAAGAGGAGTATCGTCATCTTTCAACTAGATGCAGTAAAGTGTATAGAGAATAAAATTGACTTGAAGGTGCAGGGGATTAGCACTTACTAGTTAAATTTGTAACTTAGGCACACTTGATATCTTCATGACATCCTTTTATGATCTAGTGAATATGAATTAGTCGTGAGTTATTACCTAGTTGGGCCTAAACCTTTAAAACTTGTCTTCGAGAACTCACACATTAAGATGATTAGAATTAGTTTATGACATTGGTCATGAACCAGTGGCTTATTATACTTAATTACATTAATGAAATGATGACACGATGGTTTGAGTAGGCCTTCTCGGGCCCACTCGCTTATGACATCCTGCTCTCATGTGAATGTGTAACTTTGTTCGCAATGGTTGCGCACAAGTAAGTAGGAAAGCCGTAGAAGGTCATTTGTATTGGCGCATTTAGTCCACTATGATTTTTGTGACTAGATATGTGTAAGGGTATGATAGCTAAGCCTCAATCTCGACACATTTATAGATTACGATACGCATCTGAGTCAAGACTATTTGATCTCCCATAAGTCAAAAGTTTTGAGATGATTTTTGACATTGCACATATGAGGCCGAGATCAATTAGATAAGAGCTTTTGTGCTTTTAGTTTTGACCAAGGCGGTGAGTATCTATTTGAGTTTTTTTTTAGAAAGCTCTGTGAAGAGAAATGGATGCTTGGAAAATTGATTATTCCTAATACTAGGGATGAAATCGGTTCGGTTCGGTTCGGTTGGTTTTTTTCACTAGTTTTGTGTCGAACCGATAACTTTGGTTTTTCATATTTGTGAACTGAACCGCCCAGAAAAATGACATAAACCAGCGCAGTTCGGTTTATTACGGTGCAGTGCGGTTTTTTCGATTTTTTGGCCTTTTTTTTTTTCCTGGTTGGGCCTCACATTTTGGGCCTATATTTCTATCCATTTTGCATAAAATTTGGGCTTAGGCCATGTAATTCCTACATAGGTTTGGGGCCTCACATTTTGGGCCTATTAATATTATATAAGTCGGTTCGGTTCGGTGCGGTTTGGTTCAAAAAATCAAAAATCGTAAGAACCGAATGTACAGAAAAACATAAATCGAACCGAACCGAAAGATTGAAAACTTAAAACACCGACCGAAAATCGATCGGTTCGGTCGGTTTGGTCGGTTTGGTCGGTCCTTTTAGTTATTCTTTCACCCCTACCTAGTACTCAACAACACAATGGTGTAGTAGAGATAAGGAATTAAGTATTGTTAATGTTAGGTGGATGATGGCGCAAAAAAATGTTTCCTAATTGGGAATTGCACTTTAGTTTGTTGCCTATTTCCCTAACTAAGTGCCCTTCATATCAAATTTTACACTCCATTTATGTAATGGGTTAGTGGAGAGCCATCTATGGGCGATCTGTAACCATTAAGCAGCTTATTTGTATTTTTATTTCTCATAAGGTTGCGAAGTTAAGACCTAGAGTTCTATGGCGCATTATTGTATGCTGTCTTGTAAACACATAGGGTCATGAAGCGTATTATTGTATGCTGTCATGTAAACTCTCCGGGTCATGTGTATATAGGTAAGCAGCTTTGTGGGAGTGTAACTAAGTCACATAAAATTTTATTAGTAAAGGTGATGTGAATAGAGTTTTTGGAACTCTATAAGATAGAGAATTCTAAGCATAACGCTCTATATAGCCTAGTTGAGAATGGAAAGAAATTTCCAATATCCTAGGGACAGTGGGAGCGATGTGCTTACTAATGGATTACTTCATTAGAGAAGAATAATCTACATTCTTAGTTGCGTGGTAGCGAATGTGAAAATTTTTCACGTCATCACTGGGTGATTGAGAGGGAAACATTCATGATTGCTCCGCAAGATGATAAAGAGCCTAGGATAATGCCAAAGGCTCTAGTTCTCTGTTTTTAGAAAGTGGATTAATGTTGCGCAGTTTAAGACAAAGTCTTTGAGGATTAACCATTTCTATAATTTGGTTGACTTTCCATTATGACGTGAAACTGTTATAAAGTTATGCGTAATTTGGATAGTCATTGTTGAGGCATAAGGCTCGCTAGATACCGAAAAGTTGCACCATCGAGGAAAGTGTAGACCATTAGAAGACTTCCTCCTGGGGAGTGAGGTTATTTTAATTTAGACTATGATTGACATAAGTTCGAAACATTAATTTGTGGACATTGTGACCCAACTTTCTCGTTAGAGAATTTGATAAGTAGATCCGTAGGAATTTACCTTCTGCTTTTATGGTGAAAAGTTAGGAGCGCAAAAAGGTTACTAGTTCCAATAAATCTTTTACAGCCTAAAACAGTTATCCAAATAGTGGTTCTTAGATTTCGTCAAGCCATGATAGGCCAACGATGATCGATGAAGACCACTGAGGCATGATCAATGGTCCAAAAAAAGTTTTTCCTTACTTAGTCATTATGAGTCAGGAATTTATAAGGTTGTCGCCACCTAGGGTAGGCAGTCCTCTATTTTAGATATGATGGACATGGGTGATGTAATTTATATGCTCGGATGTACGATCCTTAGGGATTGTTTTTGAAAAAATTTCGGTTTGTCTTCGATGACTTACATAAGGAATATCCTAGAATGATTCTAGATGCAAAATTACAAACCCATTGACTTACCTATCGGTAAAAGCCAGAGCCTTAGCTATTGAGTGTATCCTCAAATTGTCTTTGGGAGAAACAGATGCCCTATATTCCTTGATCTTTTCTTTGTTGTGGGACCTAAAGTACGCTTTGTGGGCGTATTCGGCATGATAAGTATTATCTTTGGTAAATGGTCAACTGAGTTGCTTAGACATTGACCTTGCTCATTAGACTGTGGATAGAATGCTTTACTAGTAGTATATTAATTTGCTCCTTGTAAGATTCAATGCTCTAGTTGGGCGCATATGCGCTAGTTAGGCGCATCAAGAATGAACGCAAATTGGTTACCAAAATATCTTTAGAGAGGTTATTGCACAAGAGGTAGTGATCTTAAATCACTTCATGTGAGGCGCACATGGTAGATTCCGTTATATATATACTTATCGCAAGAGGTGCTGATAAGGCCTATGTTTGGAATCTAGAATTGTGATCTTGAATCACTTCATGTGAGGCGCACATGGTGGATTCCGTTGTATATACTTATCGCAAGAGGTGTTGATAAGGCTTATGTTTGAAATCTAGAATTGTGATCTTGAATCACTTCATGTGAGGCACACATGGTGGATTTCGTTGTATATACTTATCGCAAGAGGTGCTGATAAGGTTTATGTTTAGAATCTAGAATTGCGCAAGCTGTGGTCAATTTTTTTTTTAAAACCAATCACTTATTTGGAGATAATGGGATGTTGACACTATTATGGTTTGTCATAATGATTAGCAGATGATGATGTCAGCAGGCAAGATTGGCTCACTCACACGAGCAATCGCCCTTGGCGCTTGGGAGCGAGCAAGAATGAGACTAGTGGTTTATTTTTATTTGGAGTCAAGAGAGGCTTAAATAATCCACTATGTATGTTGCCTTGGTTACAACCAAGATGAGGTCGTGTTAAGGATCAAACATGGATATTAGTACCCATTTTCCATGTTGTGCCTGTTATGATTAGCCAGATACGAAATCTCATTTGGCGCCTAGAAGGCAAGCAAATAGAGAATTCGGGTTAGGCGCTAAAAAGCGACTAGACTAATATCTGTACAGTGTATCGAGGATGACGTCACTCTTTTGGAAGAGTTATTCCACCGTAATATGTATTCATACTATATGTGCTTGGCGACTGAGTAATGAGGTGAGAGAATGGATTCCTGTTTCTTCACCGTGTGAGTCTTACGTGTCATTATTGATATGACTTTCATTTATGTACCCTTTTGTGATTTTTTGACTATGTCATAAGGTAAGGGGTTGATGTTCTGCTACTTTGATATGTTGCTTGCGGTCATGTATGATTCGACCTTAAGGGATATCACTAGGAAAACGGTCAATCCTAAACTAAATGGCATGAGGGCAAAGGGAAGATCATCTACTATTACACCACCTTTGTATATTCACTGTCGGCAACTCACATCGCTCTGTATGAGAGGCGGATTGAGTGTGAATATATTGCAAGAATTAAGAGGGTTAAGCATGCTCTTTTTGAGGGGTTTTTTTTGGACCAGTGTAATTAGATGGGTCTAGGGTATATGAGACACTATTTCTGTTCTTTTTGGGTTGATGTCTCTATGCTGGCTCATTTTGAGTTTCTAGTATAGAGCTCCCACATGCAGGTGTTCTCAGCAGTCGCACGGTGCATTGGCTAGTATGAGATTGTTCATTTTTGGGGAGATTGAGATAGAGATGTGGCAGTGTCATGCCAACTCATGTGTGAGTGAGAGATGTTAGAAATTGGGCGCCCATGTGGCTTGACCCTTCTTTGAACCTTTTGAACCTTATCCAAATAAGTTTGAATTCGAATTCAAAACCTATTTGGATAACCACTCAGGATATCCAAATCTATCATATCAACTGATATGGATAGATGTGATATTGTCCTATATATCTAATATGATATGTGTCACGACCCCATTCTGCTCCTAGTAGAATGGTGCTGTGATGGCCAGTAATCCGAGATTACCGAAGGCCAACTTTCAAAATTCACACACAATCATAGTATTACATATGGGGCTAACATGTGCGGAAGCAATATATACAAATCTAATTAGTCCATAAAAGCTGTACATAAGTCAAATGAAATGGCATGCATCTTTACATAGCTTTATAACTTGATTACAAGCAAAATAAAATACATATTACATCTTGACTAAAAGGCTTCTCAAGCCGACATATACAAAATACATGAAATACAACTAAGAAGCATAATCTTCAAGATTGCCGACATAACATGGATCAAACATCATCTTGCAAATAACACATCTCGGCGTCACCGCCTTCATGCTTGTTACCTACATATATATAAGGAGATGGTGAACTTGGATACTCAGTGAATGGTATAAGTAATAAAGGGGTTAAATGAATGATTCCCGAGGTCCTTGTCAAAACAATACATATAGCATAGCTTGTTCAAAACATGGGATGAATCAAGTTCATCAATCAAATCTTGGTCTTTCAAATCTTCTTGGGATGTTTAATAACATCTACATAATACATGGGGTGATGACATTCCTAACAAAACAAACCCACCCGTTCATAGACCGTCGGTGGCAAAACAAGACAAAACAAGGGAATAATCGACCCAAAATCGACTAGACAAATTCACCCGTACACCAGACCGTCGGTGGGGCCATTCGTTCCCAGACCGTCGATGGCAGAGATCTCTCAAGCAATGGTGCAGTTGCATTATAGTTCCCTGGCACTAAGGACTTTCCAAAAATGTCATCAAAACAATATAATACTTGATATACAAAATAGGGATAATCATTCATGCTTGATCAAATACTTTTCAAAACAAGGCAAAGCAAAGCTTATCAAAAGATGATAACATAGCTTTATTAAAAATACCACTCACATAGCTCTTCGGACGTCAGGGTTAAAGCAAGGATCCAAGACCTACAAATATATGGCAAAGTCTACTAAATGCACTTCAAGAAAATAAGAAGAGATGCCCAAAGATGGATATGAAATGCATTCTTAAAACAAGCTTTACATGAATGCAAGTGATCTAGGGAAAACATGTTGGATTCTTCTAGGGAAAACATGCTGGGTACCAACCAGGTCCTAGAATGGATGCACAGAGATGATCTAGGCTAAAATGACCTAGCTGGGTGAAATCAGGAGGTCTTGGCTGAGGTCCCACACCTCTTGGCTGAGGTGTGGTTACCTAGGCTTCGGTGTGTAGCTCTCTGCCGAGGTGTTACAAGATGCCGGCAAGGGTGTACCATGGTCGGCCTAGATGATGAACATCTCGGCCTAGGAGATGCAGTGGTTAGCCTAGGTGTGCATGCAAGATAGACTAAGGTACAAGTGATCATGCAAGGTAGGCCAAGGTGAGATACGATGCTTGGCCTATGTGTGGGATCTAGGGAAGAGTGGTCTCGGTGATCACACCTAAGGAAATGAGGTCTGGAAATATGGGTTTCCTCCTTGAAGGACATAAAGAACATGAATGTTAAAATCATAACTTGTTATTACAAAATATGAGGTTTCATGCTATGAGTTAGAAAACATGGACTTGGGTACCCATACTTGAAGATCACATGAAAACAAACACGAAAACATGCATCTTAATACAAACTTTTGGATCAAAACATGGTTTTCTTCAAGAACACATGAATATCACTTTCTCCTTCTAAATCGAACTTCAAAGCAATGCATGGTTCATGAAACATACTAGATCATGCAATGCAATTAGATCAACATAAAGAATAACAAGAGTAGATCACGAATCTAACCTTAAAACACGGATTTAACGGTTCGATCTCTAGGGATCAAGCTTGGAAATCTACCTTTCTCTAGAATTCCAATTCCTCTTCCTCTTCCTAGAGCTTCTCTCTCTTCTAAGACAAGGATATAGCAAATGATATGTTTTTCTATCTCTGCCGGCTGATTTAACCCTCTGTAGGGACACGTGGCACTACCGGATTGGTTCTCCTCAAAAAGTGATAGAAAGACAAGACAAGTGTATGACAAAGTGTGTACAACAAGCTAGATGACATGGGCACTCCGGCAGGTAATGATCTCGGCTAAGGACATAGGCTTCAGCAAGTAAGGTCTTAATGATCTCGGCTAGGAAGGATAACACTTGGCCAAGCTGTGCCACACCTCGGTCTAGGTCATTCTAGTCCCGGAACAAGATCACTAGGTGCAAGGATCAAGGATCTAGGGTGCCTAGATGATAACATCTCGGCCTAGATGATGCACTTCTCGGCCTAGGTGATGCACATCTCGGCCTAGATGATGACATCTCGGCCAATATGTTTAAGTGATGGTGGAGGTCAACCAAAGTGGTTCCAAGATGGTCCTAGGGGTAAGAGGTTCAAAGGTGTGACCTAGGCTTGGCATGACCTAGGCTTGACACGACCTAGGCTTGGCATAAACTAGGCTTAACATAGCAGGGAATGAACAAAGCATGCAAGCAACACTTAAGCAAAACAAGACAAGATTCATGAATGCAAACTTAACAAGACAAAGTTATGTAAATGCACATGAACATGACTAAGACATGAATATGGGTTGTTACAATATGGGATATGGGTGATTAAGAGAAAAACAACGTATGTCGTATGTTTTTCCCATATACCGACTCTCTCCCAAAATACAACGATCAAGAGCCATTTTGCATTGTGACTTGTGTGGGTGATATTCATTCTGTAATATCACTCCATTGATGGGTTGATTGATCAGATTCAGGAAGCACGTGATTTACTCACGAGATCCTTTAATGCAGACTCTGTAGAAAAAGGTATGACCATAATTTTTCATCCACTGCGTTTACCTTAGATTTACATAATATTTCGAAAAAATTCACTTATTGGACAAGTGTACTTGTTTCTATTCAGATGTATTTTCCATCCACATTACGTGCATTATTATCTCAACAGCTAGCTTCAGATAATAATAATTCTTCAACAGTATTTTTCGTATTAATTAGTATTTTGTTTTAATTTCTCTACATATTAATCACCATCATTTAAAGCAATACCTATTTTATTTAGAGAGATGCATATTAATAATCATAAGAAAGAAAGAAAAAAGAAAAAAGAAAAAGAAGAAGTGAAAATCTTGTAGTTGAACTTGATTCCTTGCTAATCTTAGTGAATTACATTTAGGAGATAAGATTTATCATTTATCTTTGTCATTCGTCTTCTATTATTATAAGTCCTTTAGTTGGGTATATTCTATCAACTTGATTAACCATTAAGATTATTAATAAGCACTTTACTATTTTCATATTTTTGTAATTTTTTTGGGGTACTACTATGGCATTGGATACCCAATCAATTGGGTATGGACCTCCCACCACATTAGAAAAGTCTACCATATCATCATCAAAACACAAAACAAGCAAAACTATAAGACAAATTCAATTGTAAAAGTTCATCATGAATCTAACTAGGGAACAAGTATCCCCAAAAATATAAATAAATAAAAAGTACTTACATTGCTTTTGAAAACAAAAATTACTTCAACTTTTGCATTGAAAAGCAAAGTAAAAGCACTTCCAACGTAAAATTCAACTATAATTCAACCCTATAATCTAGAATAGAGTAATTCAACCCTATTATCTAGATTTAAACTTCTTTATAGGGTCAAATCAAACTAAATTTGGTCCTATAAATTTTAAATTCTAGATATTTTTTTGAATAATTTTTCTGCTTGTACAGCATTATTTAAAAATAAATAAATAAAAATAAAAAATAGAAATCCAGTGCCCAGCGATGTACCCTGACAAAACAGTCATGAAAATGCATTCTGATCAAAGGAGTAGCAAGAGTCGGAGCACGCGAAATAAATTGAGCAGTTGTCTCTTTGACAATAGCCTCAATTGATTGGCATGTTTTGTGGTAGAAGCCTAGCTTCAAACCATTTGCATTAGCAAGGCCTAATGCAAAAGGAACAAGAAGCAACAGTTGAAAGATAACAATTGAGAAAAACTTTTGAGATGTCATTTGTATAGGTTTTATCCATTACCATTGTAAGTTCCAAAATAAAGAGACTAAGTCAAATTACAATTGGCAAGCCTATCAGCATAGCATTTATTCTTTTGAAAACAAAAAACACTACTATAAATTTCTTAGCGCAATGGGTTCAAGAATGGGTTTTTATAGTGCAAGTGCACTACGTTGCTATTATGGCATGGACAAAATAGGAGGGAAAGGTACAAAACTTATACTATAGCTGCTCCACTGTACTAGAAAAATAGGAAAAGTATGGGGAGAAAATGGAAGTAAAGAACTTAGACTAACCATAGTCCAACGTTCTAGCCCTTGTTGCTTGGCTTGTTCTTCAAGACGCAGCAGTTCTCCTAAGAAAGGACTAGCATCTCCTTTCTGTTAACCCTGCTGCCTAACCTGCACCCAGCAGATTCAGCAATTGCCCACCCATAGACAACCAAAATTCGATATTAAAATAAAAAATGTATGCACAAATCAAGAGTAATATACCTTTACCCAGCCATCAGAAACAACCATCAATGCAACATTCTTATTACCAAGGAAAACAGAGCCAAATTCTCACCCAATAGATAGTACAGTATAATCCACTTTGAATGTGATATCCTATTCAAAAGCAGATTGGTTCAAATCTAAAAATATCCTACTCATTCATTAGGAAAATGATAGATTGCAATCATCATTTAAATGAGCATCTTTCCTGTACATAGTTTCCTTAAATACTTTTTGCTTTCCCACGCAAATGGCTCATCAACACCACCTTTACGGGTCTAGAAATGTAAATGGGGAAGGGTTAAATAAAGAAACATATAAGATGAACATAACGTATGAAATATGAAACAAATAATGCAGATTGAATAAACTTACCAATCTTGGAGCAATAAGGATGACAAAGTGATTGTCTTCTCAAGGGGGATTTCTGCCTTGACACTTCCCATTATCACCAAACTATCCCCAGAAGGAACAACTTTCACTTTTCCTCTCAACCATTTTTAACAGATTAAAAAAAGAAAAGAAAAATAAAAAAGAGAACAAATTAGGCTAAAAATTGTAACATACAATCAATTAGAGTAATCAAATGAGAAAAATACTCGGTTTGGTTAGTCAGAAAAGAGAATCAAACTAAGAAGAATCTCACCTCACTTGGGACTTTTGTCAAACACGTTGTCTTCAACAACCAAGCACCATATATGCACATGAAATTGAATACATCAATTAGGGTTTTGGGGCAAGGCCAGTATCAATTCCAACCAACTTAATCAAACATATATGTGTGTATACATATATACGTAAACTTTTCGAATGCAAAAACATTAATCAAATCATGTCACACCCCACTTTTATTACTCGGAATCCATTACCAAAATTCATTAAGTTTATTCAATGACAGAGATAACATGTGGAAACTCTTTACATCAACTAGTAAGAATAAATAGAGATTCTATCATTCGAATGCAAATTAAATACAACATGAGCATAAATAAGTTTGCTCGTAGGTGTAATCTTTAATAGTAAAAGAAAGGGTTTAACCCTTTTACACCAATGGCATTTCGCACACAAATAAAAGGCCCCATGGCCAACACATAACAAAGATCCTCGATCTTGAAACTCATCTTGATGTTCACTTGAAAAAGGATTAGCAACATGGGATGAACATAAAGTCCAGTAGGGATCTCAACATGGTCCTAAACAATAGCAACTTACAGATAGCTATGATCATGAATGCTTGGTCTCATACTGTATAAATAATGTGACGATTTATATAGAAATATATGGATATAAGAACTTTTCTCAAAATCATTCAATTCATTCAATAACATAAGCAATTCACCTTTCTTTCTTCTTGTTACCCCTTTTCCAAAAATTCATTTGATTATAACAAATTTCAGAAGAAAACAATTTCACCAAGCCCATTATGTTTTCTCTCACTTTCCAAACTTATATCTGATTTGTCTTTTCAAAACATGTTCACAAGTTCTCAAAGTCTTTCACATTTTTCCACCATCTCAACATAACACTTACATTCGTTTCCAACATATTTATAACTATACAAGTATGCCTTTAATACAAAAGGTAAAACAATAAGCAGTCAATAACTATCTGCTTTAACAATTTAGGCAACACGGCCTTCTAGAACATACCACCATAACCCATGACATACCCAGATACACTGAGACAATAATGATAAATAAATTCTGCTCTATCTACCTTAAGCACGATAAGTCAATAATACACCTTTTCATAACAAAATGCCAAGTCAAGGATACACCTTTTCATAACAAAATTCCAATTCAAGGATATAGTTCATCATCATCTAAACATTTCAAAATGAGACTACAACTCATTTATTAACACTTCATACATAAACATTTACTCATACACTTCCATTTCTTTGTCATTTTACGGAACTTTCATCCGAGGGATCGGCACCCATATATGCAAGGTTTCAGGACTTTCACCCAGGACACTCCGACCAACGTCATTGTAAATGGAGTCCATCCTCTATCTCTTCCCAAACTATGGAGTACACCCCATATCTCCTCCCAAACAATGGAGTACATCTCCTATCTCCTCCCAAACAAGATACATATACAATGTATTTAACACGTTGCCATATACAATGACCAACTAAAGCACATTCACAATGTTTACATCCAACCGTCATATACAATGACATATTCCAAGTGATTAGTTTCAATTCACCTAATCATCATGTAGTTTCTATAACAATCATGACTATCCTCTACCGATAGCCCAAAACATATACTTCTAAACATATATATTTATACAATTTCCAAATAGATAAACTATTCATATTTTCATAGGTGAGACATTTCAAATATCCAACCCCACCATTTAAATTCATATCCATCCATATCTACATTTCACACGAAAGGAAAACAAACCCAATTCTCACAAGACTTTCAGTCCAATAATAAAAATAATATGTGAAGAAATTCCAAAATCCAATCTCAAGTTCATCATCAATTTACAAAGGGTGATGACTTCATTTTCCTTCAAAAGACCACTTTCCGTTATTTTCTGAACCACACAACCCCTACCATTTTCTAAAAATTCATTCTCGTCATTTTACAAAATCGATTCCATAGTACCAAAGCCATAACTCAACTCAACATCACGTGATTAGTCTTAAACAATACTAACACCGTGGTTACTTCTCTTTTATTTTCTTTTGATATGAACACAATTAACCAACCCATATTAGAAGATTATTCAACTCACTCCCTTTTTAAATCCATTATATCAATAATAACAAATTAGGGCTTTCCTCCCTTTCTACATAAACATTGTAAATCATTTCCAAAATAATTCAACAACAAACAACTCAACAATACCAATCATGAGTATCAAACCCTAGATCCCCTTTCATGCCTTTCAAGAAAAACCCATAGTGAATATGGGTTTTATGTAATAGAACTACCACATGTCTATCCATAGATGAAGTAATGAAAAGAAGCAAAGAAATCCCTACCTCAAGCTATTGAGAGAAAACCATCCAAAAATCACCGGCGACGAAACCACGAACCACTCGGACCAAAAGGAAGCCCTTGGCGAGATCTACAATCCATCTCAAAGGACCATGGTGAAAAGATCACTGTAGGTGAGTAGATCTAGAGATCTTTAAGCAAAAAGTGATTTTAGAGAAGAAGAGAGTGACTCACGATTTGGAGAGGGGAGAAGAGAAGAAAAAGTGAAGAAAAGATTAAGTGAGGGACCTATTTATAGTGCTAGGTCAAAGTAAAAATAAGCCCCAAAGTCAACCCAAAATATCAAGTCAAAATCCCCCAAAGTGGACCCCCAAATCGACTAAAAATTCTGAATAAAGTCACAGGTGTCGACCCTTACAGCAGCGGTGTCGACTCTTATGAAGAAAAGCTGGAACATTTTGTTTGACAGCAACACAGGTGTCGACCCTTACAGCAGAGGTGTTGGCCTTTCAGGCAAAAAGGCAAAGAGTGCAATAGGCAAGGTGTCGACCCTTCCCAGGCTGGTGTCGACACCAAAAAGCAGTGAGCAAAATCAGTACAAGGGTCAACCCTTTCCAGATTGGTGTCGACCTTTGCGGCCAACCTAAAGAGAAGGTGTCGACACCACCAAGACCGGTGTCGACCCCAGAACATGATTTTCAAGTTTCCAAACAATTTTTCAACGTGAACGAGCGTGAACGAGCAATCCCAACAAGTTTAAATCAATTTTCACTCATCCAAAACCAAGATACCACGACACCAAAGATTCCCAAAACATAATCAAGGATTCAAATATACTTTCCAAAAGTTTTAAAAGGGCACAAGTGCTACAAATCAAATAGATGAAATAGAACACTCTAGAAAATAGAACACTAAATAGATGAAATTGACAGTTTAAAGGATAAAAATGATCAACTAAACTCTAGAAAAAAAAACATTAATCAAATCAATGAAACAATAACATCAACATAATTCAAAAAATGTTGGATAAATCAAAGATAAAATAATTTAAAACATTTATAAGAAACATTCAAAAGTAAATCACAATTTAAGGGAAATGTAGAATCCAAGGAATGATATTCATTAAAAGCTAGTGGATCTGCACTCAGTTATGATCATATAATTTAAACAATCTCGACTTCCATTATTACTTTACAGCCAATTGTGTAATGAAAATTGTAGAACGCCCATATAACATATTCTATTTCTCACAAAATGGCAAACATCCATGAACAAAATAAAATCATGGTTTACTCAAGAAAAGTAAGAACTTTAATGAAAGAAAAGAAAAGACAGAGTATTTCATCTTACTTAGCATATCCTCATGCCTTGAATTGCTTCCCATTTGTCCAGCTTCCAACACTAAAATCCCATCCTAAAGAATTACCGACAGTGAAAGTAGCTTCGTGAATTGTTTCCAAGTGAAGTGAGAGGGAAACAAGGAGAGCAGTGGCAAGAACCACAGCTCTGCTTGCACTACATCTTCCCTGGTGATATGTTTAGCCTCATCATCTTGTGCCATTTCTTCAGGATCAGAAAGTGACCCCCAAAAAACCATGGACCATCTTCAAGAATACTAGCACTTTTAGGACTCAAGTCAAATAGTAAGAATATAAAAACCATTATTAGTAGAAATTACCTCCCTCAGACCCTTTCCCCTCCATAGATTAAATGCATATGATTTCCCAAAAAAACATAAACTATCCTATAAACATATAATTTAACAATCAAGACAATGCATTGGACAATATGACAATTAAACTGTTAGACCTATCATAAAACATACCTCTTCTTCCATTTAACAACGGAAAAAAAAATTAGCCTATACAAATATACACGTCCATATTAACAACAGGAAAAAAAAATAAAAAATATAGATTTATTTAGAGTCTAAATCAGCATATACCTGCAAAATCAATTAGAAAAGGGAATTGAAAACACTTCTTTCAAACTAATAACACTTGAATCCAAAATGACAATAATTTCCATCAAAAATCCCCCACATCAATCCAAAATAATCAAATCCAACAATCAGAACAGCTTCTCTAATTTAGCCCTAGCTCAATTTCATTCTAATCACACACAAAATAATTCACTTTTGATTTTAAATCAACATATACCTGGTAATCAACAGTTGGATAAACATAACCAAAAGCGTTTCCTCTAGGTTTCCAACAACCAAATCAAACAACAATTATATACCTAATTACACACATATACAGACTTCGAATTTCCATTTCCGCCATTAGGGTTTGGAAATCGAACAATCAGATACCCAATTACACATACACCTATAGAAATCACTGAAGCTTTACACACACACACATAAATACATAACTATGAACATAGATCATGAACCAACAAAAATCGAACACAGAGAGAAGTAAAGAGTGAGGAGATTGTCATCGATCTGGTGAGGAAAAGAGAAGATGAGGAGAGAAAAAAATGTAGAGAGAAGTAAGATGCCAGAAGCGAATCAATGGGAGGCGAGGCGAGGCAATGGTGAGTTGCAGTGGCAATGTTCGACAGTGGAAGATTGACGGAAACTGTGGTCGTCTGCGACGGCGAGATGAGGGGCGGTGGTGATCGATTCTCTGTGAGAGAGAGAGAAAGAGAGAGAGGGAGAGCAAGAGAGAGATGGAACAGAACCATGTGAAGACTAACAGATTTGGGCAAAAATTTAGGCGCCAATATGAAATATTTCCCCCTAAATTTTTATACACATTCGGCAACGAAATTTTAGTCGGGAAATATTAACAAATGACGACTAAAATTATTTTAGTAGCCAAAACATGAACTAATGCCGACAAAAAAAAAATTTAGTCGCCTATTGTTACACTTTTGGCAACTAAATTTGTTTTAGTCGCCAAATTTAGTGCCAAAAGTGTAAAATTCTTTAAAATTTTTAATTACAATTGGCGACTAAACATTTTAGTCGGAAAAAGTCAGCTAAAGGCGACTAAAATAATTTTTTGTCGCTTAAAGAAGTTTTTGGCGACTAAAACTTTGGTCGCCAAAGAGAAAGAAATAATTTTTTTTATTTTCCATTCGGCGACTAAATATTTTAGTAGCCAAAAATTAATATACAGCGACTAAGTTTTTTTTTTGTCGCCAATTCTAACATTTTTAAAGACTAAATTTTTTTTAGTCGCCAATATTGAATATACCCCGACTAAAAAAAATAGTAGCTAAATATTTTACTTTTGGAGATTAAAAAAATGTTAGTCACCAATTCCATAACTTTTGGCGACTAAATTTTTTTTAGTCGTCAATTTTGGTTGCCAAAGGTGCATTTTGTTTTAGTGGTGGGACACAGTCCATTTTAACAATTTGAACCATTCACATTTTAAAGTGTATTGAGTAAAATATATTTATAAAAAATTAAGTTGATTCGGATATCGTTAATCATTTAATTCACTCACATTTATATTTAGTTTTATACATTAAATTACAATTGTTATTTATTTTTGTGGATACAAATGTAATTCGATGAATGAATTAACGATATCCAATCAACTTAATTTTTTTACAAGTATGTTCTACTCAGTGTTAAGTTGTTTAGACTTAAAAAATTTAATAAGTTTTAAAATGTGATCAAACTTAACTTTTTTACATGACGAATAGATCTTGAATGAATTTTTAGGGTTGTTTTGGAAAGTGTTAAATAAATTGATTTTTTTACTTATTACGAAAATACGTACAAAAAATAAAGAGATAATTTGATTTAAATAAATTAAAAAATCAATAAACTGACGTATAAATCAGTTCTCAAAAAAGCCTAATCAACTCATTAAGAGTTCGATTTGAGGCTTATTTTGAAAAGTTGGTTAAAAATTAATTTTTTATTTTTTTTGATTTTTTGAATCATATTATCTCTTTATTTTTTTATAATTTTTTTTTAAAAAAAATTAGTTTTTAACCCACGCCCTAAAATAGGGCTGAGTAGATTGTGGTTGGTTTTGAATATGGAAAAAGCTGTATTACTTTAAATCGTGCATAATGACATCACCATATATTTTTGAAGGATCTTTCGGACTATTATGGTTTGAAAACTTTGTACCCAAAAAATAAAAAATAAAAAATAAATTATGTGCTGATGAAATTTGTTATCAAAATTGTTTTTATTTGTTGACATTTGGAACCCAAAGTTAGGCCCAAATCAAAATTATTGGATGCTACTAAACTCGGTGATCTAAGCCATTCATTCATGCGGGGTCACACATTCATATCCCTTAGTAATATTACCATTTAAGTGTCGTGAATGGCAATGAATAATTGCTCCAAACATATGGTGGTCCTCTCACTATATGTTACCAACATCATGCAAATCTCAATTAGACTGTGTCTGTGTAGACTAGAGAAGTGCAGTTTGGGCTTGTACACCTCACTACTGGTTCATTTTGTTGAATTGAAAGAAAATTAAATTGTTTTGATAATGATAGATACATGATTTCAAAATATGTATTTTTAAAAAATGAATGGTCATGATGAAATCATATAAATATGATTATTTGATAAATTTACCTTCTTTTTTTTTTTTCATGAATGATTTATACAAAGATTTGTTCAAAATATTTAAAAAAAAAAAAAAAAGAATCTATACGAAGAGACTCGTAAGATAAGCAGTTCAAATGATGTATTAGGTGGAGTGGAGGGAGTGTGATGGAAGAGAGAAACCGTGGTAAATCTCACAAGCTCAACTAGACCTTCTAGTTCACTAGATGGAGTGGAGAGAGTGTGATGGATGCCATTTAAAATAGAGAATTTTATTATATTGATTAATGATGGAATGCATTTTGTTCAAAATACTAATAACAATCAAATAAACGTTGTCATATATGATGTGCTCTAACTGAAGTGTGATGAATCCTATTTAAAATAAAGAATTATTTTAATCAAATATTTTGTTCAATACACCAGTATGCCCTGTTTGTCAATTTGATGTGGATTAATATATGTAGGTCACAAAGGGTCCATTAAATTTTGGATTGGGCCTTGAGTTTTGGGCCCTCTTAGGAAAGTTTAAGAAATTAGGCCCATTGACCTCGGGATAATTTTATAGACACACACGTACCAATTTTTGTTTGATAAATGACACATTGAGGGTTTGTTTGGGATGTTAGTTGGTTTTTTGGCTTTTTGATTATTTTCGCCTGAGTTAAAAAGTCTCGTTTGGGATAGACTTTTTAACTTTTTTGATTTTTATGAGAAAAAATGAAATGATTATAGTTTGGATATAATATTTTGTCTTATTAGACTAAAAAACTTATTTTATTTTTTTGTGACTATTTTAACCAAAAAGCCCAATTTTAGCTAAAAGCGTCTACATCAAACACATCAAATCCCTTTCTTAGTTATTCTACCAAAAAAATTCACTAAACAAATACTCCATCAAGCTAGTCTTTCCAATTGCCAAATTTGTTGAGGCTCAAATCCTCTCCACAAGTAGCTAGCCATCAAGTCTCAACAAATATATTTAAATAATAAAATATTAGACTAGCATTACACAACTATTTTTTTGAAATTTAATTTTGTTCACATAAACCAACCAACTTTTTTATTACTTAAACTAATGAGATATTTTAAATGGTTATGTGTATGAACAAAATAGTTTTTCTTGTACAAAATTGTAAGCATACTGAAAAACAAAGAATAAATTGAAAAAAAAATATATATATATATATATATATTGAAGTGGATAAAAAATAGAGACGAAGTGATATTATTTATATTAGAAAGATATGAAAAAAAACACACATTGAAAATGTGTCGATTTAAAAATATTTGATCAAAAGTTGAACTATTGAAAAATGTTAGTTTAAAAAAATATGACTGTTAGAAAAAAGAAAAAGAAAAAGAAATAATAAAATAAAAATATTTAAATAGAATAGAAAAATAATAGAGAGTTTATTGGAGGATGTATCAAAAAAGTGATTAGCTAAAATAGAAAAGTAACTTTTTAGTTAAAATTTGACTATTTTGATAAAGATGCTCTAAACGAAGGCTGGGTAAAAATAATTCTACACCGTTAATTTAATGTGTTTGGTTTGAATTTTTTAGATTAAATTTTTTAAAAATTTAGTTTTTTTATTTTCGTATTTTTTTGTTTTTAGTCAATATTTTTAGATTTTTAAATTTTTAAACATTTTTTTTTTACTTTGTTAGATACACCTTACTTAGATGTATCTAAAAAATAAAAAATTTGTGAAAAAATATTTTAAAAAATTAATAAATACAAAAAATGTATTGAATTCTCGTATTTTTTTTTGTTGGTATTTTTGGTATATAGTGAATTTTTAAAAGGTTTTTTCACAGATTCTTTACTTTTTAGGTATATTTATGTCGGGTATGTCTAAAAAGTAAAAGGAATTGCTTAAAATATTAAAAAAAATCAATAAAAACAAAAAAGAAAAACACAAAAAATAAGAAAATAGAATTTTTTGAAAAGTATTTTTGAAAAACTGTAACCAAACAATTATATCATATTATATTTACTATCTTATTTGTGAACACAATATTAATATAATAAGTCTTACCACTAATAAAGGAGAATACCCAAATTGCATTGACATAGAAGTTCATATATTGGCTACCATGACTCTCCTATCCCAAAGGAGAGGTCATTGATTCAATTCTTCCCACGGAGAGTTCAATTAGGAGGCAAGTACTTAATGCTTTGCAATGGTAGGGAAGTTAACTTTCATATGGTATTAATCTAATAATTAACAACTGACTTTTGTCGAATTACAAAAAATTCATGTATTAAAATTTTATGTAGAATTATTATCTATAATTAAAAAGACTAGTCTAATTAGTCAGAATTTTTATGCACCTCATCTTTTAAGAAGTCACGAGTTTTGTTTTTATTTCAAACGATTAAGAATTCTCTGTGTCTAAATCTTTCAATTTTCATATTTCAAAACAGTTGCAACATTAGATTTTTGAAAATCTTAAAATGTAATATTTTAAAAATAATTTAATAAATGCGAATATTTTGAAATATAGAGACAACAACATTTGATAGGATATTAAGAACCTAGTGCATATATTATTGACAGTATGTTATCAATTATCATGCTATTACTATCAGACACACTTGTCCATTCACCTCATTGTGAAGTATAGAATCAATAAGGGTTTAACATGTTATCCTTCAAGCCTCGACTTCCAAACGAAAACAACAAAAACAACAATAATGCATTCATTGTCACCTCTTTTGTCAATCCTGCGTACAGGGTTTCATTTTGCTGCCACATATGAAAAATTCTAGGATATCAGAAAAAATTTCATCTGTAAAATACTGATGTATTATTATTGATTGATTTATCTGTATATTACAATTCCTATATATATAGAGGAGAAGATGGTAGTAGGTGTAGGTGGTAGTGGAGGTGGTAGGTGGAGTGAGTGGTAGTGGAGGTGGTAGGTGGGTGGTAGTTTACATTTTACAATTTACATTTTACATTAACAGCCCCCCTCAAACTCAAGGAGGATAGGTACTAGCCAACTTGAGTTTGGAGAGAGTAACAAAACAGAAAAATAAGCTGACAATTAAAAATGGGATAGGAGACACTGTATGGTCGTGTCGGACCGTTGTAGCAGACAGTTTACGGGGTCATGTCGGACCGTTGTAGCAGACACTGTGTGGTCGTGTCAGACGATAGGGAAGACAGTTTATGGGGTCATATCGGACCGTTGTAGCAGGACAGTTTACGGGGTCATGTCGGACCGATGTAGAAGCTGACCGGAATCAATGTCGGGACAGTTTACGGGGTCATGTCGGACCGATGTAGAAGGACAGTTTATGGGGTCATGTCGGACCGATGTAGAAGACAGTTTATGGGGTCATGTCGGACCGTTGTAGCAGAGGTTGTGGTGGTGCACCAAGGGGGAGACTTAGGGAGTGCGCCATGAGCGACTTATACATGATACTGTGTATAACCCCCCCTCAAACTCAAATTGGTGTGAAGATAGAAACCTATTTGAGGTTGAAAAGGGATTGATAAAGCTGACCGGTGTACAAGACACTGTATGAGTGTGTATATAGGCTGCCCAAAAGATATACATGGATGTAGATATCGAGCCCTCAAAAGTCGTGCCCTCAAAAGGTGTGCCCAATCTGTCAAAAGGCGTGCCATCAAAAGGCGTGCCCGATGCATCAAAAGGCGTGCCAGATATGATGGCGAGGCACGTGAGTGCCTTGGCTGGCGTGCCCATTTGTCTGGCGTCAAGAGGCACGTGATGCGCGTGGCTTCCTCTGCTATTTAACCAAGACGGAGCCTGAGGCCGAGGCAGAGGCAAAAAACCTGCGAAATCCTCTGAAAAACTCTTCGTTGTGCTGAGAGAGAGAGTCTGTAACACTCTGTTGCGAGAGATATTCTGTAACACTCTGTTGCCCAGAAAATGGCTTCGTCGTCTCGTGGTCTGCTCACTCTCTTTCCCGACCTCAACGAGTCAACAAGAGAGATAACTGGTGCGGTGGCACTGGAACCTCAACCAAGCGCCCCGGAGTTTGCTCCGTTGAACTTTCCGATGCGGTCTGTGGAGCAAAAAATGGCGGTGCAGTCGGATGTGGAGGCCAATCAGTATACGTTGAAGTCATGTGTGGAAACCATGACGGCGGTTACAAACTTGTCGCACCGGCTGCAAAGTAGGACAAATGAGGTGCAGCAGTTAAACGCCCAATTGGCTCTGCTCCAACGCATGTATAAGGATGCGCGAGCAGAGATAAGTGTGCTAAAGGCGGAAAACAAGGAGCTGAAGCGGAAGGCCACCGTGATGTTCCGATTTGGAGGTCCGCCATATGCTGCAGTGGAGGAGTATGGGGGAGTGATCGTGCCCAGTGGAGTGGGAAACACGGAGGCAACACCGGCAAGGGCCGCCCAGGACGGAGGCAAGAAGAAAAGACCGGCGGTAGAGTAGAGAAGAAAAATCTCGCCTGTGGATGAGGTTGTTTTGTGTGGGTTGTTTTTTTTTTTGTTTTTTTTATTTTTTTTTTGGTGTAAAATGGTGATCGGGGTGAGCCCCGACATGAATAAAATGAGTTTGGTGTGCAGTTCGTCTTCTGCGTTTTTTTTTTTTTTGAAAAAAATGGAGAGTGTTTGGTTTGGAAGGGTAATCAAAATATATTTGTGGGTGTGTTGATTATGAAAAACTAATGTGCTGGTGCTGTGTTGTAAAGTTCAAAAAGAGAGATAAGAAAAGAAAATAAAATAAGCACCCGGATGAGACATGCCCAGGTGGGTTGAGGAATAAAATAAAATAAAATAAAATAAAAACAAAACGAAAAGGTGAAAATATTTAAAAAAAAAAATGCGGTTGGTATGTGGGTAGTGGGAAACATGGGTGTGAAAGGGGCTCACCAACTAAGTGTTTAATAATAAAAGAAAAAGAAGCACCACACCACTACATCCCAATTAAGCAACTAGAGAGAGAGAGAGAGAGAGAGAGAGAGAAAGATAACCCGTGTATGTGTGTATGCATGTATCTGGGTGTGTGTTGGGTCTCTTTTCCCCCTTTCTCTCACCTTTCTCTCCCTAAGCCGAGAGAGAGAGATAGATGGGTTTGTATGTGTGGTGTCTCTATGTGTGTGTGCTGCCGTGTGTAGTGAGAGGGAAGAGATCAGTGCATGAGTGTATGTATTTTGCTTCAAAGAAAAGCTCTCCCCCTCCCACCCGAGAGAGAGCCTAGGTTGTTGTGGCTGTGTTGTTGCCAACTAGAGAGAGAGTCAGTCCGTTGGTCATGAGATGGGTTCGGTGTGTGCCGTGTGTGTGTGTCTCCTCGAGCTGCTGCTGTGTCTCTCTTTCTGCGTAGAGAGAGAGATACATGCCGAGAGGAAGAAGAGGTGCCGAGAGGGACTTTGAAGGAAGGACGAGGTAGATCCCGTGCTTGTGATCGACGGGGAAGGGTTTGGATCGGACGGTGGAGGCGAAGATATTCAGTCCCTTTGGATGGAAGCTGAGTCGGCTGGGGAAGAAGCGGCATCTGCTTTGGAGCAGCTCCACGAGGCTTCGGTGGTGTTCATCACCATGAGAGAGAGAAGAGATCCTCCTCCCGCAAAGTAATGGGGTGTGTTGGTAGCGGCGGCACGGTGCTTCTGCGGAGGAGGAGCACGACTTGCTGACTGAGGAGCTAGATGAGGTTGATGATTAAACTGATGAGGGTGTTTTACGGTGGCAGATGTGGGGCTTCTGCGGCTGCTGAGTGAAGGTAGGTGTAGAGGTCCGGCGGGCGGCCAAGGCGAGACTGCCGCCCGCCGGTGAAGCAGAATGACTAGGTTGTTAACCTTGCTCTGATACCATGTAAAATACTGATGTATTATTATTGATTGATTTATCTGTATATTACAATTCCTATATATATAGAGGAGAAGATGGTAGTAGGTGTAGGTGGTAGTGGAGGTGGTAGGTGGAGTGAGTGGTAATGGAGGTGGTAGGTGGGTGGTAGTTTACATTTTACAATTTACATTTTACATTAACACTGAGAGGGTAATTTTTGGTAAAAATTGGGCCGAGCTATGTGATGGGCTTCGTGGCCCAAAGCACCAAAGCCTTGGTGAAAAGGCCGCAAGGGTATTCCGGCCCAGGAGAGATAAAAGGCACTCCGGCCAAAGCTGTTAGAGTTACTCCGGTCAAGAACGATAGATTTATTCCGGTTCTGAGGAGATGTTGACTCACTCCGGCCCAAGGAGGTGAGATTACTTCGGCCCAAGGAAGAGTAAAACTACTCCGGTCTGGAGGCAACTCACAGTTAGGCCGGTCTCAGTTAGTCCGGTCGCAGTATGTTCTGGGAAGGCCGGTTTCAGAATTAAACCGGTCGTGACATACAATGGTTAGGACGGTCAGAACTTGTTACTTGGAAGTTTGATCTAAGCACATCAAGGTTGAACAGGGCAGCCGAAGTAAGGAGTTGACGCAGAAGACCGAGCTAAGGATAGTTCGGCCCTCTGTGGCTCGGTATAGCCAATTTTACTTCGGTCAAATGGAAGTTCGGCCATAAAGAAAACCATCCCACTTGGTTTAAGCAGTGGGGGAGGGTGTAAAAGGATAAGCATTATCCTTAGGAGAATGAATCCTAGGAGGACTCTGCATGGAGAAATACAAGTCCTACTAGGATTGTGCCACGGGAAACTTATAAAAGCTCACAAGCATCACCTTGGAGGAGGTAATTGAACACAATCTTTCTGAGAACTTAGAGCTTTGTCTATTTGTCAAGTTTTCTGACTTAGGCATCGGAGAGGTTTCCGGCACACACCCGCCGGCTAGCTCACGTTTGTGTTTTCAGGTGACAAAGCGACGTCGTACGGAGGAGCGTGGACTTGGTTAACATGATTATACGAGGAGAATTATTTCCTCCCCATACAAACACCATCTATGGTGTGCATGTAAGTTTGTTAGTGTGGAGTCAAATTTTAAGTAAAATCTTGACCTTTAAATTATTATTATTATTATTATTATTATTATTATTTTGAGTCTAGTAATTCTGACCACATATTTGAACAACTAACACTACTGAAAAGGACAATTTTCAATTTCTTATGTCCTTGGAAAGAAATAGCATCAATCTTAGTACGTTGAATATAAAAATTAATGTATATAGAATCTTTTTATTTTTAATATTATATATGTAGTTTATAATTGTGTCAATTACTGATTTAATATTGTTTCTTTATTTATATTGTTTTCTAAATTGTGTAATGAATCTATTGTATATGCATAATTTCTATCTTATTTACGGATAAGTCAAATAATTCTTTTAATTCTTTTTGTTATCAAAATTAGGTTAAGTACTTAGTAATTTTATTTTACCGGCAAGCGACAACTTTGCCTTGACCACCTGTCGACCTTAACTCATTCCACTACCATATTTTCTGTCAGTTTCACTTCATGGTAAACTCTTCCTTTATCCACTAGTTTATTCTTATCCCAAATATCTTTATTATATATTTTTTTACTCGCAATCCATTTTATTGTATGTTTCTGTTCCATTTTTTTTTTTGCTCTCTATTTCAACCTCAAATAGGTTTCAATCTTTAAACCTATTTGAATTTGAGAGGGATATTATACCTATATCATAGTGAGCATGGTGATATACCATGTGAACCACCTAAGGTGCCCCTCTAACGCACAACCCAAGTCGCCCCCTTAAAGCACCACATAAGTCGTCTCCCCTGGCGCACTTTCTAATAAGCCGCCACTTGACGCACCCAGTCATCTATTGCCATCATTGTTCAGCACTATATCATAAGTTATGTGTGTGCCACGCTTGTTGGCTCAACATCCAGTTCTCTACAACGGTCCAACATGGCCCCTTAAATTGTTCTGACGTTGATTCCAATTAGATCCTACAACGGTCCAACATGACCCCTTAAACTGTCCTGACATTGATTCCGGTCAGTTCCTACAATAGTCCAACATGACCTTAAACTATGCCGACCAGGGTGTTTCTTGACCATAGATGCTTTGGCAGCTCTTCTAGGGCAGTTCAGTCTTCTTCTTTTTTATTTATTTATTTATTTTATCTAGGGTGTGGTGCTGATATATTAAGCACTTTTTGACTTTTTATTTTTTTATTTTTTTATTTAGTGGACTACCAGATTTGTTCGATAGCATTTATGTAGACTAGCTGTTGAATTTTTTTCGATTTCTTTCAGTCATCCATTGACAAGTTGTGATTGTTGAATATCTTTACATCAGTTTGAGGGAGAGTGTTGAATATAAAAATTAGAGTATATATAATCTTTTTATTTTTAGTATTATATATATAATATGTGATTATATCAATTACTGATTTAGCATTATTTTCTTAGTTATATCATTTTCTAAATTGTATTATAACTGTATTATATAAGCATGATCTCTATTTCATTCATGAGTAAGTTAAATAATTTTTTTTATTATTTTATTGTATGCTTTAGTACGGAGATTTATAGTTTTGTACACAAATTTATGGTTTTTCATGGTAAGCAAAGAAAGACCTAGAAGAATAAGAAGAAAACAAAATTTGACATTTTGAAGAAACATTTACAGCATAAAAATATTTGTGCATGAAGAGACTCTTCAAAAAATTTCTGACTTTTTAACACACTCACCATAAAAAATTAAAGTTTTAGGAACTAAAATTTAGGGACAGAATTATTTTTTAGGGACTAAATAATTTTGTTACAAAAAGTGTCGTTATTATATTTTTAGCAATAAAAATTAGACATTAGTGATGAATTATTATTCTTTTAAGACCAAATTTTTTTGTCTTAAAAAATAAAATATTTGAGACTAAATTATTTTGTCCCTAAAAATCTATTTATTAGTAATATTTTCAAAATTTTGTCACTAAATGCCTTGTTTTTTACTTTTCAAAACGACTTTTTAGCGACTATTCTCATCACGATGGAAATTAGTCTCTAAATGTCTTTTATAACAAATTTTTTACTTTTAAAGACAAAAATATTTGATCTTTAAAACTCTTATATATTGTAATGACTTATCGAACATGTGGTATAATTGTATGCGAAGATGATAAGAAAGAGAATTAAACTCGAGGTAAAGACTTGAACTATAGAAGACCACACAAGATGTAACTCTGTTAGTGTGTCAAATTTTTTGAAAGCATGCAAGTGAGAATCAATTGATATTGGCTGGAGAGACATGTACACTACATGGACCAAGTTTTGGTAACTTCAATAAACAATCTGAGGCAAATATGGTATACACAAAATCAGACAAGTCATTTAAGTACTTGTGCACTAGATTATGTACCTAGAACCACCCCCCCCCCCTCAAAAAAAAAAAAAAAAAAAAAAAAAAAAAACTATTGAAAGTCTAAAACTTAAAGGCCAAGATTCATTCAAGGTGTGACCCTCACCACAAGTTTAAATATACATTTTTAATTTGAAATTCTAAATAATTTTGTAATCATTTTTCTGGGTGTAACACTCCAAGCATTATACTACACAAGTATGAGTATCTCTGTCTCATTCTCGTTTATTTATGGGATCCTAACATTATATTTTTCTATCTTGTGCCCATATTTGCTTGTCACGCTCATCAAAGTTTGTGTATTAACAACTTGATGATCAAACTCAAGACCATAGTTTTCTTTCTAGAGTTGGTAATGCCTCTCTCTCACAACTTTAATCATATCAAACTATAGTCAATGTCACCATCATGATGGATTGAAGTGAATTTAAATAATACTAGAAGGTGAAGGTAAAAAATAAATTAAATTTCTTTGTGACATGCTTAAATCATACCAAAATATTTTATGCAGCATTTCTTTGGTTGTATGTGGAAAGATCTCCTATTTCATGGATTTGAAATTTTCCAGCAGCCGCATGCACTGAGGTTATCATATAGTAAAAATAAGCAAATGAAAATTTTAGCACAGAGAACACCAAATTAGAACAACTCCAAATCTACTTTGATCTAAGCTAAGAGTAATGCTATGTGCACGAAAAAAATAACAGAAAAGTATGTGCAAAAATTAATGTGTTCTGTACATATAGCATTGCTGATAAGAAAAAAGCTTCTCATGGTTGGAGATTTAAGTTGAGATTTTCCGATCTAATACTTAATTTGATCTACTTTGAATAATAAGACGAGAATAATGTTACATGCACTGAAAAAAATTACAAAAAACATACACAGAAAAATCAATGTGTTCTGTGCAGTAGCATGACTGACAAGATATACATATCACAATCGGAGATTTAAGTTGATATTTTGCCGATCTAACCCATGATGTGATCTACTTTGAACAACAGGACCAGAGTAGTCCTATGTGCACTCAAAAAATTACAGAAAAATCAATGTGATTTGGGTTGATAAGATAAACGTATTATAGCCAGAGATTCAAGTCAAGATTTTGCCGATCTACCCTTTGATTTGGTATACTTTTATCAATAAGATTAGGGTAGTGCTATGTATATTGAAAAATAAAGTACAAAAAAATAATGTATTCTGTAACATCACTGATAAGATAAACGCATCACAACCAAAGATTGAAGTCGAAATTTTTCTGATCCGACCTTAGATTTGATCTACTTTGACCAACAAGATGAGAGTAGTGCTACGCTCGAAAAAATAAAATTACATAGAAGTACACGGAAAAATTAGTTCTGTGCAAAGCATTATTGATAAGATAAACGTATCACAACCGGAGATTCAAATCGAGATGTTGCTGATCCGACCCTTGATTGGGAAATTTCTCCATCCGAAAGCTTCCTGGCCATATCACATCCATTGATTCTTCAACCATGAAGGGTGGTGTCCATGACACCCCCACCCCTGTGGTGGTGGCATCACTAAACCTAGCCACCACGGCAGACCCTTCTCTGCTTGGCTTGTGCACAAGTGAGTGGGCTTGGACACCAAGAGACCGAGCCGTTGTCATCGGAGAATTGGAGGGTAACCCCATGGTTGTCATCATCATCATCCTCTGAGGATGATGGTACTTTTTAGTTGCTCCTCTCTCTCTTTTATGGGCATTTTGGTGACCACCCAAAGCTTGGGAGCTAAAGAACTTCCTCATGCAGAAATTGCATGAGAAGACCTTGTTTTTGGGAGGTTTTGATTTGGAAATGGAACCATACTCTAAAGCATTGGAGGGCTCAGTGGTGTTGAGGCCTAGACTCAACCAATCACCCAACTTATGATCATCACGGTCAGTGTCACATTTTTTTGATTCATCATGATCTTGGTGGTTGACTAGTAATATCTCATTCACTTCTTGATCTTGGATGACCATTGCACCACCACTCTCTCTCAAAGTAAGGTTTATAGTATTTGATTGTATGAAGGTACATATAGAGGCTTAAATAAATGGAAGTCCTTGGCTTTACATAGGGATAGATCAAGTTGGAGTTCAATGGATGGAGGGATGTCTTAAGTGAAAGGAAGTGGAAGATATTTATTATTTAAATTTATCTCATTTTTATGTGGTGTTCTCATAAAAGGTTTTTATAAATTATTGGATGAAATATTGTCAAGTGGTACATTATAATGTGGTCAATTTATACATGTGGGGTTCAATATTTTTTTATTAGTTATTTTGTCTAATTATAGAATTGTTCGGTATAAGTTCTGGAGATATTTATATATTTTTTATTTAAAAAATTCGTGCAAAAATGCTTGATATAATTTTTCCTTATAATTTATGAGTTAGAAATAACTTAATAAACTAAAAAAAAAATTATTATTATTGAAAAAAAAAATACAAGTACTTTTAACTTTTGTCTGCTGATTATTAACTTTTAATTTATTAAAAATTGCATCAAACAGACTTTCTCTTTCGGCATGTAAGTTAAAAGCCACCTTATCAATTTTTTTAATTTTTTTGAGTCACATTACATTTATATTTTTTTACACATTTAAAAAAAAAAAAAAATCAACTTCTTCTTTTCAAAATAAACCTCAATATATTACATACGAAGTGTAGCATAAATGTTATGTATAAAAAATATACTAAGAAAAATACTTAAAATTTATTAAAACATATAGATTGGACTCAAGTTTATTGTGACTCACATCACTCAAATTCAAATTTAAATAATTTTCCAGATTTTTAATTTATTTTATTTTTTAATAGGTATATAGCATCTGAAATATGTTTTCCTTTTCTAAAGTTGCAATTCTTATGTCATGTTCTACTGTTGGGCATGTCTAGCTTGGGATTCTCTGCTTATCATCATCATCTGTATTCTCTCTTATAAACTTTCTATGAGCATTTTTAACGATGTTTCAAATTTTTATTAAATTTAAGTAAAAATTTAATATTATGTGCTTTAATGAAAGTTTTTAAAGTTAATTTCATCAGAAAATTGGTCGATTGGGCGGTCAACCGACTAGTGTAAATTTTGCACAAATTTTTACTTTGAGGTGGTCATCTGGGGGTCAACCAGGAGGATGTCTGGCCAGTCGACCGGCCAGTGTAAATTTTTTACAAATTTTTGTCTTGGGATGGTCATCCGGAGGAACATCTGGGGGATATTCAGTGGTGAAAATCCAATAACTATGAACAGTGATTTGATGAAAGGTGCATCCATCCTCAATCTGATGAAAGAATTGAGAAATCATGAATTTGCTAAAAGATTTGATGAACTATTGAAGTAGGAAAAAGTAAGTTTTTTTTATCGAATTTAAATTTGATGAAATATTTAGTGATCTGTTAGATATGGTCTAACAGTATTATTCACTTTTAGTGGCGTCTAATTGATTTTATATATATATATATATATATTTTTTAAATGTACAAAATAATAGAGAAGTAATTAATTTGCTTGGTTTTGGTTTTTAGAAAATTTTACTTTTTTATTTTTCATTTTTTTTTGTTTTCACTGAATTTTTAAAAATATTTTAAGCAATTTTTTTTTAATTTTTAGACACACCTAACATAAATACACTTTAAAAGTATAATATTTGTGATTTTTTTTTAAAAAAAATCACTAAATACCAAAAATATAAAAAAAATATATGAAAATTCAGTATTTTTATTTTTATTTTTGTGTATTTATTAATTTTTAAAATATTTTTTTACAATTATTTTACTAGTTAGATAATCTAAGTAAGATGCATCTAAAAAAATTTTAAAAATATTTATTAAAAATAAAAAACAAAAAACTTTAATTTCTAAAACACTGAATCAAAAAAACTGAAACCAAACACATTAAATATAATTTAAAAAATTAAAAAATTAACTTTTAATCAAGGGAACTTTTTTTTTTAAGGTCCCTGGTATTAAAATTTTATAACATAAAGAACATTCATTATTTTCATAATGTCCAAGGTCTCTCAATATTAATCCAGAGAAAATTCAATCCAGAGAATTTCTCTGGACACATCACAGAGAAAATTCCAAATTTCTCTGGACATATCATAGAGAAAATCTAAACTTCTCTGGATAGTACTCTGCTTCTTAATATTAGTCCTCCGAGGATAGTGATATAATCCAGAGATCCAGTACCTATTAATTCAGTACCTATTAATTCAATCTACACTCTGTAATTCATGGACTAAAACACTACAACATTTTCTTAGTTTAGTGACATTTGAAAGTGCCACAAAACTATTCTTCTAATGACATTTTTTGGTCTTGTGGCATTTTGAATAAGTGCCACTTCTATCGGTGCCACGGTAGATACGAGTGCCACGGTAGACACTTGCAAGTGCCACTGCACCATCATGGCTAAAAACTTTCAATGACATTTTAATGTCATGGTAGATATTATTTGTGGCACTATCAAGCGCCATTAAAAAAAGAGTTAGTGACACTTGTAAGTGTCATTACACCATCAAGACTAAAACCTTTCAGTGACATTTTAATGTCATGGTAGGCACTATTCGTGACGCTATCAAGTGCCATTCATGACGATAATTCGTTGTAGAACAATTTGATCCGCTCTTGCGGAGACTTGAACCGCCAACCTTCCGCACCATAAACCTTATACACCACACTCTCCCACTACACCTCTATAGCACCACATGATTATATATGCAACATATATTATTTATATAGTACATACATCTATATTAATATAAAAGTATATGTATAAACATAATTATTTTATTGAACATAATTTATGTAAAATAAACTATTTACTACCAAAATAAAAAAAAGACCACTTTTGGCAACTAAAAATATTTTTTAGTCGCCAATTCTATACTTTTGACTACTAATTGTTTTTTAGTTGCTAAAAAACTTAACTTTTGTTGACCAAAATCGGATTTGGTCGCCGAAGATGCACTTTCAGCTACCAAAATTTTAGTTACCAAAAAATTTTATTCCCGCCTTAGGATTTTAGTTCTCCCGCGCTAAAAATGACCACTTTTGGCGACTAAACTTATTTTTTAGTCGCCAATTGTAGACTTTTGGCTACTAAAATTTTTTTTGGCACCAAAAAGCTTTACTTTTGGCGACTAAAATTTTTTAGTCAGTAAAACCCATATAATCAGCGACCAAACTTAGTTTTAGTCGCCAATTGTAGACTTTTGGCTGCTAAAATTGTTTAGTCGCCAAACAGCTTTACTTTTGGCAACTAATGCTGTTTTGGTCGCTGAAAGCTATAATTTCAGCGACCAAATTTTTTTTGTCAGGAAATTTAGTCGCCGAATATGCTTTTTCCTGTAGTGTATGTTGAGTTTAATTCATTTATTTTTAATCATTTACTGCATTTTAAAATTTTAGAAAATATATTGGCATTTTTTATTTTTTCAAAAATGTCATTATAAGCTTAGAAAGTTTTTGGCTTAGTGGCATTTCTTAAAATGCTATAAAATATTTGTTTATGACACTTTTCACCTAAGTGCTATAAAAAGTAATTTGCACCTACCTAGTGTCCTGACATTTTTTAAAAAATGTCATTGCAACTAAAGTTTAGTGGCATCTGTTGGTAAATGTCACGAACATAAATTTTTGTGTCATTATTTTATAAAATGTCATAAAATTGATGTGATATTTCTTTATTGAAATGCCACTAGAGCCGTATATGTTTTGTGGTTCTGTGGTATTTTTCTAAAACATTTAATGCCAATTTTTATATATGTGGCATTTTCTAAAAACATGCTACTAGTGTAGTGTCACTAAGGTGTAAATTTGTTGTAGTGACATTTTTGTTGTAGTGAAGTGACACTTTTTTAATTGAAATGCCACTAGAGCCTTATATGTTTGTGGCTCTATGACAATTTTCTAAAAAATGCCACCAAATATTCTTTTTGTGACATTTTTTAAGAACATGCCACTAGTATGGTGTCACTAAAATATGTTTTTGTTGTAGTGTTGTGACACTTGTTCATTGAAATGTCACTAGATCCTTTTATGTTTGTCGTTTTGTGGCATTTTTCAAAAACATGCCACTAAATATCATTTTTGTGACATTTTCTAAAAATATGCCACTAGTGTAGTGCCCCTAAAGTATGTTTTTGTTGTAGTTTTGTGACACTTGTTCATTGAAATGTCACTAGAGCCTTTTATGTTTGTCGTTTTGTGGCATTTTTCAAAAACGTGCCACTAAATATCATTTTTTGTGGCATTTTCTAAAAATATGCCACTAGTGTAGTGCCACTAAAGTATGTTTTTGTTGTAGTTTTGTGACACTTGTTCATTGAAATGTCACTAGAGCCTTTTATGTTTATCGTTTTGTGGCATTTTTCAAAAACGTGCCACTAAATATCATTTTTTTGTGGCATTTTCTAAAAATATGCCACTAGTGTAGTGCCACTAAAGTATGTTTTTGTTGTAGTGAAACATGGATTCCAAATTTCAATTTAGAGAAAATTGAATGAACACCCCGAGAAAATTGAACATTTCAATCTAGAGATCAGTACCTACCAAAGATCCAGTACCTATTAGTTCCAGCTACACTCTATGATTCATGGACTAAAACATGGATTCCAAATTTCAATTCAGAAAAAATTGAATGAACAACTAAAGAAAATTTCAATCCAGAGAAATTTGAACACTCAGAGAAAATTGAAAATTTCAATCTAAAGATCAGTACCTATTAATTTCAATCTACACTCTGTAATTCATGAGGGTAGTGATATAATCCAAAGATCCAGTACCTATTAATTCAATCTATACTCTGTAATTTATGGACTAAAATATGGACTAAAACATGGATTCCAAATTTCAATCCAAAGAAAATTGAATGAACACCCAGAGAAAACTTCAATCCAGAGAAATTTGAACACCTAGAAAAAATTTTAGTCCAAAGAAAATTGAACATTTTAATCTAAAGATCAGTACCTATTAATTTCAATCTACACTCTGTAATTCATGAGGGTAGTGATATAAGCCAAAGATCTAGTACCTATTAATTCAGTACCTATTAATTCAATCTACACTATGTAATTCATGGACTAAATATGTACTAAAACATGGATTCCAAATTTCAATCCAGAGAAAATTGAATTAACACCCAGAGAAAATTTCAATTCAGAAAAAATTGAAAATGTCCAGTAAATATCAGATGGGCTATTTCAAGATGATAAAATAATTATTAACTCAGTTAATGTTGTTTAGTTAAACCTGAGAAATCTAATACCAGAGAAATTTGAACAACCAGAGAAATTCAATACAAGAGAAATTCTAATGCAGAGAAATTTGAACAAATTAGATACTTTTCAGGTTTGCAAAAATGGTTCATTTCATTTGCGGGGGAACATGTACATATATTATATGTCATTGGATTCAGCTGTGCTTACTTATCAATCTATAAATGGTCACTATTTTGCACGCAAACTGGTATTACATTTTCTTTCCATTGAAGTTAACGCTTTTCTTGTTGTTAAGAATGAATTTTGACAATTTTTCTGCATTCTGCTAATTTAGCTAATGAATTGGGTTCAATGATGAGAAAGAGAGACGAAATAGAGAAGGTAGAGAGAGAAATGAAGTTTGATAGAATGAAGATCAGAAAGAGAGATAGTCAAATTTCTCTGATATAATATATATGTGTGAATTTAGGGACCTTAGATATCAAAAACTAATATTATGAATTTTTTTTATTACTAAAAATAATAAAGGGACTTTAAACTAATTTCCTCTTTAATCAATCCTCCAAAATAAACTAAAGTAGCCACACAAGGCCATGACTGGTCAAATCATGCTTTTTAATCTTTTGTCTTTTATTTAGTAGGGTCTGTTTAGTAACTATTCTGTTTTTAGTTTATATTTATAAAAATTTAAAAAGTTATCATAAAAATTTATTGGATAATTTTTTTAGTTTATAAATGGTTGTCTTAGTTTATAAATTTGAGAAAAAATACGTAAACTCAAAAAATGAGTTTACATTTTCAGTTTTCAATTTTTTTTAAATAATTTATTTTCAATAATTTTTTTCAATTAATTTTTTTTCAATTGATCTTTTTTTTCAATTAATCTTTTTTTTCAATTATTTTTTTTTCAAACAATTTTTTTTTTCAATTAATCTTTTTTTTCAATTATTTTTTTTTTCAAATATTTTTTTTTCAATTAATCTTTTTTTTCAATCAATTATTTTTTCAATTAATCTTTTTTCCAATTAAATTTTTTTTTCAATTATTTTTTTAATTAATTTTTTTTCAAATAATTTCTTTTTTCAAATATTTTTTTCTCAATTATTTTTTAAATTAATTTTTTTCAATTATCATGTGTGTGATTCCATTGTCATAAATAATATAAATATTTTAGGCCTGAACAAACATATTTTTTAGTTTATGTTTTAAATTTTTTTAAAATATTTTGTTCAAACCAAACGCGTTTGTAATTTATGTTTTCTGAAAATAAACAAAAATCAGTTTATAAAATTTTTGTAAACATAAACAAAAAACGTAAACGTTACCAAACGCTACCTAAGTGTTTGGGATAAATTAAAAATATATATAGTTTTTACTTACATACACTTATTTGTGTCACATTAATTAACATTTATCAATATCTCCTCTCTATTTTTCTAATTACTTTTTCTACTTTTTTTACATATTTTTTTTATAAAAAATCAAAAAATAAACTTATTAAAACATCTCAAATCACCCCCTTAATGTCATATGATTTGAATTTGAATGGTTTGTTTTTATTTTAAATTCAATCAACACTTCTAACGCAAATTGGAGGGCGGTCCAATCTTTAAAAATAGATGAGAAAAAATAATATATGAAATGTGACAAATGATTTCATGACAAAAATAATTATAAATTTATATCTCGATTGGAGTGAAAGGTTTGACTTACGAACCATTCTCTATGATACCAAATAAATTTGTAATTGTGAAGTCCTAAATAAATATGTTTTTTATCTTTTTAAATTAAAAAATTAAAGAAAAAAGATGGATGTTTAGATTAATTTTTTAATTTTTTATGAAAAATATGTATTAAAAAATTATATAAATAAGTGTATAGGAGAAGTGATTGAGTAGCCTGTACAGTACTTAGGCAGTGCAGTCGGCTATTAGGAGATGGAAAATGGTTGCCTCCTTTTCGGGTTTGAATTAGACGGTGTTGTTCGGCCAATGTGGGCCCACCACGGGTCCCGTTTTACTAATCGGAACCGTTCAATATGTAAAACTCGTCGAGTACTATATGCTTGTAAAAAATCACATTGATCAGATATCAATAGCTATCTGATCGTGTTAGTTTTTTGTCAATCGTTAATTATAATACCATCTATTATTTATACAAAACTGATTTAATCATGTAGCTATCTATATCCGATTAACGTGATTTTTTATAGATATATAGTACTCGACGAGTTCTACACATTGGCAGTTTGGATTAACAAAATGAGACCCGTGGTGGGCCCCCACTGGCCCAACATTACCCTCAAATTTAAAAAATATATATGCCTATTTTTTTTTTTCCCCTTTGACAGCCTTTCCATCAATTCTCAGTACACCATCAATTCTCAGTACCAATCACGTCTTTGTAATTTTTAACTTTTTTAGTAACTTTTTGACTTTTTAAATTTTTTTAGAGATGCCAAACTAGGCCTCATAAGACTTGTCTCTAATTTTATTTTAATAATTTAAATTGTTTATTTTGTATGATTTTTTAAGTATATCATTTATAAAAAAAATTAAGTCGATTTGATAATTATAACATATTTTAATTTATCATGTTTGTCTCTAAAAGATGAACGATAAGTGTATTTTTAAAATAGATCGTTTATTTTTTTGTGACAAACGTAATAAATTGAATAAGTTACGATTATTATATTGATGTAACTTTTTTTAAATGATATATATAAAATTGTTTAAAAAATAAAAAATTCAAACTATCAAAACAAAATTCGTGGCAATTTTCACGAGGCTAGATAGTATCCTCCAATCTGGAGAGGAGTCCAGCCCTTTTTTTGTTTTTGTTTTTGTTTTTTTTTTTTGTGTGAATATAACACAAGTATGAGATAGAAGGGATAACATATCAGTTGTGCTCTCCTCCACCTTTGGATGTGTCATAGTAATTGAACAAATTATTGATCATGCAAAAGATTATGTCTACATGAGAGAGAGAGAGAGAGAGAGAGAGAGAGAGAGAGAGAGGGTTCCCCTGCATTATAGGAGCATAACATGGTACAGTTGGGGACATAAATATATTTTGACAGCATCCAAAGACATTGTTCGGTAGAGATTGATGCAAAGGGGTGGACCCTAGGTACTCTTATTCTCCTGTACTTTATTTTGCAGTCTTGTGGTCGTGTGATCTATTTTTAAAATTATATTTATTATCTTTTTTTTTTTTTTTAAGACAATTATAATCAATTATATGGTTATAAATATCTGATTAATTTAATTTTTTTTTATAAATAATTTACTCAATAAACATTTGGAGTTAAACGATTCAAAAAAACCAATGAAGTGTTAGTGGACTAAAGATAAGAGCATCCACAATGGGTGTGTTAAAAATGTGTGTTAAAGTATGTTATATAATAAAAAATGATAAAAGTGAAACATAAAAATATGAGTTTGTTAATTTAGTGAGTAAATAGTGATACAATCAATATGTTAAAGTGTGTGTTAAGAATATATATATATATATATATAAATAATAAATAAAATATAAAATAATCGAAAAGTGTAGTGGGCCCCAACCCCACTGCACTGTTAGTGCCTATCTCTCTTTCTGTCAGTTAACACATTTGCTTGGTAATAGCCGGCCGGTCGGCCATAAAATCATTCGGCCGGCCAAAAAAAACTTTGCAATTTTATTTTATTTTTCTTGAAGGATCAGACGTCGGGAGGAACAACCAGCTGGACATCCTGCCGGACGATCCCACAGCACTTCCCTCTCTCTCCCTCGCTGGCTAAAACGTTGTCTACAATTAACATGCTATTTATCTAACACTAACTTTGACCACTAATGAACAATTTAGCAACTCTATTGTATGAACAAAATAGAACTAAGTTGGTCAAAAATTTAACATCTAACACTAGTGGAAGGTTAACAGTTCCACTGTAGCTGCTCTAAACAAAACACGGTGTTTAGGTAGACTAATGGCCAGTATCCACCCCCAGTAATAGGGACAACAACAAAAAAAAATATGAGGAAAAATTGATGAGTTCCATATTGTAAGTGACTGCATTACAAAATTTACTTAGTCTAAAATTTTGGGCCTTCAGTTTTAAAAAGTGTATTGATCCATTTAAGATTATAAAATCATATTATTTTAAAATATTCAAAAACATTCATATTTTCACGTCTCATAAACATAAAATCTATCTACTACATACAAAATTCAATACAACAATAATATTGTATTATTACTAACACATGAAATCAGCATCTAGTAACAAGCTACCATGTGCGCAGTATCATCCTCTTTGGTTAAAAATGTATACAGTAGGAAAAATGATGCTAACAACAATTTAATGGATTGTTGTTAAGGTAAGAGAAAATGCTGAAAAGATTAAAATCTCAATGTATTTTACATATTTGAAGTACTTTTCACATATTTTCAACTTTTCTCACGTCGCATTTGGAGAATTTTACTTGTTAGTCTATAACTCTCACATTAACTATCAATCAAGTAACAAAAGGTGAGAGTAGATATCACATTTTCACCTTCTCAAAAGAGATGAGATTTATAGTTTTAAATTTTTTTTTAGGGTAAATTATAAATACACTTATTGAGATTTGATTAAAATACGAATCACTCTCTATAATTTTAGAAATTACATTTTACTTCCTGAGGTTTCTAATTTCATAACAAATTACCCTTTTATTAATAAATTATGAAGTCAATTAGCAGTTTTTAATAATATTAGAAATATGTTTCAATTAATAAATTAGATAATTTTATTATTATATAGGAGAGCAATTATGAATTTTATTTTTTTAATTAATTCTATTAAATAAAAAATTCTGACCAAGGGATATTTATAATTTTTTAAATCATAGGAGGTAATCTGTATTTTAAACAAATTTTAAGAGATGTAGTTGTAATTTATCATTTTTTTTTATCAATCATTCTGACCCAATGGGAGTTGACCCCCCAGCAGCCCTACCTCCACGTGGGGGGCTGCAAGTAGAAGACAAAAATATATATATATATATGAACCAATCAAAAAACAGTAGGGATGGTGGGAGTCATCCCCACCGGGAGTCTGGGCCATTTTCCTTTTTTTATATGACCGACTATAAATAGATGTTATAATCCAGGAACACCAAATTATTATTTAAAAAGTAGGGTCGAAATGATCTCAAAAGTTAGGGCTGAGCAAGGAATCCGTGAAATCCGTAATCCGATCCAGTCCAGTCCAATCCGATAGGTTTGGATTGGTTTTTTGAATCCGTGGTTCGGTTTCGGATTGAAAAATTAAAAATCCGTAGTACACGGATTGGTTCTGGATTGAACCCCATGGTTCCGGATTGGAACCGATCCGGACTGTATACAAATAGTATATATTTTTATTATACATCCTCCCTCATAGTATCTTCTTTTATTCTATATAAAATCTAAATTCAAATCTAAAACCGTATAATATCTTTTTTTTATTACTTTTTTTTGTTAGTTTTTAGTTTTAATTTGTAATGGTCTAAATATTTATGCTGAAATAAGTTTTCTCATGGTTGTTTAAATTCTAGCACAGTATGTCGCTATTATAGAAATAGATGTTGCTATTGTGGAACTAATATAGTGCTATGTTTATATTTTTATGAAATTAAAGTGTTATATATATTTTTTTGTTATTTAATTATGTGAATCCGTGGTTCTAAACCGATCCAATCCGTATTTAAATGGATTGGTTCGGATTGGTTCCATGATTTAAACGGATTGGATTGGTTCCAATTTTTCAGGAACCGTAGATAACGGATTGGTCCTAATTTTACCCCAATCCGGTCCAATCCGAACCATGCTCACCCCTATCAAAAGTTATCGATGACATTGAGGAGACCTTCCAATTTCCCCTCTTTCCTAATAAAGAGTGTTTAAGGCTAATTAAGGGGTGTTTTGGCAACTTAGTAAAAAGTCAATTTTTAGCTTTTTTACCTATTTTGCATTGCATTACATCACTTCTCACATTTTTTACTCATAAAAAAATAAAATAGATTAAAAAAGTTAAAAAACTAATTTTTTAGCAACTTTTCAAAACGCAATAAGTTGTATTTTCTATTTGTAGGTAGCGAACTGACTTGATTCGACACGTGAACACCCTTGTCACCACCAATGATGTTTATGAGAAAACCCTCCAATTTATCTTGTATTTCTTTCTCTCTCTCTTTTTTTTTTTTTTTTTTTTAATTATGTTTTATTTGAACTTTCCTTTGAATTAAAAATAATTTTAAAAAAAATGGGCCAATAATAATGTTGATGAATAAGTAGGCAAATCGGGGCCTAATTGGGGGGTGTGGAAGGGTGGTCCCCTTTTTTTCCTTTTCTATATATAAACAAGAAGCCATGTTGGATGTATAAGCATACATGTAGTGGCGTATTTATATATGTACAGTGCATGAGAATTGCATTCAGAACCACTTGGACTTATTCTCGGAATCTTGTTCTCAAACTTATGAAGATTGCAGTCCCAAGTAAGTGTCCCCATAATAAAAGACTTCCCTTTGTGGGATTGAGGGGCCGTGCTGTGAGGAGGGGTGAGGCTGGTCTCAATGGTCTATTTTATAAGATTTGTTGAGAAATTTATTCATGCAAAATATTAAATCGGGCAAATATTGATAGACGCATACTAGATAAAAGTTTATTCTTAAAATTACGTTCTTGTCAAGGGTTTTTTTTCCCAAACAAATATGAACAAATTATGAAAATGTTAGAGTTTGATCGTTTTAAATGAATGTCCTAAACAAAATAAATAGTCAAGATCATCTTGATAAATCCAAAATAGGCCCCCACCCTTACTCACAACAAGTCCAGTTATACCTGACACAGTAGGCACCTCAATTCATCTTGTATTTCTCTCTCTCTCTCTCTCTCTCTCTCTCTCTCTCTCTCTCATAACGGTGTCAAATAAAGGTGCTTTATTTATGAAAGCTTCTTGTACATAGATAATATTACAATTAAAAAAAAGTATATAAAATGATATGCCTGTTTTGTGAGCTTATTACTTCAAATCAAATATTAAGATGATAGTTAATTGTAAAACAACAATGCTAGAGGGCCACAATTTTTGGCATTTTTTGCACCAAAAACGACGTCGTTTTGACAGTTTTGAGCCATTGTGGCCACAAAAAATGTGACCCTCAAACATTTTCCATTGTAAAAATGTTACTACAATATCATTATAATTAAAAACAATTGTATAATTTTTTTTTTTATAAGAATAGATTTTTCGTAAAATAATTGAGTTTTTGAATTGATGACTCAGAGCTTCAACATTACACATGTCTCAGCACTTGGTTTATTTTGCCACCACCCAAAAAGTTGTAACCACTGCAGATAAAAAGCAATAAACAGGTTGGGACTTGGGATGCTACAACTCAAGAGTTGGTTTATTGTTTACCAGGAACAAAAATTTTAAAATTTTATTGCCAAATGCCAAAGCAATAATGACTATTGTTAAAACTATACAAATTGTTGTAATTCTACCAATAATTAAGTGAATTGCTAAGGTGATATTTGATAAAATTGAAAATCAAAACTTACGTACTAAAAAATTAATACTGAATTTTTAAATTAAAAATTTATTTAAAAAAATATTTCAGTGCTAAACTAATATAAATTGTTTAACATGTACATGATGAAATTTGAAATTTATTATTTTTAAAATTTTCTTTCCTAATTTTTTTTGCTGTGGTGATGAGATGGAGGTGATGGTGTCTATGGGGATTGTGGTGGAGATGAAGGAAATGTGGTTGGGGTGATGTACTGGAGATAGAGGACTAGTAGTGGTAGTTATGGTGGTATAGTGGCCATGACGATGGTGGTGGAGGTGAAAGGTTGTAGTAATTTTATTTTTATTTATTTATTTTATTTTTTCCTGTGAGGTTTTGATAGAAGTAATGAAATGATCTTGGTGGTGGTAGTAATGAAATGATGGTGGTGTCGGTGACAACAATGACAATAGTGGTAGAGATGGTGGTATAATGGTAGTGGTAGTGGTAGTGGAAGTGATGGTGAAGGGGTGGTGATTGTGGCAATAGCGGTAGTCATATGGTGGAGTGGCAGTGGCAGTGATGGTGGCAGAGGTAGGGGCGGTGGTAGTGGTAGGGATAGGTGGGAAGATAACATGGAGAGGGTACTAATCGTTCCGAGAGGTGGGATTTGATGGAGATTAAGGGCTTGTTTGGTTTGTATCTCAAGATATAATTTTTGAGAAATTTTTTTAAAATTTTGTTTGATTCAAATTTTTTTAAATTTTTTTTCAAAATCACTTTCTCTCTTCTACACATCAATCAATCATTTTTCTCAATTCTCTCTTTTTTTCAATCACTTTTTCTCTCTCACACACATCTACTCAATTACAACAAAATATCAAATCATCCCAAACTCCCAAACTTCAAACTATTTTCAAGATGGGAATGGCTTCTCTCCAATCCAATCACGGACTAGAGGGTACTGTTGGGCCCCACAAGTTCCGTTTCAATAATCCGAACCGTTCAATGTGTAGAATTCGTCGAGCACTATATATTTGTAAAAATTATGTTGATCGGATATCAATGTCTATGTGATCAAATCAGTTTTGTATGAAAAAAAGCGGATAGTGAAAAATAAACGGCTTACAAAAATTTGATTTGATCACATAGCTATCGATATCCGATCAATGTGATTTTTTACTGGCATATAGTACTCGACGAGTTCTACACATTCAACGGTTCGGATTATCGAAACAGGACCCGTGGTGGGCCCCCACAGGCCCAACAGTACCCTCCAGTCTGATCACGGATTGGAGGATTCCCTTTCAGAATATACAACCAAACAAACCAAAAAAATTTCTAAACTTTCTCTCCAATTTTTTTTTTGAAAATTTATCTCAAAATACAAATCCAACACATAATAATGTCTAAACAATCTTGCCAAACAAATATTGGATGAAGGGGATTGAGAAACAAAATATGACAACATGGACCCACATATTCTTTAGTCCAAACTCTCTCTCAATCCCTCAAAACAAACATAACACTGATCGACCTTGTGATGGCAAAAAAAAAAGAAATATATATATATATATATATATATGCAAAACAAAACAAAAGGTAACAAAGAGTTTAACATGGCATGAGACCCATCACAAGTTTTTGTTAAGATCGTACTTGATATTTATTCTTGTGTTTCTTTCTATTTTGTTGATTGCTATGTGAGGAAGTGTAGTGAGCTCTCCTTCTCCCTACCTCTTTCAAGAAAATGATTGAACAACTATCATTCCCATGGATCAGGTTCCCAAAACCCCCCACTTGCCCATCACTTTAAGTAGTTTATTATTACTATTATCTATTATTTAGTATAAATTTGAAATGGTTCATAGATTTCTATACTACATACTATATTTTAAAAAAGCATGTCCTCTTCATTTATTATCGCTAATGTTAACCAATCCTCTTAACAGCACTTGTTAACATTGAAATTGGGGTGTTAACATATGAAATAAGTGGAATATAAAAATTGTTCTCTTTTTTCTCAAGCAAGATGTGTTTGTTTAGACGGACTGAATAAAGAGAGATTAGTATCTATCGGATTGTAATCCTAAGATTCATAATCTTGAGACTATTTAGTTGAATATGATATGTATTCCATTTTAGTTTAATCATGGGATTAGATGCTAGAAAATAACTATTTAGTTGGATAAGATATAAATCATATGTTTGTTTGGAATATTATGGAGAAGGATAAATGTTCAAATGACTATTTTATCCTTTTCAATTATTTACTAAGTAATAGCAATATTAAACATACGTTTAATATTTTAATTATTTTTAGCTAGATTAAATAAAAATTTATTTTATTTTATTTTTTACACAATTAAATAAATTAATTTTTAAAAAATTAAATAAATAAAATATCAATAAAAATATATGTTATTTTTTTAATTAAAATTTTAAATAAATTTATTTTAAAAAATAATAATAATTAAATAAAACATCTATTAAAATTTAAATAATGAAATTAAATAAAATATAAACAAAATTTTAAAATAAAACATTAATAAAATATATATAAAAGTTTTTTTTAAAAAAAATTAAACAAATAAAACATCAATAAAAATTATTTTATTTTTAAATTGAGACATTTAAATTTTATTAAATTTTACTAAATATAATACATAATTAAATAATAGAGAGTCAAAATAGTGATTTCACCACCTAATTCCATATCTCCCTTATCCTCCATTTGCGTCCCACCCCTCTCATATGGGACACAATAGTCCAACACATTTGAGACTAATAGTCTGAAGCAAAATTAAAAAACCAAATAACGGATATAAATCTTATTCCACTTTCTAATTCTATCCCACTCTCCCATCCCTCCAAACAAACAACATACATAAAATGAATCTCACTTTGGACATAAACAAAGACCGGCATTCAGCTCAACTCGCTTTCAGCGGTGTTCCACTCAAAATTTAAAGCTACTTTAAATAACCCCAAAAAAGTGCCAAAACTCAATTTGAATGGCCAAAAACAAAAACAAAAACAAAAACAAAAACAAAATAACAAAACTGCTGTTACAGTAGAAAAATTATTAGGTGCCCATCGGACACAACGGGCCTATCTTACACACCAAATTTTAATAGTCATCTATTATGTTGTCTCTCTAATACTGTGTTTGGTTGGGAGATTTGAGGAAAAATTTAGAAAAGAAAAGAAAAAAAAATATATAAAATTAAGTGAAATGTGAATAAAATATTTCACTTACATTTTTCTTTTTCCATTTTAAATCTCTTCACAAGCACCCCAACCAACATAAATACTAACATATAAAGTGATGGTCCCATTGTATACACTACGGTTGTGTTTGTTTGGAGAGACAAGGTCACGGGACTTTCTAATTACACTAGTTCATATTGGATCACACATCTAAATACAAAAATGGGCATCTGAATTGAAAATCTCTCCTGAAAGATCAAAATATCACCAAACTATGATTATTACATGATATTATAATCCATGTCTAGTGATTCCAAACAAATAAGTGACGTGATCCTCGGCTAATCTAGGGGCACTCCAAATGTAAAATAAGATACATAATTCTAAAGAATTGACGAGTCCAAAACTATTGGTCTCGAAATTATTAATCTCATATAATTCAGTTCATCAAAACAAACATAGCCCAAAGCATGGAATAACTTCTCGTTGCACTAACTTCCAACTTAAACTTTATTGCAGAAATCAACAACTGATCCAGCATTACGTTGCAACACGTGTCAAAAAGATGGAAGAAAGGACAAGGGGTCTGGCCAGGTATGGGATTGTGTGTGTGGCTTGGTCCTAACATGTACACGTGATGAAAACAACATATAGCACTCGAATGGGGAATTAAAGCAAGATAGGTATGACCACTAAGCAGTACCTGGAGTTATAATAATTTCATCCTCTAACGTTTTGATTAACCACAACAATTAACACACTGGTTGTGTTTGTTGGGGGGACTATGAATTCTTCCAATCTCATGTTTAGATACCAAAAATTGATTGTCCATCCACAGACTGTATATTGCACATATAGGCTATGCTTGTTTAGACAAACTGGATTAGATGAAATTAGTATTCTTATAGCTAATAGTTCTAGAATTATCAATTCATTTGGATTGTGTATCTTACCTCATGTTTGGGTTAACTTAGGATTTACCAGGAGGGATTGACAAAATCCTATCAATTTTACAATTTAACTAATTAGTCAGAACCTCTCTTTAGTCCTCCTGGGATTCAATAGTTCCACAAATAGGGAATACTATGTCCGAATGGGCTATTAGTATGAACTCCAATTTTCTTAGCCAAATATGGAATTATGTTTTTTGTTGGATTATTAATCCAATAAGACCATGTCCGCCCAAACAAATATGGCGTATGGATTAAGAGATTAAAAGACCAAAATATCATCAAACTCTAGTCATTACATCATGTAGTCCATATCTAGTGATTCCAAACAAACATGGAACATGATATGATTCTACTAAACCTCTATCCTGATCTTGATCCAGGAACATTCTAAATGTGAGATGGGATACATAGTGGGTGTTTGGGAAGTAGGTTTTTTTGTAAGTTTTTTTAGTTGTAGGATATTATTGGAGAAATTTTTTTTTTATATTTGGAAAGATAGTTGAGTTTTTTTTTTTATTAGATGTGATGTTTGTGAGAGAAAAAATGAAATGATTATGGGGTTTGATGAGATATTTTGTTTGGATTTTTTTTTTTTTTTAGTGAAAAAAAACCAAAAAACAAACTTCCCAAACACCGTCGTAATCTTAAAGGATTGATAATCCTAAACTAACAGTCTCATGCAATCCAATCCAATGAAATAAACAAGACCACTATGTAATACCGACTCCGCAATTCACTGCCTGGTATAGAGGAAGAGTGATACCGGGTATTGAATCCCACTGGGGTAAGATGCAAAATGGGAGGATTAAATAAGTCCAAATTAAAGGATTAAAAAGACTAAAATATTCTCAAGGCTTGGTTTGGTTATTCTCAAACTATGGTCATTACCTCATGCAGTCCATATCTAGTGATTCCAAACAAACTTAGATATGATGATTCCGCTAAAGCCCTCTCTTGATCCAGGACATTCCAAAAGTAGGATAGGATACATAATTGTAACTAATAAAAATTTCTTTTGAAAAACGGCCCCAAACTTTTCTTTTGGGTGTATAAACCCCAAACTAATAGTCCTGTGCAAACCAATCCAGCAAACACGACTATATAAATACCGGCTAGGAGATCCACTGCCCAGTGTACAGGAACATAAAACATTTTTTGCTTCATCTTATGACTACATCAAAGAATGCTGCTTGTGTGATGTTTAATTTTCATGTGTATTTCAAGAATGTCAAAATCATTCTTCTCATGGATAAGTAAAACTTAGATTTAGTTGACCATATTGACTCCAAATATGAATTACTTCATAAGAACCAACTCATTCCAGGCGCATAAGCATCCCTCATGATTCATGAACATGCAGGATGGATGTTTTTGATTTGATTGATTATGTTGACCTCAACATAAATCAACATCATACAAACTTAAAATCTCACCGTCCTAGAGTCACTTCTATCTCGCTTATCCAAAACAGGAGAGGGACAGAGACAGACACACACATACACAGTCCTTAAGGTGTTGGTAATAGTTACTCTAAATAGGACCAATTTAAAAGCCAATTCAACTAGTGAACTACTTTCTATTTGAGTCTAGGTTTTGGAGCAGCTCCTAATCCCACTTAGCTAAGCGATGAAGTTCAAGAAAAGTATGACGTATGAACAACAAACTATCAATTGCAAATAAGAAGCAAGAGCACGAGTTTTAGATGAAAAGCATGAATAATAAGTAAAATCATGATTTAAAAATTTACACAAGTTAATAAAGGTTTTTAAATTATCACCTCAAAACAATTAAGTACCAAGGTTTTCTCCAAAACATAAAAATAAAGCTTACACCGCGTCGGCGAAATACTTCTAGCCCTCAGAGAATTAGCACTAGGCTCGGTGATCGAAATAGTCAATTCAAGTACCTACAACACACACACAAGAGGATCAGTTTAGATTAAAAACAGAGTTTTATTCTAGTTCACGAAACCATCACATGCAATCCGGACTCCCAAGCCACTTACATGCAAGATAATTCATAAAAAAGAGAAGTGTGTGTTTGGTTTGATTTTTTTGGATTAAGTTTTTTGAAACTGAGTCTTTTATTTTTCATATTTTTTTTTTTTTTTAGTGAATATTTTTAAAATTTTAAATTTTTTTTTTTTACTTTTTTAGATACACCTTACTTAGATGTATCTAAAAAATAAAAAATTTGTGAAAAAACATTTCAAAAGATTAATAAATACATATAAATATGAAAAATATACTAAATTCTCGTTTTTTTTTTTTTTTTTTTTTTTTTTTTTTTTTTTTTTTGGTATTTAGTGAATTTTTAAAAGATTTTTTTCACAAAAATTATACTTTTTATGTATATTTGATTTAGGTGTGCCTAATAATTAAAAAAAATTGCCTAAAATATTAAAAAAATTCAATAAAAACAAAAAAAATACGAAAAACAAAAAAGTAGAATTTTTTAGAAAGTATTTTTGGAAACCAAAAACAAGCAAAGTGAATAGTTTTTTTTTCTCCAAAAAAAAAAAAAAAAAAAAAAAAAATCATATTAAGAATGGTTACATATCTTTGGGTCAAGTTATGAAGCACAAAAATGGATACAATTCGATATCGATACAAATACAATACTGATATGGCAATATGAAAAAAACCTTTAAAACAAGATAATGATACGATAAAATACTTGAATAAAAATGTATATATCATATTTATAATAATAAATTTTAACAAATTCTAAGCGTTCTTCCCAAAATAAGAAGCCTTCGTGCAGAAGGATCATGTTCAATTTAGGGCTTAGTTGAGTTCAACTAGGCTTTGTTTGAGGGTCTGTCACACTTGAGCTTCAGTTCAATAGGGTTCAGTTGTAAGTTTGATTATATGAATTTTTCCCAGCTATGATTCAGATAGAGCGAGAAAGTTGAGAGCAATTGAGCAATACACAAAGATGTGGAAAGGGGGCCAATTGATCAGCCTTTAAATATGCTTACATTTTTTAAAACTAAATAGAGCCAAATGTTACAGATTGTTTTATGCTTTACAACCAAAGAAGCACAACACTTCTAAGAAGGCGGCATACACGTGTCGTGTCTGTGGACACCAACACTCGTCAAAACGTGTCCTATTTTTTAAAAAGGTTTTTAGATCTAGACACTCTTCGGACACTCTAGTCCATCGCTTCAACATACGTGTCTAGCGATTTAGACACACATGAAACTACTTAGAAGTTTGAAAACTTAGGATATAACAATAAAAGAAAAAACAATATAAATTTATAAAATAAGTATTATAGTACATTTTTTTATTATCTTTGAATGATATATTCATATATATGACATATAATAAATATCTTAGCTTATATCAAAAGTTCATCTTGTTTATCTATTGCCCTTGTTTCAAAAATTTAAAATTGAAAAACTTACCCTGCCACATTGCAGAAGTATTTGAGCACATTCAAATTGTATCCAAATCCTTAAAATTAATTTAATATTTTTCAGATATGTATGGCATGTATCCAATACATACTGGGCTATAACCAATGTGTATCGATGTCCGATATCCAATACAAAAACTAAAACCTTAGGGATGTATCTTAACTTTATAGTTCAAAGCACATTAATGCAGATGCAGTACATGCCTTTTAGTCTCTCTTTCTCTCTCCACATAATGATGGCATTGAATTTGTCGAAGAGAAAAAAAGACAAACATCCACTGGATTGAAGTTCAAAAACTCTGGAAGACTTGCAAAATTCATGAAACATGAATTGCATACCAGTCATCTTAAAAAAGAATAAGATAATTGATTGAAGTTCAAAAACTCTGGAAGACTTGCAAAATTCATGAAACATGAATTGCACACTAGTCATCTTAAAAAAGAATAAGATAATTAAAAAGGGACACATGCACGGAAAAATTATAGACAAGGGAACAGCCTCACAAATAATAAAAAAAAAAATTACAAAAATAAGTACTTAGGCAAAGAAATTATGGAAATTGATTTTCCATTTTTCCATTACCTGCATATTGTAGCTCCACATACAAACTAGCAAGATGACATGTAACATATGGAAGTAGACACTAATTTTGTGACTATAGAAAGCAAAAATACAATGTTCAATGATATTACTACTAGGGAAGTCAAAATAACGAGACCACAAAGCCATGAAGACCTCTACTATTGATCTCTTGACTCGGGCCATCTTGCCGAACTTCTCAAATCTCCAGTGAGGCTATTCTCATGTAACTAAGTTCCTCTCTCTCTCTCTCTAGGGGACTGCAAAAGTGATTGTGGTATGCAAAATGTCTCTCTAATGGCAATCTCAAATTGACTTTTTCATAGATGCTCTGCAATTCATTTTTGGTACTAGTGAAGGCCTTTAGCATATTGTTCCCACATGATTTTTCATCTTCGCTGTTAAGTTGCTAGCACTCTTCTCACATGCATTTTGGGGCCTTGAATTTTTCAGTAAGGTTTCAGCTATCCCAAATGCAATCTGCTCCCTCCCCCCATTTCGTTGCAATTTATTCAGCTCCTCAAAAGAAGCTATTTGAAAATAAGAAACATAAATGATAGGCTAAGTTAGTACCTTGTTTATGGAGGAGCCTTAGCAGCATGTAAAAACCTTAAATTTGTGGTTTCCATTAATTCTCCAAACTAGGTTTTTATTATCTCACTTTGAACTCCATTTAATGGAATTAGTTAACTGTACATGGCGATAGTCCCCGGATTGGATCTCCCAAGATGAACAATCTCAAGGCATCATATCACCCACTAAAAACAGTCTGGCAATCAAACAAGGCCATAGGGTATAGTTCATAGTCTCCCTTAATAACTCTGGTCCAGCTCCATGGCACTGAAAATGTATCAGGGCACAAGTGATTCAACAGAGTGACAAGACTAAGTTGCCTTTAATTTCCTCACCAAAGCCTAGCCTACCAACCAGTCAATTATAAACTTTTCGTCTTTCGCTTTTTAGTAAAATGTTGTCTCTCTCATGAAAAGACAGCAGAGTTGTGGATCTAAATAGGATGCTCCGAGATTTTAGGAAAGATTAATGTTACCTGTGGCGTCAGAGGTTGGGCCATGCCGGCGAATCCTTTTTCTAGGCGGTCGGTCTTTTGAACTAGAGGAGGCAGCGGTGGATGCGATTGGGCGCAGGAGTTCGTCGATTGTGGAAAGGGATCAGGGGCTCAGAGGGCGGTCCTGCTTGTTGGCTTCGAAGTACGTTGGCTGGTGGCGAAAATGTGGAAGGCTTCGTTCGTTGGATCTCGGGACCCTTAGATTTATGAGGCAGCTTACTGGCGGCTGCCGTAGTGTAGCAGTTTGGGTTCGCGGTGAGGAAGAGGGTGGGTCATCCATCCAAATAGTGGTGACGGAGAGGAAGCGAAGGGCTCAGCTTTTCTTTCCGATGTCTGCCTTTGGCGATGGGTGGGGGGGGGGGGAGGGGGATTTGGCTTTGGTTATTGAAGGGTTTGGATTAGCAGATGGTTGGGTAAAGCATCCTGGTGGTGTGCGGGGGATGGGGCTACCTATTTCTACGCCTATGGCAATGGGAAATCGTGGTATGGCTGCAGTGGTTCAGGAGGTACACATAGCAATGGAAGGTGAGTGGTTTCAACTAGTGGATAGGGCTTTAGTGGGCCATCTGAGGGGCGTGGGTGGTAAAGGCTTGAGTTTTGCGGCTATGTCAGACTAGGTCCGTCAAAGGTGGAAGGCGTCGGGGCAGGTGGAGGTGCGGCCACTTGGTGATCAGGCTTTTTTGTTTGTTTTCTCTTCCAGACGCGAGGCAGAAACTTTGTTGTGTCGGCGATGGACTCTTGATGGTCGAGATTTGCTGTTGGAATGGTGGACACCCTTGGCCCTCTGCACTTTGGGGACGGAATCACCACCAGGACCAAGAGAATGGATCCGTGTGACGGGCTTGCTGCTTCATCTTCATGGAGAGGAGGTTTATCGTGTGATTAGCGACCAGTGTAGTGGCTTTGTGGAGGCGGATGAGTCGTCGGCGAATCCCAGCTCTCTTTGACTGTGTGTGAGGGGTTTGGAGAAGATGCCAACGACTGTCTCGCTCTGGTGGGGATCGTGGTCATATTCCTTACCAATATGGGTGGAGGTCCGGCCGCTTGTTAAGCCTGTGGCGCCGTTCGCCGGCGAGGGGGGTGGTTCTGGTTTGGGTATGGAAGGGCGTGATCTGCGGCGGAAGAATCGGCGTTTTGCGAAAATCGTGGAGGTCAACGAATATAAACAGAGATTTGGGCGATCCACTGATTTTAAGGGTAAACGGGTTAGGGTTATTCCTAATACCCAAGGTGGCTTTGTAGTGGGCTCAATAAGGGATTTACAAGGTTAACAGTTGGGCCATTCTGAGGCCCAAAAGGTTGTTGGTGTTTCTTTGGGCCAACAAAGGTGGGCTCCGGTCCATCACCATCCAGAAGTAGGCTTAGATTGGGAAAGGTTATTTTTAGCCCCCCTGGGTGTGGTTTAGGCCTAGTGGAGAAAGATCTGGCCCTACCCAACCCAGGTCAATCCAATCCAGACCTTAGTCGGGTTTGTGCTTCCCTTCGCGACGGATTGGAGCTTCATCGAACCTTTACTGCCATGGAAGCGTCGCCGAAGTTTGTGCGACCTCAGGCGAAGGCTGCTGAGGAGGGTTTCGGAGGCTCCTCACACTCGCCTAGCTCATGTTGAGGTTTCTCCGAAACACTTTGCTGATCTTGTGGCGGAAGAACAGCGTTTGCAGGAGTTGAGTTGCGGGGAAGGATGCGACATAGAGGGAACTGATGATGAAGGTCGTTGGGCCACACGAGTAGATCAGTTGGCATTAGTGGTCTGACCTGAGGTGGTGAATGCTGAGGTAGACGTGGGTGATGTTGCAGTTGAGGAGGGAATTCCTAGCCCGGTAGTGGACTTGCACAAGGATGTGATTCCGAGCTTCGAAGAGGTATCGACGTGGGTCCTTTCTCGCATTACTGAGGTTAGCCATTTTTGGGGGTGTCTTTTAAAGGTCATGAGCATGAGGCTTTTGCTTTATTTTCTGCCATTGAGGGCTCCTGGAGGGAGAGTGCCCCGAACTGCCAAGTGGTGACGCCAATGAAACAGAATGAGAAGAGTGTTCGGAGTTACGAAGATTGGAGTGCTCTATCAATTATGATCAGAGTGAAGATGGGGATGGACGGGCTGCTAGGAAGGGTCATGGTACTCCATTGTTGTTGCAATGCGGTTAAAAATGTTGTCTTGGAATGTGCATGGTTTACATGATAGGGGAAAACGGGTGATGGTGAAATCTTTGTTAAAAAGCGCGCGTGCGGACGTGGTTTGTCTACAGGAAACCAAGTTGGAGAGTTTGGGGGCAGAGATGGTTCGGGAATTGTGGGGTGGTCGGTTTGTGGATTCGACGTTTTTACCTGCCTAAGGGGTGGCTGGGGGAGTTCTCATTTGTTGGGATGGGAGGGTGTTAGTTAAGGAGGAGGAGGAGGTGGGGACTTTTTCCATTTCTTGCCTTTTTCGATGTATTGAGGATGACTTCCCCTGGGCCTTTACAGGTGTTTATGGGCCAGTTTATGGAGGAGAGCGGATTGGTTTTTGGGAGGAGCTTCACTATATTGCCTTTTGGTGGGGGGTTCCATGGTGTGTCGGTGGTGACTTTAATGTGGTGCGGAGTTTGGAGGAGAAGAGGGGGGCAAGCTTGGTAACGGCTTCTATGCGAATGTTTTCGTCATTCATTGATGAGGTGGAGTTAGTAGATCTTCCAATGTAGGGTGGTGCATTTACATGGTCTGGAGGTGGAGTGATGTCTCGGCTTGATAGCTTTTTGGTCACAGGGGACTGGGAGGAGCATTTTCAAACGTGACCCAAACACGTTTGCACCGTCCAGTTATCGATCATTAGCCAGTTTTATTGGATAGTGGGGGTATCCGAAGTGGGCCGACACCGTTTCGGTTTGAGAACATGTGGTTGTTGTCTGAGGGTTTTCTGGAGCAGGTAAAGGGCTGGTGGGATAGTTATGTGATCTCCGGCTTGCCTAGTTCTTGTCTGGCACAGAAATTGAAACTTCTTAAGTCCGATTTGAAGAGATGGGACAGGGAAGTGTTTGGACGCTTAGAGGTCCAGAAGGCCGATGTGCTCGCTGTGTTGCAGAAGTTGGACGTCATAGAGTCCGAGGGGGTATTGCCTGCGGCGGATCTTCGTCGTTGAGATGATGTCCGCAAGGAGTTAGGCCAGATTGCTCGTATAGAGGAGATTAGCTTTCGGCAAAAATATAGATGTCTGTGGTTAAAGGATGGGGATCAAAATACAAAGTTTTTTCATCGAATGGCGAATGCCCATTGGAGGGTGAATCAGATAGGTCGTATGCATGTAGATGGTGTGGAGTTGTCTTCTTCAGATGCGGTCAGGGCCGGTATTGTGGGCTTCTATGAGCACCTTTTTCAGGATGAGGGGGAGGTGTGGAGGCCAAGCCTGGATGGTGTTTCTTTCGATGTTATTTCGGACACGGTTAGTTGTAGGTTGGAGCACCTGTTCGCAGAAGATGAGGTGTTGGAGGCTTTGCGCAGTATGCCTGGGGATAAGGCGCTGGGTCTAGATGGTTTTACATTAGCATTTTTCCAGCATTGTTGGGAGGTGGTGAAGGCCGATATGATGGCAATGTTTGAGCAGTTTCATCAGACTGGTGAGTTTGAGCGTAGTCTTAATGCGACGTTTATTGCTTTGATCCCAAAGAAGGGTGGGGCGGAGGATATTCGAGACTTCCGTCCTATCAGTCTGTTGGGTAGTATGTATAAGCTTTTGGCGAAAGCGCTGGCTAATAGGTTACGAGATGTGTTGGAAGGGGTCGTTTCTGAGTCTCAGAATGCTTTTGTGGGCGGGCGGCAAATTCTAGATACGGTCTTAGTGGCAAATGAATGTGTGGATTCTCGACTCCGCCAAGGGCAGGCGGGACTTATTTGCAAACTTGATATTGAGAAGGCTTATGATAATATTAATTGGAAGTTTTTACTATATATGTTGGACAGACTCGGTTTTGGAATTAGGTGGAGGCTTTGGATCCAATTCTGTATTTCCATAGTGCGGATGTCAATTCTTGTGAATGAATCTCCAGCGGGTTTCTTTCCTACTTTTAGGGGGCTCCGGCAAGGAGATCCTTTATCTCCTTTATTGTTTATATTGGTGATGGAAGCGCTGGGGCAGTTGTTCACTAGGGTGGTGCAGGGAGGACGGTTGCAGGGGTTTACGATGGGAAAGGCTCCTGCAATTTTGTCGGTTTCTCATTTGTTCTATGCAGATGATGCTCTTATTTTCTGCGATGCGAATGTGGATCAAATTGGGTATTTGAGATGTGTGTTATTGTGTTTTGAGGCTGTCTCAGGTCTTCGGGTGAACTTAGCAAAGTCAGAATGGATTCCAGTGGGGGAGATGGCTACAATTTCGGTGTTGGTTGCTATTATGGGGTGTAGGGTGGCGACTTTGCCAGTTACGTATTTGGGATTACCTTTGGGGGTGTCTTTTAAGTCTAAAGGTGTGTGGGATAGGGTAGTGGACCGTGTGCAACGGCAGTTGGCAGGATGGAAACGACAGTATTTATCCAAAGGAGGAAGACTTACGTTGATTAAGAGTGTTCTCTCTTCCATCCCGACATATTTTGTCTGTCTATGTAATCCCGGTGTCAGTGGCCAAGCGTATAGAGTAGTTGCAGAGGGATTTCTTGTGGGGTACGGGGGGGAGGGTTACCGTTATCGCTTGGTGGCCTGGATCGGATTTGTCGTCCCAAGGTGCAAGGGGGTTTGGGGATTCGAAGGTTGGTCTTGTTCAATGTGGCCCTGTTGGGGAAATGGTTGTGGCGGTTTGTGGCAGAGCCTGACTGTTTCTGGTAGGGGTGGGCGCGGGTCGGTTGCGGCCACAGAACCTCTAATCCGCCATCCGTCCGCCAATCTGGCGGATGTGGATTGAGCGGATTGGCGGTTGGCTGCGAATCGGTTTGGTGGTTTAAAATTTTATAAATTTTCAACATAATTCAACTTGTGCACTTCCTCAAAAAAAAAAAAAAAAAAAAAAAAAGAAAGAAAGTATTACAATCAATGACTTAAAAAAGTATTACAATCACTGTATGCCTTATCCAAAGAAAGAAAGAAAGTTTAAAACTTTAAAATATCACGATCACTGCATGCTTCATCCACATATTACAATCACAGCATGATTCATCCACATGAAGCATTACAATCTGTGATTCTTAAAATATAATAATAATTCAAACCACAAAAACCATGAACAGAGCAGTAGTAAAGATTGTATGTCTTTGTATTGTTACATCTACATATGTTTTTGAAAACAAAAACCAACCAACATATTAGCATATTTTCTATTTATTATTTTTAGAGTTAGATTTAAAAACCAAAAAATATAGATAAATAATACGTTTATTTTTTTTAATTCAAAAAATATATTCAAGTTGAAAACTTTTTTTCAACAGAATATTTAAACTCTTTTTCAATTGAAAACACAAACATAATTTTTAAACAAATTGAAAATACAAAGTCTTGTAAATTACTAGGGGTGCTCGCGATTTGGCAGTTTGGCGATTCGGTTGCGGCTAAAGAAATCTCAAATCCGCCATCCGTCCGCGAAATTGATGAATTGGAGAAAATCAATCCACAACCGTCCGCTCGTCATCACGCATCTGTCCAAAATGCGGCGGATCGATTCGGTTCGGTCGGTTTTGGCGGATCGGTATATCCGTTGCTCACCTCTAAGGGTGGTGGTAGCAAAGTTTGGTGTGGGGCATGGCGGGTGGTGTTTGGGGCGGTGTAGACACCCCATTTTTGACCGACCTTAAGACTCAGACGTCACCGATTGAGCGCTTGGTGATGTTGCATATCGTGCTCGTTCAAAGGTTTCAGAGTCTCGGCTGCGAGCCTTGCCTCCGGACTTCCGGACTCTTTCATGCTTTGCCTCAGTTTGCGAACCAGACTCTGTTTTCTCTGTTTTCTCTTCCCGAAGGGAGGGAGAGGTCTCGTAGATCCTCTCTCAGTGGCCGTAGGCTACGTTTCGTGGTCGTAGGCCATTTTGCCCGTTTGGAGTCCGGTTTCCGATTTTTCGAAGCCGTTGGCCGTGTGCCTCGGTTCGGGACCGCTTAACCACCTCCGTTTGCTCCGATTTTTGGCATACATCTTATTTGCTCCCTTTTGAGGGACACTGGAGTCTGAGAAACCAACTTCGTGGTCGAACACCACTTCCGGTGCCTAACAGTCAGTTTTCGGGGCCTCGGGCTGCGCGTTTCGGCCCCCGAACCTTCATTTTGCATCGGTTTGAGTTCATTTTTGGCAGGGACCTCTGCTTCATTGTTAAGAAGGTCGTAGAGGGGTGGGAGGCCAGCAATTGTTCTGACAACCAGTTTTATTCCTCCGTCGCCCTCTGTCGCCCGTTTTTTCTCACTTGAAAGCCAATGTTGACCACCCTAAGGCCACTTTTTCTTGCCCCAAACCACATATTTGTGTTGTACACACCTGGGAGGCCACCAATATCATATAGCCGACCAGTAATTCTGGTTGACCCTTTTGAACCCCTCATAAAAGTGGCATTTTCTCTCTCTTGGTTCACTTTCTCCAGTTTTTGGCTACATGGTTGTGTTGTGCACACATGGGAGGCCCTCTTTCTGGGGTGGCCGGCCACTAATCATGATTGACCCTTTTGACCCTTGGCCGGCCGGCCATGGGGAGAGCCGGCCGGCCACCTGCAACTTCAATAACCGGCCGGCCATGATCCCCTCCACTGGTACATTTTAAATGTGTATTCTGTTTCCCCCCAGATTGTGTATCCAGAGGGCTGCACTTTTGGGGGGAAACTTGAATTCTTTCCCCCCCATTTTTCCCCCCTCTTCTCCCCTTCTTTTGCCTATATAACAACAGCTCCAGCTCCCATCTGAGGGTTACAAAAAATTGCTTAGAGGCTTCCATATTGTATCTCTCTTCTTCTCTTCCAAGAACCCTCAAACCCTAAGCCCCTTTACACCATTTCCATACCACCACATAGCACCACACCACCATCATCCATTCCAGTAGCTTCACGGCCACTTCCAGAGGTTGAGAGCCACCAAACTTGGTCCAAGAATTGTTGAAGACATAGTCTACAAGGGTGAGTCCCTATTCTCCCTCTTTTGTGCTTTATTTTGCTCAATATATTAGCCATACTTGCTTGCATATTTGGGCTCCGACCCTAACTGAAAATAGCATTATTTTGAAGTCTTTTTCATGTTTGTTTAAGGGCCTCTCCCTGTTTGAGGCTTCCTTCTTGCACTTTCTTCTTTACCTCTCTTGTATGCCTCTTTCTTGCATAGTATTTTTGGCCTATTTATAAACTGTTTTGAGCTTGGTTATAAACTGTGAAGTGGCTTATTTTGAGCCCTTCTTCAACATTGTTGAAGGGCTCTTCATTGTTTGAGGCTTCCTTTTGGCACTTGCCTCTTTATCCCTCTTTTGGCCTCATTTTTGCATGTTTTGTTAGCCCCTTGTGCTTATATTTTTGGCTCTGGTCCGAGCTGTAAATAGCCTTATTTTGACCCCCTCTTCATGTTTGATCAAGGGTCATTTGCTGTTTGAGGCTCCCTTTTTGCACTTTGTGTTTAAACCTCTTTTTAGGCCTTATTTCGCATAGTATTTTAGGCTTGCATGTGCACTGTTTTGGGTTTGGTCATTAACTGAAAAATACCATGTTTTTGGCCCCTCTTCAACTTTGTTGAAGGGCCCTTCTTTGTTTGAGGCCAGCAACCATCAATTGCTTCTTTGTCTCCCTTTTGGCCCATTTCTTGTGCAATGTTTTAGGCCTGTTTGTGTTTAGATCCGTGGTTTGTTGTGAACTGTAAGGTGCATCATTTTGAGCCCCTCTTCAACTTTGTTGAAGGGCTCTTGGCCATTTGGGGCCAGCAGCTGTTACTTGCTTCATTACCTCTCTTACGGGGCCATTTTTGCATGCTAGCTTAGTCCTATTTGTGTTCATTGTTTGGCCTTGCTTAAAACTGTAAATATGCTTGTTTTGGGACTGCCTTGAATCTGTCTTCACACTTCATGTTCAAATAATGTATGCTTTATATAGTTGTAGGCCAATGCATATGCCTAGTTTTGTATTTCGGGTTGATTCCATGCATCTAGTGCCATGTTTTCATGTTTTGGGGCTGTTTTGCATCATATTTTGCTACTGAAATTTGCATGTTTGCATACCATGTTCCATGCCTTGCCATGCTTTGGTAGAGTGGCATTTGTGCCTTAGGTTTGGTCCTCGGTTTGCGTGCATGTGTGCACGCATTTCGAGTGTCTCATTTTCATCTCATGGCCTCCTATGCGAGTGTGGCTGAGGTCCACTCATATTGGTGTAAGTCCCTTATGCATTGTGTATGCCATTTCATTTCATAGCATTGTGTATACTAGCTTGTATGTTAGCGCATTGTGTATGCCATGTTACCTCGTGCATCGTGTACGCCATTTCATAGCATTGTGCATGCTAGGTTGTATCTTAGTTGCATTCATGCATGTCATGCATACTGCATTATGCTTGGGATAGGAGTTAGCCCGAGCATGGGAAACGAGGTACGTTTCGTACTCCGAGTGACGGAACGTGTCTCAATTCCCAGTCACCGACACTCCGGATTACCCATGATGGAGTCTTGGTCTCGTTGTGTTTATATGTGCATTTATTTCATATTGAGTTGTGCAATTCGACTCCTTGGCCATCATGCATCGAGATGCGTGATTGGTGGCACGAGGATCGAAACATGCATACATTTGTGAAAATACATTGCCATGCCCCTTTCCTGCTCTCTGTTGCAGCAAATCAAGAATTAGCAGTCTTTCGGGGCTTGGCGCGCTTTCCAAAAAATTATTGCAAAATAGAGGCTCATTGGGGCATCGCAGTGGATTTCCGTGCCAAGCAACCCGAGCATGCATCATCCATCATTCGGAATAGAGTCGAGGCAGTCCCTAGCTTGCATGCTAGTTTACAGCTTATCCTAGTTTAATTTGTTAATTAATTAGGATCTTGTAATTATTTGGACTGTAATATTTATTCGGGACTGTATATTATTTATTCGGACCCTCTGCGCGAGGGCAATGTTGTAATAAGTGTGCGTGTGTGTGATGTATGTCTTCCAACCCCACGTCTTTCTCCCTTTTATTTACCCGCTTATGATGGTTAGATTAGGGCATGTTTCAATTAGCATACAGTATGATAGTATGTTTGCATTCATTCATCTGTCCACCGGGCTCGGCGCATCATACTAACTGCATTGAATTTTCAATTCCAAGTTGAATACATGTTAGCTGTAGCATTTCATATGCCATGTCTAAAATAGTTGAGCCTGCTATAGTTGCACTTTTGCATGTGTTGTATTAGGCATTTCTGTATAGTTAGGATCATGCATAAATTTCTAATTAGTTTCTGTTTTGACTTGGAGTACTCGGTAAGTTTTATGCTTTAGCATCCTTGCATGCGTGTGAGTGACTGCCATGAATAGCATGCTTACCATGAGGCTATGTGCTTATGTGATATAAACTGCCTGAATGTCTGTGGGTGAAGGTTGGATTATTTGGATTGGAACAATTCATCAAATGTGTGTTTTAAGCCCACTAGATAGTGGCAAAATCATGTTTTCTAAGCCCACCTGAGGGTGGCAAATCCACGTCTTAGCCTACTTGCGGGTAGCACCATCAAACCACTTTCAAATAAACAAACATGAAATGTTTTGTTTTAATTCAGGCGATCTAGTCTATACTTGTATGCTGTGCGCATCACATAGTAAATCTAGGCTAATAACCGGAATAAGAACGCATAATGTCTTCAAAAATAGATATCATAGTTAGTAGAGGCCGATCTTTGATCGGGCGAGCAGGGGTGCTCACGAAGTGACCTTCCCCAATCGTACCCAAGTTCTCGAGTCGAGGCAACTTTGGTGATGACAGACACGTGGCCTTAGGCAAACGAGTCAGGGTTTCTTAAATTTCTCCAAAATAAAACATTTAAGTGGCGACTCTGTATCTGGCAAAGCAGTCCATGTTTGGCACTTCTTTCAAAATCTGTTTTCTCAAAGTGATTTGCCAGATTTAGACTCTTTGGTTCAGATTTGGAACCATGACAATTTTAGAGTCCTGAACTGTAGTGAGCCTAATATCGAACGGAACGGGGGGACTCGTTCCTCCCCGGGGCATTCGGGGGACGTCAACAGGCGGGTAGGGCATTCTCATGGTTATGGTCTATAGAAGGGGATTTGGTTGGGGTGAGAGGAGTTTTGGAAGCGGGTAAAGCTCAAGGTTGGGTTAGGGGATAGGGTTCGATTTTGGCGAGATCGGTGGTGTGATGACCTCACTTTAGAAGAGCGATTCCTTTTGGTTTTTGATATTGCCATTGATGCTGAGGTTTTGGTGGGTACTGTGTGGTCTGGCCAGGGGGTTTCGACTTTTTGGAATGTGGCCCTGCGCCGTGCTGTTCAGGATTGGGAGCAAGGTCAGTTGGTGAAGTTGTTGGCTTTTTTATATGAGTTGAGAGTGGGGGAGGTTGGACAGGACTCTTTGGTTTGGGAATGTCCTGGGCAAGGTTCTGAAAAGCGGTTGCGGTCGCCGTAACGATGGCGGTGGTGCGGTTGCGGTTGCAGTTACGGTAACCGGAACTGTGAATTTTTTTATTTTTTGCACAATTTGAAAAAAACTTACCGATATACATATTTTTTTTTCCATGATCATATTTATTGGATTTAAAATAAATATTGATCAATTTTTGTAAATTTTTAAGTATGATCCAATATATTTTATATTTTAAAATCACGATAAACTGAGTTTTTTACATTTTATTTTAATAATTAATGACTTTATATTATACAAAAAATCAATCACTAACTATTGTATATAAGATAAATAATGACAAAAGTAAGAGAATAAATAAGAGCCTAAATATATATATATATATATATATACATATTTTAATCAAGCCAAATAGATAATGACCACATTTATTATTATTATTTTCAAACAATATATAGAAAGACACACACAAACAAAATGGTTAAGTGATAGCAATTTTATAGAATAGCATAGATCTTATAGCTTCAACAAATCAATAACATGTTCGTTATCTTCCTTCTTCTCTCTCTCTATCTCTTGCTCCTCCATCGTCTCTCTTTATCTTCACTCTTCTCTCTATCCCTCTTTCCCCATTTTCATCCTTTTTTTTGTGTGGTTTTTTTCGAAAGAAGCAGTTCGGAACCGTTACGTAATGATGCATAACAGGCCGTTACGGCTTGTTAGACTTATTTATTTTGATGATTTATCTAATTATGTTTTAATTTATTTGAAAGAGAAAAACAGAATTCAAAATTTATTTTGATGATTTATTTAATTATATTTTAATCAAAATTTATTTTGATGATTTATTTGAAAGAGAAAAATAGAATCAAAAATTATTTTGTCCCATTATTTCTCACATAAACCTTTATCCTAAATGTTGTCAGAATGTATTTAATATTTGATTAAATCAGGAGTTCAAACAGCCCAAAATAAAGGTTCAAACAGCCTAGCACAGCAGCAGGCCAAAAGGTTCAAGTGGAAGATATTCAAATTAGTAATGATGGAAGTACAACGGCTATAAACGGCAATAAAAGTTCAAAAGGCCAAAAGGTTCAAGTGAAAGATATTCAGATTTTGTAATGATGGAATGGAAGATATTCAAATTGGTAATGATGGAAGTACAACGGCCATAAATTCGAATGACTACAACGGCAATAAACGGCTATAATTTTCATTATATATATCAAAGCCTCTAATGTGAACAAGTCACAAAAAACTAGAAAAAATTCTTTGATCTATAATCACTCACATCTATTCTCAGAAATTATACACTTTAAGCCCATCTTTCCTGTGTGAGATTTACAAAAAAATCAAAATTTCATTTTATATATCTATCTTTGAGAGATATTTATTGTAAACTTTATTTGAAAACAAAAATACCATTTCATCTTGTAAAAGTGTTACAAATACAGTGTTCTTGAAATCTTGAGAGTGATTGTGAATCACCTAAGATTTGCAAGGGTTTGGGCTTGTGAAGTCTGTGTAAAATCCGTAGAGGATTGCTCTATTTGTAAAGAGGTTGCTAGCACCCCTGTGAAGCTAGAAGATAGTGAAAAATCTCAAGTGAAGCTTGAGGAGTGGACGTAGGCCGAGTTGAAACCGAACCACTATAAATTTGTTTGCCTCTCTCCCTTATCTCTTTATTTTATTTTAAATTACCATAGCTATATTTCAGATTTTTACTGTACTAAAGTCATTAACTGACATAGTTGTTAAGACACTTGTTTTAATTATTATTATTTCATTAATTATATTTACCTATTGTACTATTATTAATTTTAATAGTAAAAACCTAATTCACCCCCCTCTTAGGTTGTCTGTTGGGTAACACAACTGTTATGGCACCGTTACGATTGCTACGGCCGACACACCTGTGAATCTCAATCACATTGCAAAAGCGGCCGTAACGGGGTGGCCATAACTACCACAACCGTTACGTAACGGTGTTACGTAATAGTTGCGGCTGCTTTTTAAAACCTTGGTCCTAGGGCTAAGTGCACTTTTTCCGTATCTTCTTATTATCGTGTGCTTGCTCACGTGGAGGAGGCTGCTTTTCCTTGGAGTGTGCCTGTGTTCCGGGTACACCATCTAAGGTGGCCTTTTTTGTGTGGACAGCTATGTTGGGGCGTGCTTTGACTTTGGATAATTTAATTCGTCGTGGCCACATATTGGTTAATTGGTGTTGTTTGTGTTGTGGTGCTGCGGAGTCGGTGGATCATTTGTTCATTCATTGTCCGGTATCTTCTCGCCTTTGGATGTTAGTTGTTGCGACTTTCGGTTTGGCTTGTGTGCAGCCGGCGTCGGTTCAGGCAGTTCTGCATAACTGGGGAGGGGGTCGAGTTGGGAGGAGATGTTGGAAGGCGTGGATGCTTGTTTCTCATTGTATTCTATGGTTGGTTTGGTTGGAGCGAAATAGGCGCATTTTTCAAGGGCTGTCTCATTCAGTCCTTTGGTTAGAACGGCGGCTTCTTACGATATTGTATGGTTGGGTAACTAGATCGGTTGATCCGGATGTTTTGGCTTTCGTCGAGTTCGTGGAAGATTTGATTTGTTAGTTCATTAGTTTGTGAAGTCTCTATGGCTTCCTTTGTTGTATTTTTTGCGTCGTCTTGATGCTTTTCAATAAAAATTGGTTACTTATAAAAAAAAAAAAAAATGTTGTCTCAAAATCCAGAAATTTGATAGAAATATAGAATCAGTTAGAATGCCTTCCTTCTACAAATCCTGCAACTTTTGTGTATAAAATGAACCATAACGCTGCAAGCTTATGACAACCTTAGCCCACCATAAGCCCAATTACACGCAGCATCTATGTTACACGGGACACGACACGGACACGTAAAAACGCAAATTTTTAAAAAATAGAGGACACGACACGCTGGGAACACGTTTAATATATATAATTTTTTATATATATTATGTGTAAAATTAAAAAATATATACTATATTTATTTATTTATATTTATTTATTATATGTAAAATTAAAAAATATATACTATTTTTATTCATTTATTTTATTTATTATATGTAAAATTAAAAAATAAATATATTATTTGTATTTATTTATATTATTTATTTACAAAAAAAAAAGGTATAAAAAAGAAAAAAGAATAAAAGAATAAAAGAGGGAGTGACGGTGATAAAGGAAGAGGGGAGAAAAAGTGAAGAGAGTCAAACAAAAAAAATGGGAGAGAGGAAGAGGTGAGAACAGAGAGCGAGGAGATGGGAGACGAGAGGAAGAGGACTCGATCAGAGACGACGATCAGAGACCGAGAGGCGAGAACAGAGAGAGAGGAGATGAAGACGATGAGAGACGAACACAAAGAGAGAGGAGACGAACAGAGATGCGAAAGAAATACCTCGATCAGAGACGAAGAGGCCTCGATCTAGGCTTCAACAGGCTCTTCCTCTTTCTCTTTCTCTCTCTCTCTCTCTCTATATCTTCAATGGGTTAGGGTTTCTCTGTCTCCTGGTTAGGGCATATTTCTGTTTCCAATGTGTCCACGACGTGTCAAGCGTGTCTGAAAGAGTGTCCACCTGTAAAAATTCAAAAAAAAAAAAACAGGGACACGTTAGGTCGAATGTCGGACACGTGTCTACCGCGTGTCCGTGTCCAACACGTGTCCAACACCCATACGCTGCCTCCAGAGACGTGTCCGTGCTTCATAGCGCAACATTATCTGAGTTTTCTAATTTTCCATGTATCAAACCCCCAAACCAAAATCAAATCATCATATGCAGGAAATGGCAGGTTGGCAGGCAGTTCCAGGTCAAGCATTGCTACCTATGGTTCAAGGAATATTTTCAAGAGACAAAAGAGGCTAAATTTATGAGATTATTGACTAGAAATTTGTGGCATAGAAAGATACAAGTAGAGGTAACAAAGAAATGGGGACTAAGAACATTTTAGAAAAGGACTAGTTTTCTAGGCTTTGATTGTTGAAGAGCCAGTTTCCTATTATTTGGGAAACATAACTGTAACTGCGGTGTTGTGTGGTTTGGTTGGTTGTTTAGATTGTGTTTTCCCTATTTGGTTCATTAGAATGGAATGAAATGGTGATTTCTTATGCTGTGTTTGGTTGGGAGATTTGAAGAGGGATTTGGAAGGGAAAGGGAAAGAGAAAATGTGTGTGAAATTAGGTGAAATGTAAGCATATTTTATTCATATTTCGCTTACATTTTTCTTTTCCTTTTCTAAATCCCTCCTCAAATCCTCCAACCAAACACGGCGTTAGGCTTTCCCATGAAATAACCAAACCAAACACAGGGTTAGGCTTTCCCATGGAATAACCATTCCCTTCAAATAGTAAAAGATGATTCCATTTATAATTCATTTGTCATTGTTTTTTCAGTCTAATCAAACATGAGAATGAATATTTGGATAGAATGATCGTTCCATTCCACTTCATTCCAATTAACCAAAAAAACAATTTAGGATTTTTTTTTTTAGCTGCTTTTTTTAAATGGATTTTCTGGAATGAATTTCAATTTACCAAAAAAAATTCTATGCAAGAAAATATGAATGAAATTAAAAACTGCCCAAGAGAACTAGTAGGTAAGAGCAAGTGCTTCCAATACGATCAACACGGTAATAATAATAAGACAGACTCACAAAGAGATGAGAAAAACTAATCGAGCCTGAAAAGAACGACAGAAGAAGAAGAAGGTACCCTGAGATAACTCGCACCAAGCGCGAGCCTGGACGGCAATGTGGGAAGTGAGGCGAGTGGCGGCCACCACGCTGTGCAGCGGCAGTAGCGATTCACAGCACCCTACCACTCCGGTAGTCCTTGTAATTTATTAAAAAAATAAAAAAATAAAACAAACACACACACACACACACAACACAAAAACAAACATTATGAATTGAATCAGAGGTGATGATGATAAACGAAGATTTTAGGTGAGAGAACCCTAGAAATGGAGGCGGCGGAACAACCTGGTGAGGGAGGAGAGGAGGCGGCGAGATTGGGGGCGGTGGCCGTGAAGTGGTGGGCGGAGGCGCGGAAGAGAGGAGGTGGTGGAGCGGACAGTTGACATTCTGGCGGTGGAGATCAACGACCTCGAAAGCGATCCGCAGCGCCAAGCCATCTTCTCTGTTTTCTCTTCTCTGGATTCGACAAAGTTCTTATCAAGGGTTCTAGGAGGTTTTGAGTCCTATATTGGACTTCACGACGCCGTTTCAATTGAAGTTTGCTTAAAATTATTACTTAAAAGAAAAATGCTTAGTGCTCCCACTAATTAGGTGACAGTGGGTTCCGCCATTAATGATGTGATGTTTTGGTCTTGGAGTTGTATTTTTTTTTTTTAATGCATTAGTGCTATTAGTGGTGATGTTTTTAGTGGGATGAATCATTGTTGTTACTTAAAATACTGATAAATTATAAATACATCAATATAATTTACTTAAAGTGCGAATTATATTTTATAGTGCTAAAAATTATATTATGCCCTCCAAATTCTAACCTCATAACAAATGTGTTTTTTTTTAGAGACCTTGATATTAAGATTTTATAGTATAGAGGACATTCAATATTTCCATAATGTCTAAAATTCCTCAATATTGATCCAAAGAAATTTCAATTCAAAAAAATTCTTTCCAGAGAAATTTTGGATTTTTCAAAGAATTTCTCTGGGTTCAAACTAGAGAAAATTCAAATTCTCTAAGTTCAAACCAAAGAAAATTGAACAATATAGAGAAGATTAAACCTAAAAATCCAAAACCGGTAATACAAAACTAGAAATCCAGAGAAAGTTCACACAATTTCTACATTCAGAGAAAATTTTGATCCAGAGAAATTTTGGAAAAACTAGAGAATTCCTCTGATGTTTTGGTACTAGGTTCAATATTGTTTATTAATGTAGTTGAAAGAATTTTCTCTATATCAGAGTTTTCTCTGTATTTTTGGCCGAACAAGAGAAGATCCCTTTAAAACCCACATTAAATCCATTTCAATACAACCACTGCAATTCAATTCAAGCTCCTTTAATAGCAACAATGGTACACAGTTAAACTGTAATACAAAATCAGAAATCTAGAGAAAATTCAGATAATTTCCACATCCAAAGAAAATTTTGATCTAGAGAAATTCTGGAAAGACTAAAAAATTTCTCTGATGTTTTGATTCTAGGTTTAATGTTGTTTGTTAATGTGGTTGAGAAAATTTTCTCTGGATCAAAATTTTCTCTGTATTTTCGACCGAATTAGAGAAAATCTCTTTAAAACCCACATTAAATCCATTTCAATACAACTACTGCAATTCAATTCAAGCTCCTTCAATAGGAACAATGGCTGCCACAACCACCAAACCCATCTTGATCATTGCAATTGGCATTTACATACATTTAATCACAAATAAATTAAATGCTTACATTTGCTTTTGTGATGAAATCTCTATTTTTATATTTCTGATTTCAATTACCCATAACAATTGAAGAATGAAAAAGTGGTGTAGATCTTTGTTGGCAACATCGAGAGAAACTGATTAACAAATCGCTATCTCTATCGTACATATAACATAGAGATAGAAAGAAAAATACGTATAAAAGTTGTGTATTTTTTCAATGAATCATTTCTTCAAACAAAACAAGATTATGGAATATATACATTTGGGGGAGGGGGTGGTTATCATCGTATCTGGAGTTTAAGAAATTTAGCAGTGTACTACAGGCCTCATGGCCAAGGGTGTGCTTTTTGCGAGAACTCTCAAGTTTGAGGGTGGGAGTTTTAGCTATGTTGTGCTTGGGGTAAGAGAGTCGTTGTTTTAGACTCACGTGCACTTCATTGTATAGAGGTTTCGTGTAACAACCACCCCCACCTCAAAACAGAAGGCAAAAAAATCTGTTGGTGTATGTGTCTAGGGTTGCAACTTGTTTCACTTAATTAGTCTGTTGCCTTCTTAAATCTCTATCATATAATAAATTGAAAAATATGGAATTGAACCAAATCAAATTGTGTATATATCAAGTTGGTGGGTTGGTTTTGGTTTTTAATTAAAGTTAATATTAACCGTTAATTTATTATAACATTATATACAATATGATATATGTTAGAATTTATTTTGTAAATATGTGAACCACAGTGAGGAGGCCCAAACAAACCAACTCCAATGATCCTGATCAAGGCTGTCCAAGTAATTCTCATCTGCCATTACTCTTGGCCAAGTTAAACCCCAACTACTGTCGCAATTTGTATGGTGGAAGGGTGGCCCTAGTAGAGGTGGATTGGAAATCATTGTGCTGAAGTGGTGGTGGGCGGCTGTGCAAGAGTTGGTGGTGGAGGCAATAATACTTTTTTTTTGCTTTCGCTGAATGAGCAGAGCCAGCATTCTTCTTCGTATAGTGAAAATTTATTATGGCAAAATGTTAATGGTGCTAGGGAACTGAAGGTAGAAGGTCAAAAAACAAAATAGGCCTATAGAAAGTGTTGAACTCCTTCAATCAAACTTTTCTTCCTAGAAACCTTATACTTCTATCTTTTTCTGGAACGAATCAATGGAATGTTCACAACACGATGGAACCTCCTAAGGATGCCATTTAGGCCATGTTTGTTTGAGCGGACTGGATTAGGTTGGATTAGTATTCCAATGACTAATAATCCTAGGACTATGAATCCTTTGATTGTGTATCCTATCCTATGTTTGGATTGAGTTAGGATTATAAGGGGGGATTAATAAAATATTATCCAATCCAATGTTTGTTTAAGGGGATTTGAATGAATAGGACATGACAAGATATGAGACATCCAATATATTGACCATAATACCCATATTATAATTAATGTAAAATTTTGCACTAAAATGAGCTATAATTTTTAAAAAGCAAATTTTCATATTGTTGCTCCACATCCATTTCGATTCATTTGAACAAAATTTAACCCATTTTTTTTTAATAGAAAAAATAAAAAATAATTCAACTATAAAATTTATATATACCTTAAGGAGCCATTTTAAAAAATACACTGCTATTTTAATCATCTAATCATTCATTGCTTAAATTCAAAAAAGTATTTATTTGAACAAAATTTAACCCCCACTTATTTTTTAATAGAAAAAATCAAAAACCATTCAACTATAAAATTTATATATAAACAAACAATCATTAAAAAATATACCCTGTTATTTTAATCATCCAACCATTCATTGCCCAAATTCAAAAAGGCATTTATTTAAACAAAATTTAACTCTCTTTTTTTTCGAACAAAAAAATATAAAAAATCATTCAACTATGAAATTGTAGAAATATAAATCTACCATTCATCATTTCAAAATAACCATTCCAAGTAGCATATTGCAATATGAAGTAGCAAAATATGAGTAGTTCAACAAAAAAAAAAAAAGGCCAAAAGTCAAGTCCTTATTACATGCATTAGAGTAATAAAAAAAACTAAGTACGTAGAAGGACATAAAAGAGCCACGAGTCTATCATGGAGCACTCCTACGTAGCAACCTCATCACCCACCTTAGTTTGTCATCATGTGTCAAGCTGAAGAACATGTCAAGCTTTTGAGCACTTTGTGATATGATCTCACAAGCATCTAGTCTTTCATCAAGAGCAATTGGCAACTTAATGAGTTCATCATTCAAACTTGCCCGTTTAGATGCGAGATCATGTTCATAGCCCATTCTTCGACCAATGAAATCTAGCTTTTCATTGGTGGCAGAAAATACCTCACCCAACTTGTTAGCAATCATGGACAACCCTTCCACTACATCATCATTGCCTCTAGGCCTCTTCTTGTTGTCATTCTTTTTTGTAGAACTTTCAGGTGGTCGTTGACTTGATGAGCTGGAGCAATTTATTCCATCGCCGATATGACTACTAATACCCATATGTTCAAGAAATGTGCCATCATCTGCAAGATTGTTGAACAACAATTCTTCCTCAGCATTTATAGCATCAACTGCATCAACAGGCCCTTCAGCAAACTCCCCCGTAGCTCGATCCTTACCAAATATGTGGATCCATGAGTCGAAATACGGAAAACTTTTGTTTCGTAAGTTTTTCGCATCGCTCTCCCTCTACAATAACCAATTTCAATTAATATCTCCAACTTAAGATTAAAGAAAAATGAATTAAAAAATTAATAAATTATACAAAGTAACTTAAAAGAAAGTATTTTACCCGAACATATGCTTCCCAGACACTATCACTCTCAACATCAATTCTTTTTTCGGTGTCATTCCATCCAAAACCACTAGTACCAAGCATTCCTGCTACACAGTTGTAGTGCTTCTTCCATATCTTTATCTTTGATTCGATGTGGGGAGTGCCGCGAAGATTTGTCCCGGGTAGCATCTCCAACAATTTCTCCTCTAATTTCATAAGGTAGCTGGCCTTGAAGGCATTGTCCTGTTTCATTCCATTGTTGACAATGTGCATCAAGGCATTAATAAGACATTGCTCTTCTCGTGGGCTCCATAATCGCCATGGTTTTGATGGATCAACTTTCTCCTTTACTTTTTTACGAGAACTAGACACTTCACTATCCATGCCTAGCAAAGAAGAAAAAAGAAAAGTGTGCATGTTAGTCTCCATTATATAATTATCAACCTGTTAATGTGCCAAAACAAGTCAATACATAAATGGATTTCAATAATCAAAAAATTTCAAACCCATACATGCATGTAACAAATCCATGAGAAAAAAAAATATCGTCACTTAAAGAATATGCAATCACCAACAAAAACCATACAATTTTTGCAAAACATGGTTCAACATCCACAAGCTAATACAAGTTCCAATTACAAATCAAATGAAACTACATCATACTTGTAGCAAGTACTTTTACAAATATTGAAACTATCCTTGTCATGCCTTCCTACTAGCCAACCAATTGTTATATAGTTGCATTACAAGTGTATCCCGCCACCCAGTCCACTCATTAGATGTCTCAACGGTGTCAACAAAATCATCTCCCAATTGAGGTTGATCTTCTATGTCATTATTTAGCCTCTCTTCTATTGGGTCAACCGGCATCTCTCGACGAATAAGGTTGTGTAACAAACAACATGCTGTGATTATACGATTTTGAGTTCTAATGGGGTAGTATGATGCACAACGAAGTATTGCCCATCTTATTTTCAACAAACCAAAACACCTTTCTATGACATTTCGGGCTGATGCATGTTTCATATTAAAAAATTCTTGATAATTAGTTGGAGTGGCCCCTGCTCTCCAAACAGACAAATGGTAGCGTTGGCCCCGATAAGGTGCTAGGAATCCTTGTCCATTTGTATACCCGGCATCTACTAGGTAGTAGTACCCTGTATGAGATGTTATATGTTAGAATCTATTATTAAATAAAACTTAGTAATTCCATCAAGCAAAGTTAATTATTTATTAATTACCAGTTGGAATTCTTAACCCATTGGGTCGATTAATTGCATCCCTCAAAACCCTAGAGTCTGCAGCTGACCCTTCCCACCCCGGCAACACATATATGAAGTTCATGTCCTAAGAGCAAACTCCTAGAACATTGGTAGCAATCTCCCCCTTCCGCGTTCTATATCGTGCTTGGTAAACCACTGGTACACGAACTTTAATATAGGTTCCATCAAGTGCTCCAAGACAATTCTAGTACATAAAAGACATTGTAATAATTATGAGTTGTAAAAAAAAATGTGTAATGTATTTTATTAAATGTTTTACAAACTACATTTACCTGGAAGCAATTCCACCTTGGATCAGTGCATGCTTGTGTTATGGGATTTGGTGTCCTAAGTAAGCGGCCTTGAAGGCACAATATAACTTTTAGGACATCATTGAAATGTCGACTTACAGTCTCTCCGGACCTAAAGAAATTGAACTTAAGTTTTCGTACTTTCAGGTCATGTGCCAAGACATAGAGGAACAAGGCCATCTTTTCTTCTAAGGTAAAAATATATATATAAATAAAAAATTCCACGTCTTTGGCCCGTGCGAGGGCTATATCTGGTTTTAGCAAAATAAATCCTGATTCTGGTGAGCTTGATTCAATTGTGTTGGAAGATAGAGATATACCGAGGGGAATTCAACTGCTTGAAAAGTTGCAGGGAAGTGGCTCAATCGTGGAGGAGGTATTTTTAGCAGCAGCGGAGACTGTGAAGACAGCAATGCATAATTTGTTGATTAAAAAGCAATATTCTGTGGAAAAGCGAGAGTTCAGAAAGAGGGGCAGAAATGATAGAAAAACGAAACATTAACAAGATTTTGTCAACAGTTGCAGTTTTTATTCTTTCCCATTCTATGTGCAATTCTTAGAGCAACTCTGTATGTGTTGTTCTGTAGTTTTCTTTTGGTGTTTCGTAATCATAGTTATTGGATTTGTAGAAGGGAAAAAAATTGGGAAAATGATAAAAACATTCAAGAGTTGTTTGATGAAATTTATTGTTTTCCGTTACATAAAATATTAAATATATTTATCTTTATTTTTAGTGAAAAATGAAAAACAGAAAGTATGCTGGTACATGTGTATTTGATAAACTAAGATTTGGAGGTTTTTCTCATTTCTTTTTCCCCAGTGATGAAGTTGATTTAGATAAAGCAGCAATTTTGGTATTTGAATTTTAACTTCTTGTCAAAAGTGGTCAATCTAATACTGCACTCTTTCTTTTTTTAGCATTTCTTTATTTTTTAATCCTCCACCTTCATCATATTCTTCTCATTTATATAAGTTCATTTCTTCTAGTTTCTTTTTTCTTTTCAATTGGTGTATCTATTAGTCTAGTAGCATGCTGTTGGCCTTGGGATTTAAACCATGGCTTTTGCGAAGAGATAGATGAAATAAAGTTCTGTTTGATGGCACTCCTATTTTGAATGATTCTAGCACTATGAAATTTCAACTAATTTAGAATACAAACACACACACACACACACACACACATTATGAACCTGTTACTCTAATTTCCGAATACTTAATAAAATTGATTGCAGGCCAATGACAAGAGGTTTAATTCTTTCTTGATCAAACTTCCAAATGTACAGAAACATGCTACATTTCTTTTCTGTAAGTCCTAAATAAATGCATGCACATCATATATATAAGATTTCAGCTCATGAGAAGACAAGAAACCTCTGAACATTTTTAGAGAATGTCCTTTCTCTCATATCTGACCTGAAACTTTTCACTCTCACCATATCTGTAATAAGATATTTCAGGAAAATATCTTATTACATCATGAATTCACAAAAAAAGCTATTTTAATTCTTTAAAATTTGTTTGATACCTCTAAATGGGAGGAAGAGAAGACACATACAAATCGTTCTGCTGAATCGGAAAATGAGTAAATCGTATGATTCAGCGCGATTCAGAAAAGATTAGAAAACATATTCTGAAATCAAAATCCACTAGAGTAATTGGATTTTAAAAATTACAAATACAATTATACATCTTTCTATGTTTGTCTTTTCTTAGAGTTAACAAAAAAAAAATATATATATATATATGTATCAACCCAAAATCACCTAACTACCCTATTCTCCTTCCAGAAGATGAGAATTACAGGATTACATGTACAGATCGTAAATAGCTTTTAAAGAGTTCGTGAATTGAAGTGCAAACCATAACGAAGCAGGCAATTATTGATCAATCAAAAAAAAATTAAACAAGTCACAAAACACAAACCCAACTTGAAGAGACGAACCTGATTCAACACGACAATACGACGACTAAAAGAGAGTGCAATTGAGGAAGGGACGTAGCTACAAAGCAGGGATCGGAGCTTTTCATTTGCTGGAAAAACTTGGAGATGGTAGTATCGTATAATCGTATTGAAGATAAATTAATCTATTTATGAACACAATCAACAAATCTGCGATTTCAATGTGAGTGAAAAACTCATAACCCTAGATATGGATCTATGAAGATGAAGAGAGAGAAAGAGCAATCACTATAACAACACCAATGTAAAACAAAGATTCATAGCAAATCAAACCACGTAATAGCACCTTAATTCAAACCGAACATCAATGGAACAAAAAAAAAAGAATTACTCACTGAAATTTGTTGAGATCAGTGAATCAACAAATAGTGGATCCAAATCGATGAACAGTTGCCTTGTTGAGATCAACGAATCAACAAATGGTGGATCCAAATCGATGAACAGTTGCTCCAGATCTCCAAATCAGTGATTAGTGGCTCAAGCTCGGCGATGAACTTTGAAGACTCTCATCTCATCACAGCAATGTGGAAGAAGTGAAGGTTGTAGAATAAAATAATCAACAAATATGATATATAGTGAGGGTTAATTTGGTCATTTGATGAGTTAGTCCTGATTTTGGCTAATCTCCTAATTTATATCCCACACTTTTTTGTGGGATTGAATAGTCCATCAAATGGGGGACATCATATCCGAAAGGATTGTTAATCCGTATTTTAATTTTTTAACCAAACAACGGATTAATAATTTTCTTAGACTATTAGTCCAATCCTAAGCTCATGTCCATCCAAACAAACATGGCCTTAGTTCCTTAGAACATCAAGAGGGCGGGACAAAGACCTAAAGTTCATCAAGGTAACAAACATAACAAGCAGGACGGTGGTTTTTTTTTTTTTTTTTTTAAGCAGGCAATCATGGTAGGATGGTGATTGTGTGTATCAATTTCCAATCACACTGCCAAATAGGTACTTAGCTGGAGAACACTGGCAGAATAGATTAAGCCCGAACGACCTGTCAAAAAGAAAAGATTCCGGCGGTGGTTCGTCCACCCGGGGGCACTCCGACGATCAAGTCAGTTATCTCTCAAAGATAGCAAAAGTGCGTAACTCACTATTCAGAATACAAAAGCGTACCTTAGACCCATGAGGGTGCCTCTCTTTTATAGCCAACACTGACCTAATCCCAATAGAAGCCTGATTTCAATGGTTTTTGGATTACTGCTAATCTTGGACTCCCGGTAGGATTGGGATAAACTCTCTAAGAGTCTTATCTTTATCCAAACTGAAGTCCTCGCTTATTCTAGGACTCTTGTCCCTTATCCACTTATCTTGGATTCCGGTATCTTCACAAATAACCTCAGCCTATCTGAGATCTTCTCGGCGTCATGACCAGGACACGTGGCACCTCGGCTGGTACTTTGGTGCCACCTCGGCCACGTGTTGTCACTCAAAAATTATGTCCCCACAACTGCCCCCTAGGTTTTATTACCTCGGCATCCTGAGGTGATGGAACCTTTATCGTTTCTTCCATTTAGTATGTCGGCTAAGCTTGCCTTGTCCTCCATTACCGAGGTCACCATTCATCGGCTCAATACGACCAAGACTTAGTCTGTTTTCATCAATACTTCAGAACCAATAACCAAGTTTGTTCAAGTTTCCTAGCCGAGATCGCCCTCCTAGCCGAGGTCCTGTTCCATTAAATCAAGAACTCCAAGAGTTTTAACATGCGTATGAGCTATTACGCACAGTATTTCAATTGTTTCTGCCACGCGTCTTTCCCCCACTGAGCCGTGCCTGACACGCGCCATTAAGTCGCATTGCTCGTGCATGCGCCGTCTGACAAGCATGTCGTCCTAGGCACCATAATTGTTTTTTTGTTGCCATTCCGCATTTCAACAAAATTACTTCCCTCTCTCTCCGTCTTTTCACTTTTGTATCTTCGTTCTCATTCAAACTTTCTCTCTCAATCCTTTATTGCTGCTTTCGCGAAGCTTTCTGCAACCAGTTTCACTCTCCCCCTTCAGCGAGGCTTTCATTGCACTTCTTTGCTTATTGCCACCGTCTGACACCGGCGTATTTCACACCGGCCATTTTCTTCCTAGTAAGCCACTACTTCTCTTATTTCAATTTTTTGTTTTACTCCAAAGAACTCCACTGTTGTATCCACTGCCTTTGTGTACTTGTTCATGTCTCTGATCATTAATTTGTATCTTGAATTCCACCATGTATTGAGCATGTTTGTTTCATGATTCCGTTTCTGCCCAATCCATTCTTGAGTATACACACACTGCTTATACATTTGTTGATTTTTGCCACTGTGCTCTTGATAGCTCATCATCATTCTTGATTCTGAATCACCGTTCTTGTTTTTGTTTTCTGTGCCTTTTTTCTAGATTCTTGCATTTAGTCCTTGTTTACATAGACTTAGGTTTGGGATTTGTTGTAGAACCCACGAATTTTAGGAAAAACTGAAACAAACTTCACTTAGATCCTCAAAATTTCTTGACCCCATCATTCTTCTAGGTTTCACCGAGGTCCCTCCAACCTCTACAAAACACACCCTTCTGAAATCCAAAACGTTCCCCTAAGCCGACATCATGGGTATGTGGAGGCATATGGTAGACACCCCAACTAAATTAGAATACTTTAGGTAGGAGTTTTCTATCCCGGCTGACGTTCATCTTAGGTTAGCGGGAGAGGATGATTCCATTATGCCCACAGTTGACTCCATACCCTTCCCAGTTGTAGCTTTCATAGAGTGTGGACTTAGGTTTCCACTTGACATCCTTTTCCGAGAAATCCTCCATTACTACAAATTGAACCCAATACAGCTCGCCATAAACTCTTACCGAGTTATCAACGACAAAATAGCCTTAGCCAAAAAAGAGAACGCTAGGGTAACTTTAGCCGGCATCTAATACTGCTACACCATGTGTGGCCTCAAGTTAGAAAAAGGCTACATCTACTACCTCAAACTGAGGTCCACCGAATACAAACTTGTTGCCAACCTCCCAGACTCCAACAAGGGAGCCGAGAATGATTACTTCATTGCCTCGGGCAATTGGGAGTTCACTCCAGAGGAGGACCTTCACCTCTATCCTCTTAGCCAAACAGTATTCGTAGAGGGTAATGGTAAGAGCCAAGTGTTACATTTTTTCCAAGTTTTTAATACTTTGTTCTTTCTATATGTTCTAACGTTTGTTTTTTGTGCAGCTCTTCCACAACCACCAAATGACTTTCGTAAGTCCTTTTTCCCCAGCAAGGACTTGAAGAAGCTGTTGGATTTGCCAGTTCAGAGGCGGAGAGCTCCTTTGTTACTCAACTACATCCCGACTTACAAGTTGGTTCTTCCTGACACCCCGAAGAAGAAGAGCAAGTCTCCTCCTTCCGCCATAACTCCACCAGCAACTTTATCCCCTCGGCCAGATCAGGGATCAACTTCTGATCTAGTTGAGTAGCCATCAAACTCGGCTCCATATCTGATCCCTCCATATCAACGTAAATGCCGACGCCGAACTGAAATTACTGTCAAGATGGGTCGCAAGAAAGTAGTTGCAGACGATCTTCTAGCCGACATCCCTGATACTATCAACGTTCAACCATCACAATCCCAGCCTCAACCAAAGCCAAAGTCCAAAAGACTGAAGAAGGCCCAGCCTAAGGCAACGGTGACTCAGATTGACACTGAGGATCCTTTGCCCATTTTAAAATTGGCTGAGAGCGAGAAGACCCCCTCCGCTGCTGAGAAGAGGCCTGCCGAGGCCGAACCATCCCAATCAACTCGGTCGAAGAGGCCAAGGTCTGAATCAGCAACAACCTCGGGCTCTATGAAATCTAATGTCCCCTGGGCTCCCCGCATTACAATTAAGGACAAACCGGTCAGAGTTGGCGACAGCGCGACTAACCTCGAAGTCGGCATTGCCCTCTCTACGGCTTTGCTCCTTCCCAACGATCTCAACCGTAACACCGAAATGAGCGAATACGAAAATTTCGCTCTAAAGCTGTAGCATTCCGTACAAGTAAGCCCCTAATACTTGGTACTTTACTTTCTTTATTTCTCATACTTAGAAAATGTTACTGACTTTTGTCCTGTCCATTTCTTCTAGGCGATCCAGCACGTCCACTCCTTCGTAATGCAAGCCTTTGCCATCAACAAGGAGTTAGCAAATAAAACCAAGGAGGCTACAAGCTTGCAGAAGGCCCTTAACAAGGCTGAGGGCAAACTGAAGGGCTTGACAGATCAGGCCGAGGCAGCCAAGAAGGCTTAGGACAATGCCGAGGGAAAGGCTGACGCTGCAGAGGCCATTGCCAAGGTCTTTGCAGTTGAAAAGAAAAAGGCCGAAGCAAAGATGGTTGAGGCTCAAAAAGAGCTTCAAGATGCCCTGGCCAAAAAAGAGGCCAAGATCAAGGCCATCGATGAAAAGGTGTACGCTGGGGGGGCGGCCGACATCAAGGAGGACTAGAAAAAACAAGTGAAGCAGGCATGCAACAAGGTTTTCACCCTTGGTTGGATGGCTGCCCTCAAAAAGCTAGATGTCCCCGAGGACTCCCCCCTCAAGAATGCTAGCGACCTCCCCCTACCATTCCCCCCAACTTTGAGCCAATCTGAAGACGATTCTGAATCCGAGGAGAAAGCTTTGGTCAGGAAGAAGAAGGAAGCTGCTGGGGCCAAGTCCCCTACTCTGAATAAGCAACTCGTGGACTTGTCTCAGGATGAGGAGAGTGAGGTCGCCAAGGATGCCACTCCTGAAAGGACAACATCGGACGCGCCTATCACTGACAAGAGTGTCGACCAGACTCTTAAAGAGATCGACGCCAAGCTCGCGGCTGAGAAGGCCGCCGAGAAGAATTCCCAAATGTCCTCTGAGCTCCAAACCCAACCAGCTAATGATGTCGAATAGTCTAGTTTATTTACTTCTTGTACTTTTTCATACTTTTGAAACAATGTAAGCTTTATTTCGGCCGACGTGCTACTTTTGTAATCTGAACAATTTACTCTTTAATGTCAGGCCGACGTGTATTTTTTCCTTATCTAAATGCATTCTCTAATTTCTTTTTTCAATGCGATTGAATATTTGTCTTCCTTTTGCTGTCTTGTATGTTACTTTACTTAGAATCATTTACATGTCTTCAACGTACACCTTAACTGTGTAATCTTCTCGGTGTGAAATACTTCGGCTATACCCACTAACAATTTGCCTCGGTTTTGACCTAACACTTGAAAATATTTCTCATAATTTCAACGAGTGTTAAACCAACCTCTTCTAACATGACCTCGACTTAACTTCAACTTGTAAATTTTTCTTAAAATTTCAACAAGTGTTAAACCAACTCCTACGCATCATTCTCTAGCCCTCTGCCCCCTAATGTGAACTTAAGTTCCACTTAGGTTCTCATTAAGTATGTGACTTTGACCTTGTCGCCAAGGTTAGATTCAAAACAAGATTGGCCGAGGTTGTCGACCTCGGCCTTTTTGTTAATCTGACTGACATGCACTTAACTTTAATCTGTGTCTGATTCTGCTGATATGACCAGTTCAGGTTAATGCAACTTAGTTCAACTCTATTATATGCAAGTTCAACTCTGCCATATAATAATTCTAAGTTATTCGTCATGTTTCAATCAGAAACATCACCAACTTAGTTCAACTCTATTATATGCAAGTAGAAACTCTGTCATATAATAAACCTAAGTTATTCGTCATATTTCAATGAGAAATATTGCTAACTTAGTTCAACTCTATTATATGCAAGTAGAAACTCTGCCATATAATAAGTTTAAGTTATTCGTCATGTTTCAGTCAGAAACATCGTCAAGTATCTTATCAGTCATACTGCACAAGTTAAAAAATCAAGCTTAAAACTTTATTATTACTTCGGCTAATAACAAAACAAAAGAAAGCTTAAAAAAACAAGAAAATCTAATGATAGAAAAACTTCAGATTGCAAGTATTCCAGGGTCTTGGCAACTCTTTGCCTTCACTATCCTCAAGCCGATATTCCCCGTTGCCCAAGATCGAGATGATTTTATAGGGTCCCTTCAAATTCAGGCCAAACTTTCCCTCTCTGGGATCCTTCTTGTTGCCGACGACCTTTCTCAGGACGAGGTCACCAACTTGGAACTCTCTTGGGTTGATCTTCTTATTATAAGCCCTGGCAAGCTGTTTCTGGTATGCTCCCAGCTGAATTGTTATTTTCTCTCTTCTTTCTTCTAGCAAGTCTAGATCTCGGGCCAAGAATGCCTTATTGGTCCAATTTTCTACTCTTTGGGTTCTGATCCTTGGGATGCCGACTTCCAGTGGAATGACTGCTTCTGTGCCATAAGCCATGGCAAATGAGGACTCCCTAGTTGATCTTCTCGGTGTAGTCCAATATGCCCAGAGTACACTGGGCAACTCATTCACCCACTTTCCCTTTGCTGCTTGCAGCCTCTTCTTGATCCCATCCAATATAACTTTATTGAAGGCTTCTACTTAACCATTACTCTAGGGAAACTTGGGGTAGAGTAATAGTTCTTGATTTTGTACTTTGCACAGAAGCTCTTGATTAGTTTACCATCAAACTGTGTACCATTGTCAGCTATTATTGTTCTTGAAATCCCAAACCTGGTGATGATGTTCTTCTAGATGAAGTTCTTCACATCAACGTCTCGAATCTTTGCAAGGGGTTCCGCTTCTACCCACTTGGTGAAGTAATCTGTTGCTACCAGCAGGTACTTCCTTTGTCCAGTTGCTTGGGGGCAGTTTTCCAACAAGATCCATGCCCCATTGGGTGAATGGCCAAGGACTGGACACTGGGTTCAAGTCTGCTGCTGGTTGATGTATCAAAGGTGCAAACCTCTGGCACTTCTCACACTTCTTGACATAGGCTTCAGCATCTTTCTGCATGTAAGGCCACTAGTACCCCTGAGTAATGGCCCTATGAGCAAGTGACCTGCCCCCAGCGTGGCTTCCATATACCCCTTCATGTATCTCGTACATAAAATCTTCAACCTGTGCAGGATGCACACACCTCAGAAGGGGTCCAGTAAAAGATCTTTTGTAGACATGTCCTTCTGCTGTCAAACTGAATCTTGTCGACTTCAGTCTAATCTTGTGTGCTTCTTTACGGTCATCTGGTAGCTTTCCATCTCTAAGGAATACTATTATTGCATCCATCCAACTTGGTCCTATCTCCATACACATTGCTTCACGCTCTGTGTTCAGTGGTTCTATGCTTGGACCTGACAAGTAATCAACCATTATCATTCTTGCCTCTCTAGGCTTCATTGCACTAGCCAAGTTGGCCAGAGCATAAGCATGGCTATTGTCATCTCGGTTAACCTGCTGTAATCGGCAATTTTGAAAAAAGGCTACCAGTCTGCCCACTTCCTTTACATAGGCTAACATCCTCTCATCTCGGGCTACATATTCCCCTGTTGCCTGGTAGACTATAAGCTGGAAGTCACAGAAAACCATTACCTCGTCAGCTTCCATTGCTACTGTCAACTTTAATCCTGCGATTAGTGTTTCATACTTTGCTTCATTGTTTGAGGTCTTGAACCCCAAACAAATGGATTGTTCTAGTATCTGCCCATCTGGAGATACTAGCACTACTCCTGCCCCGCTCCTTGTCGGTTTGAACTCCCATCAACAAACAGCTGGAATCAGTCGCCGATGTAAATACTGCAAGGCCTGAGTTTTTCTTCCTTCCTTTGTTTTGCTGTCCCATACTGGGTTTTTCCTTGATCACTTGGACGTTGTATACCTTGGCTCAATGGAGCCCGATGTATGATGGTGTCTGGTGTGAATTCGGCCACAAATTCGGCTAAGACTTGGCCTTTGATTGCTGTCCTGGGTCTAAATTCCAGGTCATATTGGTCCAAGGCCACTACCCATCTGGCTATTCTTTCTGTCAGATCTCTCTGCTGTAATAGGGACATCAAAGGATGTTCAGTTAACACCACAATTTTGTGGGCTTGAAAGTAATGATTCAGTTTCTTAGAAGCCATTACTAAAGCCAGTGTTAACTTCTCCAAGGGTAGGTATCTGGTCTCTGCATCTGCCAGGGTTTACTTACGTAGTAAACTGCCCTTTGCTCTCTATTTTCTTCTTTGATTATTATTGCACTCACTGCATGCTCCGAAACTGCCAAGTATAAGAACAGCTCTTCTCCAGGTATTGGATTTGAGAGGACTGGAGCTATGGTCAAATACTTCTTCAAGTCACCAAGGCAGCTTCACATTCTTCTGTCCACAAGAAGTCTGTGGCTTTCTTCACTAAGTTGAAGAAAGGTTTGCACTTGTCAGAGCTTCTGCTTATAAATCTATTCAGGGTTGCAGCCCTTCCAGTCAACATTTGCACTTGTTTTGCCGATGTTAGGCTCTTCAGCTCTAAGATGGCTTTGATCTGATCCGGGCTTGCCTCAATGCCCCTTCTAGTTACCAAGTATCCCAAGAACTTACCAGATCTAACTCCAAATGCACACTTCGATGCATTGAGTCGGAGCCGATATGTTCTAAGGATGTCAAAAACTGCCTTTAGGTCTTCCAGATGACCCTCAGGTTCTTTGGTTTTCACAACCATGTCATCTATGTATACCTCCACAGTTTTTCCAATTAGATGTCTGAACATCATAGTCACTAATCGCTGGTAAGTTGCTCCTGCATTTTTCAATCCAAAAGACATCACTCCGTAGCAATACAACCCTTTTGGGGTGATAAATGCAGTCTTCTCCTCATCTGGGGGGTACATGGCTATCTGATGGTACCCCCTGTAGGCATCCATGAAGCTCATCCTTCCGTGCCCTGAAGTGGCATCCACCAATTGGTCAATCTTGGGTAATGGGAAACTGTCTTTGGGACAAGCTTTGTTTAGGCTGGTAAAGTCCACACAGACCCTCCACTTACCATTCTTTTTCTTCACAACCACTGTGTTTGATAACCATGTTGGGTAATTTACCTCTCGAATGGCTCTGGCCTCTAGAAGTCTGTCCACCTCCTCTTCTACTGCCTCAACATGCATTGATGTCGGCCTCCTTGCTCGTTGGATGACAGGTTTGGCCGACCTGTCTACATTTAGTTTATGGCAAGTGACCTCGGGGTTAATGCCAGGCATCTCGTACGGCGTCCAGGCAAACACTTCAATGTTTGCTCTCAAGAACGCCTTTAGCTCTTTTTTCTCTTCTTCAGCCAAGCCCAAGCCAAGAAGGAAGAAGCGTTCTTTATCCCCTTGCTGGACAAGGATTTTTTTCAGGGCTTCTTCACTCTTCTCGGCTAGCTCTTTGTCGATATCCTCCAGGATTTCCATGTCCTCGTCTTCAATCTCTGTTGGTTCTACTTTGTGTATGTTGTAGGTGGATTTCATTGCTGCCACGGAGCAATTCTTTGCTTGTACTTGATCCCCTCTGACCTCCTCAATTGCATGCTTTGTTAGGAACCACAATAACTGGTGCGATGTTGAGGGCATAGCCCCCATTGCATGCAACCATGGCCTTTCCATGATAGCATTGTAAGGGGAGGGAGTGTCAATTACTGTGAACTCAGTTTTTATCTTCTTGGTGCCAGCTTGCATCTCCAAGCTAACTGTTCCCAGGGGCCATGTCAGCGTTCCATTGAACCCTACCATTGGACCATTGGATTGTTCCAAATCATCTTGGTGGAGGCCAAGCTCCTTGTAACACCTAACATATATTATGTCACAAGAGCTGCTTTGGTCAATTAAGATGCGCTTCACTTGGCATTCTCTAATCTAGAAGGATATTACTAAGGCATCGTTGTGGGGATGCTGCACCATCTCTAAGTCGTCTTCAGTAAAGGACACCACTGGTCCTTGGCACTCGTCTACCCTAGGTCTTTTTTGCCGGACCTGGTACACATGTTGCAAGTGTTTTACCTTCTAAGTCTCGCCACGTATTTTGTTCTCATTGACCTTCGAATGAATCACACTGATCACTCGAGGTCCGCCTACCTGCGGTTAGGGTGCTGGAGGAGGCGGTGCTGCCGGTGCCGGTGGCAGTCTTGCTTGCTTTTCTCTTGTCCTGGCCTCGTCTACAAGGTCCCTTAAATGACCTTGCCTTACCAGGTCTTCAAGATGTGCCTCCAAGGCTCTGCACCCCTGAGTTAGATGCCCATCTTCGTTGTGGTAAGCACAATGCTTGCCAAGGTTTCATCCCATAAATTCACCAGGGGCCCTTACTGGTGCTCTGTAAAAAGGCTGATTTCGGATTTTCTCCAAGACTTTGTAAATTGGGATTCGGAATACGGTTGTGACTGCCTGTGCAGCCCTTAGTCTTGTTTTTGGCTTATTGTATCCGCATTACCTCGGCCTCGCTTTAGCGAGCCGTTCCCCTTCTCTTGTTTCGACGCCTTTGTCCTCAGTGTGTCTTCCTCGGCCCTTGCATATTTCTCAATTCTCGCCATCAGTTCCTCCATACTTTTTGGCAGTGTTTTTGCCAATGATTTTCGAAGCAATCAAACATCTTTCAGGCCGTTCTTAAAAGACACGACCGCCACCTCTTGGTTGCATCCTAGTATCCAGTTGAATACCTCATAGTACCTCTTGGCATAGGCCTTAAGGCTTTCATCATCGCTGATTCTCAGAGCCATCAGGGAGTCCAACCTTAATGGTTGTAGCTTGTTTGTCACAAACCTAGCTACAAACATCTTAGCCAGGCCTTCTCAGGTCTTCACAGTTCCTTTCGGCAACTTGTGAAACCAGTCTAATGCAAGTTCCTCGAAGGACGAGGGTAACACCTTGCAAAGTAATGACTCGTTCCCTGTGTATAATGCCATCGAGTTCATGTATAAGCCGAGGTGAAAGTTGGGGTCTGACTTATCGTCGTGTATCTAGAATCTCAGCATACTGAACCTTTTCAGGGCCTCAAATTTGTCCAACTCTACCGAGAACGGCGTTCTCGGCTTAACCGGGGAGGTTACCTCGACATCTTGTTGCTTCCTCTGGAGGTAATCCCTTAGATCTTCCTTGGTCTGCCCAGGAGCTCGGCTATCTCCAGATTTCAATCTTTTCGGTGCACTACTTGAGGTGTCATTGTGAGTCCTCTTGGACCTCTCTTTGTTAGTTGTGTCGAAACAGAGCTCATTCCCTTGAACATGCCGATGTTCTTTAGGGTCATCCTCCTTGGTACAATGCGTCCTCCATGAATCTCTTTTTATTGACTCTCTTCGCCCGACCTCCTTTGAAGGCCGGTGAGAGTGTTCCTTGGTTCTGACGTGCTGGGGGGCTACAGGAACTGTTTTCTGCCCTCCCTTCTGAGCATTGTTCTTGGCCGCTAGAATCGGCGTGTCTTGTAATGGGAACGATGGCTACATGACGTTGTTCTGCATCATGAAATTGACGACCTTTGTAGGTCCGCCAATTTGTCTGCCATTTCCTTCATCTCTTCGTCCCTCCGTAGGCATCTATCTTTCCATACCTGGAGGTCGTCCTCGTTATAATACCCACTTCGGTCTGATTTCTTTGGTACGTCGCCCTCCTGGCTGACATCTTTATCCCCGTGATTCTTATTACGAGTCTCTTCGTTGCAGTTGTCTTCTTCAACATTAAGGTTAATGAACTTACTGCTCTCAGTAGGGATGTCGTCCCCAACCTTTTCTTTTTGTCCGTTGTTGGCCATCTATTTCTCTTTCTTTTCCACAAACGGCGCCAAATTGTGTGTGTCAATTTCCGACCACACTACCAAACAGGTACTCAGTTGGAGAACACCGATAGAATAGATTAAGCCCAAACAACCTGTCAAAAAGAAAAGATTCCGGCGATGGTTCATCCACCCAGGGGCACTCTGACGATCAAGCCAGTTATCTCTTAAAGATAGCAAAAGTGCTTAACTCACTATTCAAAATACAAAAGCGTACCTTAGACCCACGAGGGTGCCTCTCTTTTATAGCCAACACTGATCTAATCCCAATAAAAGCCTGACTTCAATGGTCTCTGGATTACTGCTAATCTTGGACTCCGAGTAGGATTGGGATAAACTCTCTAAGAGTCTTATCTTTATCCAAATTGAAATCCTCGCTTATTCTAGGACTCTTGTCCCTTATCCGCTTATCCTGGATTCCGGTATCTTTGCAGATAACCTCGGCCTATCCGAGATCATCTCGGCGTCATGACCAGGACACGTGGCACCTCGGCTGGCACTTTGGTGCCACCTGGGCCACGTGTGGTCACTAAAAAATTATGTCCCCACAGTGATCTTGTTCTAATTTGAATTATTTTTTATTTTTATTTTATTGGTATTATTTTTAGGGGAAGGCAATGGCTCTCTCATATTATCGATTGAGAAATTTGCATGAAGACAATGAAGTAATAGAGCTTCAAAGATAACCAAATATATAACCAAGATTGAATAATTAACATCCTTTGCAAGCTAAACAACGCCCAGAGATATGATTTCATTCAGTATATCCCAATTGGCTGTTCTTTTCCCTTTTGTTCCCTAGAGATACCAGATCTTTAATATTAATTTTGATATTCATTTAATGGTACAAGATTCACAGCCTCACTGGTTTCTCAATTTTGATAACTACTGATTCCATGTTTAACAGTGCAAATAATTAAACCTAAAACAAAATAGTTAAGCATGCCCTAGTATCCTTTTCTCCCTTGTAAAAGTAAAACATTCAACAAATATCAATTATACATTTATACTAATACAAAAAAATGAAAAGCACAACAGGGAATTTTTTTTAAATGGATGTACCTCCAGAAATCCCATTCTCTTCGTTATTTACATTGACTATCTTACTTATTTGTAACCATTTCTCTATTAGTGTGATCCTTATGCTGTTTCTCTCTCTTCCTGTCCTCTGTCAAATTCTTTATCTCTACCTTTCTGCTAATTTTTCTATCTCTCTTTTGTCATTTGCCGCAGTTCATGGACATCCTTTGTAATGAGATCTAAGGGTTGTAAAAATGAGAAATCTGCATCCATTATCTGTTTCACTCTGGCAAGCTTGAAAACAAACATTGATCAACATATGTATAAGGTACACAAAAATAAATAAATAAATTGATTAAAAGTAGATATAAATTTGCAACAGAATGAAGCATGCTAACATTACTCGTGTTTGCTTCCATCTCTAGATACTAGAGTCCTTTCTGTACAAATGTGATGAGAGCTCCGGGTGGAACCAAATTGCCATCAACAGGGCATTTATTAATGCCTGCCTCATATCCTAAAATGTTGAATGCATAAAACCTGCAACACAGTATGTTGGACCTTTTTAATATCTTTTATTTATTTATTTTGTTTGTAAATCTTCTTTTGTTTTGCTCATGAATCTCATTTTGTTTGGTGAATGGAGATTCATTATTTTTGGTGACCTTTTGTCTTATTCATGAATGGAGATTAATTAGAATTTCATGGACTTGGTGGTGAGTTAATGGTCATTATTATTTTTTGGTATAAATTGTAAGGTCCTAGTGGCCTATAAATAGTTTCTCTCATAAACTCTTTTCTACATCAACTATTGTTTATACTTGAGAGATTACTAGCAAAGAAGCGTGTTTTTCTTGGTGGAGCTTTGGGTTCACCATCTTGTGTAAAGTTGGCCTGAATCATACGACAAGTGGTCAGGTTGTTGTATCTTGGAGGAGACAAGCCATAGTTCCGTGACTACTGCATCAGTATTTGGGTTCTTCTTACCACAGTGAGCTTGATCTCCTTAAAGAAAACGAGATATCTGTGCCTCAGCCTGATCTATTTGTATCTCAATTTCTTTGCATTATTTATCAATAAAATATATTTTTTTTGGTATTTTCACCAATAATTTTAAGAAGATCAACCATGAAACAAGTACCAGAAATAACCAATGATGGAATTGGAGATCTCAACAAGCCTTTCAAGTTCAAGGGAGTTCATTTTAAGAGGTAGAAAAGAAAAGTTCTTTTTTACATCAGCCTTTTGAAAGTTGCATCTTTTCCTTTTTTACCTTAGCCTTTTGAAAGTTACATATGTTCTTATCGAGAAAAATCCAAACAAAATCTCAACCGAGGAGATGAATGATGAAGATTACGAGGCACATGAAGCAAAAGTGGCTTCTTACAATACAAATGAGTATAAATGTCATTTTTATCTCTTAAATTGCCTTCTGATCAATTTTATGATTACTATGACACCACTTATACTTCTGCAAAGAAAATTTGAAAAGCTTTACAGACTAAGTATGATACTGAAGAGGCAGGAGCAAAAAAGTATGCAGCTAGCCATTTTTTTCGCTTCCAAATGGTGGATGGAAAATTTGTTGTGGAGCAAGCACAAGATTTCCAAATGATAGTTGTAGAAGTAAAATCTGAAGGCATCAAGATTGGTGACTACTTGGTAGTTATAGGACTTGTTGACAAGCTACCGCCATCTTAGATAGAATTTCAAAAGAGCATGCACCACAAACAAAAGAAGACTTCCTTAGAAGTGTTGATCACTCGCATCTGAGTCGAAAAGGAGGCTAGAGGCCAAGATACATTAATAACACAAGAGGGTAATGACAATTCTAAGGTAAACTTTGTTTCAGCAAATAATAACTTACCCAAATGTCATAATTCCAAGAATGCTTATTTGAAGCCTTATAAAAAGAATATGAAGAATTATGAAAAACCTCACAATAAATGGATTAATCCAAATAAAAACCAAGGTCCATCACCTCTACAAATTTTACATGCTTTGTCTGTGGCAAAAGTGGGCATATTGCTCGAACTTGCAAATTTTGAAAACGTGCACTTGCCCCAAAGGCTAACGTTATTGAGGAGCCATTTGTGGCGATGATTAGAGACATTTGCACGGTTAATTATGTGGACGGCTGGTGGGCAGATTCTAGCGCTAATAGATGTGTTTGTTATGATCAAGCTTAGTTCAAGGTGTATACTCCCTTTGATGATGAGAAAACAATTATGTTTGGTGACTCTAGTCAAACCAAGATACTTGGGAGTGGTGAGGTTGACCTTAAGTTCACCTCTGGACGTGTGCTTACTTTAAAAATGTGCTTTATATACCGTCCATAAGAAAGAATTTGATGTCAAGTTATTTGTTGAATAGGCTAGTTTTAAGCAAATTATGGAATCTGATTAATATGTGATTACCAAGAAGGGTATTTTTGTGGGTAAGGGTTATGCTTTTGATGGGATGTTCAAATTGAATGTTGAGATTAATAAACCATCTACAAATTCGGTTTATATGTTATCTTCTATTAATTTTTGGCATGCTCACTTATGTCATATTAACAGTAAATATGTAGGAATTATGAGTAGTTTAGGATTAATTCCTAAAGTGACAAAAAATTTTGAGAAATGTGAAGTTTGCAGTAAAGCAAAAATTACCAAGAGGCCTCATAAAAGTGTTGAAAAAAATACCGAATTGCTAAAATTATTTCATATTGATTTGTGTGAGTTTGAAGAAATTTTAACTCGGGGTGGTAACCGATATTTTATCACTTTTATTGATGATTTTTCAAAATATACAAACGTATATTTATTAAAAAATAAAAGTGATGCTTTTGAGAAATTTAAAGAATTCCTTCTTAAAGTGGAAAATCAATTCGGTAAAAAGATTAAGAGAATTAGAAGTGATAGAGGCCAGGAATATGAATCTCTTGGATTCAACTCTTTTGTTCAGTCATTGGGAATTATTCATGAGACTATTTTACCATATTCACCTTCATCTAATAGCGTAGCTGAAAGAAAAAATAGAACGTTAATTGACTTGATGAATGTTATGCTTATTGATTCAGGTGCTCCCTCAAATTTTTAGGGCGATGCTATTTTGACTACTTGCCATGTGATAAATAGAGTGCCACACAAAAAGACTAAAATTGTACCTTATGAGTTGTGAGAAGGGCATAAACCAAATCTAGGTTATTTGAGGGCTTGGGATTATTTAGCTTTTGTGAGGCTTGTAGATCCTAAATGACTTAAATTAGGTGAACGAGCTACCACTTGTGCTTTCTTGAGTATGCATTGCACAGTACAGCCTATAGATTTTTTGATATAGAAAATAATATTATTTTTGAATTAGGTGATGCTATTTTTCATGAAAAAAAATTTCCTTTCAAATCTAGAAATAGTGTGGGTCAAATAATTTCTGAAAATATTTTATCCATGCCTAGCTCTTCTACTCCATTTCAAGTTTTTCAAGAACAAGAAAATTCTCAAATCAAACCAAGGAGGAGTAAACGAGCTAAAGTTGAAAAAGATTTTAGCTCTGACTATTATCTTTACAATGTGGAAGAAATTCCTCTTACGGTACAAGAAGCTTTATCATCACCTAATGTTATTTTTTGGGGAGAAGATGTAAATGATGAGATAGATTTACTACTTTCAAATAAAACATGGAAGCTAGTAGATTTACCTCCAGGTTGTAAAACTATTGGGTGTAAATGGGTCATTTGTAAAAAACTTAAACCGGATGGAACTACAGATAAATATAAAGTGAGGTTTGTCACTAAAGGTTTTAAGCAACAAGTTGATCTTGATTTCTTTGATACTTTTTCTCTAGTTACTAGAGTTACATCTATTAGACTGTTGATAGCAGTGGCTGCAACTCATGATTTAAAAATTCATCAAATGGATGTTAAAATAGCATTTTTAAATGGAGATCTAGATGAGAAGATTTACATGGACCAACCCAAAGGCTTTGTGGAGCCTGGCCAAGAAAGCAAGGTGTGTAAGCTAATTAAATCCCTTTATGGTTTAAAATAAGCTCCTAAACAATGGTATGTGAAATTTGATTCCTAAATGCTTGAGAATGACTATCAGACTAATGAATGTGATAAGTGCATTTATTATAAAACTTGTGAGAATGTACAAGTGATTATTAGCCTATACGTGAATGATCTACTTATCTTTGGCTTTAATTTACATATTATAAATTAGACTAAAAATATGTTTAATAGTCACTTTGATATGAAAGATCTTGGTGAAGCCAATTTTATTTTGGGAATTAAAATTACTAAGACTAATGATGCCGTTTTTCTTGATCAATTGCATTATGTTGAGAAAATTTTAAAGAAATATAACTTTCTAGACTGTAAACATGTTGTTACTCCTTTTGTTGCAAGCATACATTTATCTATTGTAACAAATGAAAAAGAAGTGATTAATCAAATGGAATATGCTAGCATGATTGGTAGTTTGAGATACGTTACTGACTGTACTAGACCTGACATTTCATATGCTGTTGGAGTACTTAGCAGGTTTACTAGCAAGCCAAGTCAAGATCATTGGCTAGCCATGGGAAGAATTATGAGATATTTATTTGGTACAAAAAATTATGGTTTGTTTTATACCAAGTATCCTGCGGTACTTGAGGGATATAGTGATACCAATTGGAACACTTTGTCAGGTGATTCTCTCTCTACCTCAGGTTTTATTTTTACCTTGGGTGGTGGTGCTATATGTTGGAAGTTTAAAAACAGACTATAATTGCTAATTCTACAATGGAAGCTAAGCTTATAGCGTTAGCTTTAGCATGTGAGGAAGCGAATTGGTTAAGAGATTTGTTACATGAAATCCCTTTTTGGGAAAAACCAATTCCTCACGTGTTAATTCGTTGTGATAGCACTACTGCTATTGGTAGATTGAACAACCATTCTTATAATGGTAAATCCAGACCTATTCAAAGGAAACACAGTAATATGAGATCCTATTTGAGTAATGGCATCATAACTGTGAATTATGTAAAATCTTGTGATAAGCTTGTGGATCCGTTAACCAAGGCCTTGGCGAGAGATAGGGTCTGGAATACATCGAAGGGGATGGGTTTGAAGCCTATAAAATCATAAACCATGTATGAGGACACCCAACCTGGGGACCGAAGATCCTGTGACTAGGTTCAATGGGAATAATGAATCATATGGTGGTTGTAAAAAATGCACTCCTTAATATTTTGTTATTCATTCATATGATGTAAGTGCATTTGTTCTGTAATGTTGAAGGGTTGAGTTTTTATATTCTTAATGAAATTCTGTAGCTCTTGTGTAGTGGGGTGTGTAAATTACAGGAACATTCTTGATAGATTTCACCTATGTGAGCATGAAAGCGGGGCCGCTTTCTATGAGAACAAGGCTTATTCTCAAATATGCTCATGAAAACTGGGATAGACACAAGGCCGTAATGTGCTGGCTATTAAAAGCTCATGTCAACACCTGGATTATTATATGTGAGCAGTAATACTTTATTTCCCCTAAGTAGCCATAGTTCAAGTCTAAGACTACTATCGACTCTGGAGTAGAGGTCGTTGTTTCACAAATGAAGGTTCAATGCAAAACACATCGCCATGATGCGTACTAGTCTATCTTTGTTTGGTAATCTCTCTTGTCCTTGTTGATATTAAAATAAGTGGGGGACTGTTGAACCATTTTAATATCTTTTATTTATTTATTTATTTTGTTAATGAATCTTCTTTTGTCTTGTTCATAAATCTCATTTTGTTTGACGAATAGAGATTCATTGTTTTTGGTGACCTTTTGTCTTGTTCATGAATGGAGATTAATTGGAAGTTCATGAACTTGGTGGTGAGTTAATATTTGGAGACTCTCCCTTGTCTCTAGTTTAATGGTCATTATTATTTTTTGGTGTAAATTGTAAGGTCCTAGTGGCCTATAAATAGTTCATCTCATCTACTCTTTTCTACACCAACTATTATTTATACTTGAGAGATTACTAGCAAAGAATGATGTTTTTCTTGGTGGAGCTTTGAGTTCACCATCTTGTGCCGAGTTGGGCTGAACCATATGACAAGTGGTCGGGCTGTTATATCCTGGAGGGGACAAGTCATAGTTTCGTGACTGTTGCATCGGTATTTGGGTTCTTCCTACCGCAGTGGGCTTGATCTCCTTAAAAAAAATGAGATATCCGTGCCTCAGTTTGATCTATTTGTATCTCATTTTCTTTGCATTATTTATCAATAAAACATGATTTTTCTGTTATTTTCACCAATACAGTATAACAAGGAACACATTAAAACATCAAATTGTTTCCCTTTTTCCTAAAATTTAGAGGCAAATGGAAACTAAAATCCCAAAAGTTCTCTCAAACTATAAACCATGGGTAAACTTGTGGCCTGTCTAATGAATTCTTTAAAAACAAATAATGTTCATTTCAATAGTGAACCTTAGGAATGATAACATTAAAAGAAAGTGCAAGAAAGCCATAAAATAAAATTTATTACACATTAGAGAAAGTTTGTAAAAGCACTTATGCTTGCCATTAACTCCTTCGGTACTTACACACGCATCCTTTTTCCAATTTTTGGTCAAAGGCTTGATTGTAACTAGGGCAAAATTTAATTTATTTCCTTGTGGTTTAGTTTAGAAGCCCATTGAGTTTCAAAAATAACCAATTACCCGTCATGTGGTTTTGGCCATTTTGTATTTTACATATTTGCGTTTAATAATTCCGTTCAAATTGATGGAATTTGTTCCACAAGAACCTAAGATAAGAGTTGACATGGAACGAAAACTCTGTCAAGAGTCAAAATACAATATAAAAGGACAAATATTCCCTTATCCTTCATATTCTTCTCCAAAGGCCATAACCCTAACCATCTTCTTCCAAAAAAATTAACCCTAAAAGGAACCCAGCCAACCCCCTACCTACAACCGTGTTACCTCTCCATCGCCATCAGCCACACTAACTAGCCAAGCAACTGTTCTTGGTAATTTATAGGCCTTGCTTAGGCTAAGCCCATAAGAACATCCCCAACCAAACCTTCAAATTTAGGGAAGTCATATTCATTCGAAGTCTATGTGGCAATTTGGCATCTCTAAAAATAAAAACTCCACTCGATGTGCCAAATTTATTATTTTTTAAAATTTGGCTTCTTTCTCATGTCCTTTCCTCAATTTGAAAATAAAAGTTATTACTTTATTGTGGCACCTACCTCATAGAATAATAAAAAAAAAAAAGAAAAATTAAAGACATGTTTCCTTTGGGCATGTCATATTTGACATATTACACCAAATGCCACATGAGATTATGGCATTTTAGCTGGAATGCAAAAAGATGGTTATTTTTATCATTTGAAGTGCCAAACGGGAATCGACATACTGGAGTATGAAATAGAGATAAGGTAACCCCAACTAGGTATAAGTATACCCACGTAAGGAAATAGTTAAACTAACACTACAGGAAATAAGACAATTAACGGCGTTTAATTAACGGCGTTTTATTAAACGTCACGTTTGCTAATTTTTAACGGCGTTTTGTAACCGTCGCATATTTTTTAAAACCAAAACGGCACCGTTTCCAATTGAAGGCGCTTAAAAGCGCCTCCGAATGCTGTAGCTACACGCGCCCCTTTATGAAACCCTTATTTTTTAATCTGAGTGCGAAGTGTAATACAATTTCGCGCACATCTCTCTCTCTCTCTCAGCGACGAAGAAGACGGAGGAGATCAATCGGCTGTTCTTGAAGCTTGAATACGCACACATCTCTCTCTCTCTCAATCCGTATACGCACACATTTCTTCATCGAAGCTCCATCTGCACCTGCGATTTCAAAGATTCAGAGCGATTTCGAAGCGATTTCGAAGATTCAGATGGATTTCGAGATTCAGAGCGATTTCGAAGCTCCATCGCCACCGTCATCTGCACCGGCGAGGTAGCCAGCTCCACCGTCTCTCTCTCTCTCTCTAGATCTATGAAATCAATGTTTTGAAGGCATTCTTACTTGAACCTCATTTGCAGAGATTCAGAGAGAGGCATTCTGACTTGATCCTCATTTACTGAACTTTAATCGATACTCTCTCTCTCTCTCTCTCTATCGAATTTTACTGCATGTATAACATTTGTATACATCAATATTTGTTGAATTGTTGAATTGTTGAATTGATCTGTTAGGTTCTTTTTTGATCTCTCTATATACATATACATACAGCACACCCTATCTCTCTCTCTCTCTCTCTCTCTCTTTTCTGGAAGTTCATTTTGATGGCGTCTGAAACCCTAGAAGACAAGAAACAAGAAGAAATAGCTAACGTCGAAGACAAAGGTGAAGTGAAAGAAGAAGGGAAAACAGAGGAGGGTGAAGAAGAGAAGGAAGCGGAATTACTGAAACCCTGCTCTATTTCTATTAATTTAATCGCAAACATCCTAATCTCTTTTGCTTTATGTTTGATTTTAAACCTATGAATTACTGGTTTGGCTTCTTTGTTTACTTCATTTCTATATCCACTGCAAAGTCTCTGTATGGTTCCATGTGGAAGAATTTGCAAAATAAGCTGTGTAAATTGCATTCTTAATTAACCACAATTAACTAACACTTCACTTTTTTGGTTTCTCTCTCTGTGTCAACCCTCTCTAAAAGCTTATCATTCACAGAGATTCAGATCGATCTCAGTGATTTCATCTCAGAGCGGTTTCGATTTCGAAGCTCCAAAACACCATCTGCACCATCGTCTACTAAGGTGAGCTCCATCGTCTCTCTGTCTCTCTCTGAAACTCTTCATTTCGAAGCCTATTTCAGTGCTGTAATGGAAACATATCTCTCAATTCATTATTATCGTTCGTTCTCTCTCTCTCGCTCTCTCTGTCTCTCTCAATTCACTATTTGTGCTTGGAATGCATGAGAATGGCAGTGGAGAACTTAACTAGGTGACCTGCCCCAACCCAACACATATCTATTTACATATATAGTTATGGTCTGGTTAATATTACTTTTTCAGAACCAGGATTGGCTCATGGTCTGGGCTGTGATGTGGATGCTTTTCAATATGATCAAGTTTCGTAAGCCTTGCACGACTTGAGATAACATGATGGTAGCAAAGCAAAGCAACAACTTTGATCCTCGTGCTGCTGCTGCTAATTTCCCTTCAGGTAATGGACTTTCTAATTTTACCATCAGATTCTCAAGTATTCATCACTGTTGTTTAGCTGGCTCTCGGATGTGCTTACAGCTTGAAAGTGCAAATAACATTTTAAAAAATTGGACATGTCAGGTGTGCAAGCATATTTGGCTGGGCTTACATTCGCATTAGCCGTTTCACCTTGCAGCACTGCTGTGCTGGCAACCCTGCTTGGATATGTAGCTGCATCCAAGGTACTTTTAAATGTTTATTGATTTCAATTTCCATCTGAATTATTACCTTTTCAGAATGCTTTATACTGATCGTCTAATCCAATTTTTTCTATCATCTCTTTTTGTTGATGTGGTCATCTAGGGTGATGCTTGATGGTGGTAGACTCTCCATTAGCAGGTAGTAATAACTCTTAAGGTGCATGGTTCTTTTGTGATGCGCTTGTTTTATTAATAACTCTGCGAGTGCATGGTTATTTTGTTGATGCAATTGTTGCAGTAAGATATTTATGATAAAGATGTGCTGATGTTTTTGTAATTTTAAAAAAAAGAGTATAAATGGGAATATTAGGATGCATAATTTACAAATTTCATTTCCAGTTTTCTTTGGTTTTGTGGTAGTAAAATTGGAACATAATATGTAACTCTGAATCATATGATATCCTACTATATTGCCACTCAATTTCGACAGATATCTACTAATCTTGCAAGAAATAGTTGAGTTTTTGTAATGTTGATTGTTGTGAAATTTTCTATTTCATTGTGTACTTTTGTACTAATAGATAAATTGCAATGACTAAAATCATTGTGTTGGGTCTAAAATTTTTGTACCTTTTCTGAAAAATTGGATAATTTTGCTGAGGTCTAATTTCTTTTCATCTTTTTAAAGTTAAGGTGGTTGTATAGCATATTGTCTGATTGCCAATTTTGACTGTGGTTACTACCATAGGGCCTTGAAGATAAAGCTTGGCGAACAAAGCAAAGTAGTGTTCAACTTCTTGGTGCTATGGCTTACTGCGCTCCACAGCAACTTTCTCAATGCCTTCCTAAGATTGTGCCAAAATTGACAGAGGTATATCTTAATGAATTATGACCTTATGGCTTCCTAGTTTTGATTTGACTGGTAACTTCATCGTCTTTGAGGAGACATAAATTCTCTATGATTGCAGGTGCTAACAGACACCCATCCTAAAGTTCAGTCAGCGGGGCAAACAGCCCTTCAGCAGGTCGTACTTTGTGTTATTAGTTTAGTGCTCATTCACTTTTGCGTACTTGTGTAGTTTTTTTGTGCTCTTGTAATCACGTCTTTGTTTTATTTCTAGGTTGGGAATGTGATTAAAAATCCAGAAATTGCTGCTCTTGTCCCAACACTTCTAATGGGCCTTACAGACCCCAATGACTACACGAAGCATTCCCTTGATATTCTTCTCCAAGTAAGGATGTGAACTTTACTATTAATTGTTATGATTTATGCATCTGTTCCTTTTTTTCCCCCTTAAAATAAAATAGCTTTAAATGTGTTTCATTGGTTGCAGACAACATTTATCAATTCGATTGATGCTCCTTCACTCGCACTGTTGGTACCAATAGTTCATAGAGGGCTAAGAGAGAGGAGTGCTGAAACTAAAAAGAAAGCTGCCCAGATAGTTGGAAACATGTGCTCTTGAGTGACTGAACCGAAGGATATGATTCCTTACATAGGTTTACTCCTTCCTGAAGTAAAAAAGGTACCATTTTACACTCTAGAATCTTACATGTTGACCCAACGGATATATATCTTATAGGCATTTTGCTTCCTGTACATGGTTTTCTATCTGTAAGACATTTTTTTTTATAGAAGAATGGCAAATTTACTATCTTTCCATGTTCCTGATGAAACAGGTTCTTGTGGATCCAATCCCTGAAGTTCGGTCTGTTGCTGCAAGGGCCCTTGGTTCTCTCATAAGAGGAATGGGAGAAGAAAACTTCCCAGATCTTGTTTCATGGTTGTTAGAGACACTCAAGTCTGATGGTAGTAACGTTGAACGCTCTGGAGCTGCTCAAGGACTAAGTGAGGTTAGAGTTTACTATTTGTGTTTGATTTTTCTTTTCGTTGTTTTTCTTTTTATTCTAACTCTTTTTTGATTTTTTTTATATTAATCATCAGCATCTAATTGGTTCATGTCTAAGTTTTTCATATAATTTCGCATCATCCACCAACTTGAGTGACCTTGATTTTGTTCGAATAATAGCAGTCGTATTTTCAAAATCGAATTGTCTTTTAGGAAATAACAGAAATATATAATTCAATATGAACGACGAATATGAGAACAAAAAACTACTATAACCTGTCTATATTATATAATCAATGGAAACAAGGCCGGAATTTTGGGTCTGAATTAAGTAATTGATTACACTGTTATGCAGTCTTGGGATCAAAGCTTGTATTTTCAGCAGAATGATGCGAGTTATCTGTGTTGCTATGACTTGACATAGACACTGTGCACCCAAACACTTGTGCTATTGGCCTGCCAAATACAATCTAGGATTTTAATTTCTGAATCTGAAAACAGCACGTGTGTAGAGACCCAGACCCCCCTTCTAGGCATTACTGTTAAAACATTTGTTTAGTTGCTGCATAAATGCCTGGACTTTAGTTGCATTTTGTGTTTTGTCATTACAACACTAGTACTTCGATGATGTCTGTTTTTTGTTTGTGTCATTTTTGAGACCTGTGTTTATTTGAATGTAGTTTTTGAGAGGCTGTTGTCTTTTTCTTCTCTAGATTTTGGCTGCACTAGGAAAGGATTATTTTGAGCAGATACTTCCTGATATCATTCGGAACTGTTCTCATCAAAAAGCATCCGTGCGTGATGGTTATTTGACACTTTTCAAGGTGAGGAGAAGAAATTGATTATTTGGTGTATGTTCTGGTAGTATTTGTTTTATAGGAAGTCTTTTATTATTGCCTTCTAATTGAATTTCTTTTGCAGTATTTCCCAAGGTCATTAGGTGTCCAATTCCAGAACTATTTGCAGCAGGTGTTGCCTGCAATCCTAGATGGTAAGTATTGTTTTTCTCATGTTTTGTTTTTCTGTGTCTGTATATGTTTGATATTATGTCTTTTTTACATGTTATATACTCACTGTCTCCACCTATTTCTTGGCCCTATAATTTGAGTCTGTTGTCTCCTTCTACCATATGCAGGCCTTGCTGATGAGAATGAATCTGTTCGTGAAGCTGCACTTAGTGCTGGGCATGTTCTGGTTGAGCATTATGCAACAACGTATGTTCTTTTTGGTTGTGCATTTATTGTTCTGATCCATTACACTATAGATTATTTATCTAAATCTGAATTTGATTGAGGTGATTATATTAATAAGTTGTAGGGAATAAGAAATGAGTTGTTGAAGGGAAATCGTACCATTGGCAGCTTTAGTTTGTAATAACATTGTAGTTTTTCTGTGTCTGTATATGTTTGATTGAGGTGATTATATTAATAAGTGAGTATCATCAGTCAGGCCCTAATATTTGTGACACGTTCTAGGAGTTGGTCTTTCGTTGAACGTCCTGGCCTTTTGCTAGTGGTGGCTTTTGTTGTTGCTCAGTTGGTAAGTGAACTGCTATTTTCTATTCTTTTCTTTATTTTTTCCAGGCAAGTGCATCCTAAGTCCTAGTTACTTGAAGAATGACCTTTAGAATAAACTTTCCGTTTGTGTGAGCAGGTTGCTACACTGACAATAGAGGATTGATTTCAATTCCTTTTTGTGAAATCAAGAGATTAGTTGGCTGATGTTTTCAATGAAGGTTTTTGTAGTAGGATTTTTTACCATTGTTTATGCTTAGTGTTGGTTAGTAGTATTTTGAGGCATAATTGTGTACTTTGGATCACTTCAATATAAATGCTTTTGTTTATGGTAGGGAACCTTAATTTTGGGTCTCTTATTAGCCATGTTTACATTTACCATTGTGATTCCCCCTTACTTATTTTGCATCCCTTTTTTATTTCCATTGATTTTGTGGCTTGATTTTCATTGTTGTTGGTTCTGTTTCAGTAACCTATGGAGGACTACATCTGAAGAAAAGAGAGAGTTGGAGCGTCTGGAAAAACCCATGATTTTTGGATATATGTTAGTTTGTGGTTAATGTTAAGACATAATTTTTGGATATATGTTAGTTTGTGGCTAACGTTAAAACATGATTTTTAGATTTTGGATATGTTAATTTTGTGGGTAATGGTGATTGGATATTAATTGAATGAGAAAGTGAATTAATGCTTCATTACAACTATTTGAATGGGAGTTGTTATTTTATATTAGTGCTATTGCAGATATTTTTTTAGCTCAATCAAATAAAATTAGTACAATTTTCAAAAAAAAAAAAAAAAGGATATGACGGCGTTTCTACAAACGCCTCTTAAATCTTACCGGCTAACGGTCATATTTGTTTAAAAAAGATATGACGGCGTTTTTCCAAAAACGTCGCTAAATGTCGCGAGACATTTGGCGCGTGGTTAGGAGGACATTTGGCGGCGTTTTTTAAAACGCCGCCTATACTAATATCACGACGTTTTTAAAACGCCATAAAGTTATAGCGACGGCCGCGTCCTCGACGTTTGGTGCTAAGCGTCACAAAAAGAATTGGCGGCGTTTTTGACACTTTTAGCGGCGTTTTTTAAACGCCACTAAAAACTGAATTTCCTGCAGTGTAACTAATTTCTATTCCATTCATGTTTCTAAGGAAAGTTAAACCTCTTATCCAAAGACTACAGAAATTATAACAGTGGCACTTTTGAGAAGCCAAAATTTCTCTATGAAATCAATTATGGACTCATATCATCGACAGTAACACAAAAGTGTCAACCCATTTCATGACTATTTTCTCATCACTGAATGCCAAAGAAATCTTTCCATTTTTAATCTATTTGGATATCTCCCCAACATTTCCACCACATCACCCAAATTGAAACCACCTTCCGAAGAACCAAGGCAATTCAGCTGTATAAAATAATCATTCCTAATTTCCCATTGCTTTGTTGAAAAACTCACTCTGAATTATTATTAACTTAAGTCAACAATAGCCAATACACTAGATAAATACGATAAGAAAGTTGGAATATTGAATAGGGTGCCTTGTGTCCAAGCAAGTTTTTGTAGGAATTGACAAAAATGACAAACCAAAATGCCATCATGTAGTAAGTCAAGCATCTTGACTGTGGTATTTTTGTCATTTTACTAAAAACTTACCCTTAACAAAAGCCAAGTCATCGGGAGCTTCTATTTCCACACAACATTCGACCTCATTTCACACACTCAGTCCTTTTTTTAATTACAATTTTGACCTACAATAAAACTACTACAATACCCTTATCTTCTCTATCCTAAAACCTAATCTTCTCCATCCCCTCCCATCGCAGCCTCCTCTCCCTGTTGTCTCTTCCCCTTTCACCACCTCTTATCATATGCTACCCTCTCCCCAGCCCCTATCATTCTTCTTCATTCTTTTCTTCCTCAATTTAGGGTTTAAAGATGCAGCAAGAATGGAGTGTTTTCTAAGATGCAGGTTTGAAGGTGCTATGAGGGTGGGGAAGGGGGCTGGGTCATGGTAGTGAAGGCTGGGGTGGCAGACATGAGAGGATGGTGGCTAAGGAACGGGCGACGATGGGAGGGAATGAGACTAGTGAGGGGACTACGATGTGTTTAGGGTTAAGGTTTGGAGGTGGTGGTTAGGGTTAGGGTTAGGATTTGAAGGTTGAAAAAGATGTGCACTAAGAATTTTTGATACGTGGAAATAGAAGCTCCCCAAATTGCCCCCACCCCACTAAATATGCACAATTGCAAGATATAAACCCTATTGGTCAACAACTTAGTACTCTTTATAGCCATTATTAAAAATTTATTCTCAAACAAGTTAAACTCTAAACTAAAAAGCAAGGAACATAATATAAAATAAAAAAACGAGCTCAGAAATCCTACTTACCACAATCCGTATCAAGAAATTTAGAAGAATCCTAAATATGCCAATTTCATATACAACAAACTGTGAATCATAATGTATATCAGAAAGAAAGAGTATGAGAGAAACCTGATACTTGAAGGTAACAAAAGACGAGATAATTGAGTTCGATGGACGAGATGGGGGTCATATTGTCGTAGAATCACCAAAAGCTGCAATGAAATTCTAGAGGATCATGCTATCGAGCTCAGAGGTCGAGACAAGATAATGAGAAAGAGAAGGATTACAGGGGACTTCGGATTCCTTGGGTAAATTGCAACCACAGCCCCGGATTTGTAAAATCACATCATTTTATAATTTTATTTATTTATTTATTTATTTATTTTTTGTCAAGGGAAAAAAGAAAATTTGGGGATGAAAAATTACATTCACCATGATAAGATGGTTACATGATTTTATTCAATCGTTAAAAATAAATATTTTTTCTTTATGTTCTAAACTAATCAAATTTAAGGGCTGTTTAGGAAGTAAAATTTTAGCCTAATTTAGGCTAAAATTCACAAAAAGACAAAACAGACTAAAATAGCCAAAAGATAAAATGTCACATCAAACCTATAATCATTTCATTTTTTCTTTCACAAACATCACATCTAACTACAAAAAAAATATAATTATCTTCCCAAATGCAAAAATTTTAGCCTACTAAAATAACCTACTAAAATAAAAACTTCCTAAACACCCACTAAATATGCAATAAGGTTTGTGGACAATGTTGCGCTCTAAAAGAATTTCTTTAATGGAGCATCTCTAGCAACCTCTTCATTTCACCAAAAACTCTACAATAGCAAGCTAAAGGCTTAAATTTCTTCTCTAGCAGCCTAGCTAATGTGAAGCTAAACTAACATTTTGTTACAGTACTTTGCTAGGAAAGACAAGGCACTGTGCACTAGCTTTTAATTTTTTTTTATCCTTTTTTTAATTCAAACTTTTGTTTCTAAGAATATTTTAATAGAAGATATCTAAAGTATAAGAATATTTTAATAAAAGATACCTAAAGTAGATAGCCTTAGTGGAGTGTATATTAAAAAAATGACTAGCTAAAATAGTAAAGTGAAATTTTGAATAGCTATTTTGACTATCCTTGCTAGAGATGCTCTTATTATAGGCTCGCCATATACACAAAATATTTGACTTTATTTGGAATACACAAGGATCACATTTTTATTCAGAAAAGTTCAGACATCCAAAGAATTCAAAACAGAGGTAGAAGGCTGTATGGTCACGATTGTTAGATGGTATGTTGACTTGACAAAGAAAATCCGCACTCGGTGTAATGCCAGATTATTTTATCAGCTAGAAGTCTTGGACAAAAGGAAATCTGGCTAATAATTTTCGCTTCGAAAATAACAAAAAGTTGGTTGAGTACATCTGTGTTTCATCCGCCAATTGCCTAGTCTTTGAAAATAACAAAAAAATTGATGGAGTACCTCTGTGTTCCATCTGCCAATTGCTTAGTCAATGAGGAAATCGACAGTTACATCCGCCATGTTATGCACTACAAGACTTATCACCCAAAAAGAAGATGAGTTGAGAATCCATTTTATCACACCAAATATAAATATATTTCCCACATCCCACTTTCTATTTGATTTCTAGCTGCAAAAGATCTCGACTTTCCCAAATAATACGCCACGTAAAAAAATGGATTTGATTCCAAAAGGGCTTGAAAGAAATAACAGTATGGGAATTTCTACTCATTTTTTTAGTAATAACAAAGAGAGCTACTGCATTTTAGCAAATTTTTTATTATGTTTAATGCGTTTTCTCATGTGTCACGTCATATAGTTTGTCTCATTAGCTTTTAAGTAGGTGTTTGCCATAGCTTAAAAAGGACAAAAAGTCAAAAAGTCACTGAAAAAGAAAAAAAGTTAACACTATTCACGTTTTTGGGCGGAAAAAAAAAGGAATCTAAGATAGAGGGGAAAAAGACATAAAGGTCCTTCATTTTGTCCTTTTCTTTGAGAAAACACAAATTGACAGCTAGGGATTTGGAAGAATACACCTCAAAATTATTCGGCTTCTCCCCTCAACAATTCCTCTCCATCTTCACACACACGCGTGAACATTTCTCCTTTAAGGCGTTGACAGTCTCATGGTCACACTGTCAACTACCAGAGCTCCATTACAACCTCTCCTTACAGCATCACGTAAGCCATCCAGCCATGCGAGCGCATCAAACCAGTAGCGGACGGAAAGGAGCTACCGGTATCCAAATATACACCACCGCTGACCAGATCTTCACCATTTCAGCTTGTACCCCCCACAGTAGAAGGTAACATGTCTTACACTCCAATAATTTTGCCAACGTCTACAAAATCGTACGTTTCCCCAATTTGCAGAAATTGTTTACCTTTGTTTTCGGTTCCACATTTTGGGTATTGCCATTGGCAGGTGTAACAAAATTGTTTGCATTGTTATGGCTTGTACATTTTTTTTTTCATTTCTTACTGTCTCTGTTTTGTTGTGTCTCCGCTTACCCCCTGCTTTGTTGGTTTGATTGATGATTTTTACAACTATGTAAATTGTGTAGGTTTATAAGTTCACATGAGTTTGAAAACACGAAGAACAAGTCATAGTTTATTTTGCAGTTGAGGATTTTGTGAGGGAGTTGGGTTCTGTTTACATACCACAGAAAATTTGAGAAGTTTGTTTTAATTTTTTTAGCTATTTTACATTTCCCGCATGACTGCAGTGATTTGTGTTGGTAAAACAAATTTGTTAATTGTGATTTACGATACGAACAATTACAAACTAAAATATGCAAGAAAATAAAGAGTTTCATTTTGTTTGTGCATCTTCAAAACAAGTGTGTGCTTAACATTACCAATGGAAATGTTTTTATTATCTTCAATTACGATCTCCCTTGCAAAAAACCAATGTACTGATACGGTCTTTATTTCTTAATTTAAGAACACAACTTTATTGTTTTTGTTTTTTACTGCTACTGTCTTACTTCTTCCTAGTCTTTAGCTAGGGTATCCTACAATGTGCTTGGAAAATCAATAGCTTAGAAGGCCTAGTCTGTCCCATTTTGGTACATGAACTGTGCAGGAAATGCAATAGATTAGATTAATGACATCATTAATTCATACAACATATCACAAATGAGAATTTGAATTGTGAGTTTCATATGAAATGCATGGGAATTGGACACGTAATGCATTCCAATTTTTAACAAAGTAGTGGTCCAAGAATGCCAGTTTGCTTGTCAAACCATTTTTAGTTTCTTACCTCTTACTGCTTGGTTAATTTTGTTTATTACAAAAACGGTTACGCTCTACTTAAACCACGTGATAACATGCTTGCTAATGGTTAGTAATTACCATTTACCTACAAAATGTATTGGAACATTAAAATGTAACTTCTCCAAACACTAGGTCCATAAAGTAGGTCCACACAATGCCATAATTTTGTAACGATAACTTGTAAACCATGTCCGTGGTATGCCATTTCACTGTTTACATGTATGGTTGTTCCCAACACTAACCATGGCTTCGTTTCTGTCCTCTGTCACGTCAGTGCATACATCGTTCTTCTATGCCTGTGGCTTTGAGATGTGTATTGTGAAGATTTGAAGATCTTTAAGAAATCCAGGTCGTGCCTACTACCAATGCCCTCGTGCAGTGGTGAGTATTCACATGCACAAGTGTATTTACATGTTTTAGAACTACACTAATACATGTGTCTATTCAGCCATGTTGTTCTTAGATTGGCTGGTGTGACGAATATGGCCAAACATCCGTACCTAACACTCAACATTCAGTTAAAAACATGGTCTTGTATGTTGTCGTTGTAATTTTGTTGTTTAGTACTTGATTTGCTTCGGTTCGTAGGTTGTATGTATTTGCTACGTGATACTTTATTTCTTTTCCAACTTAGTAGAATGTGTAGTATGCTATTTTCTTACGATGACAATGCAATCTTCTCTTGTTTGCTCAGCTGTTATTTGCTTGTCCTTCATGTTCCCATGTTGTGAATGTGCATGTTATGTTTTACATTATTTTTTGCACATATGCCACAATTATTGCTCCGATGTTGTAGCCATATGGATCAATCCCGAACCCTATCTACGCCATCAAAAAATTTGCGTAAGCGGGGTTGTAGTTAGCCTCACCCATATTCTGCATATGTGCACAAAGCAATTTGGGACTTGGACGCAATCAGGCTGTTCTTGGAACTTGTTGTGAAGGAGTTGGAATCCGGTTACAAGGGTTGTGTCCATGCGATGACAATGCACGACTACAGGGCTGTGTCCAAGGCCTTCTAAGAGCATATGGGTAGGTTCCATGAGGTGAAGCAACTCCAAAACAAGTACAACTTGTTGAAAAAGAACTGGCAGTCGTGGGCACACCTTATGGACACAAGGCACGGCCCAACTGACTTAAGTTGCAACGGAGAAATTGGGTTGATACAAGCATCAGATGAATGGTGGGCCAAATATGAGAAGATAATGTTTCCAAGTCTTGTTATTTTCTTAGAAGCACTATTCCATGTCAAATTATCTACACTTCAGGTTGAATCATGAACTATTATTATACCATAGGAAAAATGTTCATACAACTAGGGATTTTTTTAATTTTTTTTAAGAAGTTTTTAATGTTTATAAAATGTTCATTGGTACTAGTTCAAAGATGCAACATGTATACTCTTCATTTTGATGTTGTTAGGTGTTTGGATGTAGCCCAATTTTAATTTATTATATAATTATTAGTTAACAATTTCATGTAGTTGGAGATTAAGATACATAGTACCATAACTTATACATTATAAATGTTCATCGACCATGAATGTTTTACCCCTCTGTTTAGGAAACAGGATGCCACTCTATATGGGGAAATATGGTAAAGGTAGATTGACATTGCTTTGTCTAACCATGACTTGTCTAATCATCAAAGGTTTAAAAAAAAAAAAAGAAGGATAGGAGCAACGAGTACTTTAAACCTGGAATTCTTAAGAAGTGAAAATGGCTTCAGCTATAGGTATAAAACCTTATTGTTAATTTCGCAGAAGCTGTGATGAGCCCATCAATAATATAAAGTCTTAGAATCTAGTTTATTGAATTGAGATTTTAGTATTCTTGGGATATTTTCCAAACTAGAAAGCTCTTATTTCTAAACAACTGCACTTTATTTGTATAATATTTACTGAACTCTTTTGACTTTGGGAGATATATATATCGCAACATGATCCCTAGATTTTATTTATTTGTTTGTTTGTTTAATTGGTGATGTTCTTGTAATTTTTTTGTTAATTCCAGAGTATAGTGATTCAAATGATTCTATAGCAACCTGTTTGCCCTAATTTCACCAATTTAACATCTACTATTGCTTAACGGTATTTGTACTTTATGTATGGTGAACCTGCAATCAGAAACAACTATTACTTTCATATTGATGCTTCGAAGTTTGACAACAAAATATTGGTTGCCTTCACTAACCAAATTTAGAGACCATAATAGTGCTCATTGGGCATTGTTTTCTTTTACCATAATAATATGAAATAAAAAAAAGTAACATTTTGTTCTTAAAGAAGAAAATAAACTGGAGCTGTTTTACGCAACATTTTCAAGTCTGAACTTGACTAGGCAATTGGATCAAAATCATTGTTTGGTTAGCCTTTTCAATAAAAGGCCTTAAGGTCTGATATTGGCAACATCAAAGTTTTCGGCATGCAGTTTGAAGTGTTCATTTTTTCTTGTTTATAGAATATTTGTAATTCCATCCGTAAGGGGACCAGAGCATGCTATAGTGACAAATATCTTCTTTGTAGATGCAATTCAAAACTATCAGATCAAAAGCTCAGTGTGCAATTTGAATGAAATAGATTTTGAAATTCAAATTAGTTTTACATGAGTTTCAAACTTGAATTTAGATTATTATTGGTATTTGATTAGTGACATTATTGTTTGGTGCTAAAATCTGTTAGGTGAGCCAATAGTTGGATCTTTCAACTCTTTCTTCCTCCGTCATGGTTAGTCTTTAGACAAGGGCTATTTCTTACACTTGTATATGCTTGTTGTTAAGGGATATAAATTATTTGTTTTGAATCCAGCCAATAAGTTGGCTTACATAGTGGATAAACTTGTTCAACTCTGTCTACTAACTACAATGTAACAATATATGATATATCCATTAATATTTTCCCCCTCTAGTATTATTAATACTTCCATGTGTGTATTTGTTTTTTTTTTTCTTCAGATTGACAAGAATGTTGTCAAGTTCAAAATGAAGTCATTGGAGCACGTGGAACTTATGCGAAGAGTGTACGAAGGTGCCACGGCAACAAGGAAATTTTGCATGGACACCCGACGTTGATTTCGACTCGATCCCAATAGATGACGTGTCTTCCCCTATGGATGAAGAAGATTACGCAGACAACAGTGGGCCGCCACCTTTCCAACCTGCCGCCAACAGTGTGGACATAGTTGAAGACTATGACGCGTCAGTGGAATAGACTCCTATGGCTGGACTGACGAAACAAAAATTCGGAGGCACCAATCAGGGGCAGCGAAAAAAAGAGTAGAGCGAGAGAGCTTCAAAGTTAGCGAGTAGCATGGAAAACCTTGTGTTGTCAGTGAAATCACAATAACGTGAGGTCCGAGTGCATCATAATTACGGAAATTCGACGTAGGAGGTGATTGGCAAGTGCCTGGAAAGGTTATACTTCCTGCACGGTGTTGGCCTGGAAGATCCGCTCATACCTTTCACTCTTTCACTAATGGATAACCCGGCAAATCAAGCCATATTGTTGCAGCTTCTAACGGATGATGCGGTAATTAGTGGGCTGCAAATCAAGCAGTCCCAGATTTTGGGAGGCCCATTTGACCCAACGCATGGATCCAGAATGGAGGGCTGGTGTTGAGGAGTTGTTCCATCTCATAGTTGCTGTAGTTTTAAAAAACCTCAAACAGAAATTATGCTGAATTTTTTTTTTGTTAATTCTTTTTTTTTTTCCTCCCTAAATTGTTCGACGTTCACGAATATTTTCGTTTTGTTATTGGATTTCGATTAATAGTATGCATGTTTATATTTTAACTTTCCTACCAAATCATACAGAAACCATATTTCTCCATTGAAGTTGTTGACAATTTCGCCGGGAAAAAATAAATTATGTTTTACGTTTAAACAAAAGGTTAATGACACACGAAGTAAACCTATTTTGTGAAATAAATTTCAAAAACACAATCAATTTTTTTTTTTTCAAAAAAACACAACAAGTTAAAAAACTCAATTACAACTTTTTTTTCTCACTGTGTGATTAGAATGGATTGTCAAAAAACACAATCGGTTTAAAAATATAATCATTATGTGATCAAAACAGAATGTAAAAAACTACAATCACAGTTTCTATGATGACCTAATTTTTTTTTTTCAAATTAGTCGGTGCATAAATTAATTTAGCAAATTTTCCAATTTGGACTGTTGTGTAAATTCTGTGTGAAAACAGTAAGGTTTTGTTTTTTTTAAAAATAGTTTCCATTCGCAGAAAAGATTTGAAATTTTATAATTTAGTGATGAATTTTTATTTTATGAAAATTCATGGACTGATTAGTGTTCAGTTTAATTTGTAACAGAATTTGAAAATGAGTTTTGGGTGTTTGGACCATGAGTTGAGATAAATTTGTTATAACAATTTTGGTATATAATTGGACTATGTCTGACCTATGGGTGAGATTTTAATTCAAGTTCCATGACTTTGATTCAATTTTAATTATTTGTTTGTTTTTGACTCATGTGTAACTGTTTAGTCTTTTTTAATTATGTGATTGGTAGTGACTAGCTTGGGGGTTGTTATTATTTATTATATAGGATTATAATATATATGCGCAAGTTGAATTTATGGTGTGTACGATATGGTGTAATAAATTATATATTATTGTAGTGAATGAAAATGTGTATATTTCGAAGTGAACAAAATATTATATTTTGTGGTGAGAAAAATTATATCTTTTCATAATTTATGTAAAAAAAAATTGGATATATTAGTACAAAAATTAGATTGTATTATTTTGAGAATTCAAATCCTTGGCAAGGCAACCCACGTGAGGTTTCCATGTTATTGTCCTTGCCCATCTTTTGCTTCATTTTTGCTTTTTTTTTTTGGCAAAGGGCTTCTTTCCCTCACTCTCCCTATTTCTTCCCCCATTCTTGGTCACCCTTTGAGCTTCGTATAGGTAACATGGTGGATGAAGCCAGTCCTAGTAACATCTACGGAAATGTACTGTTACAGGAAGCAATCGATGAAATTGTGAGGGAAATGGTGTTAGAAACTTATCACAATTTGGTAGAAGCGTGGAACATTGCGGCAACGTATTATTACAACAATTACTACAAAGTCTCGCAAAATACATCAATCTTGTCGGGACGATTATGGATGTACGAGTTGTTTAATGGCCACCCGAGCCGGTTTCAAGATGCCGTCACTATGCCTTGAGTAGTGTTCTTGTTGTTGTGCAGCGTTTTGCACGATTTTGGAATGATAGTGCCGTAACGGGAGCATGGGGTGCCGCTCAAAGAGAAGGTAACAATTTTCATTTCTGTTTTGTAGGGAATTTTATGGAGAAATTTGCAAGAACGGTTCCAACACTCAAAGGAGACATTATCACGATATTTCCACGAGATTTTACGAGTTATGGTACCATTTACGTCAATTCATAGTAGGAGTCTTGAGTCGGATCAAGTCCAACAAGGGGGCCATCCACATTTACGGTCCAAGCGGCAGTACCACCCATTTAAGGTGACGCCGTGTAAAAATTTTTGTGCGACAAAGTCATTCATAACATATGCAATAGAACAGTTACATTTTGCAATTTGTACTTGATTAGGATTGCATTGGTGCACTGGACGGCACACACGTGATGGCCCGTGTCTCCAACGAATATACCTCTTCATACTATGGTCAGAAAGGCGTGCCAACGTAAAATATTATTGTCATTTTTTGACTTTGATTTGTGCTTCACATTTGTGTCCGCTGGTTGGGATGAGAGCACGCATGATGGCAGGGTGTTGCATTATGTCACAACCGAGCCTAAACATCGATTCCCACACCCTGCGCCAGGTAACAAATTCCCGCTTCATAATGAACTTGAAAAAATGTAAAAAAATATTCATAGAAGTGATTATAACAGAAGGTGTTTTGGTACAATAAAAACTAGATTATATCGATTTTCAAATAAGAACTACAAAAATGTAAGAGTACATGGTAACAACAAAAAAAATTAGGGGGTAAACAAGTACGAACAATACGGTAGCGTTTAGTAATGTTTACATTTTTGGTTTATGTTTACAAATATTTTATAAACGGGCTTTTATTTATTTTTAGAAAAACATAAATAATAAACGCGTTTGGTTTGAACAAAATGTTTGAAATTTTTTGAAAACATAAACTAAAAAACATGTTTGTTAAGGCCTAAATTTTTTATTTTATTTTTTATTTTTGACAATGGGATCATACACACTGTAATACGCATCCATAATAACTATATTGATACAATACCAACCATAGATAAATTTAATAACCATATTAGTGTAATGTTCATAACAACTTACAAACCATAATAATATCATCTCAATTCTTCCACAAACCATAAAAAAACATCTTCCACAATCTATTATACGTATAAAAAATATTTCAATTGTTTCTAACAGATTCCCAAATTTGACTAGCAATTTGATTCCTTACATCAGGCATATGACGTAGTTGAGGTTGACTAATGTCTACGTCAATTGGTTGCTGAGAACTACTTCTTGCATGTGTCGAGCTACTACTACCACCTCCACTAGGCCCAGCATCTTCAACGATACGATCTGGGTTGGCCCATTCAGTGAACAATGTGTCACCTTGAGAATGTATCCTTATCTAGTTGCGTATTGTACAACATGGAATGGAGGGTGTATCTCTGCGTCTTAGTTGAATACGGAGGCATGTCTCTCAAAATTGAAAAACGAGCCTTCAAGACACCTAAGCATCACTTAATCACATTGCGCAGTGAGGAGTGTCGGTAATTGAACATTTTCTTCTTGTTTCTTGGTTGTCGACGTTGAGTACGAAATTCATTTAGATGGTACCTCTCACCATGGTATGGCGATAAAAAGCCAAGCACATTTGTATAACCCGAGTCGACAACATAGTATTTATCTGTTCAACATATATGTATCTATTATTATGGGTTAGCAAAAGAATATTCATTATAAATTAACAAAATGCCATAAAATACGTACCTGTTGATGGCATTAGAAATAAATTTGCTGGATCATGTACGTTTTCAATGAACACTTTTGAATCATCTGCAGTGCCCTTCCAACTAGCCAATACATACGTAAATCGCACATCAAATGAGCAAAGACACATTACATTTTGCGTTGTAACAGTATGCTTACCCCGATATGGTATTTGCTCTGATGCTGGCACCCTTGCAGATATGTGGGTACCATCAATTGCTCCAACACAATCCTATTTGACAAATGACTTTAATAATGCATGATATTTTACTAAAATTTATACTTCAAATATTCTGTTAGTGATTACCTTAAAAAAAGGGTAGAAGCGTGGATTATGTCGAATTTCTGCAAGCACCTCATCAAAATCTAGAGGCCTTATAACTTGTTTACCAAGCCTACACACTGCCTTCAAGACTCGGTTGAAGTATTTGGAGATGGTCTGGCCAAAATGTTGGAATCGCTCTTGGACAACACAATTCCGTTCGTTCTGACCAATTGTTAGCAAAAATATACAAACTTGCTCTTGGGCAGTTAGATAACGTGAGTGTTCTAGTTTACCATATACCTTAAATGCCTTGCACAAACTAATAAATACATCTGGTTCCATTCTAAATTTTTCCTTGGACCTTGTTTCATGGCCATTCAATATTTCTAATACGTAGTCATGTCCTTGTAATATGGACGTTCGGCATGGTCTAGGTTGAAGGTAAGTATTGCAATACTCATATATTGCTACACACTTCAGAAATTGTATATTTTCATCGTCATTGTCTGAGTCAAAACTCAAATGAAGAGCATGCATCGACTCCATATATATCATTGTGATATTGTGTTGACCCCTTAAAAACAAAAGTATTAGTGATAATGAAAATACATGAAAAAATGGTCACACAAGAATTTTTTTGTATTTTTAAATTTTTTTGAGTAGCAATAAAGGGGCTTTTCACACAAGTATATAGCCTAACAGAGAAGTGAAGATGAAAAGTAGTGATAGAAATTATTGGTTGAGAAATTATTCAACAATACTCTTATGGGATTCAACAAAAAAATTGAATGCAGTGATAGAAAGAAATTGATGTTTCCCATGCCATTATTTTTATTTTTATTACTACTAGCGACAAATATATATATATATATATATATATATATATATATATATATATTTTAATAAATATACCTTTGGACTTTTAAAAAAACAATGTCGACAATGCAGTGATATAAATATTTTTTTTATAGGAGAAGATCATACATATCTTTGGACTCTTTAAAAAACAAATGTAAATATGGTCATACATACCTTTTCCAATTGTTGACAATGCAGAAGCTTTGTTGGACTATTGATAAAAAATACTTGGAATGACTACCAACAAGCATTATATAGGAGAAGATCATTGAATATAACAATAGCATTCAAGTTGGGTTGTTTATGTTCAATACTTCAACTACCCATAAACTCTCATTGTAATAGCATTCAAGATAATTGAATATAGTTGTGGCATTCATTTAATATAGTAGTAGCATTCAAGTGCATTGCCAATAATTTTATATCTACCCATCAACTGACAATGTAATAGCATTCAAGATAATTGAATATAGCTATGGCATTCATTGAATATAGCTGTAGCATTCAAGTGCATTGTCAACAATTTTATATCTACCATCAAGAGCAATGTAATAGCATTCCAGTACAATATTAAAAACATGCTGCATACACCCAACTCTGTTTCCATAATAAATAATTCTGAAACAAATAAAATAAAATAAAAAGTACAATATACTACCAAATATAAAGTACATGCTGCATACACCCAACTCTGTTTCCATAATAACTTTGTTTCCATAATAACTCTATTTCCACAATACACTACCAAATATTATCCAACATTTTTGAAAACATGAAAACATCCATACGAACTAACATTTTTTAACTATCAAATATTATCCAACATTACTAATAAATTAAACAACACAAACACATGCCACACTAAGCTTGAACTCTCTGAGAATAACTTTCAAAGATTAAGGACCCAATCCCTCATCCTACTAGCAGGCATATCAACAAATACCTCCCTTATTATGGGATCCGATGCAAGCTTGTTCACAGCTTTAGTGTAAGTAGGTGCAGGAATTTCCTCCATAGCATGCAATAGTGCCATACACTCTTTCAGTAGTAAATGTGAAGCAGTAGAACCACCTTCAATTGAACCACTGTCATCGCCAACATTAGTAACTGAAGCACTTGTCAATCACTTTTTATTTCTTTGAGTGCTTCAGAAATATTAGGTTGAAAAGAGCTCCTCTTCTTACTCTTTTTACCTATCATTTTGCTCTTGCCCTTGTTCTTGCCTTGGCCATCTTCATTGTCATTATCACTATCAATTTGCAATGCATTTAAGTCCTCATTCTTTACCTTAAATTCATGATCAGAGCTAGCACTACTTTCAGAAGGTGATTTGGTGAAAGGGTGAGCTAGTTTACCAGTTACGGATGTGTCTCCTAAAATATGAGACCATTCATGGTAGTAAACCATCATTTTCTTCCTGAACCTCTTTACATGGCTATTAACCTACAAACCAATGAATTTCAGGTTAACATGAAGAATTCCCCAATCAAATGTAGCAAACAAAATGCAAAAAGTTAATTAAACCTTGTAAAGGGCTTCCCAAACGTCATCTGGTGCAGTGATAGTAAACCGCTGGCTATCCCAACCAACACCAGTATGCTTCAGTAATCCTGTAAATTGGTTGAACATAATATGCAGTTGATTGTATTTGTTCCGAAGCTGGTGTGCGTTATACTGGTATTGGGTTTTTGCATTCATTTGATCTCTCAACCTGTTCCAAGCTTGTTTAGTGAATGTCCCAGTTATTTTACTACTCTTGGTTTTCACCTCCTCATCCATGAGGGTAATGAAAAGAGCCTCAATTGCCTGAGGCCATGGACCACTGTTTCGTCTACCAACTTCAACAACATCATCATCATCAATGGAGAGATCATTGTGTACTGTTGTTGCCATTGCCTAAAGATGTATATTTATTCATAGATAAATATTTTTCAAAAAAATGTAAGTCAAATAAAATGAAGAGGCATTGAAGAACAAGCACCAGTTACTTGAAAAGGCCTAAATATGTATATTTATTCATAGATAAAATGAAGAAGATCACATCACCATAAATTGAAGCGGCCTAAATATTTATTCAAAACAAATGAAGAGACCTAAATATGTATATTTATTCATCGATAAATTCAAACAAGAGGCATTGAAGAACAAGCACCAGGCAACAATATAGAGGCCTAACAGTTATAATATCATTAAACAAGAGGCATTGAAGAGGCATTGAAGAACAAGAGGCCTAACAGTTATAATATCATTACAATGAAGAATATCATTAACATATCATTAAAATGAGCTTCAGGAAACAATATCTTTTAAATCCTTATCATGTACTCCAAATTTAAAATGAAGAACAAAATCTGCAGATTAACATATCTTTTAAATCCAAATTAGTAAAAAGGCAACAATATCATTAAAATGAAGAAGATCAGCAGATTTAAAATGAAAAATAACAGATATATGTTCTTAAAAAAAATGTAGCACAGATCTACAAACAACCATGGCAGAACAGATTTGTGGTTCAGAAATTTTACAGAACAGATTTGCAGAATAGAGAAAAAGAGACTGACCTGAGACTGAGATCAATGTGGTTCGAAAATTTTGCAAAAGATCTGCAGAATAGATTTGTTGTTTTAGAAAAAAAAAAAAAAAAACCACCATGGCAGCTTGGTGAAACACAGAGAAAATAAAAAAGAGATAGGAGAGAGGGAGAGAGAGATAGAGAGCAAGAGAGAGAGAGAAAAGAGAGACCTGAGATCAATTTGTTGACAGATCTACAAAGATCTGCATGTTTGCAATATAATGTTTTCGAAAAGAAAAAAAAAATTTGAAGGTCGGTGAACATAGAGAACAAGCTTAGTGAACACAGAGAAGAGAGGGGAGACAGAGAGAGAAGAGAGGGGGGAGAGAGAGAAAAGAGAAAGGAGAGAGAGAGAGAGAGAGAGAGAGACAAGAGAGACACCGATCTGATTTCTGAAGTTTCAGTCAACATAAATGGAGTAGAGGAAAATGAGATACAACTTTTATTTTACCGTTGGGAGAAAATAAATTCAATTCGGGTGCTCTGAAGATTTGAACCAGGGTCATAATGCTGATAACTACAATGCCAAATTTATAAACCAATGAAAACACCTTTTTTCAGTTTACATTTTTTGGGTCAAATTTTTAAACTGAGAACTAGTATTATAAATCAAAAATTTACCAAACAAGTTTTTAGCACAATTTTTAAAATTTCTGTAAATATAAACTGAAAACTGAAAACAAAATAGTTACCAAAAAAACCCTACATGTTTTTTTTTTGGTCTCACATACGATTTAAAGTTCGAAATTGCCAAAGAATCTCATCATTAAACTAATAGAATATTTTTGTGGTTTGAAGGGTTACTATCATTTTTTTTAATTCAATTATGAGCATAAGTTAGTAAACAAGAGTTCATTTGTCATATATGAAGGCCAAAAGTATAAACGAAAGTAAAAAAGTCGTTATGCGATTTTAATAAAATACCATTTGATATTAATAAGTTATATTGTTCGACATATACAAGAAAATACTACTTGGTCGATAGCGAGTACAGCAACACGACATGATATCTAGCCTTGTACTAGGGGTATCGATATCACCAAAATGCCCATCGCAACCGAATACCACAGAACGAGTACGAACTATTCAATAAGGCACATTCGTCCTTGCGTAGTTGTATCGAGCGAACATTCAGTGTTTAGAAGTCGAGATGCGGGGCTTTACGAAACATGCCGAAGATAAAAATTTTCGATCAAGTGCCCTTCGTATGTGCGTCGATGGCTTTACATAACTTCATACGCCGGAACAGTCAATTTGACGCGATCACACAGAATATCCTAGACAACGACGAGTACATTGTGCTGCGAATGCCCGACCACCCAGAATACACCCAAGTTGCTGATATCATGGAGCCAGGGAACTCAAATCCCCATACAGCAACTGTAAGAACGAATATTACATACGCACTGCAACAGCAACTGCATGGTTAAGGGCGACACATTTGTTGCTGTGACGGGTGTTATATTCGCTATATGTTGTGTAACACTGATGTATGTTGTGTGATACTGATGTATGTTGTTGAAACAAATTGTATCATTATATCATTAATTAGAAAGAAATAATTTGTTGTACCAAATTCGCAATAATCAAAAATAATATTGTAATAATCAACAAAATTTAATTTCGTACGCACTTTAGATTTAATACATTGTAATTGTATTTTAAAATTTCTTACATAATAAAAAAAAAAGAGAGAATATTTGCACAAGCTCACGGGTGAAAAGATAAAGTAAAAGCAAAATTTGTAGCCAAAAAGTGAATTGAACAAGCACAAGTTAAAGTACACCATTTTGTTTTGTTTTTGTTTTTGTTTTTGTTTTTTTTTTTTCAATCATCAACAGAACAACACATGTGAACAGAAAAAAGGTTTTTTTTCTTTAAAAAAATTATATATATCTCCTCGCGTATCCCTACCTAACCACGTAATGAAAAAGCAAACCGTACTAACTTTCACGTTGGCGACGGTAAGCAAGCATAGGGTTATTATGTTAATTTTGGTATTTATTATAATATTATAATGTATATTTTTTCATAAAAAATTAAAAAATTATTCAAAATAATCATTTTTTTTTCTATTTTTTTAGTCAAAAAATCAAAAAATATATTTATATAGATCATCCCAAATAATCCATAAATAAAACGTGAGGCTTGGTTTGACAACACGTTAAAAAAAATTCACCATATTTGTTTTTAGTTTTTTGAAAATACTTTTTAGAAAATTCTACTTTCTTATTTTTATATATTTTTTTGTTTTTACTAAATTTTAAAAATATTTTTAGCTAATTTTTTAATTTTTAGACACACCTAACATAAATATATTTAAAAAATATAATTTTCGTGAAAAAAATCTTTAAAAAATTCACTGAACACCAAAAATACAAAAAAATATAAAAATTCAGTATATTTTTCATATTTATTAATTTTTTAAAATATTTTACTTTTTAGATACATCTAAGTAAGGTGTATTTAAAAAAATATAAAAAATGTTTAAAATTTTAAAAATATTCACTAAAAACAAAAAAAAAAACACGAAAAACAAAAAACTCAATTTTCAAAAAAATGAATTCAGAAAACTAAAACCAAACACACTAAGTTTTTTATTTTTATTTTTTTGTGATTTCTTTTTTTTTTTTGAAAAATTTTATTTTGTCAATAGGTCTTGTGTAGAAGAATTTAAAAATTAAAAAATCTTAAATAGGTTCATTGAAGAAAAAAAAATCAAAACAAATTTGACTTTTTGAATTTTTTTTTTTAGTCTTTGGTGATTTTTTAAAAAAATTTATTTTCATTTTTACTTTTTTAATTCCTATTAGAGTACGTGTCACTTTAGTAATTTTTTAATTTTTTTATAAAAAGATATATATAAAAATAATATAATAATTTATAATGATATTTGTACGGGAAAGAAATAAACCTTCTCGTATAATTCTGTTGATCAAGTCTGCGCTCCTCCAAACGTCGTCACTTTACTCCCTGAAAACACAAACGTGAGCTAGCCGGCGGGTGTGTGCCGGAAACCCCTCTGATGCTTAAGTCAGCAAAATAGACAAGTAGACAGAAAGCTCTGTGTATCAAAGTTGTGTGTTACCTCTCCATAGGTGATGTTTGTGAGCTTTTATAGGTTCCGTGTGGCACAATCCAAGTAGGACTCTTACTCCTCCATGTAGAGTCCTCCTAGGATTCATACTCCTGAAAGATAATGCTTATCCTTCAACACCCCCCTCACTGCTTAAACCAAGTGAGATGGTTTTTACCATGGCCGAACTCCAATATGACCGAAGTAATCATGATCACGCCGAGCCACAGAGTAGACCGAACTATTGTTAGTTCGGTTCTACCTTTAATGTTCTTACCCCAGTTCCTCCTGTGTCAACAGTGTTAAGTCTAAACCGATCTAACTTCTAGCAAGGCTTTTAGACCAAACTAACCATACTGCGCCTTAACCGATATAAGATTTAGTATGGTGACCGGACTAACCTCTTTGGGACCGGAGTAACTTTAACGGCTTTTTTACTCATCCCTTCGCCCTAAGGCCCACAACGGCCTATTTACATAGCTCAGCCCAATTTCCATATAAATTACCCTCTCAATTGCCCCTTAATTCCATCTGCATAGCATGATAGGGATTACTTGTTTAACCAGCCGGGCTAAGGTTTTTAAGCCTTTTCAGCTGAGCTTAAAACCCTTTAGCTTTTCCAACCGAGCTCAAGCCCTTTAGCTTTTCCAGCCGAGCTAAAATCTTTTAGCCTATCCAGCCAAGCTCATTCTACACCGGGCTCTGCTTGTCCGGTCAAAACGTCTTTTCAATCACAGCAACTGAATCGTTTCTCCTTCTCATGACACGTGGCACGCCCTTATTGGCCTATTGCAGCTGTTACGCCGCCTTCGTACTTCACATAATTTGAACAGTTCCCGTCTTTTGCCCTTTCTTTTTCCACAAAACAACCCTTTGTTTCTGAATCACTTACACCATTCACTCTTTCTTCTCTCCTTTTGCCTCCATTGTTCTCCACCCTTTGCAACTGTGAAGCTCGTGCTCGCTTATATTTTCTACTTCCATTTCCTTCTCTTTACCTGGTAAGTTTTTCAAACCTGTTTTGCTTTTGTGGTTTTTGCATTTGCTTTCTTTCATTCTTGGCACACTGTTTCTGTTTTTGCAAAACATATTCTCTTGCTCTATCTTGCGTTTTCTATTCTAGGAAAAAACTTCATAAGAATCCCATAAACTTCATGAAGCTGTCTGTAGAACACTTAGTTTGATTCACAATTACCATATAACCGAACTAAAAAGTAATTTGTAGTCAATGTCACTCTATCAGACTACTTAACCGAACTAGCACTCCATGTTGGTACCAGTAGTTTCAATAAGTCAAACCACTTCTTGATAGACCTTAGCCGAGGTATCCAACCGAACTAAGTCTGCACTTAGTATACTGGGAAACCTTAATTTCGACCGATCTAGGTCTTTGGGGCTAAACCAGCTTTCTTAGTTTTTAGACCGAACTCAGAAAGCTGCCTCTAGGCGCTCAACCGGTCTAACATTACCTACTAATCCATTCGAGCTACCAAGCACCTTGTTGAAACCAAGATAGAACCTGTAGTATCCACATAGCCGAAGTAGGACTCCTATTCTTGCTTTTATTTTGTAGCACGGTTCAATGATCTGTGCTTAACCCCTTTGTTTTCCACTTTGTAGACTTAGGTTGCCCAGGCACTCCACTGCGCGCTCAACCGAGCTACTGAGCACAATTTTGCGACCGAACTAAATTATCCATAACTTAAAAAATAAATGGGGAAGTATAGGTTTTTGGTAGAAATCCCTGGTGGCCTCACCGAATTCCGAAGGGATTACAACATCCCTGACGACGTCCAACTTATCCTGGCCGAACAAGATATCGTTCCATGGGAAAAAGAGGGCTATGTACCTTTCACCCTCCTATCAATAATAGAAACCGAACTAAGGTTCCCCGTTCAACCCTTGGTTTGTGAATTCCTAAGACAAACCAGAATATGCCCAACTCAACTTTCGACCAATTCTTACTGTATAATAATGGGAATAGCTGAACTAAACCGCCGAGCCGGTCTTAACCTCGGTCTAGCAGAAATATTCCACCAATACTCCATTGGCTCCAAAGATGACGGCTGGGTCTACTACCTTAGGATACGTTGTCGTAGAGAAAAAATAATAAAAGATACGCCGGATAAGGACTTAAACGATGACGATTTTTTCTGGCTATCTGGGAATTTTGAAGACCACCAAGCCCAGATCTCAGGTCGAAGTATAAACTGGAAAAAAGGAACACCTGGTATAATTACTTCGGTTTGTTCACATGCTTTGTTTTTATTTCGGTTACCTGCTCCTGAACCGAACTAACAGTTAGTCTTCTTAATGCAGATTCAGCCCATCTTCAATCTTTGTATAGTTACCCCAACCTGAACATACTTCGCGCCGCACTACGTTTTCCAGAAAGAAGTTGGGCCAAACTTCTTAATTTTGAGCCGACATACCGTTACAGCGGTCGTCGAAAAGCCAGAGTAACAGACTTTCTGCTTGAGGACGCCCCCGAATCAGACCCAACCTTGCCACAAATTAGACTAATCCCACTGACCGCTGAAGAAGAGATGGCCAAGAGAAATAGAGTCAGGGCCCTCTTGACCGAAACCAACAGACCCAAAGTACCGCCACCAAGCCAAACGCAACAGGCCGTTGTGGCCCTTCCTTCTCAACAGCCTTCTTCATCACGCCTATCCAAGCGCGCCTAGTCTACCCCAACCTAGCAGCATCTAGCGGATGAGGACGAAACCACCCCTCCACCGAGCTACCCACCAATTCCACAACCGGAGCCTTCTGACCAGGCGGGCTCCTCCAAGTGGGCACCGAAGTTGAAATTTCAGAACCGAGATATCTAAGATACTGATTTGGTGGTTGCTGAGAAGGATCACTTGATGGCATTCAACCTTGCCAAGAGTGTTTGCCTTCCAGCAGACATGGAACACCACCAGAACCTGACCGAGCTAAGGGCCATCCGATCAGCCACCAAATCCATGATCTTGGTAAGATGCCCCTTGTCTCTCAAATTTTTCAAACTTTCAGTTCGGTTTTGTCGTTGATTTCTTTCCATTCATTTCAGTCTCTTCAGAAGAGCCAAATTGCCCATCAAAAGGTATTAGAGCTCAAGAAAACAGCTAGGCAGGCCATGGCAGAGGTGGAAAAAAGAACAACCGAACTGAAGGAATCACAACAAAAAACGACCGAGCTAATGGCTAAGGTAGTTCGTCTAACCGGACTAGTTACCTCGGCTGAAGCTGACAAACAGAAGGCGTTGACCGTGATGAAAGACAAGTACCTTCGTGAGCTAGTCAAGCTCGAAGGGAAAAAGGACGCTGAAATCGCTGAACTGAAGAAGAAGGTGGATGGTGCCAACGCCGAAGGTTTCAAGGAGGCGGAGGGCCTCTATATTCCACAATGTGAGGGAGCGAAGGACTTATTTTTCAAGTGCGGCTGGAAAAGTGCTGTGGAGCAGCTCGGTTGTGGGCCCGAAACCGAGGTCTACAATGCTCCTTAGTATTTCATTCCGGCCTCACTAGCGGAGTATGCTGCTTCTGTCCAACAACAATTTTTGCAGAGTTCAGATGATGAAGATAAAGAAAATGAGCCAACTGTTACTCCGATAGTCAACGAGCAAGGCAACGATCAATCAGCTCGGTTGGAGCCAACGATTGAAGACCTAACTGTTGAGCCGTCGACTGACACCGTGCGGCCAGTTGCTACTGAGACTGATCTTCCATCTGCAACCGGTGTTCAGGTTGATATTGAAGCCGATCTTGAAGACCTTTTTAATTGATTCTGTATTTTTTCTTTTTCTTCTTTTTGCTTCGACTTGTAATCGGGCTGGGAGCCCCTCCCTTGTAATCGCTTTGAACTTGATTAATGAGAATCATCTTCTTTTGTGCTAATTGTTATTCCGGTTTGATCTGTATGCTTGTACCTGTAATGACTTTTTAATGACTTCTATTGCTCCAACTGTAATCTTGGTTTACTTTCCTGTTTGAGCATGCTTTCTAGCTGCAACTTGAACGAAACACAATATTTTTCAGCCGAGATACTTTATTCTGGTCTTAGCTGAGCAATCTGACTGAGCTTACTAGCCAACCACTCTTTAGCCGATATATGTACTTTGGCTGAAGAGTACCAAGAGTGGTTTAATCCAGTCAACCATTCTTCAGCCTATACCCTTACTTTGGCTAAAGAGTAATAAGAGTTTAATCCAGCGAACCACTCTTTAGCCGATGTTCTTACTTCGGCTAAAGAGTACTAAGAGTTGGTTTATTCCTGCCAACCACTCTTTTAGCCGATGTCATTACTTTGGCTTAAGAGTACTAAGAGTTGGTTTAATCCAGCCAACCACTCTTTTAGCCGATGTCCTTACTTCGGCTTAAGAGTACTAAGAGTTGGTTTGATCCAGCCAACCACTCTTTTAGCCAATGTCCTTACTTCGGCTAAAGAGTACTAAGAGTTGGTTTAATCCAGCCAACCACTTTTTAGCCGATGTTCTTACTTCGGTCAACCACTCTTTAGCCGATGTCCTTACTTTGGCTAAAGAGTACCAAGTATTGGTTTAATCCAGCCAACCTCTAGATTGGTTTTTCCAACCAATCTAAAGTAAAGTGTTTGGTTATTCTGACCAAACGTTTTGCAGCCTGGATCCTTATCCTGGGCTTAGGAAGGGTGTTGGTTTTTCCGGCCAACCTTTAGATTGGTTTTTCTAACCAACCTAAAGTAAAGTGTTTGGTTATTCCGACCAAACGTCCTGCAGCCTTTATCCTGGGCTTAGGAATGGTGTTGGTTTTTCCGACCAACCTTTAGATTGGTTTTTCCAGCCAACCTAAAGTAAAGTGTTTAGTTATTCCGACCAAACGTCCTGCAGCCTTTATCCTGGGCTTAGGAAGGGTATTGGTTTTTCCAGCCAACCTTTAGATTGGTTTTTCCAGCCAACCTAAAATAAAGTGTTTGGTTATTTCGACCAAACGTCCTGCAGCCTGGACCCTTATCCTGAGCTTAGGAAGGGTGTTGGTTTAATCCAGCCAACCTCTAAGTTGGTTTTTCCAGCCAGCTTAGAATAAAATGTTTGCAATGTTCCTAACTTCACTAAAACTAACTTTTACAGAAAACAACTATGTTGAAAAGAATCGACTTGTTTTATTGAGGAAAGAAAAAATTACACATGTTTGAAAGAGGAAAGCTAAACATAAAATAACTTGAGATTGGCGGTGTTCCATGGCCTAGGGATTGCTTTGCCGTCCTTGTCTTCTAGGTGGTATGCCCCTTTGCCTGCTAACCCAACCACTTTGTAAGGACCTTCCCAATTAGGCCCTAGCTTGCCATCTCCTAGCACCAGGGTGTTTCCTATCACTTTGCGCAGCACCCAATCTCCGATAAAACTGGTATATTGGATATCCGGCTCGTATTTTAAAATCAAACGCCGAAATTGGCCTAGATCTCCGAGATCCATTTGCAAAATAATTCAAACTCCCCCAATTATTTTGGCTTATATAATTTCCCGCCTGCGCTTGCCTTTTTAGATTTTTAATCCTGGCCGCAGATCTAAGAGCGGATCTAGGAGCGGCGCTTGCCTTTTTCGATTTTTAATCCTGGCCGCAGATCTGGGCGCGGAGCGGAGACACTAGCCGACAACACGCCTCAAAATGCGGAAGGGAGCACCAATCGGGGGACGACACGTGGCGCGGGGGGAGCGTCCCAGGTAATATTAGTGGGACGTTCTTGGGCACCTATATAACTCACTCCCTAACTCTCTTCCACCAGTAAAGTTTTCAGAGAGTGACTTGCGTCATCCGAGAGAGTAAGTGACGTCATCGAGAGTGAGTTATGGCATCAATGCGACGTCGTTTTAGAATCCAAAACAAGAACATTTTCCTCACGTATGCCCAGTGTTCTATTCCTAAAGAGAGATTGTTAGAGAAAATTAGAGTGCTGTTCACCACCAGGGGTCCAAATTATGTGAGGGTTGCACATGAATTACATGAGGATGGGCAACCACATCTCCATGCTCTTGTCCAGTTCCCATACCGTTTTCAGACGCAGGATCAATGGTTCTTCGACGTTACACACGATCGAAATAGTCGCCATTTCCATCCAAATGTACAGGGAGCATACAACCATCAGAATGTACTGGAATACATCTCCAAACACGGGGATTACACGGAATGGGGCGAATTCCGTGAGAGGAGCCGCTGCGCTAACCAGAATAACAAAGACAATATATACCGGGATGCACTTGCAGCCGCCACTAAGGACGAAGCACTAGCAGTGGTACGAAATGGCGACCCAAAATGTTTCTGGTTAAATTATGACAAATTGTCATCAAATTATGACCGGATTTCATTTAATCCACCATTGCCGTATGTTCATCCATTTACAGACACAGTATGGGTTGTTCCAGCAGCAATATAGCAATGGGTTGCAGACAATATAACAGACGAAGCCCAAAGACCGCATAGGCCCAAAAGCATTATAATTGAAGGCCCATCTAGAATTGGGAAAACATGTTGGGCCCGGTCTTTGGGACCACATAATTATTATTCAGGCCACATCGACCTGAGGGACCACAAGAACGACGCTTTCTACAACATAATTGATGATGTGGCCCCACAATATTTGAAACATTGGCGCGAGTTTATTGGAGCGCAACGGGACTTTTTTTCAAATTGTAAATATGCCCGCCCAAAGAAAATAACGGGCGGGATTCCAAGTATTATATTATGCAACCCCGGAGAAGACTCCAGCTACAAAGAGTATTTGGAAAAACATGAACACGTCGGGCTCAAAGCGTGGACGATCCGAAATGCAGAATTCTACACACTCAACGAGCCCCTGTTCGCCAGAGCCAATCAAGAAGAGCCATCGTAATGCAAAGAAGAAGGCCCAACGCAGGAAGATATTCCACTTCCAATGTGGGTGTTCGTTATTCCACGTCAACGGATGTATCGAACCACATACATTGGAGAGAGAGGATGCTGTCAGGGGTCTTTTACGACACTTTGATGAACCCGATGTGGTTCAAAGCAATAGACCTCTCCAGACCGGGCAACGAGGGGGTCTACCAATTACAGCCAACCTCTAGATTGGTTTTTCCAGCCAATCTAAAGTAAAGTGTTTGGTTATTCTGACCAAACGTTTTGCAGCCTGGATCCTTATCCTGGGCTTAGGAAGGGTGTTGGTTTTTCCGGCCAACCTTTAGATTGGTTTTTCTAACCAACCTAAAGTAAAGTGTTTGGTTATTCCGACCAAACGTCCTGCAGCCTTTATCCTGGGCTTAGGAATGGTGTTGGTTTTTCCGACCAACCTTTAGATTGGTTTTTCCAGCCAACCTAAAGTAAAGTGTTTAGTTATTCCGACCAAACGTCCTGCAGCCTTTATCCTGGGCTTAGGAAGGGTATTGGTTTTTCCAGCCAACCTTTAGATTGGTTTTTCCAGCCAACCTAAAATAAAGTGTTTGGTTATTTCGACCAAATGTCCTGCAGCCTGGACTCTTATCCTGAGTTTAGGAAGGGTGTTGGTTTAATCCAGCCAACCTCTAAGTTGGTTTTTCCAGCCAGCTTAGAATAAAATGTTTGCAATGTTCCTAACTTCACTAAAACTAACTTTTACAGAAAACAACTATGTTGAAAAGAATCGACTTGTTTTATTGAGGAAAGAAAAAATTACACATGTTTGAAAGAGGAAAGCTAAACATAAAATAACTTGAGATTGGCGGTGTTCCATGGCCTAGGGATTGCTTTGCCGTCCTTGTCTTCTAGGTGGTATGCCCCTTTGCCTGCTAACCCAACCACTTTGTAAGGACCTTCCCAATTAGGCCCTAGCTTGCCATCTCCTAGCACCAGGGTGTTTCCTATCACTTTGCGCAGCACCCAATCTCCGATTTTGAATTGCCTTGGATGTACTATTTTGTTGTGTTTCCTGGATAACTCTTGTTGATATGAGGCAATGTGGACTAGTGCTCTTTCTCTTCTTTCTTCGGCGAGGTCGAGCTCCAATGCTATGGCTTCTCCATTCAAGTCTGGATCAAAATTTTAGCTTTGAATTGTGGGGAGGCTAACTTCCAGTGGGATTACTGCTTCCATACCGTAGGTTAAGGAGAATGGTGTTTCTCCTGTTGATCGTCGAGGTGTGGTGCGGTAAGCCCATAAAACATGAGGAAGTTCCTCTGCCCACTTGTCTTTTGCCTTCTCTAACCTTTTTTTCAGTCCATCCAAGACAACCTTGTTTGATGCTTCTGCTTGGCCATTTGCTTGAGGATATGCTGGTGTAGAATTGTAGAACTCTATCTTGTATTCTTCACAAAAGCTTCTAAAGATTTTGCCATCAAACTGGGTGCCGTTGTCTGATATGAAGGCTTTAGGTATGCCGAATCGAGTAATGATATTTTGCCAGACGAACTTCTTCACATCTTTTTCCTTGATCGATGCCAATGCTTCTGCTTCCACCCACTTTGTGAAGTAGTCTGTTGCTGCGAGAAAGAACTTCCTATTTCCGGGCGCTGTTGGAAGTGGTCCTACTATGTCTAAGCCCCACATTGCAAAGGGCCATGGGCTGGTCAATGGTAGGAGTTCTTTGGCCGGCTGATGTATTTGATGTGTGAACTTTTGACATTTCTCATACTTCTTCACATACTTCTCGGAGTCTGCTTGCATGTATGGCCACCAGTATCCTTGTGAAATGGCTCTGTAAGCTAATGATCTTCCTCCTTGGTGGCTTCCGCACACCCTCTCATGTATTTCGAACAAGAATGCTTCTACTTTACTGGGGTGGACACACTTTAGATAAGGTTCTGAGAAGGATTTTTTGTACAATACCATAGATGGGGAGAGCCAAAATCGCTGCGACTTTGCTCTAATTTTGTTGGCTTCTTTCTTTTCTTCCGGTAAGACGCCATCTTTTAAGAACAGTATGATGGGATCCATCCATGAGGGGCCTAGCTCGGCGCAACATACCTCTTCTGCTTCGGGGTCTTCAATGCTTGGTCTTGGTAAGTAGTCGATGAGCAACGGATGAGGGATGGAAGTATCTGCCATTGAAGCGAAGCCTGCTAGTTCGTCTGCTCTGCTGTTTTCCTCCCTGCCAATCTGTTCTATCCTCACTACTTCAAATTTCTTGATCTCTATTCTGACCAATTCTTGGTACTTGGCCATCCTATCATCCTTTGCTTCATGATCGCCATAAATTTGGTTTACCACCAGCTGTGAGTCGCTGTAGACCATTAGTTCGGTAGCCTTTATGTAGAATGCTGTTTTGAGTTCTGCAAGAAGTGCTTCATACTCCGCTTCGTTGTTTGATGCTGGGAAGCCAAGGTTGATTGCTTGCTCCACAACCAGGCCGTCTGGTGAGATGAGGACTATACCAAGTCCTGCACCATGCCGGTTGGATGCTCCATCCACAAAGAGCTTCCACATTTCTCCAACGAACAACTTCCAGTAAGTAGAGGGGTCAGATGATGTCGTGGGGTCAAGAATGTTGCTGGTGTTTTCTTCAAGGTCCACGTTTGCTGTCTGCCCCTCGCTATCTGATTGTACCAAGTCTTTATTTGTTGGTGAATCTTGGCTTGGTGTAGCATGGTTTGCTTCTTCCTTGCTATCTTTACTCTAGTCTGCCATGGGGTCTGACTGAACATCCTGCACCAAGGGTTGCGCTATCCTGGCGTCAACTTCTAGCCCTGGTTTGGTTGTATCAGTCAGGTCGACTAGGCAGATATGATGGCTTCCTAGGGTGAATTCTGCGACAAAGTCTGCCAAAGCTTGGGCCTTTATCGCGGTTCTGGGTTGGAACTTGATGTCGAATTGTCCCAACTCTACTGCCCACTTTAAGATTCGCCCAGAAAAGTTTGCCCTCTCAAACAGAGCTTTTAATGGGAAAGCTGTGAGGACAACTATGGTGTGGGCGTGAAAGTAGTGTGATAACTTTCTTGAGGCCATCATCAAGGCCAATGCCATTTTTTCCAATGGCAAGTACCTTGTTTCGGTACCTAGCAATGTCTTGCTGACATAATAGATGGGCAGATGTTGGATTCCTTTCGCATGGACCAACACTGCACTAATTGCGTGCTGAGAGACTGCTAGGTACAGGAAGAGTTCTTCTCCAGGTATTGGGGTGACTAGCAATGGTGGAGAAGACATGTATTCTTTAAAGCTTTCCAGAGCTTGGTCGCATTTTTCGTCCCATTCGAACTTGGCTTTTAGTACATGGAAGAATGGTCGTAGTCTGTCCGATGACCGGCTTATGAATCGATTGAGCGCAGCTGCCATGCCGGTGAGGTGCTGCACTTCTTTTACTGAGTTTGGTCTCTCCAAATCCTGGATTGCTTTGATCTGGAAGGGGTCTGCTTCTATACCCCAGTTGGTCACAAGGAAGCCCAGGAATTTGCCAGATCCTACTCCGAATGCACACTTGGATGCATTGAGGCGCAACTTGTGCTTCTTTAGGATCTCAAACATCTTACTTAGGTCCTTGAGATGGTCATTCCCATCCTTGCTCTTGACCACCATGTCGTCAATGTAAGCCTCCATTGTTCTGCCTAACAATGGTTCAAACATCTTGGTGACCATCCGTTGGAATGTTACCCCTGCGTTCTTTAGGCCAAAGGGCATGACCTTGTAACAGTATAGTCCTCTTGGAGTTGTAAATGATGTGACCTCCTGGTCTGGTTCATGCATGGCGATTTGATGGTAGCCTCTGTATGCATCCAGAAAGCTAAGTCGGTTGTGCCCCGCCGTTAGGTCGACCAGTTGATCTATCCGTGGTAGAGGAAAGCTGTCTTTCGGACATGCCTTGTTGACTGTTTTGTAGTCAACACAGACATGCCACTTGCCATTCTTCTTTGGCACCATGACTGTGTTGGAGATCCATCTCAGATAGTGCACCTCTCTGATTGCTCCTGCCTCCAGCAGGTTTCCTACTTCTTCCGCCACTATCTCGGCATGGTGGAGTGCCGATCTACGGGTGCGTTGAATGATTGGTCTGGCGGATGGGTGGACATTGAGTTGGTGACAGATGAAGTTGGGATCAATGCTTGGCATGTCATATGGTGTCCAGGAAAACACTTCGATATTAGAGGTTAAAAATTCCAAGACCTCTAATCTCTCAGTGCTGGACAACGATGAACCGAGCCAAAAAAACTTATTCGGGTTCTTTTCATCTACTCTTACCTCTACCAAGTCTTCCACTGCTTTCTGATTAGCTGCTTTGCCTACATCTGCGAACAGTTCATTGCTCTTAGGTTCTTCCACCGAATGAACGTATCCTTTGGCAGCGCGGCTGCCATTCACCGTGATAAAACATTGCTTGGACATAATCTGATCTCCATAGACCTCTTCAATTACACCGGTATCGTTAGGGAACCGCATTACTTGGTGGTAGGATGACGCCACCGATCGCATGGCATGCAGCCATGTTCTGCCTAAGATGATGTTATAAGTGGAGGGGACGTTTAATACCCAGAACTCCACTTGTTTCGTCATGCTTCCTGCCTTGACTGGGAGGATTATTTTGCCAACAGGCCATTCTGACATGGAGTTGAATCCAATCAGGGGAGATACGGTAGGTGCCAAGTCTTTATCTTGTAACTTCAACTGCTTAAAGGTGTTGTAGTACATTATTTCACATGAACTGCCTTGGTCTATCAAAATCCGCTTGACGTCAAAATCCTTGACTTGGAGAGTGACGACCAAGGCATCATTGTGAGGGCAATATATCCTTGCCAAGTCCTTATCTGAAAAAGACATGACGTTCGTGGCCTCTGTCTTCCCCTTCTTGAGGGCAGGTTGGGCACTTTGTACCTCTCTTAAATGCTCAGCCTTTTTTATTGATCCTCTGAGCTCGCATACACGCTCAGGTTCGAAAACTCCATGTATCACATTGATAACGCCTTGAGGTGGGGCGTCGATTGGCATTCCGTTGGGGTTGTTATGGTCCTGGGGGGCTGGTTGGGCCCCTCCTTCAATGTATTTATCCAGGTGACCTGCTGCCACAAACTCCTCTAGGTGCTGTCTCAATGGCGTGCAATTTTCAGTGCGGTGCCCCTTTTCTTTGTGGAAGGTGCACCGTGATCTTTCGTCATAGTCCTTCTGAGCTTCCCCAAGCTTAGCTGGCCATCTGACGAAAGGCTCATCCCATATTTCACTTAGAATTCAGTAGATCAGTTTCTTGAAGACCGTGGTTATGGAAGTGCGGACTCTCAACCATCTCTTATCCTGGTCCTCTTCGTTGTCTCGTCTGCCTCGTCCGTTTTTGCTTGGACGGTCTACTGCGTTGACCTTTGCTGAGGCCTTCTTCTCTGGTACTGTGGTCGTGCCAGATTTTGTTTTGGCACGTGCGCCATCCTCTTCTACCCTGATGTGCATCAGCACATTTTCCATCAAGGCTTCCATGGTGAGGGGTGGTGTCATGGTGATTGAGTCCCTTAGTTTGTTCCCGACCGGAAGGCCTCTCTTGTATTGTGCAATGGCGAGATTGGTGGGACAGTCCCCAATCTGGCTGAATGTCTCCCAGTAGCGACTATTGTAGGACCTTAATGTCTTTTTTTCGCCCATGTCGATGGAGAGTAGCTGGTCAATCTCCACCGGGGTTTTGGTGTTTGTTTTGAACCTTGTGACAAACGCCTCCGCCAATTGCGTCCAGGAGGCTATGCTGCCTTCTGGAAGTTTTTCAAACCAAGTCAAGCCTAGATCGCCAAGGCTTGACGGGAAGAGGATGCACATTAGAGCCTCGTTTCGCCGATATATCACCATAACTTGGCGGAAGTGGCTTAGGTGAATGTAGGGGTCCGTTTTCCCCTCGTACGTAGTGAATTTGGGCTGAAGGAAGCCTGTAGGTAGGGGCGCGTTTTCAATTGCCGGAACGAACGGCGAGGTCTGCAGCCTTGCTAATGCTTTGTTCGTCGGTTCGTAGGCAGGGCGTGGTAATGACATTCCAACCTCGACGCTTCCATGCGATCGAGGAGCCAATCGTTGAAGGGCAGAAACTCTGCGAGGGTCGCGTGCCCTGGTGTCCTGTAATAACCCTCACCACTGCTTACCGATAAACACTGATTACCGTTGAACTGAACTGATTATGACTGATAATTGAACTGATTAAAGTACTGAACTGACTGACTGAAAACTGGAACTGAATTGATTGCGTATGTATGTTAATTTGTATTCTATCTGTTTGATTGTTTATTTGATCTGTTCATGTTTTATGTTCAAACTGCTAATTGGAGGCCTTATCGGCGGCCGAGCCGGGAATTGATTGATGTTTTATGATCATTGTAATTTATGTGATTTTATGGTATAGTTATCCGAAAATTGATCTGGTATGATTAAATTCGATGAAAATAAGCCAATTAAAGAGTTAGGCTTAATTACTAAATTGCCATCCTAGTGGGTCACTTACTTAATACTTTGAGGACTCATTCTTATGCATTACAAAACATTTATTCAGCTCATTCCTTGCCTTTGCCGACCAGAGAGAGAGAGATCAGGGAGAGAGTTAGATTTCATCTCATTTTGCTTGGTTTTGCTTGGAAATTTAAGAGAATTGAAGCATAGATTGCATATTTGAGCTCCTAGTCTCTGTAGACACCCCATTTTTGACCGACCTTAAGACTCAGACGTCACCGATTGAGCGCTTGGTGGTATTGCATAATGTGCTTGTTCAGAAGTTTCAGAGTTGTGGCCGCGAGCCCTGCCTCCGGACTTCCGAACCCTCTTCTGTGCCTTGTCTCGGTTTGCGAACCAGACTCGGTTTTCTCTGTTTCTTTTCCTGAGGGGAGGGAGAGGTCCCGTAGACCATCTCTCAATGTCCGTAGGCTACATTTGGTGGCCGTAGGCCATTTTTCCCATTTCGGAGTCCGGTTTCCGGTTTTCGGAGTCGTCAGGCCGTGTGCCTCGGTTCGGGACCGCTTAACCATCTCCTATTGCTCTAATTTTTGGCATACTTCCTATTTGCTCCCTTTTGAGGGACACTGGGGGCTGAGAAGCCCACTTCGTGGCCGAATGCCACTTTCGGTGCTTAACAGCCCATTTTCGGGACCCCGAACTGCGCGTTTTGGTCCCCGAGCATTCGTTTTGCAACGGTTTTCATTCATTTTTGGCAGGTACCTCTGTTTTATCACCGGGGAGGTCACTGAAGGGTGGGAGGCCAGCAATTGTTGCAGCAACCAGTTATACATCCTCCGACGCCCTCCGGCGCCCGTTTTTCGCACTTCCGGGCTAATGTTGAACACCTTGGGCCCATTTTCTCGAACTTTGAACCACATATTTGTGATGTACATACATGAGAGGACCCTAAAAGTTCATGGCTGGCCATTAATTCAACTTGACCCTTTTGACCCCCTCCTTCCGGGCTAATGTTGAACCCCTTGGACCATTTTTCTTGAACTTTGAACCACATATTTGTGATGTACACACATGAGAGGACCCTAAAAGTTCATGGCCGGCCATTAATTCAACTTGACCCTTTTGACCCCCTCCTTCCGGGCTAATGTTGAACCCCTTGGACCCACTTTCTTGGACTTTTAACCACAGGGTTTTGTTGTACACAGATAGGAGGACCCCACCAGTTGGTGGCCGGCCAGAAAATCTGATTGACCTTTTTGACCCCTAGCCGGCCGGCTAGGGGGTGTGGCCGGCCAGCCACCTGCAGCAAAAGTACCAGGCCGGCCGAGCTCCTTGCACTGTTCCCTTTACAGCTGTGGGGCTTTATCCCCCAGAAAAGATCTTTATCCGGGGGATATTTTGTGGGGGAAAGTTACTCTCCTTTTCCCCCACCTTTACACCCCCTTTTTGGCCTATATAGCAAGCAAGATATATCCTTTGTTGGGGTTAGAAAACTTCACCTTCAAGCATCCATACACAACTCCATCTTTATCCCTCTCATTTTCTTAAAAAACTCTAAGTCCCTAAGCTCCATTCCTTCTACACCACCAAGCTCTACCATCACCACCTCATTTCCAGCAACAAGGAAGGTTTCTCAAAGGCCAAAGAAGCTGCAAATTGATCCAAGAAGCAACAAAAGTTTGAGTCTTCAAGTGTGAGTAACCTTTTCTTCACTTTGACCCTTTTTCTTGATCCATTTGTAAGCCTCACTTTCTTTTTGTTTCAAGCTCCGGCCCTAACTGAAAAGGGCCTTCTTTTGAGCTCATCTTCACTTTTCATTAAGGGCTCAACCCTGTTTGAGCCCTCCATGACACACTTGCTTCATTGATCCTCTTGTATGTCATAGTTTTGCATGCTATTTTTGACCCATGAGCAATCTGTTTTCGAGCATGTTGTAAACTAATATTAGGCTTATTTTGAGCCCCTCTTCAACATTGAAGAAGGGCTCAACACCATTTGGGACTTCCATGTTGTACCTACCTTTATATTCCTCTTTTCTTCCCCATTCTTGCATGCAATGGCAGCCTATCATACTTTTGTTTTTGGCCGTTTTACAGTTCTGAAAAGGTGCTTATCTTGGTCCATTCTTCATGTTTCATTTAGGTCCTTTCATGGTTTGGGGCCTCCATAGGTCACTTCATGTTATATCCCTCTTTTATTCCCCATTCTTGCATGTTTAGTTAGCCTACCATGCTTTTGTTTTTGGCCATTTTACAGTTCTGGAAAAGTGCTTATTTTGGTCCATTCTACATGTTTTATTAAGGGCCTTTGGCTGTTTGATGATTATTTTGCATACCTCATGTTATAGCCACTTTTGAGCCTTATTTTGCATCACATTTTTAGCATGTTTTTATACTGATTTTGAGGCTTCCATATACTGTAAATATTCATATTTTTGGTCCCTCTTCAGTGTTGTAGAAGGAAAATTTTCAGTTTGGGTTTTGCTTATATCACTTGCTTCATTACCCCTCTTTTGGCCCCTATTCTTGCATGCTTTTTTTGCCATACCTATGCTTGCTGTTTGGCCATGTTTATAACTGTGAAAGTGCATTTTTTGGGACTGTCTAGCTTCTGCCTTTGCATTTCATGTCCATATTGTGCATGTTTGGCATAGCTATAGGTCATTTCGGGTGCCTAAATTCGCATTTCGGGACAATTCCATGCATTTCATGTCATTTCGCCTCATTTCGGGACTGTTTTCCCCCATATTTTACTGCTGAAATTCCATTAGAATGATTGCTATCGTTTCCATATCATTTCATCACATTTTTCCATCGCCTCGGTTTGCGTGCCCGTGTGCACGCATTTTGAGGCACCCCTTTTTTATCCGCCGGCATCCTATGTGAGTGTGGCTGAGGCTCACTCATGTTGGTATAAGCCCATATCATGTTTTCATGTCATTTCATAGCATTTTGCCATTGCCTCAGTTTGCGTGCCCGTGTGCACGCATTTCGAGGCACCCCTTTTTTATCCGCCGACATCCTATGTGAGTGTGGCTGAGGCTCACTCATGTTGGTATAAGCCCATATCATGTTTTCATGTCATTTCATAGCATTCCGCCATTGCCTCGGTTTGCGTGCCCGTGTGCACGCATTTCGAGGCACCCCTTTTTTATCCGCCGGCATCCTATGTGAGTGTGGCTGAGGCTCACTCATGTTGGTATAAGCCCATATCATGTTTTCATGTCATTTCATAGCATTTTGCCATCGCCTCGGTTTGTGTGCCCGTGTGCACGCATTTCGAGGCACCCCTTTTTTATCCGTCGGCATCCTATGTGAGTGTGGCTGAGGCTCACTCATGTTGGTATAAGCCCATATCATGTTTTCATGTCATTTCATAGCATTCCGCCATTGCCTCGGTTTGCATGCCCGTGTGCACGCATTTCGAGGCACCCCTTTTTTATCCGCCGGCATCCTATGTGAGTGTGGCTGAGGCTCACTCATGTTGGTATAAGCCCATATCATGTTTTCATGTCATTTCATAGCATTCCGTCATTGCCTCGGTTTGCGTGCCCGTGTGCACGCATTTCGAGGCACCCCTTTTTTATCTGCCGGCATCCTATGTGAGTGTGGCTGAGGCTCACTCATGTTGGTATAAGCCCATATCATGTTTTCATGTCATTTCATAGCATTTCGTCATTGCCTCGGTTTGCGTGCCCGTGTGCACGCATTTCGAGGCACCTCATTTTCATAACATTCTGTCATTTCCTCGGTTTGCGTGCCCGTGTGCATGCATTTCAAGGCACCTCACTTCATCGCATTCCGTCATTGCCTCGGTTTGCGTGCCCGTGTGCACGCATTTCGAGGCACCTTATTTTCATAACATTCTGTCATTTCCTCGGTTTGCGTGCCCGTGTGCACGCATTTCGAGGCACCTCATTTTCATTGCATATACCATTGCCTCGGTTTGCGTGCCCGTGTGCACGCATTTCGAGGCCTCTCATTTTCATAGCATAGTGCATACTAGGTTGTATCTTAGATTGCATTCTGTCATTTTCTCGATTTGCGTGCCCGTGTGCACGCATTTCGAGGCATGTCATTCCATAGCATTGTATATGTTAGGATTGTATCTTAGTTGCATTTCATGCATATCATGCATATCGCATCGTGTTCGGGATAGGAGTTAGCCCAGGCACGGGAAACGAGGTACATTTCGTACTCCGAGTGACGGAATGTGTCTCAATTCCCCAGTCACCGACACTCCGGATTATCCATGATGGAGTTAGGTTTTAGCTGTAGTTTCATGTGCATTCATCCTATATTGAGTTGTGCATTTCGACTCTTCGGCCATCATGCCTCGGTATGTGTGATTGGTGGCACGAGGATCGAGACATGCATATATCTGTGCAAATACATTGCTATGCCCTTTCCTGCTCTCTGTTGCAGCAAAACGAAGAATCAGCAACCTTTTGGGGCTTGGCACGCATTTCAAGAACAGGTGTAAACAGAGGCTAATTGGGGCATTCCGGTGGATTTCCGCGCAAGACAATCCGGACATGCATCATCCATCAGAAGCGAAGCAGTCCCTGGCTTGCACGCCGGTTTTATTTGCTTTCTTAGTTAATTCATTAATTAATTAGGATTCTGTAATATTTTGGACTGTAATATTCTTTTATTCGGGACTGTAATATTTGGACTGTATATTTATTCGGATCCTCTGCGCGAGGGCACAACTGTAATAAGTGTGCGTGAGTGTGATGTATGTCTTCCAACCCCACGTCTTTCTCCCTTTTATTTATCCGCTTATGATGGTTAGATTAGGGCATATTTAAATTAGCATACAGTATGACAGCATGTTTGCATTCATTCATCTGTATTGCACGCACCGGGCTCGGCGCATCATACTAACTGCATTGTATTTTCAATTTCAAAGTTGAATACATGATAGTTGTAACATTCCATATGCCATCTTAGAATAGCCGAGCCTGCTATAGTTGCATTTTGCATGTGTTGCATTAGGCATTTCTGTATACTTAGGATCATGCATGATTTCTAATGAAATTTCTATTTTAGCTTGGAGTACTCGGTAAGCTTTATGCTTTAGCATCCTTGCATGCGTGTGAGTGCTGCCATGAATAGCATGCTTACCATGATGCTATGTGCTTATCTGATATACCTGCATGAATGCCTGTGGGTGAAGGTTGGGTTATCTGAATTGGAATAAATCATCAAATGTTTCAAGCCTACCTGCGGGTAGCAAACCATTTTCAAAAACAAGCATGAAATGTTTTGTTCCAATTCAGGCGACTCGGTCTATATTTGTATGCTGTGTGCATCACATAGTAACCTAGGCTAATAAACCGGAATAAGAACTCACAATGTTTTCAAAACTAGATATCATGGTTAGTAGAGGCCGGTCTATGACCGGGCGAGCGGGGGTGCTCACGAAGTGACCTTCCCCAATCGTACCCAAGTTCCCGAGCCGAGGCAACTTTGGTGATGACGGACACGTGGCCTCTTGGCACCGAGTCAGGGTTTCCTAAATTTCCCAAAATAAAAATATTTAGGTGGCGACTCTGTATCTGGCAAAGCAGTCCATATTTGGCACTACTTTTTCAAAAAATCAGTTTCTCAAAACGATTTGCCGGATTTGGACTCTTTGGTTCAGATTAGGAACCGTGACATTAAAGAGTCCGAGCTGTAGTGACCCCAAATGAACAGAACGGGACTAACCCTCCCGGGGCGTTCGGGGACGTCTACAGTCTCCTAATTCAAGACTTAGGTAAGGATTTCATCTTCTCATTCTTGTGTTTGAGCTAATTCTTGCATGGTCCATGTTAAATTGTAGAGCTAAGTCATGTTTTAGTTCATACATGTTGATATAGAGCATAATTCATGCATGCATGTTTGAATTGTTGGATTTTGAGTTGAGTTCATGGCAAATTGTTACATGCATGTCCATAGTTTTGTAATGGTCCATGTTTTCAACTTGTTTTTGGATCAATTGGCTCCTTAGAGCATCAAATTGAGCTCCAAAGTTGTTTAAAATTCATGCATGTTGCATGTTCATCTTGCTCTTGAAAAATGGTTTGAAATTGAGTTTGAATTAAACACCCTTGGGCTTTGATTTCTCAAATTGAGCTTTGAACCATGTTATTCTATGTGTTTACAAATGTTTTCCAGAAAATGGGCCCAAGAGGATTGGTTTTAATGCTTTTGAGCTTGAGTTTGAGCTTGGAGGTGCAATCTGGAATTTCCAGATTCTGCACTCCCACTCGAGCGGGTTAAGTGACGCTCGAGCGTAGAATCCGAACATCTAGTATTTTCTCTGCACTGTTTTACAGTCCGCTCGAGCGGAGGATTGGGCGCTCAAGCGGAGTCATGTGTCTTAAGCTTGAGCGGGAGTCGAGCGTCCGTCGAGCGGAGATTTCACCTATCCAGTACTTTTACAGTACGCTCGAGCGGGATATTTGATGCTCGAGCGTGTACCTTTGTTGCATGACCGCTCGAGCGGGGAAACCTGAGCTCGAGCGGGACTCTGTTTTTCTGAAAACTCCTGAAACTGTTTTCTGATCACATCTTTGCATCCTCATCTCATCCTAGGCATTCTTAGGCCTAGTTTAAGACATCTTATTGAGGATATAGATGTAGAACACACCGAGGCATTAATCTTTCCCAGCTGTGTAGCTTAGTGTGTTCAATCTGTTAACTGTGTAGGGTTGGCGACTGGGGAGGCACGCTCTAGCATACTGTAGCTCAAACTCTGTGAGTAACAATTGTGTAAAGATATGTTCAAATGATTATCTTCTGAATACTGAACTGAACTGTTTACTGAACTGATATTGTTTACTGAATGAATGTATGTCCTATCTTCTGAACTGTATTGTGGCATCCTTAGCACCTACTGTTTACTGTTACTGTTACAGAGATCTCTGTCGGTTCCCTTGTGGAACCACTACTGTTTACTGATTGATGGCCATCATTACTGTTCGGTCTTTTAAGACCTACTGTTTACTGTACTGTTATGCTAATGGGTGTACCACATATGACTGTACTGACTGAACGACTGAAATACTGATTTAATGAACTGTTTTAATTACTATAAGGACATTCATTCTTAACCCCTTTACGCATTATGTTATTCACTGGGCTTTAGCTCACTGCTCATATATATATGTAGGTGTTCAGGCACCAGACCGCGGCTAGGAGCGTCAGGGTTACTCCAGTTTTGTCAAGCCAACTACCGTGCCTCACTGCGAGGTTCCGAGCCTATCTTGTGAAGGCTTAGGGGTGTTTTGCAATTCCCCCTTCTATACTGTCTTACTGTTTTGTATAGACCGAATGCTTATTGTACTGTGATGTAAAGGGTTGAGTCCCTAGTCTGAATGATTGTACATTTTGTGCATACTGTTCTGTACTGATTATGTCTATATGTATGAAAAGTCTTTTTGCATACAGACTGTCACAGCTCATTGGACACTATTCATTTACTGTTTTGGCTTCCGCCAGGCCCTGGACTCTGTTTTACTGTTCTACTGTTCTGCAGGCCTTCGGTAATCTCGGATTACTGGCCGGTTACGGTGTTAAACCCATAGGGCCAGGTTTGGGTTGTGACATGTCCTCCTTCCATCGTGCCTTTTCTTCCAGCATGATCCGCAAATCGGATGATCTGGGCAACTCCGTCTGTTTGGATGATGTTTGGTGCGAGTGTGAGGGTCGGTAAGTACTTCCCTCTGTGTAAGACCTCAATGATCTCATTCTCTCAGACCTGAAGTAACGAGTTCTGGAGGTTCTAGACTGGGTATCGCCTGTCCTGAGGCTTCTACTCTCTGCTTGTGATGGTGTGGAATGCCTTCCATGGTCTTCTGAGCAGCGAGGGGGCGTCTTGTTTTTGCGCCCCTCTCCTGTCGCCACTCCTTTTCCCTTCATCTGGCGGTTCAAGACCTCCATGTCCGCCGCCATCTTCCTTATTAATTCGTCTTGCTCTTTCACGCGGTCCTCCAGAACTTGAGGATCAATCCTTCGTCTTTGTCTGTCAGGACTTTGTGAATGAGAGTGATGGGGACTGTTAGTCCGCCTCCCCTTAGAATCCCTCCTGGAGTTATGTCGCTGGGGCTCCAAGTCTGCCATACGAGGGATAGAAGGTAGTCCTTCACGCCTTGCACCCCCATCTGGTGTTTGCCCGTCGATGGCGGACTGTGGTAAATCTTCATTGTGTGCCATTGTTCCTAAAGAGGTAAAGCTTGATCAAGAAGTTTTGTCCTGTCTGTTTTTCCCACAGACGGCGCCAATTGTACGGGAAAGAAATAAACCTTCTCGTATAATCTTATTGATCAAGTCTGCGTTCCTCCAAACGTCGTCGCTTTACTCCCTGAAAACACAAACGTGAGCTAGCCGGCAGGTGTGTGCCGGAAAACCCTCCGATGCCTAAGTCAGCAAAATAGACAAGTAGACAGAAAGCTCTGTGTATCAAAGTTGTGTGTTACCTCTCCATAGGTGATGTTTGTGAGCTTTTATAGGTTCCGTGTGGCACAATCCAAGTAGGACTCTTACTTCTCCATGTAGAGTCCTCCTAGAATTCATACTCCTGAAAGATAATGCTTATCCTTCAACACCCCCTCACTGCTTAAACCAAGTGAGATGGTTTTTACCATGGCCGAACTCCAATATGACTGAAGTAATCATGATCACGCCGAGCCACAAAGTAGACCGAACTATCGTTAGTTCGGTTCTATCTTCAATGTTCTTACCCCAGTTCCTCCTATGTCAACAGTGTTAAGTTTAAACCGATCTAACTTCTAGCAAGGCTTTTAGACCGAACTAACCATACTGCGCCTTAACCGATATAAGATTTAGTATGGTGACCGGGCTAACTTCTTTGAGATCGGAGTAACTTTAACGGCTTTTTTACTCATCCCTTCGCCCTAAGGCCCACAACGGCCTATTTACATAGTTCGGCCCAATTTCTATATAAATTATCCTCTCAATATTTTAATTTTTTTATTAAAATATATAATTGATAAATAAGACCTAAGAGCTGAAGCATAAAACTTATATTAAAAAAAAAAAAAAATCATTAAAAAAAACAACAGAAAACTAACGATCAAGTCAATCTCAAACATTAAGGAGTCCTATGCATACACATTTCCCAATAACAAAAATTAACTTGGATAGCCTTTCATTAAATTAACAAGGTGTCCTATCCTAAAATATGGGATTTTTAAATAAAAAAAAAATTGAGTTAATTGAATGTGGATAGCCTTTCATTAAATTATTTTTATATTTTATAATTCAAATTGACTTAAGTTTGGTAATAGTTTATTTTAGTTAAAATGTCATTAAAATAATTAATTATGCTTTCTATTTTTTTTACACCTTTTTATAAAAAAAATTAAGTGTAAATTACATTGATACCTCTGAAGTTTGGTCCAATTTCATCGCACTTTCTGAAGTTTTAAAAATTACATTCTCACCCCTTGTAGTTAATAGTTTTATTTTACAAATCCCCTACTTATATAAAAAGTAACAACTCCTAGTAAAAATATAGAAGAAATTACATTAAATAAAAAAAAGTAAAACAAAGGAAAGAAAAAAAAAAGAAGGAAAAAAAGAAAGGGAGAGAAGTAAAACAAAACAAGAAGAGAGAGAATGCATAAATTCAATATCTTCATTCGGTCGAAATAATTACAATGTCAGGGGGGGATAGTAAAATTTTTTAAACGTCAGGAGATGATATGTATCAAATCCAAACTTCAGAGGGTGTAAGTATAATACCCAAAAATTAATTAAAATAGCTAGTTCTCAAAATATACCAAAGCATTCATTTTTTTTTAAAATATATATATGATTTGATGAAAGAGCTATTAGTATCCAATCAACTTATTTTTATAGATATGTTTTACTCAATATAGTTTAAAAAATTAATAGTTCGAATTATCAAAATGGATCATGGAATGAACCAAAAAAATTGCACAACAGTAGCAGTTGCGCACAATAAGCCATCCCAAATCCTAAAATATACACTACAAGAAAAGTGGGTATATGAGACGGGACTATTTGCGACGGCACACTTGCCGTCTCAAAAAGTCACTTTTTGCGACGGCAGAAAATGCCGTCTCAAAAAAGCAGAATATTTGCGACGGCACCATTTGCCGTCTCAAAAAAGCAGAGCATGTGCGACGGCACAATTTGCTGTCTCAAAAAATAAGAGCATTTGCGACGGTATTTTCTGCCGTCGCAAATACTCTACTTTTTTGAGACGGCAAATTGTGCCGTCGCAAATGCTCTGCTTTTTTGAGACGGCATTTGGTGCCGTCGCAAATACTCTACTTTTTTGAGACGGCATATTCTGCCGTCGCAAAAAGTGACTTTCGTGTTTTTTGTTAATTTTTAGTGAATATTTTTAAAATTTTGAATATTTTTTTTAGATGCACCTTAGATGTATCTAAAAAAAAAATTATGAAAAAATATTTTTAAAAATTAATAAATACATAAAAATATAAAAAAAAGTATTGAATTATTGTATTTTGATATTTAGTGAATTTTTAAAAGATTTTTTTTACAATTTTTAAAATTTTTAGGTGTATTTATGTTAGGTGTGTCTAAAAATTAAAAAAAAATACTTAAAATATTAAAAAAATTCAGTAAAAACAATATAACACGGAAACACAAGAAAGTATAATTTTCTCAAAAGAGTTTTTGGAAAACTCTAACCTAGCATAGTGATTGTTGTTTTGAGACAGTTTCATATATATACAGTCACAAAATGGTTTGAATAAATTCTAGTACTTTTTTCTGTCGCAAAAAAAAATTAAAAAAACAATGTCTTCTTACTCTTTTGATATAACATTTCTCTTTTCATACATTTTTTCATCTTCATGTCTCTCTGTCTCTATCTCTCTCTCTTCTCTTTATCTCTTTCACTTATCACTCTTTTTTCTCTGTCTGTCTGTTTCTCTCTCTCATTTTCTTTCTATGTCTCTCGCCTATCTCTCTTCTCTCTATCTCTCTCATCTGTTTTCTCTCTCTGTCTCTCTCGCTCATCTCTCTTCTCTCTATCTCTCTCATTTCTTTTCTCTCTCTCTTTTATCTTTCTATCTTTCTCGTCCATTTCTCTTCTCTCTCTGTCTTTCTCTTTTTCTGTGTCTCTCTCTCGCTCATCTCTTTTCGCTCTATTTCTCTCTCTTTTTGTCTATCTCTCGTTCATCTGTTGTTTCTCTCTCTTTTTCTATCTTTCCCTCTATCTCTATCTCTATCTCTCTCTCTCTCTCTCTTGCTCTCTCTATCTCTTTTTCTGTCTATCTCTCTCTCCCTGTCTCTCTCTTACTCGGCACTCTTCTCTCTCTCTCTCTCTCTCTACTTGTCTATTTGTCTATTTCTCCCTCACTATGTTTGCCTTGCTCACTCTCTTACTCCCATCTTCTCTATTTATCGAGCTCCTTCTCGATTTATCGATCCACTATAAATGACGTCGTCTTACTCTTTTGAACATTTCTCTTTTCACCCATTTTTTCATCTTCCTATCTCTTTGTCTCTGTCTCTCTTCTCTTTTCCTCTCTTACTCATCACTCTTCTCTGTCTGTCTATCTCTCCCTTTCTCTATGTGTCTCTGTCTCACTCATCTCTCTTCTCTGTCTGTTCGTCTCTCTCTTTCTCTCTGTGTCTTTGTCTCTCTTCTCTTTCTCTCTCTTACACATCACTCTTCTCTGTCTGTCTGTCTGTCTGTCTCTCTTTTTCTCTGTGTCTCTCGTCCATCTCTCTTCTCTTTATCTCTTTCATCTATCTTCTCTCTCTGTCTCTCTGTCTCTCTCTTTTTTTTTTCTCTCTCGCTCATCTCTTTCTGTCTCTCTCTCGTTTATCTCTTTTCGCTCTTTTTTTTTTCTCTTTCTGTCTCTCTATTTGTCTATATCTTTTCACCAATTTTTTTATCTTTTTCTCTCTATTTTCTTTCTCTCTCTCATTCATCACTCTCCTCTCTCTGTCTGTCTATTTGTCTCTCTCTCTCTGTGTCTTTCATTCATCTATCTCTTCTCTCATCTCTTTTCTCTCTCTCTTTGTGTGTGCCTCTCACTCATCTCTCTCTCTCACCACTCATCTCCTCTACCACCTTCACCACTACTGCAAACGCCATTTCACTACCACCACTACCACCACGGTCGCCATTTCACCTCTACGACTACCATTACTACTACCATCGCCAGCACTTCACTACCACCACTACCACTACTACTACTACCTTTACCTCTCTTTCACCCCTGCTACTCCATCTACTCTACTACTACCACAAATTTACCACTAATCTCCTTTGTCATCACCACCACCACCACCACCACCACCACCACCACCATCATCTCTTATCCACCACCTTCACCACTACTGTCGGTTCCTCTTCTCTACCACAAAATATTATCTCTCTTCTCTCTTTCACTCATCACTCTTCTCTGTCTGTCAGTCTTTGTCTTTGTCTCTTTCTCTTTCTCTCTCTCTCTTTGTCTCTCGTTCATCTCTCTTGTCTCTATCTCTCTCATCTCTCTATCTCTCTTCTCTCTTGCTCATTTATCTTCTCTCTATCTCTCTATCCGTCTCTCTCGCTCATCTTTTTTCTCTCTTCGTCTCTCTCTTTTTCTATGTCTTTCTCTCGATCATCTTTTTTTGCTCTCTTTCTCTCTCACTCTGTCTATCCCTCACTCATCTATTGTTTCTCTTATTTTTCTATATGTCTCTCTCTATCTGTTTCTCTCTCTGTCTCCCTATATCTTTCTCTATATCTCTTTCTCTTTGTCTCTCTCTCACTTATCACTCTTCTCTCTCTCTTTCTCTCTCTATGTTTGTTTGTCTGTCTTTCGCTCTTCTCTCTCTCTCTTTCTCTCTATGTGTCTGTCTGTCTGCTTGTCTCTCTCTCCCATTGTGTTCACCTTGCTCACTCTCTCCCTCATCTCTTCTCTATTTACCGAGCTCTCCACTACAAGAAAATGCACTTTTAGCGACCACTTTGTCTCTCTCTCACTCATCACTTTGTCTCTGTCTATCTGTCTGTCTCTCTTTCTCTCTCTCTATCTCTCTTCTCTATCTGTCTCTCACTCATCTCTCTCTCACCACCCATCAATATTATCCCTACTTCTACCAAATAAAAAAATAATAATAATTTTTTATTCATTAAAATAAATATGAAACAAATAAATTTTCAACCTTACAAAATGAAAAAATAAAAATAAAAATTCATTAATTATAACAAAAATTATTTTAATAAAAAATAATTTTTTTAAGCAATGATATCTTTTGCTGCAAAAAAAAAAAAAAAAATTTATTATTTAAATATTTATTTGTAATGAAAATAAAAAAAAAATCCAAAAAAATTTCCAACCCCCCCCTTTTCATTCCCGCCCGGTTCCCCCCCTCCCTCTTTCCATTCCCGCTCCCCCCTCCCCCTCCCCCCCAAATCCCCAATCTGTTCAACCAAAATCCCCAATCGGGTTCTCGCCGAACCCATACGTTTCTCATCCGCCCCTTCCTTCTTCAGCTACCAAATCCACGGCCTTCTTAAACTCTCACAAATGGGTACGTCTCTCTCTCTCTCTCTCTTCCAAAACCCTAATCTTTTCATTTTTTATGGTTTATTTTTGTAAAATGAACTACTGTTTGGTTTGGATATGTTGATTTCAGGCAGGTTCCGGTGCGGTTCACTGCCAGTTGATGGATGCGGCTCATCCCGGAATCGTGCCAATGCACAAAGTCAACTTCGATGCCAAGAACGAGTACGAGATGATTCAGAACTACAAAGTTCTTCAAGATGTCTTTAACAAAATGAAGATTACCAAGGTTTCATTTTGTTCACCCCCAATTTCTCTTTGTTTTTATACTAGGGTTTCATATCTTTAATTTAATTATTATTATTATTTTTTTGATTGCTTGTGTAATGTGGGTACAGCACATTGAGGTGAACAAATTAGTGAAAGGAAGGCCCTTGGATAATCTGGAGTTTATGCAATGGATGAAGCGGTACTGTGATTCGGTTAGTGGAGGGGTTCTGTACAGGTACATTTCAACCCTGTTTCTTTCCTCTATGAATTTGTCTGAGCATTTTTGTGCTTTCTTGTTTATTCTGCAAAACCCATAGAGAAATGTAGTCCGTTTCTGGTGTAATTGGGTCTTTGAAGAAGATGGTTCATCGTACACAAATCTTTAATAGCAGTTTACATATTTCTACTGTGTAATCTGAAATCTGATCATATTTCTACAATGTACGAGTTTGTGGAGACAATGAATTTGGATTAATTGGCAGCCTGATACCAGTATCGACTCAACTGCTTGCTTTGAATTAATTGGCAGCCTAACTTGGTGTTTTGAGCCTCTTGACTAAACAAATTTGTTTCAAACAAAAAAAATTAGTTTGTATCCAGAATCCCTAGATTATAGGAGTCTCAATCTCAGTCTCGCTAAGGACCTTAAACAAGAATTGAGTAGGTTCTCATTTTTAGTGTCTATGATATGTGGCTTTGTTTTGTTTTAGCTAATTTATATACAAGGGGAAGAGGGAAAACTTGGCATGGTAGAACCAAGAGCAATGAGGAATAGTCCAAGCATAATGCTGATGATGAACCAAGAGCAATGAAAATTATCTCTTCCTGTTAATTACAATAAAACACAAATGAAAATTAATTACCAAGAGACAAGGGATGAGCATCATATGATTCTTTTAATGAAATTTTTGCTTATTTTTAAATTGCAGTTTGCAAAACATCCATTCCTGATCTCTTACACACATTTGAGAAACCAGACCCCTGCCACACTGCGAGGATTTTCAAGGTGAGTATAAGGCATTTACAAAGTTTGGTATTGCCTTATGCATCAAATTACAATGAAATCAGATTACAATGAAAACAGCTATTTGTGAATGGATTTAGAATGGATTAGATCATGTATTTTTATTATATATGTGGTGCATTTATGACTTTCGTTGTGGTCCAAAAGAGCCTTCACGTTTATAATAGACCAACACAGGTGATGTTTGGCAACAAATATATAAGGTACAGTAGGACCTTTAGCCCACAAATTTGTATGAAACAAAAGTATGATTTCATACTTGATGATGCAGAGCCCAAATTCAACTTTGTTTTGTTTTAGTCAAGTAGTATTAACCCAAGATGTGGTTTGGACTTTCTTTTCTTGCGTTTACCTTTTTTTCCTTTTCTTTTCTTTTCTTTTCTTTTCTCTCTAATTTTCTTGTTTAAGTTAACAACATGAACATGATGGAGTTGTTGTGATGCTTCTTCCATGGCTTTGACTCAATTGGTAAACAGTGTTTAATTAAATAATCATAAGTGGACCTTTTTCTTCTATTAAAAAATCTAATGGAAAATGGAAAGTATAAGAATTATTTTTATTTTGTATTTCATAAATTTTTTTATTTTGATTTTGATAATTAAAATGATACAAAATGGAAAGTATAAGAATTATACGAATTTGTATTAAACTTACATCTTTTTGTGAAACTACTTATGTAAGTTCATGAAAATTTATGTAATATTGTGTAAAGTTGTATGTGGTGTACAATGCACACTCAAGATTTTTCTGTATAGGTAATTTATTTATTTTTTAAATATATAATATAATGCTAAAATTATCTATCTAAATACAAAAGAAATAAAAAAAAGAAAACGACATCAAGAAAGGTTGTTTTGATGAAATAAAATCATTATTATTTTTTCCTACTTATCCAAACAAGAGGATTTCAAAAACAAATTTTGAGTTTTCAATGTATATTTTTTTTATTGAACATTTTTTATATTTTAATCATTTTTTTAACTTTTAAAATTCATCTAATTTAAATATACTTAAAAAGTACAAAATTTGTATTAAAACAAAATCTTTAAGCAATTCACTAAATACAAAAAATTAGAATATTTTTATATTTTTTTGTATTTATTATTTTTCAAAAAAGTTTCTTCACAAATATTTTAAATTTTAAGTACATTTAAATTAGATGTATCTAAAAATAAAAATAAAAATTGACCAAATATTAAAAAATTTACGAAAAACAAAAAAATACCAATTGAAAACTCAAAACCAGTTTTTGAAAAACTCAAAACCAAACAAAGTAATTTTTTTTTTTTTTTTCTCTTTCAACTTAAGAAATTCTTTCAAATCTCCCCTTATTTCCACAAAAAAATACCAATTGAATCACTAAGTTTTGTTACCAATAAATATGTGCATATACATCATTTACTGGTTGTGCCATGAGATTTATTGAAGGTAAGGAAGTTTTAAGTTTAGGTTCTTAGATGAGCTGATTTTTCCCATGTTATAATCAGTCTTTGCCTTCTTATTATATGAAGATCCACCAATGTGCTCTATAATGATGCTCTGTGGTATGGATCGGGTCTAGGTGTATGTGTAGCCTTACCTACGGATTTTGGTGGGGGATATTGTAGAAAATTCAGTAGAGCACCCAAGACCCTAGGCAAACCTAGGTGATTGTATTATTATTTTTCCTTTCATGTGCAAAATTTATATAATCGTTGCTCATGCATGAATTTACAACATATAGCATATATTTGATGAGATCACATTGTTAGTTTAGTGCCTTGGAGCTGAATGATACATGAAACTAAGTATACCTTAATCTATAATTGAATGATAATAATTGATGATGATGTGATAGTGAAATATTGGTGTTAACTTTGGTTTGTTCTTTGTGATGTTCAGGAGATAGTGATGTCACAGAAAAACTAGTAGACCCGATTAAAGTTTACTCTGAGAGATATGCAGTTGTTCCTGATGACAACGTAAGTGTTCTTTCCACAGTTTTCATTGTCTTCATTACTGGTGTTTAAATAGTTGGTTTCTCCAAAAGATTATAATTTGCAACTGTTATCTATTTATTTGTAGGTCAAAAGGATAAATTTTGCCGAGGGGAAGATCTGATTCTAGAAGTAACTCAAAATTGAGATCTTGTTGGAAATTTTTTATTTTTTTATTTTTTGTAAGAGCATTTAAATATCCAATGTGCTGATTGGTGAATTTTAGATTTTATTTTATTATTTTATTTTTTTTAGGATTTGGGTGAATTTTATAATTTAAATATGCTTCTATGAACATGTACAGTTTAATTATTCTTTGTAAAATATTGAATTTGATGGTTTGATCAATTTTTATTTTTATTTTCTGTTATAATGTTTTTGTGAATGGAATGTAAATAATCAGCTCTTAGAGAGTGAGAGACGGCACCACCGTCGGAAAAAATAGAAATTTTTAATATTTTTATTAATTTTGTTATAGGTTTTATTTTTTGCGACGACATTATACTGTCGCAAAAAATAGAAATTTTATTATTTAAAATAAAAATTTTATTATTTTTTAATATTTTTTGCGACGGCATTACACTGTCGCAAAAAATAGAAAATTTCATATTTTTTATACTTTTTGCGACGGCACTATACCGTTGCAAAAACAGTATTTTTTTTAAAGAAAAAGACTATTAGCGACGGTATTTTATGCCGTCTCAAATAACATTTTTAGCGACGGTAAAAATAAGGCCGTCGCAAAAAAGTCAAGAAATTTCAAACGTTATTAGCGACTGCACGGTGCTGTCGCAAAAAGGTAAAAAATGCCGTCGCAAAAACTCTTTTGCAACCCCTGTAGTTGCGACCCCCCTCTTGCCGTCGCAAAAAGTCATTTTGCCGTCGCAAAAAGTATTAGCGACGGCATTAGGAGTATTAGCGACGGTATTTTACCGTCGCAAAAAGTCAATTTTTTTGTAGTGATAACACACAAGAAAGACTTATATTATAAAAAATATAAAAAAAAAACCAAAAAAAAAAACATCATACCTAAAATAGATTTATGTTTTGTTAACTGCCAATGGAGAAGTTTTGCTAATGCTAAAATATGACACACAAGAAAGATTTATATTAAAAAAAAAAAAGAAAAAAGAAAACTAGTGCAAACACAAAATAGATTATAACTCATAAAAATGAGATTTTTTTATTGAAAAAATACTGGTATTTCAAAAAATTAATTATAAATTCAAGAAAAAATTTATGACTTTACATTTTTGATGCTTATAAAATTTATCATTAATTTAAAAATATTTTTTAAATATAAACTGAAATTTTCCGTTTTTTATTTTCTAACTGTTAACTGACTGATTTTCCCAACAATCTATAAACGGAAACAATTGTAAAAAATGTACAAATTCGGTGGATTCATATTTTTGTTCAGGGGTTTTTTGTGACAGTATTACAGCACAGTCGGAATAAGAAAAAAATTACAAAAAATATATAAAATATAAGTGCTTCTGTAATAGTATGTAAGTGTGCTTACACCCTCCTATGTTTATGTAAAAAATAAAAATAAAAAAATTATCCCATTGATATATAATTCTCACTTTCTTTTTCCTTTCTCTCGCGTCCCATGAAAATTTTTAAGTGTGTGCGGTGAGCTTCGAATAATTTGAGGATAAAATTATAAATTAAATGATAGGTTAACAGATTAATTTGTATAATAATTTTTAAATATATAGTACAAAATAATTTTACATAATATATTCTATATATATAACTACTAATTTGTAATAAATTTCATATCTTAAATCTCTCTCACATTTATTTTTATATTGATATTTCATTGGAGATTAAAAAATATATATGTATTGACTATAGCGAAGTGGAGCGGTTCCGTTGACGAATTATAAATTTTAAAATTTAAATAACGATTGGCAGTTAGAACGGTACAAATTAATACGACTCAATACAATTTTAACAAATTAAATAATATTGTACACAGTCCTAGTGCAAAAAAAAAATATATATATATATATATATCAATCATAATCATTTTGCGCCACACATCCCATAGGCTATAAATTTCCATGTCCAATCCACACTACTCCTCCTGTGGTGCGTTAGATCCTGATCTCTATACATAACAACGCACAGATCATCTTGTTCAGAAATCCACACCAAAATATACGTTCATGGAAGCTAGCTTGCTATACTACGTATCTCTCTCTCTCCTCCTCCTCTTCGTTGCCTTCAAGTCCTTCTCACAATCAAGACCTCAGTGCCGCCGTAACCTCCCACCGAGCCCACCGGCTCTTCCGGTCATTGGTCGCCTCCACCTCCTCAAACCACCTCTCCACCGAACTCTCGATCGACTCTCTCAAAACCTCGGCTCCGTCTTCTCCCTCCGCTTCGGCTCCCGTCTCGTCGTGGTGGTTTCGTCGCCTTCCGCAGTAGAGGAATGCTTCACAAAGAACGACGTCGTCTTAGCCAACCGTCCTCAGCTCATCAGAGGCAAGCATATTGGCTACAACTACACCAACATGGTCACCTCCCCCTATGGCAACTACTGGCGCAACCTCCGCCGCCTCATGTCGCTCGAAATCTTATCCACGACTCGACTCAACGCCTTCTCATCGATCCGAATGGACAAAATCAAGCTTCTCCTCCGAAATCTGTATCGAAATTCGTCGACTGACTTCGCAAAAGTTGAATTGAAATCCAAGTTTTCGGAGATGAGCTTTAACATCATCATGAGAATGATCGCCGGAAAGCGATACTACGGCGAGGAATTGGAGAATTACGAGGAGGCGAAGGAGATTCGGGATCTGTTGAGCGAGACATTGAAGTATGGAGGTGCGTCGAACCCTAACGATTTCGTACCGGTTTTGAGGTGGATTGATTATGGGAATTTTGAGAAGAATTTGAAGAGAATTGATAAGAGGATGGACGTGTTCTTGCAAGGTCTGATCGATGAACACAGAGGTGATAAGAGTAGGAATTCGATGATCGATCATTTGCTTTCGTTCCAAGAATCACAGCCTGAATATTATACAGATGAAATCATCAGAGGGCTTATCCTGGTAAGTGAGCAAATCCCCTCCTCACTCTCTATGAGAGGGGAGATTTGCTCCATTAGTACGGCCGAGCAAAGATTGGACGGGTCTGTTTTGCTCGGTCTAAAGGATCAGCTGACCGGGCGTGAACTAAGCCTGGCCGAGCTGCGACTAGCAAACATTCGGCGGTGCACACAGCTAAGTGGCGAGACCGGGCTACAGATAGCTCGGGCTAAACTGTGGACAAGTGAGGGATGAGTCTCTGACCGGTGAGCCGAGATGGGAAGATTCCAGATAACCTCGGATGAAAGTAGAACGAACGGAGGCCGGCATGCCTCGCGACCGGTACGCCACGATAAACCGGTCAATACCTGCCCGGCCCATGAGCATCACCCCGCCACCCTTTTGCCAAGGGGCAGTTCGGTGGGGCATAGTGCGGTTGAGCGCCTGTAGTGATAGTTCTTCGTGGGAGATAGGCCGGTCGTGGTACTGCAGTCAGGTGTGCCACCTGGGCCAATGGCACGAGGGAAGGGACATCTGCTCCACGCATGCCTCAATACCGTTAGACAGTTCTGCGTGTACTGATGAGAGGAATAAGCCTTTACACGCGTAAGGTGGTGAGAGGCGAGCACTGCCACCTGTCTTGAGAAGGACAGCAGAGGTAGTGCGTGCATAATCTTGAGGCTGCATGGCCAGCCTTGAAATAGGGAGGCGGACGAACGTTAGAGGTATGCAACTTCTTCCCCAGAAAGAAAATACTCTCTCTCTATCTGTCTTCTCCTTCCTTCTTCAAGTGGACTGACTTGATCGTCGGAGGGCCTATCTGGTACACCACTGCCGGGCAGCTCACCGTTTCTGTGTTACCAGGTAGACGCCGTCAAGAGAAGCTTGGAGTACAAGGAGTACGGAAAGCTGAGGATATTTCGCCCCCGTACAATTGGCGCCGTCTGTGGGAAGTTTTTTATACTCAACCCTTGTTCTTAAAGCTTCTTCAACCATTTCCATGGCCAACAACGGCGAAGCCCTGCTGTCCGTCGTCGATGGCGTCACACCTGAGTACGTCCGCTTGAGAGAAGGTCCTCCGAATATTCCAGCCATGGCGGGCCTAGAGACTCCCTCGCGAAGTGCGTGAGACAAACGCGAAAGGAGTGTTGATCGCTCGCAGAGTCCTGAGGGCCGCCGACGCCGGGGGAAGTCCCATGCGCAGCGCCTGGAGCACAAACTCAGGGACCAAGACGCCGTCATTCGCAAGATGGCGGCGGAGATGGAGCTGCTGAAACGCCAGATTAAAGGGAAGGGTGTTGCTGGAGAGGGCAACCTCAGTGAGCGCACCCCGTCCCCTCGTTGCAGCAGTCGCCGCCAGGGGAGGACCCACTCTCTCTGCATCACCAAGAACTATGGAGTTGGAGGTTCCGACCAAGGAGAGGGCAGGTCCCTCTCTCGCGACAGCACGTACCGCTCCTCACGTCCGACGCCGACGTTGGGATCCTTTTTCTCCACACGTTCCAGGGACTTGAGGGATGTATTGGAGGAGAGGGCGCGCTGTCGGGAGGCTCGGAGAGTGCCGGCATTGCAGAGGTTAAGCGCTCCAGTTCGTTACAGTGAGGAAGTGGCGATGCCAGCCCCCAAAGTGATGGCCCCTGCGCTGGTGGACAAAGAGCTGGCGCGACTTACAGCCACACCGCTGTCTCCAGAGATTGAGAGTACGCCACTCCCTGCCGGATTCCACCAGCCAAAGTTCACTTTGTACGACGGCAAGACAGATCCATACATGCACGTGAGCCATTACCGGCAAGTAATGGCTGGACACCGACGGAATGACGCCTTGATGTGTCTCATATTCCCAGCAAGCTTGGGAGAGCTGGGTTTGAAATGGTTCGAAAGGCTCCCGGAGGGGAGTATTGAGGGGTGGCAGCAACTAGCGGAAGCCTTCGTCACCAGATTCAAAACCAACACACAAATGCCGAAGGAGGTCGACCATCTCCTGGGCGTCAAGATGGAGTCTGGATGTTCGTTGGAGGCATACAATGCGAAATATTGGGAAACTTACAATGAGATCCTCGACTGCCCCACCAATCTGGCGATCACTCAGTACAAACGGGGTCTCCTAGTCGGACATAGGCTGCGAGATTCACTCACGATGCATCAACCTACAACCATAGAGTCATTGATGCAGCGGATCAATGAGCACATTCGTGTGAAGGATGATGTCGCCTCCGTGACTGAGAAGGCTAATCCGGTCGCGGCGGACAGAAGGGTTGCGGGGAAAGTTCACTCGGTTGGGCAGGAGGATAACCACCCACACAACCGGTCGAAAGACCAGCGCCATGGTTCAAACCATGATGACAGAAACAAGGGCCGCCGAAACGACCGGGCTGACCCTCCCCGTGATGCAGCGGAGGATACCAAAAGAAAATTGAATGCGCAGACTAGGATCACCACAGTGTTTAAAATCCCCATCTACCGCATTTTAGACGAGATTCGAGGCGAACCCTTCGTCCGTTGGTCGGCCAAGTTGGGGAGTGCGCAAAGGGGCTTCAATTCAAAATATCGCTGCACCTTTCATGAAGAACAGGGGCACCGAACAGAGGACTGCTTGCTGCTCAAGCAACACTTAGAGGAGTTGGTGGCGGCAGGGCATCTTGACCAATACATAGATGGGGGCATCAAGGCCACGCCAGCGGACCAAGCCGAGCCAAACGGCCTGGCCGCCCTAGAAGCGCCCCCGCAAGGTGTAATCAACGTCATCTACAGTATCATTGAACCAGCCAGGGTTTGCGAGCTGAGAGGGATGATCAAGAAGGCCGAGCACATAAGGGAAGCGCACTCCGTTCAGCCCGCTGTGAAGAAAGGAAAGACCGAAGAAAGGGACATCCTTTCATTCTCAACCAAGGACTTGGAAAGAGTTCAGATGCCGCACAATGATGCTTTAGTGGTCACTCTTTGCGCCAAAGACTTTGACATCAAGAGAATCTTGATCAACCAGGGGAGTTCGGTAGAAATTATGTATTATGACGCGTTTAAACAAATGAAGTTGGAAGACAAGGACTTGGCCCCTGCAACGTCGCCTTTGGTCGGCTTCAACTCACAGCCAGAATGGCCAATCGGAAAGATAATTTTGCCGGTCAAAGCGGGATCGGTCGTAAAGCAAGTAGAGTTCTGGGTGCTTAAAGTTCCATCAACTTACAACTTGATCTTAGGCAGGGGATGGCTGCACGCCATGCAGGTAGTTGCTTCGACCTTCCACCAAGTCATGCGCTTTCCGGCACCGAGCGGACAAATAGAGGAAGTTTGGGGGGATCAGGCGATGGCGAAACAATGCTTCGTTGCGGTAAATGGCAGTTGAGCGGCCAAAGGGTTCGTCTAAATGATTGAAGGGCCCGAGGGGAAAGAGGTCCTTGAAGACGTAGGAAGAAAGGCCGAGGAAAAGTCGGTCGAAGATTTGGTGGAAGTGCGCATTGACGAGAACGATCCAACTAAATTCTTCCTTTTGGGATCATCCTTGTCTAGCGCTGAGCGGATGAATTATGTCAACTTCTTGGTTTCTAATTTGGAGGCCTTTGCCTGGACGCCTTACGACATGCCTGGCATCGACCCGAGCTTCATTTGTCATCAGTTGAATGTCTTCCCTAATGCACGGCTAGTCATTCAAAGGACGCGCCGCTCAGCCTTGCACCATGCTGAAGTGGTCGCAGAGGAAGTAAAGAATTTGTTGGAAGCTGGGGCCATAGAGGAGGTGAAATACCCTCGGTGGATATCCAACACGGTGGTTGTTCCGAAGAAGAACGGCAAGTGGCGAGTCTGCGTTGACTACAAGACTGTCAACCGAGCTTGCCCCAAGGATAGCTTTCCCTTGGCGTCACTTTGGGGGCTGGATATTGTTGGGCCACTCCCAGCTGCACCGGGCAACCATAAGTTCTTCATAGCCGCCACCGACTATTTCGCCAAGTGGGTTGAGGCCGAGCCACTAGCAACCATAAGGGAAAAAGACGTGAAGAAGTTTGTATGGCAAAACGTGATCACCCGTTTCGGTATACCCAAGGCCCTCATCTCGGATAATGGCGCTCAATTTGATGGTAAACTCTTTCGCGGATTTTGCGAAGAGTTGAAGATCGAGTTCTACAATTCGATGCCGGCCTATCCTCAGTCAAATGGTCAAGCAGAGGCTTCAAACAAGACCATCCTGGACGGGCTGAAGAAGCGGCTTGAGAAGGCTAACGGCAAATGGGCTGAAGAACTCCCTAATGTGCTCTGGGCATACCGCACTACGCCAAGGCAGTCAACCGGGGAAACACCATTTGCTTTGGCCTACGGCATGGAGGCCGTCATCCCGTTGGAAATTGGCATGCCAACCATCTGCTCTGAAAATTTCCAGCCAGATCTGAATAGTGAAGCGGTGGCATTGGAGTTGGACCTTGCTGAAGAAAAGAGGGAGCAAGCATTGATCCACATAGCGGCTTATCAACAAAAACTCTCCAAAAAATACAACAAGGCTATGCACCCCAGGATGTTCAAGATCGGGGACTGGGTATTAAGAAAGGTGCTTGGCAACACAGTGGTCCCTGGCGAGGGAAAGCTCGGTGCAAATTGGGAAGGACCATACAAGGTGATTGGTCTTGCTGGTAAAGGGGCGTACCATCTGGAAGATATAGATGGCAAGGCTGTCCCCAGACCATGGAATACGGCCAACCTTAAGGTCTTTTACTTTTAAGATGTAATTTGCTTGTGTTGTTTAGCTTTTTTAGACCTTTAGCCTTTTGGCACTTAATGTAAAGGATAGCAATGCTTTTGTAATGAAAAATAGCCCTCCTGTTGTTTGGAATTACATCTTTGTACTATGGATTCGCAAGGACGCAAGGCAATTATGAATACCAGGGGCAAGAGACCGACCTGAATGGGACCGGGCTGATTCCCTCTTGCTGGAATGAATGCAGACCGCACAAACAGTTGGAACATTGTCCAACGATTTAATTGGAGTATGGCCCCATTCGCATTAGGGCCGAGATGGTTTTTCTCGCCTGGTTGAAATGTTGGCGTCATGACTAACTCAACTGAAACATTGGTGTTTTGCCCAGTGTAGGGGCCAAGCTGATTTTGCTCGGCCCAGTGGACATATTGGTGTCTTGCCCAATATGGAAAACGAGCGGAATTTGCTCGGCAAAATTTGGAATGTTGGAATTTTGTCCAATGGATAAGAAGCCGAGCTGAATTAGCTCGGCCTAAAAGAAATGTTGGCAGCTTACCCAACTTAAAAGGCGAGCTGATTTTGCTCGGCCACGTCGAAATTGCATGAAATTTACAAACTAATTAAGGCCGTGCATATTTTGCTCGAAAGAGTTAAGACGTCAGTTCATTTGAAAGTTCATGGAACCGAACTACTACTGATTAGCAAACGTTTGAGGTGATTTTAGCTTGTCAAATTGTACGGCATAGCTGACCTGGCAGTTGTGAATTGTCATCAATTGAATTAAGGAATCCATGCAGACGCAAACCGAACAGAAATAGAAGATGAGCGAGCAAAAAGTCGAAAGTCTTCATTGATAATGGAAATTTAAGTACAAGACGGGAGGAACATAGCCCGGTTACATAAAAAAAAAACGGGGGGGGGTCAATCCAGCTCTACGTCAACCGTTTGTTCGGCGACTTGCACAGTTTGCTCGGCCTCTTCCGCATTGTGCTCGGGCAGGATTTCTTCGGCGTCGTTGTCAGTGCCTTCCACCACGGCAACATCCCGATCAGCCTCTTCCTCCGCATCAGGAGATGCTTCGGGGGGATTTTGTTCGGCTAGTTTCGTGGCGGCGGCTTCTTCCTCGACCTCTTTCCTTGCGACCGTGATGAGCCGGTTTTGGGTGGTCTTGGAGTACGCCTGCATGTAGACCGGGATATAGGCAGCAGGCGGATTGATGAACATGTCAGAATCCTGACCAAGACCAACTTTCTCCACGACAGCTTTCCAGCCGCACTGGAAAAAGATGTCCTTGGTCGCTTGGACCTGCCGTTCGTAGGTCTTCTCGCCCTGCGCGTATCCCCGGTCTTCTGCATCGTCTACGGCCTTGTCCCTCTCGGCTTTGTGCGCATCGTGCAGCTTCCTCAGCTCAGCAAGATACCGAGCCTTCGTCGACTTCACTGCCCGGAGTTTGTCCTCGTTAGCTCGGTCAACCTTCTGGCTCAGGATATCTCGCTCGGCCTCAACTGCTTCCTGCGCTGCTTTGAGCTTCGCTATCTCGTCCTTTTGAGCCTTATTCTCGGCTATGGCATCCCGCAGGCTCTGCCGCACTTTAATCATCCAGTCATGGGCCAAATAGTTCTTTTGCGCGGCCTGAAAACAAGTGAGAGATCGTTAGTGTTCGAAAAACTGCGCAAAAACCGAGCAAACAGTTTGACGTAAACAATATAGAACTTACCAGCACTATGGATTTGGCCGCCGAGCGGAGGACCTTGAGGTCGAAAAGCTTGTCATGTTTTTTCATATCAGTGGGCAAGATCAACCCCTTGGTTAAATTGAAACCAAGTGAGTAGTCCTTGTCCGCGTACACAGAGTCTTCAACAGAAACTTCACGGCCCTGGTATTTGAACTCGGGCGCCCAGACCGGGGGGGTGGCTGGGCCCTTGGATTTGCTGGTCCGTGGTTGCTCGGTCTGGTCCCCGAGCTCAGTAGAGACGCGATCGGTAGAGTTTTCATCCGCCAGATGCGGCTCGGTTGGCTCGTTCCTCGGCCGCTTCTTGGACCGACCAGTCGGTTGTTCGCTGGCAAGTGCCAATACTGCCCCTTCTTGCTGCACGGCGGGTGTAAAGGATGTCCCCCCGGTTGCCTCTTGTCTTTGGGACTCGTCTTCTTCCCCGGTGATCAGGGACTTGATGGCCCTGATTTTTGCCATTTCTTGCTCTGTGGTAAGTGGAATAAGCCTGATCGATGGTAAGTTTGGATCTGGTTCTGGGGTTGGCGCACGCAGAAAATCGGTAACCCGGCTCCTGCGCGGCGCGGTGTAATGGTAGGTCTGATCGAAGCCGAGCAATTTTGAAGCCTCCCTCTCCTTGGCAGGATGGCGCAGCAAGACTTTGATGGCCTCTTGGTTGGCCCGATAGTAGTTTGCTGCTAGGTGCTTATCTGCAAAAAGAAGACAAGTGTTAGATCGGCATGGAAAGTGAGTGAAGCAAAAAGAAAATAGCGCGGTCAGCCGAGCGACTCACCGGCACTGCCAAAATCCTTTCTAATATACCATCCCGGTATGGGTGCCTCGGTGTCCTCGTAGCTGCCGGACACCCACAAGAAGTCGTCGTCGTTTGTCTCCTTGTCCGGATTACCCTCTATTAATTTTGCTCGGCCCTTTTTCACTTTGAGGTACCAGCAAAACCCGCTCTTTATTTCTACTAAGTCTATACTGATGGAAAATTTCAGCCAAACCGAGATTGAGACCGAGCCTCCGGTTCAGTTCAGTGACCCCGTTTATTATTTTGTAAGTGTTATTTGAAACTTGGGTCGGGCAAAGCCTTGTCTGCCTCAAAAACTCACATATCAAAGGCTGGACCGGGAAGCAGAGCCCTCCCTCTACTATTGACACGATCGTAAAGGGGCACCGGTCTAGATCTCCCCAAGGGGTGTCTCCCTTTTTGGCGAGCTCTAAGATGATGTCATCTGGGATGTTGTAATCCCCGCGAAACTCGGCCATCGCATCGGGCGAGCTAACCATATAGCGGTACTTCCCCATCTATCTCGGTCTTATTTGATATAGTGTATATCTCGGTCAAAAATGTTGGTGGGTCTGCTCGGACTTTGAGCTCCACCAATTAGTGCTGGACTGGATTGGTCGGTCCTATTTGTTCTGCATGATTAAAAAATAATTCCAAGGGTTAGCACGGCATAAATTGCGCGGCCCCTATGGAAATTGGCTCAGTGAAGGGATTATTGGTGTTTGGCCGGTTCGACCCTTACCTCGGTTATGCTACTTGGTCGATTTCCTAGTTCGGTTCTAACTCTCCGAAGCTGGCTCGGTCAAAGTTATAGCTCGGTCGGTTCTACTTGACGAGCTAACTTGGTCAAGGCCCAAGTAACGACCTCAAGTTTTTGCCCGGTTCAGTACTATTACCAGTTTTAATCGGTAGTTTGGCTCGGCTACAACCTCTACGAGAAGTCACAAACCAGTTTTTGCTCGGCCGATGTGTCATTTATGGATCTAAACGAGCGTTTTGCTCGGTTCTACCCAGATTCAAACTGTTCATCCCAGAAATAGGACGAACTCGTTCGAACCCAGGAGAAACAAAGGGCATGAAAGCCCCATCCATTCCTACTATTCCCATTTGCCCTAGGGTGTGCAAGTTCTAAGCAAAGAGAGGGGGCACTGGTGGTTACAAACAAAAATAAATAAAAATACGAAGCATAGTGACACGGAAATGAAGAACATGTATGGAAAAACCTTGAGAAGTAGAAGCAAAAGATGCAAGGGGGGGTAGTGTGACTTACTAGGGGGACAGGTGCGAGGGTAAACACAACCTCGAAAGCTCGATTGTGGCCTTTGAAAGGATCTGAAATAGTGGATATGGCACAGAAACAACAATGGCAGTGGTTCGAAAGTTTGGGAGGTTTAGGGCTTGTGTGGAAGAGAAGGTGAAAAGTGAAGGGTTTTAGGCCCTTCGTTGGAATACAAAAGAGGGGGGGAAGGAACCCCAAACGGCTGCGCCGTTTGAATTTTGCGCGTGCAGAACAGCTGGCTGTACGACCCAGTGGCGTGAAGCCACGTGGCACTGGAAACGCAGCTGTCAGTACGGTTGTACGACCTTTGATGAGATTGCGGGGGAAATGGCCGACCAAACGGGACAGCTCGGCGATAGATATGCCCCCAATCATGCTCGGCTTGGTGATAGCACAACTCAATCCGTTAGCTCGGTCACGATGGTAACCCCAGTCACGACCAGTCAGATGGGGTTAAGGGGCAATTGAGAGGGGAGATTTGCGCCGTTAGTACGGCCGAGCAAAGATTGGACGGGTCTGTTTTGCTCGGTCTAAAGGATCGGTTGACCGGGCGTGAACTAAGCCTGGCCGAGCTGCGACTAGCAAACATTTGGCGGTGCACACAGCTAAGTGGCGAGACCGGGCTACGGATAGCTCGGGCTAAACTGTGGACAAGTGAGGGATGGCGTGGCTCTGACCGGTGAGCCAAGATGGGAAGATTCCAGATAACCTCGGATGAAGGTAGAACGGACGGAGGCCGGCATGCCTCGCGACCGGTATGCCACGATAAACCGGTCAATACCTGCCCGGCCCATGAGCATCACCCCGCCGCCCCTTTGCCAAGGGGCAATCCGGTGGGGCATAGTGCGGTTGAGCGCCTGTAGTGATAGTTCTTCGTGGGAGATAGGCCGGTCGTGGTATTGCAGTCAGGTGTGCCACCTGGGCCAATGGCACGAGCGAAGGGACATCTGCTCCACGCATGCCTCAATACCGTTAGACAGTTCTACGTGTACTGATGGGAGGACTAAGCCTTTACACGCGTAAGGTGGTGAGAGACGAGCACTGCCACCTGTCTTGGGAAGGACAGCAGAGGTAGTGCGCACATAATCTTGAGGCTGCATGGCCAGCCTTGAAATAGGGAGGAGGACGAACGTTAGAGGTATGCAACTTCTCCCCTAGAAAGAAAATACTCTCTCTCTATCTGTCTTCTCCTTCCTTCCTCAAGTGGACTGACTCGATCGTCGGAGGGTCTATCCGGCACACCACCGCCGGGCAGCTCACCGTTTCTGTGTTACCAAGTAGACGCTGTCAAGAGAAGCTTGGAGTACAAGGAGTACGGAAAGCTGAGGATATTTCGCCCCCGTACACTCTAGATATGTTACGGCTTGACCACAATCATATGGTTTGGTATCCAAGTTAAAAATAAATAAATTTATTTTATTTTTAATAATTTTTTAAAATTTTATCAATTTTTTTTTTTACTTTTTCAATCTATTTAATCTATTTGTACAGAAGAATCTAAAAACTAACTTTTTTAAATGCAGCAAAAAAAAAAAAAAAGGTTCATCCAAAAACAAAAAAAAGTAAAAAATAGTTACTCCCTACTTTTACGTTTTTTTAAGCGCGCGCTCTCTCTCTCTCTCTCTTTCTCTTTCTCTCTCTCTCTTGTTTTTTTTTTTTTTTTTTTTTTGTTTTTCTTCCAAATTTTCAAATTTTTTTTTTTTGGTTAGTCTAATTGAGTAAAATTTCAAAGTATAATTTTATTAAAAAAAAATTCACTAAAATTTTAAAAAAATCATGAAAACTATTTTTTTCTTTACATACATTTTGACACATTAATTTTGTGTAACTAGAATGTATTCATTATATTGGCCCAGTTTGTTGAAATTTATTATAAGTTAAAAGTTAATAATTAGAAAACAAAATTTAAAGGCACCACTCTTTTAGTTTTTAGATAATCAGTTTTTTGTTTTAATTTTTATATAGCTTATTAAGCTATTTTTTGCATATTAAGCTATAAGCAAAAATTGCTAATAAAAAAGTAGAAACCAAAAATACCACCCCAGCTTCTAGATACTCAAATTTTAAAAAAAGTACTCATTCTTTATAATTTTTTGTGTAATTAATCCTAATTTTTTTATAATTATAAATGTAAATAAAAATAATATTACGTATAATTATATTTCTTTTTTTCTTTTTTTTTATTCTAAGACACAAGTGTGTGAATTTTAAGAATAAATATTTATGTCTATCAATAAAATTTAGGAGCTGCTATTCTTATTTTACTTTACTCCAAATAACCTATCTTCTGTGTATAATAAGAACAAATAATAGAGTCTATTTGGAACAAAGTAGCCTAGGAGTAGCGACTCTTTAATATATATATATATATATATAATGACTTTGTTTGAGAAGTTAATTATTTTAGTTGATTATTTGATTTTTTGACTATTTTAATTTGGCTAAAACAGTTGTGTTTGAGAAGTTAGTTGGGCTCCTTTTTATAATTGATTTGATAGATGTAAAAGAAAAAATAAAATAATTATGAATTAGATATGATATTTTATTTTATTAGTTATTTTAACATATTTTACAATACTATCTCATGTTCGTTCGATGGTTTATTTTGAAAAGTAAATAAATATATAAAAATTAATTTTTAATTTTTATCTTAATATATATATTAAAAAATAAATAAATGATACGACTCAAAAAAGTAATTTATTTTTAATAGTCAAAATAAGCCAATATCCTGTTACTTTTTGAAATTATATATTTAACCTTTTGCTAACTTGTATGGTGGGGATCAGCTACCACTAATATACATACAATACACAAAATAGTATTTATAATTGTGCAGAGATCTTCTCCATATACAGTATTAGGAGTGTAATTTTGGCCTGACCCGACTCATCCAGGCTCGGGCCGGGGTCGGGCCCATGTTGGGCCTTGCGGGCTTCGGCCAAAAATCAGGCCGGCCCACGGGCCAGAAAACTAGACCCAGGCCCAAGCCCAGACCTAGGGGTATTCGGGCTTTGGGCGGGCCAATGGGCTTGGCCTCTGGGCCTGGGCTCGGGTTTTGGGTAGGCCTAAATATTTTTTTTTTTTTATGTTTTTCATCAAAAATTTATTATTTTTCATTAAAAATAACACTGGGTCTCGGGTGGGCCGGGCCTCAATCCGGGCTTTTGGGCGGGCCTTGAGTGGGCCGATGGATTGGGCCACGGGTCAGGCCGGGCTTCAAAACGATGGCCCAGGCCTAGGCCCAAAGGCCTCGGTTTGGGCTTGGCCCAAAGCCTAAATGAGCCTTAACGGGCCGAGCCCCACCTCAGGCCACGGGCCAAAATTACACCCATATACGATATTTGTTTGAAAACATATTATTTTAATTTATTTTAACTTTTTATAAAAAAAAATGTAGAAAAATAAAGAAAATAATATGATAACTTATAGTGACTTTTTGATTAAAATGTATAATTGACAAATGAGACCACAGATTTTTTGTATTTAACCCAAAGGGTGTGGCAACTTGGTAAGGCCTAGAGATATAAGCCTTAAGATTTCACTATGTTTGGGAATTTAGGAGAGAGAAGAAAAGAAATGATTACTTAAGTTATAAGAGAAAAGAAAAGAAAAGAAAAGAAATGATTTTGATTTTTCTCCTTCTTGTTTGGTTAGATTTTATAAGAGAAAAGAAAAGAAACTGTTTTATGTTATATTACCAAAGTAGTGTAATATAAAATTGTTGGAAGGTAACTAATCATCTGAATGAATTCAGTAGAATCGTGCTGTCTTGAAGAACAACAAGATGATTAGAAAGCCCAATAGGGCAAAAAAAGAAGAGAGAAGAGAGAGAGAGAGAGAGAGAGAGAGAGAGAGAGAGAGAGAGAGAGAGAGAATTTGTGTCTTGGTGTATTGCTACAAATGTGTATACAAGCAATTGTGGTGCCATTACACCAGCCTCCTCTAAAAAAACTATGAATTCAAGAATATATAACTGAATATATATATGTATATATATATTCTGTTCTTATACATAACAATAGAATATATATTATGCGTAAATATATACCTAACAGAATAAAGAATGAAAATAAGAAGATGATTACCTGTACGACAAAGAAAAAGAAAAGCGAAGAGAGAGCTAGAAAAGAGGGGAGAGAATTGGAGAAGTGGAGAGTTAAAAACCTGTGCTGGATATGAAAAGCCTTGAGGACATGGGTGTCAATCATTTCATTTCTTTTATTTTTACAGGGATAAAATTGGTATTATGAAAATATAAACATTTGTTGGTTTCTTTTCTCTTCCAATCTCTTCACTTTTGGAAAGATTGAAAATAAAGGTTATAAGATAAATGGGTTTATCTCAATTTCTCTCCACTTAAATTGTTTAAACAAGTAAGAAAAATACATATCTCTCCATTTTTTTTTTCTCCAAATCACTCAATCCAAACATAGCGTTATTTTCTTTAGAGTCAGTCATTTAAGCGACAATACATATAATTAATAGGACGAATCTTTTAAGCTTAAACAAACCCTACCCAATGTCAGGAGTACGAGGTTTGAATCCCTGCTTGTATATTACTCCGCGACTTACCGCTACATGATTGAGTAGCCTTACTATGTAGCACTATCAGGGTGACATCTGAAATTAAAACATCTAAATATCTCATTATTTTGAATTATGGCCCTGTTTGGAAACTTTGCTATTTTGGTTGACTTTTTGATTTTTTTGCTATTTATGAGATGAAAAAAAGTTATATTTTAGATGATTTGTGAATTTTTTTGTAGTTGAATAAATGGTTGTGAAAGAAAAAAATAATTGATTAATATATATGACGTGACATTTTATCTTATTAATAATTATTTTTTTTATCTTTATTGACTATTTTAATCCAAACTTCTCATCCCAAACACCCCCTTACAATAATGTTAGGGAAATATTATTATATAATGTATTTCACGTTTATTCTCACCTATTATTTGTATTCACTTAATAGATTTCATCTATATGAGATTAATAATATTTTAAAAATAATGAGACATATGATTTCATATAAAAAGTTACACAGAGATAAATAGTTTGGTGAAATATTTTTATGATAAATAACAATTTTTGATGGCAGTGGCTTTGGTCCAGTCCAAGATCGGATTAGACCGTGCTGTTGGGTCCGTGGGGGTCCACCACGGGTCCCGTTTTGATAATCTGAACCGTTCAATGTATAGAACTCGTCGAGTACCATATGCCTATAAAAAATCATGTTGATTGGATATCGATAGCTCTATGAACAAAACCGTTTTTTATCAACCGTTAATTGTTTCACCGTCTATTTTTTTTTATACAAAACTAATTTGATCACATAGCTATTGATATCCGATCAAAGTGATTTTTTACAGGCATGTATTACTCGACGAGTTCAACACATTGAACGGTTCAAATTATCAAAACGGACCCAAAAAATGGATCCTATGAACCGAATTGGACAGGTCCAGTCTTGATCTCAACTTGAGACAAGCTGGACCCTTGATACATAAGTAGAGTGATATTTAATGTTTTTGTTTCTTAAAAAAAAATCTTTACATTTAGATGTCTCCTAAATAAAATTTTAGATATGGTACATATTTTAAATTCAAAAAATAAAAAATTCAAAATGACACAACATCTGATTTTGAATTTGAATGACATGCCAAAACCTTATAAAGATTGTTTATAACTATATATATATATATATTTTTTTTTAAAAATTTTAAATTTTGTGTTAAGAGTTCCGGTACAACTTCTCTTTAAAGTTTATCTCTGTAAAATTTTACATTACTTGAATGACAAAAGTTTTGATTATCCAAAAAGTTGATTATCACATAAAGGTTAATTTTCATTATTCTGTTTCGGATCTTTGGGGGATAAAGGGGAGACTATCCACTGTTAGGATTATAATTCGAGGAAAATTTTATTCGGCATTTGTTTTTTTTTTTAGTCCGCCAGATATGGAATCCGACCGGACTCTTTATCCTCTATATGGGGGATTATACTATCCTAGGGCGGTATGAGACAATTTTCATTAGACTATTTACTGTTGGGATTAGAATGTGATATGACCATTTTGACCCTCTACTATTTAATTATGTATTATATTTAGTAAAATTCAATAAAATTGAAATGTCTCAATGTAAAAATAAAATAATTTTGTTTAACTTTTTATTGATGTTTTATTTATTTAATTTTTTAAAATAATTTTTTTATAAATATTTTATTGATGTTTTATTTTAAAATTTTGTTTATATTTTATTTTATTTAATTTCATTTTTTAAATTTTAATAGATGTTTTATTTAATTTCATTGTTTAATTATTATTATTTTTAAAAATAATTTTATTTAAAATTTTAATTAAAAAAATAACATATATTTTTATTGATATTTTATTCATTTTATTTATTTAATTTTAAAAAAATAAATTTATTTAATTGTGTAAAAAATAAAATAAAATAAAATTTTATTTAATCTAACTAAAAATAATTAAAATATTAATGATATGTTTAATATTGCTATTACTTAGTAAACAATTGAAAAATAGTAAAATAGTCTTTTGTTCATTTATCCTATCCAGTCCGTCTAACCAAATATTGGATTAACTAAAAATAGTTCTTTCCAAGCTTCTAATCTCATAAAAAAACAAACACGGGATACACATCAAATCCAACCAAATAATCCGAGAGATTCACAGTCCCAAGATTCAAGTCTAATAGATTATAATCCTCCCTTATCTAGTCTGTCCAATCAAACACACCCAAATTAGTTTAACAGCATGGTTTCTTATATACACATAAGGGTACGTTTGATTGGGGGATTAAGAAGGGACTATTTACTGTTCGGATTGTAATCCATTAGAAGTCTTATATCCGGCATTTTTTTTTTTAGTTCGCCTGATATGGAGTCCAGTCGGACTCCTTGGACTAAACAAACCTAAGGGGAGGTGAGATTATTTCCATGGGATTAGTATCCCATAGGATTAATTTGTGAAATATCCATTTTACTCTCATGCTATTAATAAACAATTGGAAAATGGTAAAATAGTCTTTTGAACATTTATAAAATATTTTTTTAGTGTTGTTAATTTAAAATTATATATTAAATAAAAACATAAATTACAAATTTAATTTAATTAAAAATTATGGCCTTACAAATAAATTTTTTTTAGTATTGTTAAAAAATTAAATTTATATATTAAGTAAAATTATTAGTTTTAGTGTTGTTAATTTAAAATTATATATTAAATAAATTATAAATTATAAATTAAATTAAATTAAAAATAATAAATTATAAATTGGGGCCTTATAAATTAAAATCTTTTAGTGTTGTTAAATTATAAATAATAGATTACAAATTAAAAATTATATATTAAATAAAAAATATAAATTATAAATTATAAGGATAAAATAGTCTTTTGAACATTTATCTTTATCTAGTCCGTCTAACCAAATATTGAATTAATTAAAAATAGTTATTTCCAGACATCTAATCTCATGAGAAAACAAACACGGGATACATATTCAATCCAACCAAATAGTTAAGAGGATTTACTCCGGAATTCAAGTTCGATGGATTCAAATCCTCCTATCCAGTCTGTCCAATCAAACACACCCTAGAATCCATCGGACTTGAATCTTGAGACTGTGAATCTCCCGGACTATTTAGTTAGATTAGATGTGTATCCCGTGTTTTTTTTTCTCATGGGATTAAATGTCTGGAAAGGACTATTTTTAGTGAATCCAATGTTTGGTTGAACCGACTGGATAAAGATAAATGTTCAAAAGACTATTTGACCCTTACAATTTATAATTTATATTTTTATTTAATTTATAATTTTAAATTTGTAATCTATAATTTATAATTTATAATTTAACAACACTAAAAAAATTTAATTTATAAGGCCATAATTTATAATTTATTATTTTTAATTTAATTTATAATTTATAATTTATAATTTATATTTTATTTAATATATAATTTTAAATTTGTAATCTATAATCTATAATTTAACAACACTAAAAAAATTTAATTTATAAGGCCATAATTTTTAATTTATATTTTTATTTAACATATAATTTTAAATTAACAACACAAAAAAATAATTTATAAATGTTCAAAAGGCTATTTTACCATTTTCCAATTGTTTGCTAAGTAATAGCATGAGGGTAAAATGGACATTTCACATATTAGTTCCATGGAATACCAATCCCATGGAAATAATCCCACCCTCTCCCCTCTTAGGATTGTTTAGTCCCTCATATGAGGGATATGGAGTTCGGTTGGACTCCATGTCCGACGGATTAAAATTGCACCAAACGATGGACATTCCCCTCTACTGGATAAGCAATCCGAACAATAAATAATCCCCCCTTAATCCCATGAATCAAACACACTCATACTAAATACATATATGCTCACATCATTTTATTATGGGAGAGGATTCTCACCAGTCTACTGTATGAAACTGGAGCATACTATTAAACCTGTGGGTCCACCACGGATCCCGTTTTGATAATCCGAACCGTTCAATGTATAGAGCTTGTCGAGTACTTTATGCCTGAAAAAAATCACGTTGCTCGGATATTGGTAGTCCCTTGATCGAAACACATTTTTGTCAATGGTAAATATGATTTTAAAAATAAATTGTTAACAAAAATGTGTTCCGATCAAGTGGCTACCGATATCCGATCAATGTGATTTTTTGCAGGCATGAAGTACTCACTAAGTTTTACATATTAACAGTTCAAATCATTAAAACGTGACCCATGGTGACCCCACGGGCCTAACAGTACGCTCCAGTCCACACAGTAGACTGGAGCGAATCCTCTCTATTTTATTATATAGTTAGATTAATTAGCCTAAACACAAATTCATTTTACTAATCTATATCATCAATATTATATGATTATACCAATTGAACTGTACTTCATGTTTGTTTCTTGTTGGATAGTTGAAACAAAAAAGGCACAAAAAAAACAAAATAGGTTAAATAAGACAATAGAACAAAATGCCATATCTAAACTATAATTATTTCAATTTTTCTCTCACAAAAATAAAAAAAAAACTAAAAAAAATTGCCAAAAGAACTTTTTAGTCCCAAGCCAAAAAAGTTTCAACTTCAAAAAGCCAACTATTTTTTTTTTGTCAAATGACAACTAAATGTCACATCTAAACCATAATTATTTCACTTTTTTTCTCACAAAAATAAAAAAAATTAATCCAAACAAACTTTTTAGTTACAAGCTAAAAAAATTCTAACTCCAAAAAGTCAACTATTTATTTATTTATTTTTTTTTTTTTGTTGCCAAACAATAACTTAGAGTCAAGAAATTCAATGACAATTACTAGGGAAAGGACGAAAACAGAACCCAATGTATGACAATGTATTGGCTTTTGATATTTTATTGTTGATTTGTTAATTTATATGTCTAGGTCATTATACTTGCGAGCACAGACACATCTGCAGTCACAATGGAATGGGTAATGTCTCTTTTAATGAACCACCCGAAGGTGTTGAAAAAGGCTAGAGTTGAGTTGGACACTCACGTTGGCCAAGATCGCTTGGTCGATGAATCTGATCTATCCAATTTGCATTACCTTCAAGATATTATCTCTGAAACCATCCAATTTGCATTACCTCAGTAAAAATTTTCAAAAACTATTTTTCAAACAGTCAATGCTCAACGAGCATGAAACTTACCCTTCGAGATGCGCAACCTCGGATCGGGGGCAATGGAAAATTGCCCCTGGTTTGAAAAAGGGGGGGGGGGGGAGGCAACGGAAAGTTGCCCCTAGTTTGAATGGCGTCTCACGACGGCTTGTGGCAACGGAAAGTTGCCCCTTGTTTGGGATAGTGCCGCAGCAATTTGCAGACAGTCTTCATTGGCGGTGGTCGAACTCTCAGACACAGAGATGACGAAGACGGTCACAACACATATATGGACACAATCACCTTGAAGGGTGTTGGCCACTGGACTTTGGGGATGAAATCGAAACCATTGCATGGACTGAAACGCTATGAAAGCGTTGGGGGCTGGACTTCATGATGAAGTTGCCTACGTATCCCAAACATGGGAATCAAGCCTCACGTAGTTCCGGTTAAGGTACACTCGGGTATTTTAACCTTCACTTTGTTTGGCTCTCACTTTTGCCAAGGCGCCCAATGCGGGTTTTCGACCTTGCGAGCTTCTTTTCATTTTCTATTTCTTTTTCTTTTCTCTTTTTTGATTTTCTTCTTTTTTTTTTGCATTGTTGCTTGCTCTTTTTTTTTTCGTATTTTTCTCTTGCTCTAACTTTTGCCTGGGTCGCCCTTCCGGGTTTTCGGCCCAGCGAGCCTCTCAAAGGGTAAAAGTGTAGCAAGTCCATGCCAAATGGTTTTTTTTTTTTGAAATTGAAGCCTCTCTGTGTCTAGGAGAACGGCTGTTGCACTGATTTGCGGAGAATCCATCAAGGTTGCTCCACGGGCTTCTTCCGGCGAGATCTACTCCTTCTGATTTGGCTTTGATGCTTCTTGATCGAAGGCTACCTCAAAACTGGCCACACGGGCCTTTCATGGCGTTTGTCTGTTGAACTTTCTGAACATTCTGAACGGGTTCAAAGTCGGAAAACAAACAGGTTGGATCTTGAGGCTGAGAGCGATCCTAGGCTGCGCGACCTCAAGAGCGATTCCACACAGGTCTTCGCAGGGCCGCGTAAAACATTTGCTTTTGAAAGTTTTTAAGAAGGCGACGAATCGCTCGCGCCGAAGATAGTGTGGAACCAATCTGGATCAGGCCAGGATCCTTCTCAGTACTCACGCCGACAAGCATGGCTTTATTCATAAAAAGGCTTAGCTCGCCTCTCTTTCTCTCAAAATGATCAAAATTTTGCAAAACCCGAGGAATTCCTTCCTCTTCGTTTTCACCACCGCAGTGTTCAAAAAGTTTGTTTGTGAAAAACTTAGGTTAATGCAATGAGTTTGGCGCGCAGGAGAGCAGGCGAGATGTACTGTCAGCCCAATCAAATTCTCTGGCACTTATGCTGAAAGCAATCATGAAGTTTGAGATAGCAACAGCTGTTTCAATCGGCTCTGTTGGTGCAACTGGCCCCTCGGCAGAAACAGACTCAAAACAGAAACAGATAATTACAAAACAAAACGGTGTTCGAGGCAACAACCCCAGAATCACCTAGTATTATATACAACGGGGACTGACTCGATACAACCAGACAGACCCTTAAGCAAAAAAAAAAAGACTGACTCAAGACAAAGAGACAGACCCAAAACAAAAGACTGACTCGACATCCAAGCCAGGATTTACAAAACTCGGTTTCACCGATGCTCAAAAATGCGTGCTAGACGCTTCAAAAATACACCAAATGTTGCCCGCAGGCGGTTCACTTCACATACTCGTAGTATCTGAGCCCTCGAAATCCAGCAACTGAGTGGTGACGGGCTTGCCTGAGGTAGGTGGTAGGATAACCTTGTTATCAATCAAATCCTGCACTTCATGACGAAGGCGGGAACATCCATCGGTACTGTGACCGGACTGTTGATGGTACGCGCAGTACAAAGTAGCATCATGAGTGGTGGGGAGATTCTTCGGGAGTGGCCGGGGCTCCAAAGGCTTAAGATGCCCATTCTTTGCCAATATTAGCAATGCCCTAGACAAAGGCATGTGGAGGTCGTGAAAGACCCTGCGCCCTCGGGGCAGGTACTTTGCAGTTTGAGGATTCTTGCCAGATGCGCTGGCGAAAGGATCAGCTGGCGCTGCCTTGGCTTTTGGAACCTTCCCCGATGCAGGGTTGGGAACTACAGGAATTGTCTGGGCATGACGGGGCCCATCCCGGTTTTCCGCCTGGCTTGAACTGCCTTTGATCGGAGCGGGGAAAGCATCATCTACAGCTTTGGTCACTATTGCAGACATTTGTTGCTTGTTCATCCCTCTGACTTTCAGAGTCTCGACTGCCCACAGCAGTTGCTCAATGGGGTCGGCGTCTATCTTTGCCTTGTCCTTTCCTTTGGCCTCAGCCTGTTCGAGGGTCTGGGTTGGTGCTGGCATGTCGTGGCTATAGCCGGAAGCCACCTCTGGTTGGCTAAGCTCTATCACAATCCGCCCCAGTAGCGGGGGCTCCTGTGGTACAAAATTCCCGGCATACGGCGCTGCTGGCGGTGAAGCCGACATTCCATAGGCGAGGTCTGCCACAGATCTTTGGAGATCGCCTATCATCCCCATCAATTCAAAGGTGGTGGGCTCACGAGCCTGGTATAACTGGGGAGCCCAAACCGGGTGCACAACAGGCGACCTGGGCGGGTATGACATACTGATGGCAGCCTCACTTTGCGGAGCGGTTCCCTGCTCCAATGCGGCCATAACCACAATTTCTTCTGAACTTTGTGCCGCCATAAATCCTGCCTCAGCAAGGGGGGGACACTGGCTATTCTGTTTCAACTCTGCAACTCTCTGAACTGAAAGAAAAACAGGCAGCATTTCAGCCCAAACTGATCAATCACGGGTGTAGCCAAACAACTGTACCCTACTGCTGATCACTGTTCTCAGAAGTCACTGTTCCCGAAAACTGAACCAATACCCGCGGATAACTGATTCTCACAACTGATACCGATACTGGTGTCCCCAGGTTTGATACTCAAACTTGCAAACTGACATGTGCGTTCCTGTAGGGCAACACTCTAAAAGCACATAGCAAGTAAAAAGAGCCAAAACACCCCTATGTTGGGGTAGGGTTTCCCTGTCCTATTTTGTCAGGAGCTAGGGTTTCACTACGCACACAGCGGTTTTCAAACAACCTAACATCGGGTAAGCAACCTGTCCTAGCTTGGAATGGTCACTATAGATTCGAATATGCACTAGGTCGAATGGTCAAAAGGGGTGCCCCGGTAAACCGGGGTTTGTGTTCCCATACTGTCAGAGCCCATAGCCGGTCAGCCTTATGGACATGCCTTGACAGGACAAGCCTCCGGCAAACCGTTCAGGAATGGCAGATGGCAAACACTGTGTTCCTGGGCGCACCAATGCACATGCAATGCAAAGAAACACATAAATGAGATCAAAACAGGATATCACGAGTTCGAGTCAAACCCTCTAAAAATCCCCAGCAGAGTCGCCAGAAACTGTAACCGCGCCCGCGTGGGGCCTCGTGCTACAGTTCGGACTCGATTTGTGTCACGGTTCTTAATCTGAACCAAAGAGTCCAAATCTGGCAAATCGTTTTGAGAAACAGATTTTTGAAAAAGTAGTGCCAAACATGGACTGCTTTGCCAGATACAGAGTCGCCACCTAAATATTTTTTAAATGGGGAAATTTAGGAAACCCTGACTCGGTGTCGAAGGCCACATGTCCGTCATCACCGGAGTTGTCTCGGCTCGGGAGCTTGGGTACGATCGGGGAAGGTCAGCTATGAGCACCCCCTTTCGCCCGGTCCGAAGACCGGCCTCTACTAACCGTGATATCCGTTTTTGAAAACTTTATGTGTTCTTAAACCAATTGTTAGCCTAGAATTACTATGTTATGCGCGCAGCAAACAAGTATAGACTAGATTGCCTAATTTGGAAATAAACATTGCATATCCGTTCGGTTTGAAGATGCTTTGGAATTTGCTACTCGCAAGTAGGCTAAAATGCGGATTTCAACGAGTCTTTCCAACTCAAACAATCCAACCTTCACCCACAGGCATTCAAAAACAGTTTAACACATAAGCATCTAGCCACATGTTAAGCATGCTGTCATGGCAACATTCACACTCATGCGATATGCTAAAGCGGAAATACTTACATAGTACTCCATGCCAAAACAAAGAACTTGTTAGCAAACATGCATGATCCAAGTCCATGTTAAAAATGGCTAATGCAACACATGCAAAGATGCAATCTAAACAGGCTCGGCTAACCCTAAAATGGCATATGAAATGCGATCAACTATCACGTATTCAATTTTTGAATTGAAGTACAAATGCAGTTAGCGTGATGTACCGAGCCTAATGCATGCAATACAAATGCATGGATGCACACATGCATAGCATAAGGTATGCTAAATTAAACGTGCCCTAATCTACCATCATAAGCAGGTAAATAAAAGGGAAGAAAGACGTGAGGTTGGAAGACATACACACACTCACGCACACTTATTACAGAATTGCCCTCGCTCGGAGGGACCAAATAAATATTACAAATTAATTAACTACGCAAGCTAATTAATATTACAAATTAACTAATTTAATTAACAAATTAAATAAATTAATTAAAGCAGGAAAACGCCTTGGGAAGCGTGCCACCATGCGCAAGCTGCCTCTGCTTTCCTTCATTTCCTCCTCTGGAGGCTGTCAAAACCTCAGGGCTGATCCCTTGGACAGAGAGGATCACCACCGACTGATTGAAATTTCCACCGGCAGTGTAGTATGGCCATCGGCACAAAATAGGGTCTGTCGGCAGAGAAAATGGTGCCGGTCGGCACATTACACTGCCGGTCGGCAGAGTATTCCTGCAGAACCTGCAACTCACAGCAACAGAGGGCAAAACAAGGCATGGCAGCACAATTCAAGGCATGTATGCACCAACCATGTCTCTTATCATTGTAATGACTCAAAGGGACATGTGCCTCGGTTCTCGGACCACCAATCACGCATTTCCATGCATGATGGTCCAAGGAACCAAGCATGCAACTTTGGTTTCAAATGCATGCAAACCAACAAACAACTTAGGCCCTATTCCTATCACCAATTCAAGGGACAAGGCATGTATGCAAGATGCAATGCAACCTAGGCATACAAGCTAAGGATGCAACATGGCATGGCAAAACACTTATGCAATCATGCAAGCATACATATGGCAATGCAAATGGATGGCAAGATGGACTTATACATGGATTAGGCAGCTCTAATAAGGCCTAAAACAGTGGCCACAATGACCAAAACAAGAAGCCAAAACACATGCACATATACACATGATGGAAGGCCTACACTTGGGCACAAATCAAGCAACAATCAAGCACACTTGAAAGGGATGAACAAGAGCAATTAGCATACATTATAAGCTCTAAAATCATGCTAATACATGGTGCCAAACCGAATAACAAATCAAGCCAAACATGCACTCAAATGGCCTAAGTGTTCGAAGCAAATCAATGAGGCATTGAGCTACACTTAACAAGACCAAGCAAGGCATGCATTAAGCGACCAAAAACAAGTTTATAGCACATTAAAACAAGGCTAAAGGACTCTTTAGATGGCATCTAAATGGCCCAAATACAAAGGCATACACCATGGCCAAAACATGGAGCATTGCAACACATGCTTTCAAAGCATTAAAGAGACATGCAAGGCAATCAAACAAGCATGTAAATGGGACTGAAATGGCATGTAGGATGATTCCAAATCATCAAAACAATGCAAAGATGGCATGCTACACATGCACGTACTCAAGGCCAACAAGCCCAAATACAAAGGAGCTATATAATGCATGCAATGATCAACCCAAACGATTATGGATAGAGCTAAAACATGGCAAAATAAGCACATAATCTTCACAAATACAAGCCTAAAACATGCTCCAACCAAGGCTAACAACCTAGAACAAGTTAAGGCACAAATAAGGCATTACATGGCAACTATGCTAAACATGCATGGAGTTCCAAAACCAACTTGAAATCATGTTATATCATGGATATATAAGCATGAAAAACAAACCAAACATGCTCAACACACACTCAAGCATAGGCTTCCTTAAGAGGCCAAAATATGCCCTTTTCAAGGACAACAAGGAGAGGGGGTGGCCCTCTCCTTCTTGGGACTTCAAAGCATCATCTTCACCACTGAAATCCTGAGAGATTTCAGTGGTGAAGAGACCTCAACACCAAAATCCCGGAGCTAGCACAAAATGGCTTAAAATGAGGCCTTTTGAGGCCTAAGGGTGGTCAACACCCCTCAAACAACAAAAAACTCTTAATAAACAATAAAGAGGGCTTAAAAACAGAACTTTTTTATGTTATACAATAATCACAAAAACATCTCTAAGACTAGTAGAAAATCAATGCAAAAATGGGGGAAAAATGGACTAGAATCTCACCCTTGTAGTCCTCTTCAACAATGGTGCTCCAATGGCCTTCTTGAGCTTAAATCCAACACTAAAACTTCAAAACACACTCTTTAGAACCTCAGCTCCAAGAGGAAGGTGAAACACTAGGTGTTTGTGTGCAATAGTGAGACACAAAACACCTAGTGTGGAAAATGAGAGGGAAAGAGAGATAGGTTGTGTATGTCTAACCCTAACCCTAGAAAACCAGAGCTCTCCTCTGTCTTTTTCCTCTCTCAAAAATGTCTCAAGCCCTCTCCTTTGCCTTAGAGAGAGCTCCTCTCTATATGCCTCTTGTAAAGCTTACAAGACAAGCTTTGCAAGAGGGAGATCTCTCCATACACGTGTATGGAGGGGAGCAAAAGCAATACAGCTGTCTAAAAATATCTGCAAAAGCAGATGAACAGCAATCGGCCGGCAAAAAATGCCATCTTGGCCAAAAAGAGTGCCGGTCGGCAACAAAAAGTGCTGACCGGCAACAAAGAGTGCCGGTCGGCAAACTATATTGCCGGTGGCAGCAAAAACCAGCCGGTGGCATCTAGCCACTGCCGGTGATGGGTGGGGATGGTCTACAAGCCCCACTCTGCCTCTCCAAGGCAAGATGCAAGTGTTTGGTGCAAAACCAGACACTAAACGGTCGAGTTCGGGGATCCTGAGGCAAGGCACGTGAGCCGAGACCTCCGGGAACTCCAAACGAACACAAACATGGATAATCACCGAGTGTTCAAACGGTGACGTCCAAGTCTTGAGGACGGTCAAAAATGGGGTGTCTACAGCAACATAGCTAACAAACTAATTAATTAAATTACAACACCAATGTACACGAACTAAGTATGTAAGACATTAAAACTATGTTGCCACTGCTCCGCCTCGAGAAGTGAAAGATGCACATGCTTGGTTTTCGCCCTGGAAAGACCTCTGTTTTGCTCTCGAAAGTCTCTGTTTGCAAGGTTGAGCATACTTCAGAACCTTTCTGCTCCACCTTACCAAATCTTTGCTAAGGTTTACATCAGTGGCCTGCCGACCATGGAGGGAAGCTGCCGGTCATCTGCTGGCCAGTGAGATGTCTTGTCGGCCAAAAATGATACACTGCCCGCCATGGATGGTGCACTGCCGGCCATTGATACATTGGATCACCATGCTGCAATAGAGTACAAATAGCTCAAAAAGAGGATTTTTCAAGGTTGTCTGTACACCTTGTCTCTCATTTTCATGGGGAAATCAAAGGAGAGATAAGATTTGGTTTACAAAACCACCAATCAAGCAATTTCATTGCATGATGGCTTGTGAAACCAATTGTGCAAGTTCAATAAATGCAAAAACAAGACTCGAATGGCTGTCACCCCATCATGCATGATCAAGGGCAATGGAGACCTAGGAAAATGGCACATTTCATCACTATTGAGTATGAAATGTCCCATTTTCCTTGTGTTCAAATTAACGTCTGATTTGAATACATGCAATGCAACACAAAGAGATGCTTATCTTGCCTCTTTTACTTGTCAATTTTGTTTACTCATTTTAATTACCAAATCATCCTTTAATCCATTAAGTCCATTGGTGAGTGTCCTCTAATGGAAGGAGGGTTCAAACCACAAGTTGCTTTGGGCATGAAAGGGGCAATACACTGTTGATAATGAACCCCCTAAGGGAATAAACCATTAGGTGTAGCACCTCCATTTCACACTTAGGCAAACAAGTGGTTTGAAACCACTTTCAAAGCAAAACCAAAAAGTGAAGAAAGGAAGGAGATTGCAGAGATTATAAGTGCTGAAATAAAGTAGAAAAAGCACTAAAACATGCAATCAACTCAAACCCATAATGTTTAAAGCCTTAAAACAACAAGCTAGTGCAAGAAATTTACACTACAACTATGCAAAACAAGACTCAAAAGACTTAACCAGTCCAAAACAGAGCTAAAATTGATCAAAACAGAGCTTAAAACATGCTGGACTTGAGCCACAAAAAGCTAAAACATTAAGCTAATACATGAGGCTAACTAAGCATGCAAATACGACACAAGGAGGGGAGGCTAACCCCTCCAATTTTGAACTTCAAAATGAATTTTTTATCACTGAAAAAACACTAAAATTCAATGGTTCCTAAAAAAAGTTCGTTTGAAAGTAATGATCAAAGGTACAAAAGCTTTATAAACTTAGAAGCAAGAAGGATGAATCACCCCCTAACTAAAAAAAGGGCTCAAACCACTATTTTTAAACCACAAAAACAGAGCTTTTTACAATTCAGAACCAACCCCAAAAAGAATTGAAAAAGATAGAAAAACAAGTATTGAAAACAAGATAATAAGACTAGTATTCTACCTCTTGAAGCAAATAACACTTTAGGCACAAATTCAAGCCAAAACCACCTTCAAGAGCTCCAAGAAGGCCCCAAGGAATCTCAGCTCAAAGATGAGAGGATTTGGTTTAGGAGAAGTAGGCAAAAGTGTAGAAAAACTAGGCAAACACACACAATTTTGCAAGAGAGAGAGAGAGAGAGAGAGAGAGAGAGAGAGAGAGAAATCTAGAGAGAGAAAATATTTATGTCTCAAAATTTTCTAACCCTTTCACATAAGAGAGAGGGGTCTTATATATAGAAAAACACAAATTTCCCTCATAAACATCCAGCCACACACGTGTAGAAAGATGCATGAATGTGTGCAAATAGCTAGCACAAAATATCATAAAATATCTACAGTAAACAATGGTGGCCGGCCGGCCATCAGTGATGGCCGGCAAGGCTTCATTGATGGCAAGCAATGCGCATTAATGGCCTGCAAAGGAGAAGTGGTGGCCGGCAGCCTCCAAGGATGGCCGGCAGGCCATCAGGAACTTCAGGTTGAAAAAACCTAGGCATGGTCCAAAGATGAGACAAAATGGATGCAGGGTTTGAAATGCTCAAACCTGTGGCGTTCTGCTATGAACTTCGAGCGCTCGGCAATCAAACAGACTCATCATCGAATGTACCTGCAAGAACATCCAAGTCTTAAAGGACCATAAAAAATGGGGTGTCTACAGTTGCCCCACTTTGACAGAACTCAGAAATCATGAAATGACGTGAGTGAATGTCAAAGCTCAGAGAAGACCCATTTTGACAAGGCTATAAGACTTGGACAAACAAACAAGTCAAAAAGCAAATGGTTGCGCCCGCAGGCTGCCTACGTATCTCTTTGCAAGGAATCAAACCAGCGTAGTTTTGGGGCAAGATGCAAATGATATGCATGATGCAAGAACATAACTTATGATCATGCAATGAGATTGTGCAATGAAACATTTAAATACAAACACAATGCAATGAAAATGCCACAGTTAAACAGACTGAAATAGGACACAGCAATCTTAATCATAAGATGGAGTAAGCAAACACGTCACGTGTGGGAATTATGAGCCAAACCACATTTCATGCAGAAAGAATGTAAGAAAATATGCTAACTTAACTACGCGATGCGTAGGAAAGACGAAGAGCAACAAAATCATCAGGCGTACCCAAGATGTCAAACAAGATCCTAAGGTGTTGCACGCGAAAGAAAACAAGGATGGTGTGAATACCGGGACGCACCCGAATGTTTTTAACCGAAGGGCGGTAACCGAGGGAGGTGGTGAACATCAGGACGCACTCAAATGTTTTTAACCAAAGGGCGGTAATCGAAGGAGATGGTGAACATCAGGACGCACTCAAATGTTTTTAACCGAAGGAGGTGGTGAACATCAGGATGCACTCAAATGTTTTTAACCGAAGGGTGGTAACTGAAGAAGGTGGTGAACATCAGGACGCATTCAAATGTTTCTAACCGAAGGGTGGTAACCGAAGGAGGAGGTGAACATCAGGATGCACTCAAATATTTTTAACCGAATGGTGTGGTGTGAACACCAGGACACACCGAATGTTTTTAACTGAAGGGTGTGGTGTGAACACCGAGATGCACCCGAATGTTTTTGACCAAAGAGGGTGGTGTGAACATCGGGACGCACCTGAATGTTTTTAACCGAAGCGATCCTAACGCGTCTCACGCAAGAGAAGGAAGAGTGGAAGGATGCTATCCGAAGGGCGTAAACCATTGTACCTGAAACATCTCTGAATGAATCGTACGTACAATATCATTTGTCTGTGCTGGCTCCTTTGAATGAACTGTACATACAATATCGTGCTTATGTGCAAAAGCGTGTTATGTAACGACAGTGCATTTTCTATGCATGAAACAAGAATGAAGGCATATTCTATGCAGTAATATAAAAGGGCACATTCTATGCAATAATGGAGAAGTGCATATTCTATGCTCATGTAACGAATAGGAAACGCATATTCTATGCAAGACAACAACTGAGATATAATGGAATGTTCTATGCAAACCAAACAATTTGAGAGCATATCCTATGCATGATTCAAAAGCAAATGCATATATTCCATGAATGATTCAAGAGCGAAAGCAATAAGCATGTTCTATGCATAATGCAACAGTTGAAGAATATTATATACAGCTAGAGTAAGAGCATGTTCTATGCGACAGTATAAGCGGAATGCACGTTCCATGTAACAACAAAGAAACACATATTCTATGCAACAACAAAAGCATGATTCAAAACCAATTCAAGAACAACTTCTAATTTACCTCTTGAAAAAGTTACAATATGTTAAAAAGGATACACCTTGATTATGTCAATGAGTGACGAACATCGTGCACTGGAAATGTAGTTATGAGTTTCCATATAGGCATTCTAAACTCAATAATGAACAATCCCTTCAATTTTGAAATCCAAAGGCACAAAACAGAACCAGGGACACAGAGGAGACCTTTGGAAACCCGCCGGCCACAAGAGGGGGCCGCCGGCCACCTGCTGGCCACTGGTGTGCCTTGCCGGCCATCGATGGTGCCTTGCCAGCCAAGGTACCATCGATGGTAGTTCGGGGCAAAACTGACTTTTCATGCACGGGCCTTTAAATACAAGCCACTAGGGCTTATTTCCTCACACATTCTTGGCTGAAAATACTCTCTCTCTCTTTGTCTAGGTGCTTTTCCTCTCTAAATCTGAGCTTTTTACGTGTTTTTCAATGCCCTACACAAACTTTATTCGCTAAATCCTCCTAGTTCTCTTCACTTTGAACCAATTGGAATTTGATTTCACCACTTCTTTCCTCATTTCCACCATCCTAGGCTCATTCCCCTCGAGTTTCTCTCGAGTTCTGTGCACTTTCCTAACTTTGACTTTTTCCTTTATTTTCTCTCTCTTAGGGTTGACTTTTTCCAAGTTCACTCATTTTTCTTCACTTTTCTTCACTTTTCACCCATCTCGCACCTATTTTCAGATGGCGGATGATTTTCCTCAGAATAGGGCTCCTCCTGAGCTTTCCCTAATAGACTTCGAGGCAGACATCGAGGCCAAGCCAAAGCCATTACTGTTGAGTGTACGACCTTTTGATCTAGTGAGGTATCATCCTCAGACACACATATTGCCCACTACTAGAGGCATTAGATGTTTAACTGATTTTGTTGACGAGAGGACCTCCTGTTGAGGGAGCCAGAGTTTCATTTATCGGCCACTACCATTGAGGTACGAACTCTGTTTCTATGCATTTTTGCCTTTAATTGTTCGTATTTCTTGCATTGCCCTCATCTGACTATGTCTCATACACTGCTTTGATCTGATTACATCTCATGCACTACCTTGATCTGATTACATCCCATGCACTACCACAGGGTGAGTCTCGCACCTTTAGGGGCTATTGTGCGACGACTGTTCGAGATTGGTATGACGAGCTCCCAACTGGAGTTCGCGACATTGTTGACGAGGCATGCTTCGACCTCTTTTGCTCTAGCTTGACTCGGGTTACAGCAAGTCGTTCTCTCTTAGGAGCACTGGTGGAGAGGTGGTGGGACACCACCAACTCCTTCCACTTTTCCACCACAGGAGAGATGACGATGACTTCTTACGACTTTGCCATGATCACCGGCTTAGGCGTAGGGGGTGATCCGATCCCTCTTGACCTAGATATGGAGAAGTGGGGGGCAGCCTGGCTTGAGCTGCTTGGGGCACATCCACCGATATATCGACCAGGCATGGTGCGATACACTTGGCTCGAGGAGCAGTTCAGGGAGACCGAGCCCGAAACGATAGAGGAGACAGAGCAGTATGCCAGGGGCTTCCTGATGTTCATCTTTGGTACCACCTTGTTTTCAAACAGGTGAAACATTGTGGGCCTGTATTTGCTGAGTGCCTTGTTGACTCTTCCTCGAGTTCAGTTTTACGATTGGGGTGGAGCCGGCCTCACCACATTGTACGGATATTTGAGTTCTTCTTCTCGTCTGCAAGGGAACTTGGTTGGAGGCTATAAGCGAGCCTGGGAGGTACATTTCTCAGTTCCCTCTTTACACTTTACATTTTTTACTCAGCATTTCTTGCTTTACATCCGTTCAACACATATGCTTTCTGCTTTGCACTTTCTACAGCTGTTCATACTGTGAGCTTTCTTGTTTGCACTTTCCGTATCTATTTATATTGTATTGATTACATATCTTTGCATTATCCCTGCAGCTATGGGTGTACGCATACTTCCCGACTCTTGCCCCAGAGCCTGTAGATGAGATTCCATTGATGGTCCCCTTTTCTTTAGTATACGATACCCAGCTTCAACGTAGGACTCGTGAGCCCTTCGTGTTTTTTCATCAGTACTTCGACACGGTAGTGGCGCACGAGGTAACTTGAAACACAGTCACTTTTGCTTTACAACTATTTTGATTCATACATTAGCAACTGACAGCAACTAATAACCTGTTCATTTTCCATTTCAGATCACATGGCAGCCCTGGGCCACAATATCGACAAAGCTTCGAGCCCAGTACCATGTGGCTTGGGGCATTTCCCGTTATCATATTTTACTTAAGGGCCTGATTTGCCGAGGCTGGTTCCTAGGCAAGCGCTTCGTGCGCCAGACCATGGACTTGCTTGCTCCGTTTATACCAATGGCATCGCCAATGTCCATGAGAGCGACAAACAAGTTATTTGCCGAAGAGGTGATCCAGTTCATGGTAGGCTTGGAGGTAGAGTATTTCCGTGTAGAGGGCAACTACACGGCCTTTATCCAAACACACTTGATGCCGCCTCTGACCGGTGTTCGCGGGGGTGAGGGAGTAAGAGCTCCTGTCACGACAGCGAGACGCAGAGCAACCCGGGCGAGCAGAGCCTGTGACCGGGTGGCCAGAGCTGTCTACTGCACTTACATGTTGGCGGTATACTGGGAAGGCCTATTAGATCCCAATTGAGCCCGTAGCAGTTGGGCATAGATACACTAGAGCCCAGGATGCACCTCCGGTATGTACCACATTTTTAGTTTTCCCATCTCTTTCTGATATTTGTTTGTTCTGGACATTAATCATTCCCTGTGCATTTACAGGCACCTCCGGGATATACCGGCTTGAGCTACTAGCCTCATTCGAGGGTATGATATTGAGGAGGGAGGCACTGCTCGGCTTCCACGGCATTCAAGTTAGTTCTTCAGTTTTCTTACATTCCAGTTGTCACATTTCCACTGAAACACTATGTAGGCACCCCATTTTTGACCGCCCTCAAGACTTGGATGTCATCATTTGTGCACTAGATGATTGTGCTTGTTTGTGCTTATTTTGAGCGCCCGAAGTTCTTGGCAGAACGCCTTGTCTTTGAGCCTCTAAACCCATCTTGTTTTGCGCTTGTTTTTGGGCCAAACCTTATTGCCTCTTGCCTGGAAGGGGGAGGGGCCTTGTCGGTCACTTTTGGCCTTGTCGGTCACTTTTTTCTCTTGTCGACCACTTGAAGTGGCCAGTCGGCTACTTGGAGTGGCCGACGGCCATTTGTTTTCTTTTTCAGATATTTGTTTGCCAGCTTTGCCAGCTGTTGGTCACTGAAGTGCATCTCCATACACGTGTATGGAGGGATACAACCTTTAAGCTTGATTTTCTATGTATAGGGGATGCTCTCCACCATTTTTAGAGGTTGGAGATTTTAGATCAAATTTCTCTCTCTCTCTCTCTCTTCCTGTTTTGTGCCTTAAAGCTTTATTTCTCTACACATTTGAACATTAAGTCTTAACCAAAATTGACCACCTTAGAGCTGAGGTCCCTTGGAGCCTAGTTTGAGCTTTTGGAAGGAGGTTTTGGGCTGGAATTTGTGCATGTTTTGTACTGTGCTTCAAGAGGTATAAGACTTACCTTGTGGGCTTGGTTTTAATTACTTGCTTTGCCATCTTTTTATACTATTTTTGGCCTAGTTTTCAACTACAAAAAACTCTAATTTTTAAGGCTTAGCATGATGGTTTGAGGTCATTTTGTATTAAGGGGTAATCTACCCTTCTTGTTGCTTATTTGTGTGAGCTTTTGCACCATCTTTTAGCATATTAAAATGAAAATTTTTGGGCCTTTAAACCACTGAAATTCAGAGTTATTTTAGTGGTGGAAAGCATGTTTTGAAGTCCAAAATAGGAGGGGTTAGCCTCTCCTCCTTGTGTCTTGGTTCCATGCTTTGGTTGCTTCACATGTTAGCTTGATTTTCTAGCTTAACTTAGGTTAATTCCAGCATGTTTTAGGCTCTATTTTGGCATGTTTTAGCTCTGTTTTGGGTTGGTTGGAGCACTTGAGGCTTGCTTTATGTGCTTGTAGTGCAATTGTGCTTGTTAGTCTAGCTTGTGCTATGTTTTGGCCTTTTATTCTAGCTATATTTAGCTTAATTCAAGCATGTTTTAGGACTCATTTTAGGTTGTCTTAGGACTGTTTTGAAGTATTTGTACCTTTTGAGCTTTGTATTGTATGCCCATAGTGTAAAGGTCTTCACTAGCTCATTGTTTTCTTTAAGCATGAAATGCTTGGGTTGCTTGCATGTTGTAGTATTATTTTACATGTAATCTCAGTATCATAATCTCTGTCACATTCTCATTTGTCTCACTTTCAATCACTTTTGAGAGTTGTTTCAAGTTTGGAATCCTTTAAGCTTGAGATAGAGTTCATTCTTAATGGTTTTAATCCTCTTTTGGGGGTTTCTACTAACCAAAGGCATGACCTCTTTCTTACCTTAAATCATCCCTTGGTTGACGCTTCTTTCTCTTTAGAAGACTCTCACCTTGGAGTTAATCGATTAAAGGACTAATTGGTAATGTAAAATGAGTAAACAAAATGAACAAAGTAAAAAAGTCAAGATTAATTATCTTTGTATTGCATTGTATGTGTTGAGATCGAACATTAATCCGAACACAAGAAAAATGGGACGTTTCATACTCAAAGTGATGAAACGGGCCACTTTTCTTACTCACCGTCACCCTTGATCATGCACGATAGGGTGTTGGTCCTTCGAGCCTTATTTGTGCATTCATTAAGCTTGTACAAGCTTGGTTATCTAGCCATCATGCATTGAAAATGCTTGGTTGATGGTTTGAAGTCCAAGAGTTACCCTCCTTTGAGTTTGTGTAATGATAAGGAGGGCAACAGTACACACATTCCTTGAAAATACATTGATTTGCCTCTGTTTGCTCTCTATTGCAGCAAAAGGGGAAGTCCAGGGATGTGGTGGCCGACTGGCCAGTTATAGTGGCTGCCGACCACTTGAAGTGGCCGACTGGCTAGTTGAGGTAGTCGACAGTAACTTTTTGTAGCAGACCGGCCACCAGTCAATTTTTGCACAAATGTGCTCCTGAGTTGGAGCAGAGGTATTCTGGGAGTTGGCACAATCTTCAGTGATCAAACGGGTGCAAACAGAGGCATCTGATAGCAAGGAAATGGTATTTTCGGGTAGAGCAACCGAGCATGCTTGCATCCCTCGTCCCTTGAGGCCATTTAATTGCTTAATTAGTTAGTGTAACTAATTCTTCAATTCCTTTTGTAATATTTTAGCTAGCTTAGAATAGTTAGTTAATGTACTTCAATTGTTGTAATAATTAGCTAGGATAGTGTAGACTGCCCAAACTTCCTCTGCGCGCCCCCCTTTCGGAGAGGGCGCCAATTTGGGTTCTAGCTACTACAGTTCGGACTCCTGTCACGGTTCTGAATCTAATCTCACAAAGTACAATGTAAGACTGATAAATCACCAAAGAGTCAAAATCCAGCAAATCGTTTTGGAAAATCGATTTTAGTAAAAAAATGCTAAACATGGACTGTTTTACCAGATTTCAGAGTCGCCACCTAAATGTTTTGTTTTTGGGAAATTTAGGAAACCCTGACTCGTGCCTAAGGCCACGTGTCTGTCATTACCAAAGTTGCCTCGCCTCGGGAACTTGGGTACGGGAGGGGAAGGTCCTAAAATGAGCACCCCCGTGCAGACCGCCCCGAGAACTCCGTTCTTTGTGCACGAGGGCGCGAATCGTTTTGTTTTGAGCTACTATAGTTTGGACTCAATGTCATGGTTCTGAATCTAATCTCATAAAGTGCAATGGAAGACCGATAAATCACCAAAGAGTCTAAATCCGACAAATCGTTTTGGAAAACTGATTTTTATAAAGAAGTGCCAAACATGGACTGCTTTGCCAGATACAGAGTTGCCATCTAAATATTTTATTTTGGGGGAAATTTAGGAAACCCTGACTCATGCCTAAGGCCATGTGTTCGTCATCACCAAAGTTGCCTCGGCTCAGGAACTTGGGTACGAGAGGGGAAGGTTATACAATGAGCACCCGTGCTCGCCCGATCAAAGATCGGCCTGTACTAAGCATGATATTTTGTTTTTGAAAACACATGTATTCTTATTCCGGTTATTAACCTAGAATCACTATGTGATGCGCACAGCACACAAGTATAGACTAGATCGCCTAATTTGGAACAAAACATTGCATGTTCGTTTGTGAAAACAGTTTGAAGTTTGCTACTCGCAAGTAGGCTAAATCGAGGATTTGATGAATTGTTTCAATTCAAGCAATCCAACCTTCACCTACAAGAATTCAAGCAATTAATCACTTAAGCAATTAGCCTCATGGCAAGTATGCTAAACATGGTAGCACTTACACACATGCAGTATGCTAAAGCATAAACACTCACAGTGTACTCCGAGCTAAAACAGAGAACTAGTTAGAAATCATGCATGATCTTAGTTCATGTTAAGATGGCTAATGCAACACATGAAAAATGCAACTAAGATGGGCTCGGCTATCCTAAGATGTCATGTGTAATGCAACTTGGTACATGTGTTCAAATTGGAATTGGAATACAATGCAGTTAGTATGATGCGTCGAGCCTGGTGCATGCAAGACAAATGAATGGATGCACACATGCAAGCATAAGGTATACTAATTGAAATATGCCCAAAAACTAACCATCGTAAGCTGTTAAGTAAAAAGGAGAAAGAAATGGGAGTTGGAAGACATGAATCACACATACACACACTTATTATAACAGTTGGCCCTCTCGACGGAGGGTTCGAATAAGAAGCTAACTAGCTAATCTAAACTAATTAAACTAATTATTACATCACAAAACTAATTAACTGACAAGCTAACTAATTAAGCTATTACAACACAAATTGAATAGTTAAACGCATTAACTAATTAAGTACAGACCAAAGCATAAACTAGCTAAACAAATTAGCTAAGTAAAGCAGTAAAGTAATGTCCTCAGAGGAAGAAGAGTGTATGCATGCTCGGCCACCTCATTCAGAAATCCAGCACGATGTCCCGATTTGTCTCTGTTTGCAACTGTTCTTAGAACCTTGCACCAAGCTCCAGAAAGCTTCTAACTCGCCTTGGGGACCTGTGGGAGGGCTACCGACCACCTAGGGATGTTTCCAGCCACTGGCCAACCACTTTTTGTTGCTGCAGACTAGAAAAAGTGGTCGGCCAGCCAGCTTTTCTGGTTGGTCGACCAGTTTTGCTGCATTTCTCCACTTTGCTACAACAGAGAGCAAGAAAGGGCATTGCAATGTATTTGCAAGATATATGTGCACAACTACCCTCTCTATCATTTCATGAGCTCAAGGGAGTGTGGTTTTCAACCCTCGGGCCACCAATCACGCATCTCGATGCATGATGGCTGAGAAGCCAAATTGCACGAATCAATGTAAAATGAATGCACACATAAACACATAAAGCCTAGAACTCTATCATGTATGATCAAGAGCGTCGGCGACCGAGAATTGAGGCACGTTTCATCACTTCAAGTATAAAACGCCTCTCATTTCTCGTGCTCGGATTAATACCTAATCCAAGCAACAATGCAACACAAGTATGCCAAATACAATGTAATGCATACAACTCAATGTAATGCAACATTAGCATGCAAATAATCATGCAAGGGACAAGCATGCAACAACGTACAATGCAACATGATCAAACTACCAATGCTAAGGGCATGCATACACAATGCAAATAACAACATGGCATACACAATGCTATGAAAAGGATGGCATACTCAATGCTAAGAACATGTAAACAAACATGCTCAATGCAATGTAACATGGCATACACAATGCAAGGCAACATGGCATACACAATGCTCAATGGACTTAAACCGAACATGGATAAACCTCAATCATGCCCAAATCAGTGGCCATAAGACCAAAACAAAGGCACCAAAAGACAAGGCATGCATGCACAATGCATTGGCCATTCAACTAGGCCTAAGAGCACAACTCTCAAGAGTGCTTAAGGAGTGGTAAACATGGGAGTGTAACAACACTATATGCTCTGAAATTAAGTAAGAAATGATGCCAAATTATTCAAACAATACAAGTATAGCATGCAAAGGTCCTTAAGCATTAAAGCTAGCAAAGAGGACTACAAAGGGGGCATGTAACACATGGCACAAATGCATGAACCAACCATGGACAGAGCTCAAACAGGTCTAAACAAAGACCAAAACATGCAAAGATGGAGGCTCAAAGATCATGGCAAGAAGACATACATGCTAGGCCACAACCAAGGCAACAATGCATAACATTCAAAGGAACTTAAAGAGTGAATGAAGTGGGAACATATCAATGTTACATGCTCTGAAATGTCATGGTAAATGATACCAAATCATCTAAACAACACAAATGAAGCATGCTATGGTACCTAAAACTTGAAGCTAGCATAGGCATTTGTACTACAACTATACAAAACATGAAGAATATGGTCAAGGCAACCCAAAACAGTCCTAGAACATGTCAAAATAAGTCTAAAACTTGTATGGAAGGAAGCCAAAACAAGCTAGCATGAAGGGCATAAGGCATGATGTATGCAAGGCAAATAAGGTGGATTACACTACACCTATCAAGACCAAGCATGAGATGGCTTCGCCAACAAAAATTAGAGTTATATCATGGCAAAATAACCCCAAATACATATTGAAATGATGGCTCGCAAGCTTAGGCATGAAGGCATACGCAATGGTTCATGTTTAAGGCATAAAGGGCAAACCCTCCAACGCATTGAATAAGTGAAAGATGTGAATGCATGAACATGAAACATGCACTGAAATCTCATAAAAAATGATGCCAAATCATTCAAATAGGCCAAGCAATGCATGCTAGTGGACTCAATACACAAAGCTAACAAGCTAAAATGCACTATGGCTATACATAGCATGGCATGCATGACCAAGTCAACACAAATCAAAGCTAGATCATGTTAAACCATGGACAAAATCTTCTTAGAGTTAAGCCAAAATCATGTTAGAATGATGGTCTAAAGCATGATACACATTAGGCTAGTGAATGGAATTGCACTACAAGTGCATGAAGCATGCATGGGGCTATCAAACCAAACCTTAACAGAGGTATATCATGGCAAAAAAAACACCAAGACCATGCTGAGATGGACTCAAAACAAGCTAGAAAGATATGCTACTTCATGAAGCATACAAGACTAGTTTGTGAGAAATACACTACAAGTGTATAAAGCGTGCAAGGGGTGACAAAACCAAGTCAAAACAGTGGTATGCCATGCTGAAATAAGGCCTAAAATAGGCTGAGATGTGGCCAACACAAGCTCAACAAACATGCTCAAACATGAGGCAAATGAAGCAAGCATTCAAGAACACAAGGAGAGGGTATACCCTCTCCTATTTGGGACCTTAAAACACCATTTCCACCACTGAAATTTCTCTGAGTTTCAGTGGTGAGAAGGTCAAAATAAGGTGGTCCCAATAGCTTAAAAACATGGCACAAGAACAAGGCCAAACAAGGCCTAAGAGGGGGTATACTATCCCCAACATAAAAGTGACCTTAAACAAACATCACAAGCATGCAAAATCAGAACTTTTTTAAGTAGAAAGTCAGTTCTAAATAAGCATACAAATAGGTTCAAATGCTTAAACCAAAACAAGGGTTTTAAGGGTTAGAAGCTCACCCTTGAAGAATATCTTCAAAACCATAACTCCAGCAGGTTTTCCAAGCTCAAACCAATCCAAAAACTCCAAAACCAGCTCCTAAGCACCTCAGCAACAAAATGATGGTGTTTGAGTGTGTGTTTGTGTGTTAAAGTATGAAGAAATTACACTTTAAGGCACAAAAATGAAGAAGAAGAGCAATATAGAGACAAAGGTGTATATGTATAGCTCAAGCACTTTTTCTGAACCTGGAGGAGGAGGGGGGAGGTTCTCTTATATAGAGAACCAAGCCTCAAGCTTGTTGAGGAAGCTAAGGGCTCAAAGCCATCCCTCCATACATATGGAGGATGGTTTTTGTGCCCTCCGGTTGTGACAGCTGTAAAGAAAATATCTCCAGGGAGCTGGTGAAAAGTTGCCGACCACTTGAAGTGGTCAGCCAGCTACTTCTACTCATCAGCTGGCCAGTAGAAGTGGTCGGCCAAGCTAACAAAGTGGTTGGCCAGGTGGGAGTGGTGGTTTGTAGCATGAGACCAAGGTTGTGGTGCGGTGGCCGACCAGAAAAGGTGGCCCAAAGACCAAGAAAACTAGTTTCCCGACCATAAAACTGGCTGGCAGGAAGCAAAGTGGTCTCCAAGGGAAAGAACTGGTCTCCCACCCTTGTACCACCTTCCAAACAAGGAAAACAAGGTTTGTACCAAAAATAAACCAAAAAGGATGCAAGACGAAAGTCCGGGAGGCAAGGCGCGCAACCGGGAGACCCAAAAACTAGTTTACGAGCACCAAAAGTGGTCTACGACCACAAAAGTGGTCTCCTAGACCACAGTGGCCCTCTAGGCCAAGGAAACAAGGTGTGGTTCAAAAATCACACCAAACGAAGAACGCTAAGTGGTCCCGAGACAAGGCGTGCAACTGAAGGCTCCGAAAACCAGAAACTAGTCTCCTAGCAGGAAAAGTGGTCTACAATCACAAAAAGTGGTCTACAACCACAAAAGGATGGTCTACAAGACCTCCCTCTCCCTCAGGCAAGGAGAACAAGGCTTGGTCCACAAATCGAGCCGAAACACAAAGAGTTCAGAGGCCCGGAGGCAAGGCACTCAGCCGAAAACTCTGAAACCTCGAAACGAGCACAACATACGCAATCACCGAGCGCTCAATCGATGACGTCTGAGTCTTAAGGTTGGTAAAAAATGGGGTGTCTACACCCCGCTCACTCGATCAAAGATCGGCCTCTACTTAACATGATATGTTGTTTTTGAAAACACAAGTGTTCTTACTCCGGTTTATTAGACTAGCTTACTATGTGATGCGCACAACATACAAGTATAGACTAAATCACTCGATTTGGAACAAAACATCTCATGCTTATTTTTTGAAAATGGTTTGAAGTTGCTACCCTCAAGTAGGCTAAAATGCGGATTTGCCACCCTCAAATGGGCTTGAAACATGATTTTGCCACTTCGCAAAGTGGGCTTAAAATGCACATTTGATGAATTGTCCTAATTCAAGCAATGAAGCCTTCATCAATAGGCATTCAAGTAGTTATAGCAGTTAAGCATATAGCCTCATGGCAAGCATGCTGAACATGGCAACATACACATCTCATGTAGTATGCTAAAGCGTAAACACTTACAGTGTACTCTGAGCCAAAACAAAAGCTAGTTAGTAATCAATGCATGATCCTAGCCATGTTAAATGCCTAATGCAACACATACAGAATGCAACTAAAGAGGCTCGGCTATCTAATAATGTCATATGATTGCAACAATTTGATATATGTATTCAAATAGGAATTGAAATACAATGCAGTTTGAATGATGCGCCAAGCCCGGTGCATGCAATACAAATGAATGATGCAAACATGCATAGCATAAGGTATACTAATTGAAATATGTCCTAAACTAACCATCAAAAGCTGATAAGTAAAAGGGAGAAAGAAATGGGGTTAGAAGACATGCACACACGCACGCACCCTGATTACAACATTGCGTCCTCTTGACGAAGGGTCCGAAAAATAAGCTAAGCTAATCTAAGCTAAGCTAGTTATTACAAACCAAGCTAATTAATCAACTAGTTAATTAATTATTACAAACCGAATTGAATCAACTAACTATTCTAAGCTAGCTAAAGCACAAAATGAATTAATCAATTAAAAGCATTGACTAATTAATTATAACACCTTTATAACTAAGATAACAACTTATTCTAAGTTAACAAAAGCACTGAAATGGCCTCGGGACGAGGGATGCATACGTGCTTGATTGCCTCGCTCGGAAATCCATTGCTATGCCACCAATTGCCTCTGTTTGTACTTGATTTGTTCTCTGAAAGTTGCACAAACTTCTAGATTGCTTCTGCTCCAACACAGGGGCTCTCTGGTGGGCTGCCTACCAGAAAAGGGGGCTATAGACCAGAAAAACTGGTCGACCGACCACCCTTACTGTAGACACCCCATTTTGACCGACCTTAAGACTCAGACGTCATTGGTTGAGCGCTCAGTGATGGTGCATGTTGTGCTCGTTTCGAGATTTCAGAGTTTTCGGCCAAGTGCCTTGCCTTCGGGCCTCTAAACTCTTTGTGCTTTGACTCGGTTTGCGGACCAAGCCTCGTTTTCCTTGCCTAAGGGAGGGAGAGGTCTTGTAGACCACTCTTTTGTGGTTGTAGACCACTTTTTATGGTCGTAGGCCACTTTTCCCATTTGGAGACCAATTTCTGATTTTTGGAGCCTTCGGCTGCACGCCTTGTCTCGGGACCACTTAACGTTCTCCGTTTGGCGTGGTTTTTGAACCACACGTTGTTTCCTTGACCTAAAGGGCCACTGTGGTTTGGGAGACCACTTTTGTGGTCGTAAACCACTTTTGGTGCTTGTCAGCTAGTTTTCGAGGCTCCCGGCTGCGCGCTTTACCTCCCGAACTTTCGTCTTTCATCCGTTTTGGTTTGTTTTTGGTACAAACCTTGTTTTCCTTGTTTGGAAGGTGTTACAAGGGTGGGAGACCACTATTTCCCTTTGGAGACCACTTTTTCTTCTGTCAGCCGATTTTTTGGTTTGACAACTGGTCTCCCTGATCTTTGGACCATCAAAAGTGGTCGGCTACCACACCACTGGCTTGCTTTCATCCTCTGGACCCTCTCCTACCATGGCCGACCACTTTTTACTCTGGGAGACCACATAAAGTGGTCGGCCGACCACTTAAGTAGTTGGCTGACCACTTTAAGTGGTTGGCTGCTTTTTGTCACCTTTTTGGAGATATTTTCCTCCAGCTGTAGCTGGAGGGCACTGAGACCATCCTCCATACATGGAGGGATTGCTTTGGCCCTTAGCTTCTTGGAGAAGCTTTGCCTTTTGATCTCTATAAGAGGGAGGCTCCTCCTCCCTCCTCAAAGGTCAAAAAAATTAGGGTTTCAAGTTATACATATAGCTTTGTATCTATCTTGCCTTGGTTCTTTATTTTTGTGCCTTAAAGTGTAATTTTGTCTTACTTTAACACACAAACACACACACTCAAACACCATCCTTTTGCTACTGAGATGCTTAGGAGCTGGTTTTGGTGTTCTTGGCTTGGTTTGAGCTTGAAAACCTACTGGAGTTGCAGTTATAAAGAAGGTCATCAAGGGTGAGATTCTAACCCTTAAAACCCCCATTATTGCTTAAGCTTTTGGACCCTTTTGCATGCTATTTTAAGATTAACTCTAAACTGGAAAAAGTTCTGTTTTTGCATGCTTAAAATGTTTGTTTAAGGTTACTGTTTTGTTTGGGGTGATCCACTCCCTCTTAGGCCTTGTTAGGCCTTGTTTTGAGCCATCCTTTTAGGCTCTTGTTGTAGCTTTTGCATGACCTTTCTACCACTGAAATCCAGAGGATTGTCAGTGGTGGAAAGGTGGTTTTGGGGTCTTAAATACGAGAGGGTCATCCCCTCTCTTTGTTATGTGAATACTTACCATATATGCCTCATGTTTGAGCATGTGTTTTAAGCTTGTGTTGGCCATGTTTTGACTTGTATTTGTGGTTATTTTGCTGAGTTTGACCACTATTTTTGCTTTTTTTGGTCATCCCTTGCATGCATAATACACTTGTAGTGTAAATCTTACAAACTAGCTTTGTGTGTCTCATGTTTGAGCATGTCTTTCTAGCTTGTTTTGGTGCCATCTCAGTAGGTTTTTAGTGTTGTTTTAACATGCCTTGGATCTGTTTTGGGTTGGTTGGGTTGGCTCTTGCATGCCTAAAACACTTGTAGTGTAAATCACACACACTAGTCTTGTATGCTTCATGAAGTAGCAAGTTATTCTAGCTTGTTTTCTTTCCATTTCAGCATGTTTTTGGTGATGTTTTGCCATGTCATGACTCTATTTTGGGTGGGTTTGATTAGCCCTTGCATGCTCCATGCACTTGTAGTGCATTTCCTTGAAATAGCCTAATATGTATCATGTTTTAACATGTCATTCGAGCATGCTTTTGGCTTAACTTCATGAAGATTTTGTCCATGTTTTAACATGATTTAGCTCCAATTTGTGTTGTTTTGGCCATGCATGACTTGATTTGTATAGCCATGGTTCAACCTAGCTTGTTAGCTTTGTGCATCATAGTCCACTAGCATGCTTTACTTGGACTATTTGAATGATTTGGCATCATTTATTATGTGATTTTAGGCCATGTTTCATGCTTATGCACTTGCATTTATCACTCATTCAATGCGTTGGAGGGTTGACCCCTTTATGCCTTAACATGAACCATTGCGTATGCCTTCATGCCTTAGCTTGCGAGCCATTATTTCAATGTGTTTTTGGGGTTATTTTGCCATAATATAACTTTGATTTTGTTGGTTAAGTCATCCCATGCTTGGTCTTAATAGGTGTAGTGTAATCCACCTTGTTTGCCTTGTATGCATCATGCCTTATGCCCTTCATGCTAGCTTGTTTTGGCTTCCTTCCATGCTTATTTTAGTATCATTTTGATATGTTCTAGGACTGTTTTAGGTTTCCTTTACCATATCCTTCATGCTTTGTATGGCTGTAGTGCAATTGGCCTTGCTAGCTTTGTGTTTTGTTGACTCATGCATGCTATCTTTGAGCTATTTAGATGATATGACATCATTTAGTACTTCATTTTAGAGCTATAGCATGCTTATATTCCCACTTCTTTCATGCTTTGAATGCCTTTAAGGGTTGTGCATTGTTGCCTAGTTTATGGCTTAGCTTGTATGCCATCTTACCTTGACCTTTGGGCCTCTATCTTAGCATGTTTTGGTCCATGTTTGGACCTATTTGAGCACTGTCCATAGTTGATTCATGCATATTTGCCATGTATTGCATGCCCCTTTGTAGTCATCTTTGTTAGATTTGATGCTTTAAGGACCATTACATGCTTTGCTTACGTTTGTTTGAATGATTTGACATCATTTCTTACTTAATTTCAGTGCATTTAGTGTTGTTACACTTCCGCATTTATCACTCCTTGAGCACCACCCTTGAGGGTCGTGCTCTTGGGCCTAGTTGGTTGGCCAATGCATTGTGCATGCATGCCTTGTCTTTTGTGCCTTTGTTTCATCATTATGGCCACTGATTTGGGCATGGCCGAGGTCTGTCCATCTTGGTTTAAGTCCATTGAGCGTGGTTCATTGCAAGTTGTTCACTTGCTTACATTACATCACATTGTGTATGCCATATACTTTGCATTGTGCATGCTTAGGTTACATCGCATTGCGCATGCCATATTGTTCATTGCATTGAGTATGCTAATTGCCCTTTGCATTACGTATGCCATCTTACATTGCATTGTGCATGCCATATGGTTATTTGCATTGTGTATGCCAAGTTATTTCTATGCATTGAGTATGCATGTTCCTAACATTGCTAAGTTGCCCTTGTAGCATTGCATTGTGCATGCACGCATTAGCATTATTCGCATGACATTAGCTTTGATAAGTTGATCATGATCATGTTGCATTGAGTATGCCATGTAGTACATCCACATTGTGCATGCCTTTATGTGTTGTATTTGTGTTTAGAATAGGCGTTAGTCCAAACACGGGAAGTGAGGGACGTTTCATACTTAAAGTGATGAAACGTGCCTCAAATTCCAGTCGCTGACGCTCTTGGTCCTACATGATAGAGTTATAGGCTTTATGTGTTTACTTGTGCATTCATTTTTACATTGAATTGTGCAACTTCGCCTCTCGGCCATCATGCATTGAAATGCGCGATTGATGGCCCGAGGGTCGAGAACCACGTCCCCTTCAGTTCATGACATGATAGGGAGGATGGTTGTGCATACATATCTTGCAAATACATTGCCATGCCCTTTCTTGCTCTCTGTTGCAACAAATTAGAGTTTAGCAGCAACAATTGGTAGGTCAGCCAGAAAAACTAGTTGGCCGACCACTTTTTTCAGCTCTCTGCAAGAAAAGTGATCGGCAGGTGGCTTGGGAGACCAAAAGTGGTCGGCCACCCTTCCACAGGTCTCCCAAGATGGAGTTTCAGCTTTCTGGAGCTTGGTGTAAGTTTCTGGAAACAAATGAAAACAGAGGCAAATCGGGGCATCGCATTGGATTTCCAAATGAGGCGACTGGGCTTACATGCATTCCTCTCCCTCTGGAGCTCCTGATTTATTGTTTTCCTTAGCTGTCATGCTTAGATAGCTCATTTTTGCTTTGGTTTGTACCTTTAATAGTTAATGCGTTAGCTATTTAAATTTGTTTTGTAATAATTAGTTAACTAGGATTAGGTAATTAATTGTGTTGTAATAATTAGTTTAATTAGCTTAGATTAGCTAGTTAGCCTTTTTATTCGATCCCTCCGTCGAGAGGGTGGATTGTTTTAATAAGCGTGCGTGCGTGTGATGCATGTCTTTCAACCCCCATTTCTTTCTCCCTTTTACCTAACCGCTTACGATGATTAGTTTTAGGGCATGTTTCGTTTAGTATACCTCATGTTTGCGTATGTGCATCCATTCATCTGTCTTGCATGCACCGGGCTCGGCGCATCATACTAATTGCATTGTATTTCAATTCCTATTTGAATACATGTACCAAGTTGCATTTCACATGCCATTTCTAAGAATAGTCGAGCCTATCTTAGTCGCATTTCGCATGTGTTGCATTAGCCATCCTAACATGAACTAGGATCATGCATGATTTCTAACTAGTTCCTTGTTTTGGCTCGGAGTACACTGTGAGTGTTTACGCTTTAGCATACTGCATGTGTGTTATTGACTGCCATGAAAGCATGCTTGCCATGAGGCTAACTGCTTATTTGATATAACTGCCTGAATGCATGTGGGTGAAGGTTGGATTGCTTGAATTGGAACAATTCATTGTAATCCCCGATTTAGCCTACTTGCGAGTAGCAAACTTCAAACCATTTTCAAACAAACGAATATGCAATGTTTTGTTCAAAATTAGGCAATCTAGTCTATGCTTGTATGCTGTGCGTATCACATAGTAATTCTAGCTAATTAACCGGAATAAGAGCACATGTGTTTTCAAAAATAAAATATCATGCTTAGTACAGGCCGATCTTTGATCGGGCGAGTGGAGGTGCTCATTGCATGACCTTCCCCTCTCGTACCCAAGTTCCCGAGCCGATGCAACTTTGGTGATGACGGACACGTGGCCTTCGGCACAAGTCAGGGTTTCTTAAATTCTTTCAAAATAAAATATTTAGGTGGTGACTCTGTATCTGGAAAAGCAGTCCATGTTTGGCACTTCTTTATTAAAAATCAGATTTGCAAAACGATTTTCCGGATTTGGACTCTTTGGTGATTTATCGGTCTTACATCGCACATTGTAAGACTAGATTCAGAACCATGACATATGAGTCCGAACTGTAGTAGCGCGGAACTAAACGAGATCCCCGCCGCTTCTCCCTAAGGTGCGCGCGGATATCGGGGAGTTCCTGGGAGCGCGTCTACACTTACTGGTCGGTCGACTACTCTTTGTGGTCGGTCGACCAACTGATTCTCCAAACTCCAGTTTTGCTGTAACAGAGAACAACAAGGGGCATAGCAGTGTATTTGCAAGATATGTGTGTACAACCACCCTCCCTATCATTTCTCAAGCTCAAGGGGATATAGTACTCGACTCTCGGGCCATCAACCCTAAGAAGCCAAGTTTGCACGAGTCAATGTCAATGAATGCACAAATAACACATAAGAGCCTCCACCTCTATCATGTATGATCAAGAGGGTCGGCGACTAAGGAATGATACACGTTTTATCACTTTGAGTATAAAACGTGCCACATTTCTTGTGTTTGGATTAACGTCCGATCCAAACATATGCAATGTAACACAACATGTTATCTTTGACATGTTTTACTTGGTTCAATTTTGTTTACTCATTTTAGATTACCAATCCATCCTTTAATTGGTAAAGTCCAAAAGCGAGAAGTCCTCTAATTGGAAAGACGGACCAAGCCATAAGATTCTTGAGCATGAAAGAAGCATCATGCCGTTGGTTAGTAGAAACCTTTAGAAGAAGGCTAAAACCATTAGGCATGAACGCCTCGATTTCACACTCAAACCAACAAAGGGCTTAAGACCTCCTTCAAAGTGATATAACAAATGAAAGATGGCATGCAATGGCATACATTTCAGCATTGAAAAAAAAAGGATGCTAAAGACCTTAAAGCATGCAAACAATGCAAGCATAATATGTTGAAGGCCAAAAATGTCAAAGCTAGTAAAGAGCATTTTACAAGAGGTATGCAATACCAAGCCTAAATGACTGAACCAACTATGGACAGACCTAAACCATGCCAAAACAATGGCCTAAGCATGCTGAAATGGAAGCTCAAAATGCTAGAAGAACATGCACACATGTTGGCCTATGAGCAAGGCATGATACACAACCCTCAAAAGCTATGAAGAAGTGAAGTATATGAGAGTGTGACTACACTATATGTACTGAAATTACTTGCTAAATGGTGCCATACCATGCAAACATCACATGCATAACATGTTAAAGGCCTCAAAACCCAAAGCTAGGCAAGGCCCTTTACACTACAACCATACTAAGCAATGCTCAAATGACGCTAACCATTCAAAATAGATTTAAGGCAGGTCAAAATAGTGGCAAAAATATGCTAGACTTGTAGCATAGATGGCAAGAAAAATAAGCTCATGTATTGGCTCACCAACAAGGCATAATGCTAAACTTCTCAAAAGCATTGAAAGAGTGATAAATATGAGAGCATGACAGTGAAACTTGCTCTAAAATCATATATCAAATGATGCTATATCACACAAATGTCACAAATAAGGCATGCTAGGGGTCTCCAACACACAAGACTAGCAAAGCCATTTGCACTATAGCCCTACAAGGCAAGCCATACATGACCAAGACCACTTAAAATAGACCTCAAGCATGTTAAATTAGTGGCAAAAATGTGCTGGAGCAAAGCTAACACATGCTAGAATGATGAACAAAAGCATGAAGCATGTTAGGCCAACAAGCATGATTGCACTACAAGTACCAAAAGCATGCAAGAGGTGACCAAATCAGCCAAAAATAGAGTTATGGCATGCAAATAATAGCTAAAAACATGCTTGAACTAAGCAAATTCAAGGCACAAAGACATGCTACTTTGCAAGGCTACAAGTAAGATTACACTACAAGTGTAAGGAGCACGCAACAAGTGATCAAACCAACTAAAAAAAGAGTTATAACATGTTAAAAAAGTCACAAAAAAATACTCAAACTAAGCCTCAAGTAGGGAGAAATACATGCTCATTTGATAGGCCAACAACACATGCTAACAAGACAAGAGGGGACCACCCCCTCCTATTTTGGACCTCAAAACCACATTTTTACCACTGAAAATCCATTGGATTTTAGTGGTAGAAAGGCCAAACAAAGATTGTTTCAAAATCTTGAAAGATAGCTCAAAAGGCTTTACAAGCCAAGGAGCAAAATGGAGGAAACACCCCCTAGCCAAACAAGGCTTAAACCACCACTTTGAGGACTGAAAAACAGATTTTTTTTTTCAGTTCAAAAACACCCCAAAAATAGCCCCAAAGCAGTTGAAGAAGATGGAAAAACAAGCTATGCAAAACAAGTTTAAAGGGTAGAGTTTATACTTCTTGAAGCCAAGCACCAAAACAGGCAAAAATCTGAGCTCAAATCGCCTTTTGGAGCTCAAACAAATTCCCAAGTAAGCTTCAAGCAACCTCCTCCCAAAGATAGGCAACTTTGATCAAGGATGCATAGGCAAACTAGGCATGTTTCTCTACTTCTATGCACAAAAGGGCAAGAGAGAGAGCAAACTAGAGAGAAAGGATGAAATTTAGCTCTGAAATTTCTAGAGAGAGAGGACTTTTTTAGAGAGAGAGGCTCCCAAAATTGCTTCAATGTTTTCTTCTTGCCAAAATGGGAGAAATGCCTCAATATACAGCAAGATACATGCCTTGGGTCGAAATATCTGATTATAGGACAACTGGAGGTTGTAGAAGACAGTTGGAGGAAAAATATCTTCAAAATATTTGAGTTTGGGACCTTAGTGGTCGGTTAGCCACTTTTTCTGGTTGGTCGTCCACCCTTGGTGGTTGACGGGCTACTTTTTTGGTCGATGGCCCCTTTTTCTGGTCGATAGGCAAAATTCTGCTTTCCAAGTACAACTTCAAATGGCCACAACTCTTTCGTATGGACTCATTTTCAGGTCATTCTTGTGTGCAAATTGAAGCCCCAGAAGTAAGCTTTCCAATGGTTTCAGCCTTAAATCAAAATTGCAATTGTGAAAAAAAGTTATGCCTGTTTTGGTGAAGCCGTTCAGTTTCGATCCTACCTGGATTTATGCCGAACTTCTCCTTGACTAGTTTTCTTCGTTCCTCTCTCATTTCTTCAACTCCAAACCCCTAAACAAGGTGTTTTGAAAGATTTTTTTAAATATTTCATCTCTCTTTCATTCATTTCCACTTTGTCCTTGCTCGGTTTACCGAAAAATGCAACATTCAACGAAATGCAAGCGTTGGAATATCGTAGGAACTTTATTTCAAAAACAATTTGAAAGAGAGGGCCTTAAGGTCTAAAAACCATTCAAAATAGTTTTGGTCCAAAAAAGGGGTGTGAGGTTTGGATTTGAAGCTCTCATTGCCAAAGAAATCGAACCTTTACACTGCACAACTTTCATCATCAATAGCGCCCAAGTCTTAAGGGCGGTCAAAAATGGGGTGTCTACAGATAGTTAATTAGTTTTGATTTGTAATAATTAGCTTAATTAGTGTAGCTAGGTAGCTTGTTCATTCGGACCCTCCTTTGTGAGAGCATGATGTTCTAATAAGTGTGCGTGTGTGTGTGCATGTCTTCCAACGCCACGTCTTTCTCCTTTTTGTTTAATCGCTTTCGATGGTTAGATTAGGGATCATTTTCGATTAGCATACCTTATGCTTGCATGTTTGCATCATTCATATGTCTTGCATGCACTGAGGCTCGGCACATCATTCAAACTGCATTGTCAATTTCAATACTTATTTGAATACGTGTTTCAAAGCATGCTATCAAAGTGTTGCAAATGCCATATTAGTAGTCGAGCCTATTAATTTCATATTGCATGTGTTGCATTAGGCATCTTGTATAGTTAGGATCATGCATTTTTCTAACTAGCTTTTGTTTTGGCTTGGAGTACTCGGTAAGTTTTATGCTTTAGCATACTTGCATGAGTGTGAGTCCTGCCATGTTTCGCATGCTTTCCATGAGGCTATGTGCTTAAATGCTAAACTGCATGAATGCCTGTGGATGAAGGCTTTTTGCTTGAATTGGAACGATTCAACAAATGCACGTTTTAAGCCCACTTTGCGAAGTGGCAAATCATGTTTTAAGCCCATCATGTTTGATGGCAAATCCGCTTTTTAGCCCACTTGAGGGTGGCAAATTCAAACCATTTTTTAAAACAAACATGATTTGAAATGTTCCAATTCTTGCGATGTAGTCTATACTTGTATGTGTGCGTATCATATAGTAAAGTTAGCTAATAACCGGAATAAGAACGCATAATATTTATAAAATAACATATCATGATAGTAGAGGCCGATCTTTTGATCGGGCGAGCGGAGGTGCTCATTTCAAGACCATCCCCTCTCGTATCCAAGTTCCCCAGTCGAGGCAACTGCGGTGATGACAGACAAGTAGCCTTTGGCACTAGTCACGTAGCCTTTGGCACGAGTCAAGGTTTCCTAAATTTCCCAAAAACAAAATATTTAGGTGGCAACTCTATAATCTGGCAAAGCAATCCAGTTTTGGCGTTATTTGATTTAAAATTGATTTTCCAAAATGATTTGCCAGATTGGACTCTTTGGTGTTTATCAAGTTTCGCATTGCACTTTGTGAGATTAGATTCAGAACCGTGACAGGAGTCCAAACTGTAGGACCAATTCAAGCTACAGTTTTTGGCGACTCTGCTGGGGATTTAGAGAACTTGACGCGAACTTGTGATATGTTATTTTATCTACACTTATGTGTTTCTTTGCATTGCATTTGCATCGGTGTGCTTAATTCACAATGTTTTCCATCTGCTATTTCTGAGCGGTTTACGGGAGGCTTGCTTGGAAAAGTGTGCCATAAGGTTGACCGGTTGTGGGCTCTACCATGATGGGAACACAAGCCTCGGATCTGGACTACCGCTGTACCGTTTGATCTTCCTTTCACTTCTCGGTGTTAGGTGCGAGAGGTATATTAGGTGGTCTTGCCGAGGTACCCTTTTTGACCAATCGACCTAGTTGCATATCGAAAGCCATAGAGATTGTTCCAAACCAGGACAGGTTGCTCACCCAAATGTAGGATTATATGAAACCGCGTGTTTGTGTAGTGAATCTCTAGCTCTTGATGAGATTATGACAGGGTAACCCTACCCCATCATAGGGGTGTTTTGTCTCTCACTTGCTTGGTACGTGCTTTTAGAGTGTAACTCTGCAAGAATGTATGTGTTAGTTGCAAGTCTCGGTATCAGTTTGAGGGCATCAGATTAGGGGTAGAAATCAGTGTTTGAGTACAGATTGTCCAGCTTATGATTTCAACTACGTGTTGTTTCTGTCTGAGCCGAGGTGTTGTGCGTTTTCTGATTTTTGTTTCTTTTGCTTTATTTTTCTTTTTGCAAGGTAGTGTTTCACAATTGCTTCAGACGAGGCAGTTACCCCCTGAGCACTCTGGACCAAAGTAAGGCGGATTTACCGATCTGAGGATCTTATTGGAGGATATCCAGTGTTTGGTTCACTACCCTCGGTTACCAGACGAAGGAGAGTTAGACATAGCTCACCGGTTCAGCAATCGCCAATTCAACAGTTACAGACTATTTCACCTGTGCTCAGCCGAACCCAGTTTTCTGCTTCTACTTCAGAAAGAGAATACACACTGGTTCTGATAGATCAGCACTCCATAGACAACATGGAGGCTATGTTGCGTCAACTTTAACAGACCATTGAGCCATGTAGCTGGACACTGTTCGCCAAACAGAAATCACCACCCGCCAAGCGAAAATTGCAGCCCAGCAGGCTGAGTTGATTGCTGTAGACACCCCATTTTTGATCATCCTCAAGACTTGGACGTCATCATTTGAACACTTGATGATCATCCATGCTCGTGTTCGTTTTGAGTTTCTGAAGGTCTTGGCTATGCGCCTTGCCTTGGAGCCTCTCAACTTATTTGTTTTGTGTTTGGTTGTGGACCAAGAGCTTGTGGCTTTGTTTCTGAGGGAAAAGGGTGGCTTGTTGGCCAGCCCTACAACCCATCGGCCAGGCCTTATGCCTATCAGCCATTCCTTCTTTTCATCGGTCATCAGTGATGGCCGGTCGGCATCAGTGATGGCCGGTCAGCACCGTTATTGGTCGGTCGGCCATACTTTTTGGCCAAGACCTTTTTATTTGCTTTTACAGATATTTTATTGCCAGCTGTGACAGTTGGTGAGCATAGAACTCATCCTCCATACACGTGTATGGAGGGATTGAACCAAGCCTCTAGCTTGTTCAACAAGCCTGAGACTTGGATTTTTATAAGAGGAGAGGTCCCTCTCCCTTTCCAGAGGTTCTGAAATTTGCATTAGAGACAAGATATCTCTCTCTCTCTCTCTCTCTCTATATATATATATATATATTTCTCCCTCTCTCTCTATAGTTGCACTTGTTTGTGCCTTAAAGTGGTTTTTCTTCACACTTTTGCACTAAAGCACCCAGTGAAACACCTTCACTCTTGAGCTGAGATTCTTGGAGGTTTGTTTGAAGCTCCTAAGCTTGGTTTTGCCTCAGAAGTTGCTGCTTTGAAATTGTTCTTCAAGGGTGAGTCTTCACCCTCTTTATAGCTTTGTTTTTGATTAAGTCTTTGGCCCTATTTGCATGTTGTTTTAGGCCTATCTTTCAACTGCAAAAAGCTTCATTTTTAAGTATTCGAAATGTTTGTTTGAGGCTTCTTTGGTGTTGGGGGTGGTCTACCCCCTGTTGTGCCTTGTTTGGCTTTGTTTTGTGCCATTCTTTTAGACCTTTGAGGTCACCTTTATTTGGCCTCTTTACCACTGAATTCCAGAGGAATTTCAATGGTGGAAATATGGTTTTGAGGCCCCATATGGGTGGGGGTTGCCCCCACTCTTCTTCTCTTGTGTGCTTGTGTTGATGGCTCACCAAGTTAGCATGTTTTTCTACCTTCTTAAGGCTCTATCTTAGCATGTTTTTGTAACTTTTCTAACATGTTATAACTCTGTTTTGGGTTGGTTTGATCACTTGATGTATGCTTCATGTACTTGTAGTGCAATCCTCCCTATAGCCTTAACATGCATCATGCTTTGGACCATCATTTTAGCATGCTTTTGGCTCCACTCCAGCAAGCTTTTGCTCATGTTTTGACATGCCTTAGCTCTGTTTTAATTTGTTTTGGTCATGCATTCCTTGCTTTGTATGGCCATAGTTCAATATTGCTCGCTAGCTTTGTGTTTTGAGTTCATTAGCATGCATTGCTCGGGCTATTTGCATGATTTAGCATCATTTGATATGTGATTTCAAAGCATGTTTCACTGTCATGCCCTCACATCTTTCACTCTTTCAATGCTTTGGAGGGTTGGTGCTTTATGCCTTAAGTGTGAGCCAATATGTATGCCATCTTGGCTAAGCTTTTAGGATGTCATTTCAGTGTATTTTTGGTGTTATTTTGCCATGATAGAACTTTGTTTTTGGTTGGTTAAAGCATCCCTCATATTCTCCTTACACTTGTAGTGTAACCATGCTCATTGGCCTAGCTTACTTGGTGTTTTGGCTTACCATGCTAGCTTATTTTGGCTTCATTCCATGCATGTTTTGGCATTGTTTTGACCTGCTGTGGGACTGTTTTGAGTCACCTTGGCCCTTTGGGGCTTGCTTGATATGGCTATAGTGTAATTAGCCCTGCTAGTTTTGAGCTTTGAGTCTCCTTGCATGATTGACTTGAGGTATTTGCATGTCATGGCATCATTTAACATGTTATTTCAGAGCATATAGCATTGCCATGTTCTTAATTCTTTCACCCTTTGAGTGCTTTTAAGGATTGTGCCATTGTGCCTTGTTTGGGGCCTAACATGTATGCATGTTTTTTTAGTTCATTGAGCTTCAATTCCAGCATGCTTAGGCCTTTGTTTTGGCATAGATGAAGTCAGTTTGAGGCTGGTTTGATCCATTGAGCATTGCATTACATAGCCCTTGTGTTGCATCCTTCACTAGCTTTCATGCTTAAGGACTTTAACTTAACATGCTCATGTGGCATTGCATTATATTTGGAATGTTGTTGCATTGCATTGTGTTTGGATTGAACGTTAATCCAAACACGAGAAACGAGGGATGTTTCATACTTAAAGTGATGAAATGTGCCTCATTTCTTGGTCGCCGACTCTCTTGATCATGCATGATAGAGATTAAGGCCCTTATGTGTTATTTGTGCATTCATTGACATTGAATTGTGCAAACTTGGCTTCTCAGCCATCGTGCATTGCGATGCTCGGTTGGTGGCCCGAGAGTCGAGTACCGCACTTCCTTGAGCTTGAAAAATGATAGGGAGGGTGGTTGTGCACACATACCTTGCAAATACACTGCCATGCCTTTGTTTGTGCTCTATTGTAGCAAAAGGAGAAATTACAAGAAGTAGTGGCTGACCGGTCATCAAAGCTGCCGACTGGCCACCAAGTCTGCCGATCGGCTATCAAAATTGGCCGATAGCCGTTAACTCTGGCCGATACCATCCCTCAGCATATTCCTAAAGTGGGTCAGAAGCATCTAGGAAGTTGGCACAATTTTCAGAGGTCTAAAACAATGCAAATAGAGGCATCTTGAGGCACGGTAGTGGATTTCCGAGCAAAGCCGACCAAGCATGCACATCCCCCCCACTTCCTGAGGCCATTTGTTTAAATTGCTTAGCTAAACTAATTCATTAGCTTAGATTAGCTAGCTGCTTAGTTCGTGTTGTAATTAATTAACTAGTTGGTTAATTAGCTTGGTTTGTAATTAATTAGCTTAGCGTAGCTAGTTAGTTGATTTATTTGGACCCTCCGTCGAGAGGGCAAATGTTGTAATAAGCGTGCGTGTGTGTGATGCATGTCTTCTAACCGCACGTCTTTCTCCCTTTTATTTACCAGCTTTTGTTGGTTAGTTTTAGGGCATGTTTCAATTAGCATACTTATGCTTTGCATGCGTGTATCATTCATTCATATTGCATGCACCGGGCTTGGCGCATCATTCAAACTGCATTGTATTTCAATTCCTATTTGAATACATGTATCAAGTGTAGCATTCAGATGCCATCTTAGAATAGCCCAGCCTATTTAGTTGCATTTTGCATGTGTTGCATTAGGCATCTTAACATAGCTAGGATCATGCATGATTTCTAACTAGCTTCTATTTTGGCTAGGAGTACACTGTGAGTGTTTATGCTTTAGCATCCTTGCATGTCTGTAAGTAACTGCTATGATAGCATGTTTTCCATGAGACTATTTGCTTAACTGTTATAACTGCATGAATGCCTGTGGATGAAGGCTTCATTGCTTGAATTGGAACAATTCATCAAAATGTGCGTTTTACGCCCACTTGAAGTGGCAAATCATCATGTTTTCAAGCCCACTTGAGGGTGGCAAATCCACGACTTAGCCTACTTGAGGGTAGCAACTTCAAACCACTTTTCGAAAAAACAAACATGAGATGTTTTGTTCCAACTTGAGTGATTGAGTCTATACTTGTATGTTGTGCGCATCACATAGTAAGTTAGCTAATAATCTGAATAAGAACGCATGTGTTTTAAAAAACAACATATCATGTTAGTAGAGGCCGATCTTTTGATCGGTCGAGTGGGGGTGCTCATTTCAGGACCTTCCCCTCTCGTACCCAAGTTCCCAAGCCGAGGCAACTTTGGTGATGACAGACACGTGGCCTTAGACACGAGTCATGGTTTCCTAAATTTCTCAAAAACAAAATATTTAGGTGGCGACTTTGAAATCTGGAAAAGCAGTCCATGTTTGGCGCTTTTTTTTTATTAAAATCGATTTTCCAAAACGATTTGTCGGATTTGGACTCTTTGGTGATTTATCAGTCTTGTATTGCACTTTGTGAGATTAGATTCAGAACTGTGACAGGAGTCCGAACTGTAGTAGCTATGAACACGATTCGCGCCCTCACGCGCGAAGCGGAGTTTGGGCGGTCTACAGTTTCTGGCGACTCTGCTAGGGATTTAGAGAACTTGACTGGAACTCATGATATGTTGTTTTATCTACACTTATTTGTTTCTTTGCATTGCATTTGCATTGGTGTGCCTAAGTCACAGTGTTTGCCATCTACTATTCCTGAACGGTTTGCCGGAGGCTTGCTTGGAAAAGCGTACCATAAGGCTGACCGGTTGCGGGCTCTGCCACGATGGGAACACAAACCCCGATTTTTGCTGAGGCACCCTTTTTGACTATTTGACCTAGTGCATATCAAAATCCATAGTGACCATTCCAAACTAGGACATGTTGCTTACCCGATTGTAGGTTGTTTGAAACCGCTGCGTGCATAGTGGAATCCTAGCTCCTAACAAGATAGGATAGGGAAACCCTACCTGTCCATAGGGGTGTTTTGGCTCTTACTTGTTTGATATGTGCTATTAGAGTGTGTCTCTACAGGTTGTATGTATCAGTTTGCAAGTCTGGGTAGTAGGGCTAAGGACATCAATATTTGCGAGAATCAGTTTTACCTGAGGGTACCAGATTTGGGGCAGTGATTTGGGAATAGTGATTAGTATTGAGACCAGTGTGTTCAGCTTGCAATGTCAACTGTGTGTTGTCTTTATTTTAAGCCGAAGTGCTGTCCGTTTTTCTACTTATTGTTTCCTTATTATGCTTTATTTATCTATTTTTCAAGGTAGTTTAGCATCATTGCTTCCAACCAAGCAGATATTCCCCGAGCACTTTGGGTTAGAGGTCGAAGACTTCATCGATCTGAGGATTTGATAGATGGACAAGCAGTGTTCTTTTCATTACCCCCGGTTACTAGATGGAGGTCAGTTAGGCACAATCCATCAGTACAACGGTTACCAGATCAGCGATCATTGTCCACCCACCAGTGAGTAGTCGGGTTGAGGTCTCCGTTTCTACCACAGAGAGAGATACACCTGTTGTTCAGATAGATCAGCACCTTATGGAAAGTATGAAGGACATGATGCGTCAGCTCCAAGAGACTATGCAAGCCATGCAGTGGGATGCTATCCACCAGGCAGAGTTTGCCACGTGTCAGGCAGAGGTTGTGGCTCAACAGACAGAACTGATTGCCAGGCTCCAACAACAGCAGTAACCACAGCAAGCCGGAGCATCTGCTTCGCATCCACCCCCACCCCCACCCCCACCCCCACCTAGAGTTCCAACACTCGGGGAGACTGCAAACATCCAAGAGAATACAGACGTTCCAATGAGGCCAGTTCCACCCCCAATCCTACCTCAGTTGTCCAAAGCACCGACTAATCTAGTGGATACACCGTTTGAATTTGAGGTGGATCCAACAGCGCTGAAAGTGAGCAAGTTAGAAAAGCTGTTCAAAAAAGCTCAAGGCATTAATTCCATTTTGGACAAGGAGGATCGATACACTAATTCGGCAGTGACTTTGCCGGATCGGTTCAAGATGCCGCATATAGACCGTTTTAATGGTTCTGGGGACCCCATGGTACATCTGCGATTATTCTCGGATATCCTAAGGCCAGTGGGCCTCTCTAGATTGCAAAAGCTTTCCCTCTTCGGCCGGACCCTGTCGGGTGTTGCAGCTATTTGGTACGCAAAGCTGGAGGACTCTATCAAGAGAAGTTGGGAGGAGATGGCTAAGGCCTTCATAGCTCAATACTCCTACAACACGTAGATCGAGATCACAACTCGTGATCTTGAGACAACTAGACAGGAGCCGAAAGAGGGCTTCTCTGACTTTGTAACCCGTTGGAGGGCCAAAGCTTCTATGATGACCATCAGGCTGGTCGACAAGGATCAGATACGAATGGTTGTGCGCAACCTCCAACCCAAACTGATACAAAAAATGATCGTCTTACCCCTTCCCACCTTTGTGGATTTACACGAAATTGGGGTACAGATTGAGGACGCTACGAAGCAGGGTCTGATTGACCATGAGAGAGAGCAGCCCGAGAGGGCATTTACTCGCAGTTCGAATGCAGGCACGAGTAGTGCTGCAGCTGCCAGAACTTCCGATGTAGGCATGGTCACTACCACCACTCCAAAAATAACGAATCCTTTTGCTGGTACTTCCACTTCAAACCCCCAAACTTTGAATTACCTACCCCGAGGCAAGAGGGTTTTTGCCCTGCTGTATATGCCGTTGTCTAAAGCTTTGGGAGTCCTACTCTAGAAAGGACATCTAAAACCGTTAGAATAATGACCTCTACTCGATCCTCTCCCTTCAAAGCATGACTCGACTAAATACTATGCCTTCTATCAACAGCACGGTCACGACACTGACCAATGCTTCAGATTGCGTCATGAGATTCAAGATCTCATTGACAACAAGGTGATCGTGCCTCCAGAGAAGCCGAATGTCACCACCAACCCACTCCTACCATATAACCAAGCTCCACCTCCCAAACGCATCAACCTGATCCAAACCTCGGCCACTTCATATGACCCAAGCATATACATCACACCCTCCCACCTACCCAAGCCTGAGGTGTTCTTCCCAGACAGCACGGACTTGTGCATGTTGAGCGTCTCCCAAACCCAACCTGAACCGGTGGTGGTGACTGTCAAAGACAGAACTGGGGTGACTTTGGAAGCAGATGGGAATGATGATTCAGAGCCTGAGGGGTCTACGAGCTTTGCGTACAACCCGAATGGTTGTATCAAGTTAACAGACTAGGCTAAGCCAAAGGTAGAATTGCCAGTTAGGGTAGAGATCAGTGTGGTTCAGGGAGATGGACCAAATTAGGGGTTAGATGACCTAGCAGAGCTGGAAGAGGACATTGCAAATTTATAGTTCTTTAAAGAGCAAGACTCAGGGGATGTGAACATCAACTGGTTCGACTTGGATGGATCCGCAGAGAATACGGGGTGGCTCAGTGATCAGCCAGATGTTGTTGAAGAATCTCAGCCAGAACAGGGATTGTTAGAAACGGGAACATCAGCAGTGGTCGGAATGGCCAAGAATCAGGAGGGATTGCCGGAGAGCACCGGTGTTAAGAATTTTGCTTGGGATTCGGGCAGTTTGAGTACAGTGGGCGCTGAACAGGAGGCTGCATTGAAGCATCTTGAGCAAGAAAAGATCGAGGATCTTAAGAGGGCTAGGAAAGCCAAAGCCCCTATGGGGACGGAATGTGCTGTGCGCACAGGAGCAGTTACAACGGAACTGGACAGCTGTCTATCGGTTGCCGACGGGATGTGGTGGGAAGATGACGACTTACATCTTGCCCACACTGACGAAGATTGAGGGCAAAACCAACCAGATGACATCTGGTATGTTGAGGAGGTTGACCACATGACCAGGAGTGGGTGGTATTTCAAGCCCCCACACTTGGATAAACTAGAGGCGTCCGGAAAGGATAAAGAAGTGGAGAGGCAGAAGGAAAAACTGCTTAAGGAGGAGGCTGTACTGAGACAGCTTAAGAAAATCCAACCAGACATCTCCATCTGGGGACTGCTTATGGCCTCAAGAGTTCACAGACAAGCTTTTTTTTTTTTCTGTAATGGATAGGGCTAAACTTTCAATCGATACAACTCCTGAGCAGTTAGTAGGGTTGGTTTTCCCGGGAGGAGCTTCCCTGACCTTGACCTTCACTGATAAGGAACTACCGCCTGAGGACTCAGATCATAACAAACCGCTCTACATCTCTGTCGAGTGTAGAGAAAAATGGATACCAGTGGTCCTTGTTGACACAGGATTTGCTATCAATGTATGCCCGTTGAGGACGGCATATGCTATCGGTTTGAAGCCCGCGAATTTTGTGCCTACTGCCCAGGTGATACGGGCCTATGATAATACCAGCTGAGAGGTAATGGGGACTGTACAGATTCAGACTCAGGTTGGTCCAGGGTAACAGGATATTGATTTCCATGTCTTGGATGTTCCCGCAACCTTCAATCTACTCCTAGGGTGGCCGTGGCTACACCAGGTGAAAGCTGTCTCTTCTACCCTGCACTAAATGCTGAAGTACCCCCACGGGAAGGGGGTGGCAATCGTTTTTGGGAATTTCTCGATACATCCGCCACCACAGGTTTCTACACCAGTTCTAGAGATTGAGCATGGCACGGAGGATGTGTTTTTGTCAGGATTCACCCTAGCTGGGGCCCGGGTTGTGCAGAATATGCTAGTTGATGATGAGGGGATATACGTTAGTGCACAGTCTGTCTACCTCATGAACAGGTTCCAGCACATCCCCGGGATGGGATTAGGGCGAAGTGGCTGGAAAGACGTTGCAGCATCGGCCGAAGTGCCGCACAACCCATATATCTTTGGCTTAGGTTATCTGCCTACCAAAGAGGATTGGGCGAGGAAAGGAAAAGAGATGGCTGGAAGAGCCAGAGCCAAACAAGCCAGGAAGCATTACGAGTTGATGCACTGACCTTTCTAGGGGACCCTGAACGGACGCTTTGTCCGGGAGGGAGAGGATTTCCCGTTCTACGGCTTTTCGGATTCATGGATAAATGCAAAGAGGCGGAGCTTGTTTGGATTTGAGATTTTCTTTGACTTGCAATTGTCCGGGGATGACATTGCCGAAGAGCAGATAGACCCACCAGCTGAGGCTGAGCAGTGTAAGGAGGAGGATTCCGAGAGCACAGAAATTGAGATGGGGTTAGCACTGGCTTGTCTCCTGTCAGATCCTCAGATCGTACTTGAGTGCTTGGGGGATAACTTCTCAATTTCTATGATCAAGAATGAAGCGGCTGTGGGCCCATTTTCAAACATTTTGGATGCATCCATCGCACCCTCCCTCGTCTGGCAATACGAGGAGGGCTTTATATCGAGCAGTTCCGGGTCAGGTAGTGAGCCGGAAGCTGATTCCACTAAGTCTGTGGAGTCGGAATCAAGTTCCAGCTCGTTTGAGTCTGAGTCCAGTATCCTTAGGGGTGATAACATGGATGCCACTGTCCTGTCCAGGTCGTCTTTTTCTTTTTCCTTTGAGGCTGTTGTAACAGAGAAATCAGGCGGACTGGATGTTATTAATGAGAATGGTACAACTGTGGCTTCCGAGTACTTTTCTGTGCCTTTAATTTATTGCATTAATCAAGACTTTCAAAATTTCGATGAAAATGACGAGGAAGAAATTCCTCCGATTTTGTAATATTTGCTTGATCAAGAGCATGAGAGGTTTGTAAAACCCTTGGTTGATGAAATCACCACAATTAATGTTGGTACTGAGATGGACTCACGGCTGGTCCAGATCAAGTCTACGTTGTCTTCGAATGAACACAAGCGCTTAGTCGCTTTATTAAAAGATTTCAAGGATGTTTTCGCGTGGTCCTATGAAGACATGCCTGGAATTGATCCTAAGATTGTATAGCATTAGATCTCTCTTGACCCAGAGGCCTGACCTATTAAGCAGAAGCTCCAAAGGATCTGCTCGGACTGGGCTCTGAAGATCAAAGAAGAAGTCACCAAGTAGATTGACGCAGGGTTCCTGTTGGTATCTGAATACCCTACTTGGTTGGCTAATATAGTTCCGTTGCAGAAGAAGGACGACAGAATTCGGGTATGTGTGGACTTCAGGGATTTGAATAAAGCCAGTTCGAAGGACGACTTTCCTCTGCCGCATATCGGCGAATTAGTGGACTTTACTGCTGGGCATGCGCTGCTCTCGTTCATGGATGGGTTTTCAGGCTACAATCAGATTTTGATGGCACCCGAAGATAGGGAGAAGACTGCTTTCACCACCCTATAGGGAACCTATTGTTATAGGGTGATGCCGTTTCGGTTGAAGAATGCTGGGGCTACGTATCAACGGGCTGCGACCACAATTTTGCACGATATGATCCATAAAGAGGTTGATGTGTACGTGGACGACATGATTGTCAAGTCCAAGGAAAGAGAGGGCCACTACACCGCCTTGCAGAAATTCTTCCAACGGATCAGAGAGTATCGATTCTTCTAAACTCAAGGCCATCTTAGAAATGCCACCACCGAGGACTAAAAAGGAGGTGCGAGGCTTTCTAGGTAAAGTGCAATTCATAAGATGGTTTATTGCAAAATTAACCTTGACTTGTGAGCCACTGTTTGGTCTCTTGAAGAAAGGAAAGAAGTTACAATGGGACGACTGATGCCAAGTTACTTTCGAGCAGATCAAGCAATATTTACAGAACCCACCTGTGTTGTCACCGCTTGAGCCGAGAAAACTATTGATTCTGTACCTATCAGTGACCGAAATGACAATGGGCTGCATGCTTGAACAGGAGTTTGAGGAAAAAGTGGATAAGGCTATCTACTACCTGAGCAAGAAAATGCTGGATTACGAGACCCGCTACACTCTACTAGAGAAGGCTTGTCTGGCCTTGGTATGTGCTACCAGGAAACTGAGGCACTACCTGTTAGCTCACTCTGTAATACTGGTTTCGAGATTAGATCCCATCAAATATCTCTTCGAGAAACCAGCACTTATGGGTAGGCTAGCCCGTTGGTTGCTTCTGCTTTCTGAATTTGATCTGAAGTACATGACGTGGAAGTTAGTGAAAGGGAGAGTGGTAGCGGAGTTCCTAGCCGATCACCCACTTGAAGGGGATGAAGCAGGTGAATATCTGTTTCTAGACGAGGCCATTTTGCATGTCGAAGAAGAGACTTGGACGATGTACTTTAACAGAGCGTCAAACCAATACGGGTATGGGATAGGGGTGTTGTTGATAGCACCCGACAATTCCCATATACCCCTAGCATTCAAACTCCGGTTCAAAGTGTCGAACAATGAGGTAGAATATGAGGCATGTATTGATGGACTAGAAGCCCTCCTGCAACTAGGGACAAAACGGTTGGACGTCATCGGAGACTCGAACCTTGTTGTATCTCAAGCTAAAGGAGATTGGTAAGTTAAAGAAGAAAAGATGAGAATCTATCACCAGAACTTGGACGTTCTGATTCCTCGGTTTGAGAAACTGAAGTTCGCTCATCTGTTAAGAGAGAACAACAGGTTCGCTGATTCATTAGCAACTATGTCTTCTATGATAGACATCCCTTTCGGAGTCCGGATGCGTCCGATTATCATCGAACATAAATTCGTGCCGGCCTACGAGCTGATTGCTGCCATAGATGAGGTACAAGATGAGAATCCTTGGTGTTACGACATCTGGAACTTTTTGGAAAAGGAGGCGTATCCACCAAGGGCAAATGCCAAAGATAAGAGGGCAATTCGAAGAATGGCTGCTCAGTTCATCGTCTGCGGGGCTAAACTGTACAAGAGGGGTCATCTTAGGATGCATAAGCTATGCGTTGATGCTAAAGAATCCAAACGCCTGATGGAGGCCATCCATGGAGAAGAGTGTGGAGCACACATGAGTGGGGTGATGCTAGCCCGGAAGATCTTTAGACAGGGTTATTACTGGTCAACCATGGAGGAGGATTGTATTAGCTTTGTCCAGCAATGCCACAAATGCTAGATCTATGCAAACCACATGAACATTCCGCCGTCGAAGCTGTATAACATGACTTCGCCATGGCCGTTTTCAGTCTGGAGGATCGATGTGATTGGGGCTATCACTCCAAAGGGGTCCAACGAGCATGAGTACATTCTGGTAGCAATAGACTACTTCATGAAATGGGTTGAGGCCCAATCTTACGCGGTGTTGAAGGCATCGCATGTCGCTAAGTTCATCAGAAATAACATTATCTGTCGCTATGGGATCTTGAATGAGATTATTTCGGATAATGGTTCCCACTTCAAAAAGGAGGTGATCGACTTGTTGGAGAAGTACAATGTGGCTTTTCATCAGTCATCTACATATTGGCCGCAAACCAACGGAGAAGTTGAGGCCTCCAACAAGAACATTAAACACATTCTACAAAAGATGGTGGAAACCTACAGGGATTGGCCAGATAAGCTACCATTTGCTCTTTGGGGCTACCGAACTTCAATTAGAACTTCTACTAGGGCAACTCTGTATTTTTTGGTTTATAGGATGGAGGCTGTTCTGCCTATCGAAGTTGAGGTTCCATCATTATGGGTATTGGCTAAGTGTCAGATAGCTGAGGCAAATTGGCAGCAAAGCAGGTTCGAAGAACTCATGCTCTTTGATGAAAGAAGGCTAAAAGTATTGTATCATGTCCAGGGTTATCAACGAAGGATTGCCAGGCTTTCAACAAGAAGGTTAAGTCCAGGAATTTAAAAGAGGGGGATTTAGTGCTCAAAGACAACCGAGCTTCCATCCACGACCCTAGGGGCAAGTTCAGACCCAATTGGACTGGCCCTTACATCATCAAGTCCATCTGGTCGGGCGGAGCTGTCATTCTAATGGATTTAGATGGCCTTGAGTTCTCCCAGCCGATCAACTTGGACAAGTTGAAGAAATACTATCCCTGAGTGGCTCGCTAGGCCGAAAACCCGAAAGTGTGACCTAGGCAAAAGTTAGAGCATAGAAAATTTGAAATAATAAAAATTGAGCTCGCAAGGTTGAAAACCCAGAAAAGGTGGCCTTGGCAAAAGTTAGAGCGCAAAAGGAGAGGATTAATATACGAGTGAACCTAAGCCGAACTACGTAAGGCTTGATTCCCATCTTCGGGATACGTAGGCAACTTCATTCTGAAGTCCAGCCATAAACACTTCCAAATTGACTTTGTCCATGTGATCATGTTGGTCATCTTTGTCTATTCTGCATTTAAGAGCTCGGTTGTGATCTCCAGTACAGTGCTATTTAGACTAGGGGCAACTTTCCAGTTGTTGGATCCGGGGTTGTGCATCTCAGTGATAGATCTCAGGCGTGTCCAGTTTTGATCCATATCGAAAATGGTTTTAAAAAGTTTTAGTAAAAGTTGATTTTGCTTAGATTAATCTTTTTACGACTTAGACCATTTTTGGACCAGACAGAAAATTTTCAGTACCCACAACTTTCAATTACATTGATTTCAGTACAGAGTTCTCCTACTCTTGAATACAAATTGAAGTTATTTTTTATTACATTCATAAAGAAAACTTGAAAGTACTGATTAAAGAAAATAAATTCGGGGCATAGTCAGGTGTTCCTGCGCCCCTTCCCAGAGCTTGTGGAAGCCTCTGATGCCAAAGTAGGCCCATTCTGTGCCTCTTCATCAAGCCAAGCTATGCTCTCATCAGAAAGGGTGTGACTGAAAGTGGGAGCGGGGGCCAGAAGCTCTCTCGTCCTCCATGCTGTGGCATACCGAGCTAGCTGTGCACCTCAGACTGGAAATGCGGCAAGATACTCTATCCCTTAATTCGGACAAGTCTGATCATGCCCAAATTGGCGCTGGAATCGAAATGGGAAGTAAAAGACACAGTGTGTCAGGCCGATCAATTGAATCCTGGGCTGGCGAGTCATGCTGTAGCTCATCGCCGTTAAATTGAGCCAGGGGCAACGCCAAGCAATGTTGGCAGCAGACAAACTGCACATCCATTCACACCACCATCCCTCATCAGGGGCATCGACTAGACGTCGCCGGAAGAAATAGCTACGAGCTGAATATGCTGGGCATGAGTCCACAACCTTCAACTTATCCATCAGCTATATTTGGGAGGGATAAAAAATGAGAGATTAAAGAATAAAGAGGTGTACGTTGAGAGAAAAGTGAGAAAAGGGTTTTGAGAGAAAAACCTAGCTTAAGGGTTGAGTGATGTGAGAAATATATGTGAAATAGGGCGAGTAACATTACTTGCAGCAGTAGTGGACTCCTCGCGAACCTAGTCGACTCCCGGTGATGGAAGGCATCCAAACCCATCAACGTCTCAGCTAATGTCATGGCGATACAACTCTTGCCCTCTTTCAAGCCCTCGGCAACATCAATCAAACAGATGTTAGACCCTCCGGAGCCTGGGGCAAGCAAGAAATGTGATAACATGCACAAGCAAAACGCATGTCACCAAAAACCCTGCCAGTGATGATCGCCGCGGTCACCGGCATCAAAAACCGACAAATCATGCTCGGGATGTCTAGTTCTCCATCGCGAATCAATAACCGAGCGTCGTGCAAAGTGAGCCCACACATCCGTCCTAAGGCTTGGATGTGGCCGAAACGGAATTGGGGCAAGATCTCTTCCTCACACTCGAACTCCATCAAAGCTTAGAAGTCTTCAAAAGTGGGACATATCTCTTGTCCTCCAAAGCTCAAAACATGCGTAATCAGTTTGCAACACCTAGCCACGGCATGAAGGAACGGAAAATGCAGCGGGGTGCGGGTCAACGTGAATAGTGCATTTATTCCGAAGCCTCGGAAATTCAGATTTTCCGAGCCATCCAAGTTAGCAATCCAATTTGTGAGATTTTGGACAAGAAATGCCTCCATTTGGTGCAAAAATTGAGTGTAAATGGAGAAACTACAAAGCTAGGGCTTTTGTAGAAGATAAGGTGTTGAGTGAAAGACATGTGTCAATAAGCTGGGCACTTTTTGCATTGATGGCCGACCGGTCAAGTTTTATGGCCGACCGGCCATCTTTTTAGCCGATCGGCTAGTTTTTGTGGCTAATGGCCCTTTATGGTGGCCGATGACCTTCCACCTTGGCTGATGGCCCATCTTTTGTTCTCTGAGCTGTCTATGTCTTGGAGGAGTTGAGAACTTATGTCTTGTTCCACCTCAAATGCCTTTTTGTGACGATTTTGCGAAGTCGTGCCTGTGTTTTCGATTTGTTTATCGAGTTGTTTTATTTTTGTTTATTGAGTTGTATTTTGTGTTGATTGTTAAGTTCTTGTCTTGCTTATCGAGTTGTATTTACATTTGATTAGCGTGTCAAGTCCTGTTTTTGCTTATCAAGTTGTTTTGGTCTTTCAGTCGTCAGTTGGTTAACTACCTGATTAAGGCAATGCAATTCGAGTGTTTAGTTTTCAAACTAAGTTCAATCTTATTTACATTGTTATGAGATACGATGCGATGCTTAGAATGTACAAATGTAACACTTTTTCAATAAAAAAGTTGTTTTCATTCCATCATGTATCTTTTGCAAAAGAGTACAAAGTTTTAAAGAAAATAAACTTGCTTGAGGCAGTACAATGTGCAAAAACTACAAGTAAAAAGAAAAATAAAGTAAAAAACAAAACATCTGAATCACCGCTAGTCGCCCCAAGAGCGGGAAGCCCTCCTCGTCCTCTTCCTCGACGAAGGCCCAGAACTACCTTCGTTAGCTCCGCTGCCAAAGTCTGAACCCGAGCCGTCTCCAGCCTCATCTCCATCCTGAGACGACTCTAATTGTGGACTCAATGCCTCCTCATAGGACTCATTGTAATTTGGGGCAGGCGCCCGCGAACTATTCCCGGTATGAGCACGCCCAACTCTGCTCCGGCTGTGCGCTGGACTCTCGCGCCCCTCTTCCCCTACTACTCGGGGAGGCACCAAAGGTCCCGTTGAGGCACCCACTATGGCTGGTATCTAGAATGGGACCTAAAAAGAACAAATTGGCAAATGCATCAGTTATGCTATGCAAAGCTGAGTATGGTATCAAACGCAGTATATGATTACAGTGTGTGAATGCTGTGAGCAATATATGAATGCCGTGAGCAGTGTATGATTACAGTGTGTGAATGCATTGAGCAGTATATGAACACCGTGAGTGGTGAATGATTGCAGTGTATGAATGCTATGAGCAGTGCATGAACGCCGTGAGTGGTGATTGATTGCAGTGTATGAGGGCCGTGGCCAGTATATGAGATACAGTGTATCAGTGTTGTGAGTGGTATATGAGTGTGGTATATCAAGTGCAGTATTGATAATGTGATGCATCAGATCAGTATGGAGCAGTTTATAGAGGGTTTCAGGAAGGAGGTTGAAAGAACTTATCGAAATACCGTAAATACTCAGCAGGTCCATGCTCCTCTACAGCATCCCCATCACTGAAGCCGATAGCTCCAGAGACTGCCCATTGTACTCTATAGAAGCCTGCAAAAGTGTTGAGGTAATTAGTAATTTACGAGATATTAACTGAAATGAAATGAATGAACAGAATGTAAAGTATAGCATATACCGGGGTCGAGCCTCGAACTCCGACGAGCTCATGATCAGTCGGGAGAGGAGCGATGGGTATCTGATAAGTCTCTCCAGCCCGTCCTCAGCATGTCATGGTAGTGGGCAGGTTTGGCCACTCTGCCCTCTGTCCCCTCTGGGAATCCCTCTTGCCATGGGCCTGGGCCGCCTTCGATGCTCCCATTCCTCCTGCTGGGGCTACAAGTCTCTCTCTCTCACCTTGGCGAACACTAGCCAGAGGTGGCATGAGATATGTCTCGATAAAGGAGGTGTAGTCGCCATCAAGTCAAAGGTAGTCGGCGTCCCAACCGATCGTGAAATCGGTCATCTCCTGGGGGGTGTATGTCGCTGTATGCCTCATGTATGAAGGAGGAGGCATCGGAACCACCGGCTCGGGTAAACTGAGGCTCTGTCACAGGAAGGGCTCACCTAGGTACCACGCCCGGCAGACCGGAACCTCAAGCAAAACCCGGAATCGGGAAGTCTCCCGAGTGCCCATAAACCGGTCTCTAACTGCGTCAGGCAGCACTGCCCAGGACTGCCAGGTGATCAGCAAATGATGGTTATATATGTTGTTATCTATTATCAAAAATGCAATATAAAGCAAAACTCAGATGAACTGTATGGTTTGAAATACCTCCGCTGCGGCTACGGTGTCAAAATATCGGTAGAAGAATAAGAAAGACTCTCGCGGCCTCTGCTCGCATCTCCCATCGTACCGATATGAATATGGAACCATGGGGGGCACCTCCACATTCGGCTCTGGGGCAAGCCTCGGGAAGTAGGCATATACCCACAACTACAGAATGTAAAAGGGCAATAATGAGTATGTTTATCAGTAAAGCAGTATACCAATAAAGCAAAAATCAGAGAGTGATGTGCAGTGTCTTGTGTAGTGTCTTGTGCAGTGTGTGCAGTGTACAACCAGTGTAAAGCAGATTACGTGTACGTAGTGTGCGTGGTGTACAGATAATGTAAAGAAAAATTGTAAATCAGAAGGGAAAGATGTACCTCCCAGGCTCACCAGTAGCCTCCTAGCAGGTGCCCACTCCGGCGAGATGAGGAACTCATATATCCATACAGTGTGGCCAGGCCTGCACTGCCCCAGTTATAACGCCGGATGTGGGTCACGTCCACCAATGCGCTCAAGAGGTAGAGGCCAACGGTGTTCGTTCGATTGGCAAATAGAGTAGTGCCCAACAAGAACATGAAGAACCCCTGGGCGTAGTGCTCGACCTCCTCACGGGTCGTCGGCGTCTGTCCCCTGAACTGGTCGGCGAACCATGAATATCTCACGAACCCTTGTCGGGAGAGAGGTGGGCGAATGTCGAGTAAGAAGATCTGGGCAACATCCCATTCACCCATATCGGTGTCGAACGGGATCGGATCACCCCCTACTCCGATGCCGGTGAGCATGGAGAAGTCGAAGGGAGTCATCGTCATCTCCCCTACTGTAGAAAGGTGGAAGGAATCGTTTGTGTCCCACTACCTCTCCACTAAAGCGCATAGAAGAGGCTGACTCGCAGTAAGGTGCGAGAGTCCCATGCAGAATATACCGAAACCGGCCTGATCGACGATGTGGCATACATTATCGGGTAACTCCATGTACCAATCTCGTGCAATCGTGTTCCCATACCCCCGGAAGGCATGAGAATCTCCCTGTGTTCAAGATAAACAGATGCAAAATAATGTCAGGAATATAGTGTATGCATGTGTTTAGAATTGACAGAAATGCAATGTGTGCATATGTTCGAGTTGACAGAAGTATCATGTATGAATGTGCCCAGAATGAACTAGACATATGATGCACAAGTGTGTTTGGGTTAATCAGATAAAGAGCAATATTGGCTATTCAAGACATATGACCTACATTGCATAAAGTAAAAAAGAAGAGTATACCTTAGCGGCGCCGTAGGATAAGTGCGACTTTGGATCGCGTAGTAGGAGGTCCTTCGGAGCACCTCGCACAAAGCTCTTGAACTAGCGAATACTGTCGGGAGGCAATACGTGTATGTCAGGGTGATAAGACACTGGGTCGAAAGGCCGAATGCCGAGCGACAAAGGCTCGAACTCGGGATCCATCTCCATCCCTGGAGGAGCCCCACCCTCTAGAATATCATCTGCCATCTTGAGAAGAGTGAGAAAATCGTTGAAGGTATGGAAAATGGGCAAAAATGCAAAGGTCAACAAAAAGTCAACCCCGAGGGGTGAGAAATGGAAGAAAATATCGAAGTGTTGAAGAAGGCATGACGATCAAGGATAACTCGGGGGAAACAAACCCCAAGTGATGGAAATCAAGAATGTGGCACAAAAAACAGTTTTCAATCGGTTCAAAGTGTTTGAAACAACGAGGGTTTTGCGAATCGAAAGTTGTGGGAGGTTTGAAAACTTGTGTAAAGCTCGGATCGAAGGGAGGAAAGAGATCTAGAGAGAGAGGGGAATGTTTTTTGGCAAGGGACAAGTGAAAAAATAAGGTTTGGAACCCTATAGTTAAAGACCCGAGGCAAATGGACAAAACTGCCCCGAATCTGCCATTTTTGGCCGGCCGGCCAACTTGTTGGCCGATTAGCTTGTTTGGTGGCGGATGGCTCCCTCTTGTGGTCGATGGACCTCCAATGCCCTTGTTTGGGGTTTTTCTATTGATTTATACCCTCATATCTCAAGAAAGTGCAGGAAAGAGTACACTTTTGAAGCATGAGTGGCTTCCGTGGCAACCCCGAATTGTGTTTTCAGTGTGTGATGCTCAATATGCACAAAATGTATCCTTTTCGTATCCTTTTGTATATCGCAAGATTCAAAAATTGCTTTTGAGAATGTTACATTCCAATGTCCTTGTCACGTTGGCAAGGTTGGCATTTGTTATATACTTTTTACTCTCGCATTGAATGCACATTAACTCATTTTGAAGTTGTATCTTGATATTACGGAAAACATGCCTTTACCATGCTTGTATTGAATATGTGCATCTCTATGTCGTTGCGTGGAACATGTATTTTGCATCATCGCATGGAACATGCATCATCACGCTTACATAGCATGTGTATTTTTGTATTGAATATGTATTCATGATTATATTGCATAGAGTGTGCATGCGTGTTGAACATGCATTTTTGTTGTTTCTCATAGAATATGCATCGCCCACTTTTGCATAGAATACGTGTCTTGATATGGCATGGAACATGTATTCACCACATTTTCATAGAATTTGCATTTCTCACACTTGTATAGAATATGCACCCCTTATATTCGCATGGAAAGTGCATTTGGAAGCTAGCATAGGACTTGCTGTTGATTTTGCATGGAACATGCATTCTTATTGCATTGTACCTGTGAAGCTTCTCTCATTTGCAGGCACGATATTGTATGTACGGTTCATTCAAAGCTGATACGTACGGTTCATTCAGAGAGGTTTCGTAAGAGAACAACTTCGTTCACTTAGTGTATCTATCACACACGTTCGCTTTGTGTATCTATGACACTATTGCTCACTTTGTGTATTTATCACACTTTGCTCACTTTTGCGTATCTATCATACTATGCTCGCTTTGTGTATCTATCACATGTTCACTTTGTGTATCTATCACACTTTGCTTCACTTAGTGTATCTATCACACTTTATTCGCTTTGTGTATCTATCACACGTTCGCCTTGTGTATCTATCACATTATGCTCCCTTTGTGTATCTATCACACTATGCTCACTTTGTGTATCTATCACACACGCTTGCTTTGTGTATCTATCACACTTTGCTCACTTTGTGTATCTATCATGCACGTTTGCTTTGTGTATCTATCACACTTTGCTCACTTTTGTGTATCTATCACACTATGCTCGCTTTGTGTATCTATCACACTATTGCTCACTTTGTGTATCTTTCACACTTTGCTCACTTTTGTGTATCTATCACACTATCGCTCGCTTAGTGTATCGATCGCACTTTGCTTCACTTAGTGTATCTATCACACTTTGCTCACTTTTGTGTATTTATCACACTATCGCTCGCTTAGTGTATCTATCACACTTTGCTTCACTTAGTGTATCTATCACACTATGCTCACTTTGTGTACCTATCTTTGTGTATCTATCACACTTTGCTCACTTTATGTATCTATCACACACGTTCGCTTTGTGTATCTATCACACACTATGCTCGCTTTGTGTATCTATCACACTATTGCTCACTTTGTGTATCTATCACACTTTGCTCACTTTTGTGTATCTATCACACATGCTCACTTTGTGTATCTATCACACGCTCGCTTTGTGTATCTATCACACTTTGCTCACTTTTGTGTATCTATCACACTATCGCTCACTTAGTGTATCTATCACGCTTTGCTTCACTTAGTATCACACTTTGTTTGCTTTGTGTATCTATCACACGTTCGCCTTGTGTATCTATCACATGCTCGCTTTGTGTATCTATCACACGTTCTCCTTATGTATCTATCACATGCTCACTTTGTGTATCTACCACACACGTTCGCTTTGTGTATCTATCACACTTTGCTCACTTTGTGTATCTATCACACTATGCTCGCTTTGTGCATCTATCACACGTTCACTTTGTATATCTATCAAGGTTCAAGGTTTGAACACAAGGGGGTCGAGTCTCGAGGCTGAGAGCAATCCTATGCTGCACAATCTCAAGAGCGATTCCACGCATGTCTTCGCAGGACCACGCAAAACATTTTTTGAAATCTTTTAAGAAAGCGACTAATCGCTCGTGCTGAAGACAATGCGGAACCAATTTGGATCAAGCCAGGATCCTTCTCAGTACTCACATTAACAAACATGATCTCATTTATCAAGGGCTTAGCATGCCTCTCTTTCCCTCAGTTGATCAAATTTTTGTAAATCCAGAGGAATTCCTCCCTCTTTGTTTTCATCACAGTGTTAGAAAAGTTTTGAAAAACTTAGGTCAATGCAATGATTTCAAGGCACAGAAAAGACACAATTTTGGCCAAATACTGCCATCTCATTCAGAACTCTTGACACAACTAGCTCTAAGGCAGAAACAGATACAAAATGGTGAAAATCACTGCTGTTTTATTTAGATCTTCTGGCACAACTGGCTCCAAGGAAGAAACAGACTCAAAAGAAAGAGTGCAAAAGACAAACACAAAATAAGCTAGTGATGTCCGAGGTAACATCCCCGAAATCACCCGACTCTAACATAACAGGACTGAATCGACACAACAAGACAGATGCAACTGACTCAATACAAAAAGACTGACTCAATACAACACAAAAAAACTGACCCAATACCTAAGTTAGAAAGTAAAGTAAACAGCATTTGCACATTGCTCAAAACAGGTTGTGAGCTGGTTGTGTTAGATGTACCGGCGAAAGGGTCAGCAGGTGCTGACTGTTGATGATTTCTTCCAAGTGTAGGATTGGAGCTGAAAGGGGTGTTTCTGGTACGACATCCCTTGTCTCGGCTTGCCCCTTGATTCAGACTGCCCTCAACTTGAGTGGCAAAAGTATCATCCACAGTTTTTGCAACCACTGCAAGCACTGGCTGTTTGTTCAGTCCTTCGGCTTTCAACGCCCCAACAGCCCACTGAAGGTGTTCATGGGGATCAATGCCTGCCCCTATCTTGTTCTTACCACTTGCCTCCACTTTGCCAAGGGATTGGGTCGCTATATCAGAGCGGAGCCCAGTTGTCGTCAACATGTCATTGCCCAAACTTGGGATGGCTTTAGGTTGGCCAATTTCAATTGCAATTCGCCCCAAGATTGGGAAGTCTTCTGGCATGAAATTTCTAGCATGTGATGTGGTCGACGACGGAGCCAATATTCCAAAGGCTAGATCTGCCACAGTTCTTTGAAGATCTTCAATCATTCTCATCAGCTCAGAAGTAGTGGGCTCACGGGTTTGAGATGATTGGGGTTCAGATGCACCCATCATGCACAAGTCCGTGCTTTTTGGAATGAACACCTCAGGCTTGGGTAAATGAGCCGGGGTGATGTATATGCTGGGGTTGTAGCCGAATGCCATTGTATGGATTAAATTGAGATGTGGGGGTGATAGGTTTGTGGTGGCCTGAGGTCTCTTTAGTGGAGCTATGATCTCTTCGTCAATAAGATCCTGAATCTTATGACGGAGGTAGATGCAACGGTTCATATCATGACCGTGCTATTGATGGTAGGCACAGTGTTTAGCTGGGTCATATCTTGGTGGAACAGGAGTTGGAAGGGGTTGAGGTTCTAGGAGCTCTAGGTACCCTTTTTCCCGCAGCATTTTCAATGCATGAGAAAGACTCATGTTCAGAGGATGGAAATTTCGGGCTTGGTGCCAAGTTGAAGTGGTTGGTCTTTGGCTATTGAGGAAAGTAGTGATAGTGTCTACTTCTGAGCATTTCACAGCTGTGCTACCATCAGTAGTAGCATTGGAACTGTGAACAACATCCTTCTTCGAAGGCTCATTATCTTCCATAAAGATCCCTTGTCGGATGGCCTCCTTGATTTGAACCCCAATTTCATGGAGGTCCTTAAAGTTGAATATCATATTCTACAATGTTTCGGCTTGCCTAACCATATCTTGTTGCAGCGAATCCACTGATTGTTGGAAACGGATCAGCAAATCCTCTAAATTTGCCGGAGGCTGCGCCATGATAGAGGTAAATGCTCGCGCTCTGACCAAGGTGATGTGACTGGTGACTAACGGATCAGTTGAACCGGTGAGCCCTGACTGTCTCTTTTGGGTTGCCCTTGAACTGAATCTCTGACCTGACAAAGTCTATACACACAGGTCTAATGCACCCGGGGGATATTGGAGCATTCTGAAGCTATGGTTCCAGGACTACCCTGCAAAAGAAGAAAACAGACAGCATCTCAGCCTGGTTTCACAAGAGCGGATATGATCACAATTGAATGATTGTGCTCTCTACCAAATTCTGCCCAAAACAGATACCAATTTGGTACCTGACATGTACATCCCTGTACAGTTTCATTGTAAAGCACATACCAGTTAATTGAGAGCCAAAACACCCCTATGAGGGGGTAGGGTTTCCCTGTCCTATTTTGTTAGGAGCTAGGGTTTCACTACGCACGCAGTGGTTTCAAACAACCTACATTCAGGTAAGCAACCTGTCCTAGTTTGGAATGGTCTTTATCGCTTCCGATGTGCACTAGGTCGAATGCTCAAAAAGGGTGCCTCGAAAAAATTGAGGTTTGTGCTCCCATCGTGGCAGAGCCCATAACCGGTCAGCCTTATGGCACGTTTTTCCAAGCAAGCCTTCGGCAAACCGTTCAGAAATAGCAGATGGCAGACACTGTGACTTAGGCGCACCTATGCAAATGCAATGCAAAGAAACACATAAGTGTAGAGAAAACAACATATCATGAGTTTGAGTCAAGTTCTCTAAATCGCCAGCAGAGTCGCTAGAAATTGTAGACCGCCCGAACTTTATCTGCGCGCCCCCCTTTTCGGAGAGGGCGCGGATTTGGGTTCTAGCTACTACAGTTCAGACTCCTGTCACGGTTCTGAATCTAATCTCACAAAGTGCAATGTAAGACTGATAAATCACCAAAGAGTCTAAATTTGGCAAATTGTTTTGGAAAATTAATTTTAATCAAACAACGCCAAACATGGACCGCTTTGCTAGATTTCAGAGTCACCACCTAAATGTTTTGTTTTTGGAAAATTTAGGAAACCCTGACTCGTGCGTAAGGCCACGTGTCCGTCATCACCAAAGTTGCCTCGGCTCGGGAACTTGGGTACGAGAGGGGAAGGTCCTGAAATGAGCACCCCCGCTCGCCCGATCAAAGATCGGCCTCTACTTAACATGATATGTTGTTTTTGAAAACACATGTGTTCTTACTCCGGTTTATTAGACTAGCTTACTATGTGATACGCATAACATATAAGTATAGATTAAATCACTCGATTTGGAACAAAACATCTCATGTTCGTTTTTTGAAAATGGTTTGAAGTTGCTACCCTCAAGTAGGCTAAAATGCGAATTTGCCACCCTCAAGTGGGCGTGAAACATGATTTTGTCACTTCGCAAAGTGGGCTTAAAAAGCACATTTGATGAATTGTCCCAATTCAAGCAATGAAGCTTTCATCCATAGGCATTCAAGCAGTTATAGCAGTTAAGCATATAGCCTCATGGCAAGCATGCTGAACATGGCAACATACACATCTCATGCAGTATGCTAAAGCGTAAACACTTACAGTGTACTCCGAGCCAAACAAAAGCTAGTTAGTAATCAATGCATGATCCTAGCTATGTTAAATGCCTAATGCAACACATACAGAATGCAACTAAAGAGGCTCGACTATCTAATCATGTCATATGATTGCAACAATTTGATACATGCATTCAAATAGGAATTGAAATACAATGCAGTTTGAATGATGCGCCGAGCCCGGTGTATGCAATACAAATAAATGATACAAACATGCATAGCATAAGGTATGCTAATTGAAATATGCCCTAAACTAACCATCAAAAGTTGATAAGTAAAAGGGAGAGAGAAATGGGGTTGGAAGACATGCACACAAGCATGCACCCTTATTACAACATTGCGCCCTTTCGACGGAGGGTTCGAAAAATAAGCTAAGCTAATCTAAGCTAAGCTACTTATTACAAACCAAGCTAATTAACCAACTACTTAATTAATTATTACAAACCGAATTGAATCAACTAACTATTCTAAGCTAGCTAAAGCACAAAATGAATTGATCAATTAAAAGCATTGACTAATTAATTACAACACCTTTATAACTAAGATAACAACTTATTCTAAGTTAACAAAAGCACTGAAACGGCCTCGGGACGAGGGATGCATGCGTGCTCGATTGCCTCGCTTGGAAATCCATTGCTATGCCACCAATTGCCTCTGTTTGCACTTGATTTGTTCTTTGAAAGTTGCACAGATTTCCAGATTGCTTCTGCTCCAACACAGGGACTCTCTAGTGGGCTGCCGACCAAAAATGGGGGCTGTAGACCAGAAAAACTTGTCGGCCGACCACCCTTACTGGTCGGTTGACTACTCTCTGTGGTCGGTCGACTAGCTGATTCTCCAAACTCTAGTTTTGCTGCAACAGAGAACAACAAGGGGCATAGCAGTGTATTTGCAAGATATGTGTGCACAACCACGCTCCCTATCATTTCTCAAGCTCAAGAGGATGTGTTACTCGACTCTCGGGCCACCAACCATGCATCGCAATGCACGATGGCCAAGAAGCCAAGTTTGCACGAGTCAATGTCAATAAATACACAAATAACACATAAGAGCCTCCACCTCTATCATGTATGATCAAGAGGGTCGGCGACTAAGGAATGCTACACGTTTCATCACTTTGAGTATGAAACGTGCCACATTTCTTGTGTTTGGATTAACGTCCGATCCAAACATATACAATGCAACACAACATGTTATCTTTGACATGTTAGACTTGGTTCAATTTTGTTTACTCATTTTAGATTACCAATCCATCCTTTAATTGGTTAAGTCCAAAGCGAGAAGTCCTCTAATTGGAAAGACGGACCAAGCCATAAGCTTCTTGTGCATGAAAGAAGCATCATGACGTTGGTTGGTAGAAACCTTCAAAAGAAGGCTAAAACCATTAGGCATGAACACCTCGATTTCACGCTCAAACCAACAAAGGGCTTAAGATCTCTTTCAAAGTGATATAACAAATGAAAGATGGCATGCAATGTCATACATTTCAGCATTGAAAAAAAAAAGGATGCTAAAGACCTTAAAGCATGCAAACAATGCAAGCATGACATGTTGAAGGCCAAAAACATCAAAGCTAGTAAAGAGCATTTCACAAGAGGCATGCAATACCAAGCCTAAATGACTGAACCAACTATGGACAGACCTAAACCATGCCAAAACAATGGCCTAAGCATGCTGGAATGGAAGCTCAAAATGCTAGAAGAACATGCACACATGTTGGCCTATGAGCAAGGCATGATACACAACCCTCAAAAGCTATGAAGAAGTGAAGTATATGAGAGTGTGACTACACTATATGTACTAAAATTACTTGCTAAATGGTGCCATACCATGCAAACATCACATGCATAACATGTTAAAGGCCTCAAAACCCAAAGTTAGGCAAGGCCCTTTACACTACAACCATACTAAGCAATGCTCAAATGACCCTAACCATTCAAAACAGATCTAAGGCAGGTCAAAATAGTGGCAAAAACATGCTAGACTTGTAGCATAAATGGCAAGAAAAATAAGCTCATGTATTGGCTCACCAACAAGGCATAATGCTTAACTTCTCAAAAGCATTGAAAGAGTGATAAACATGAGAGTATGACAGTGAAACATGCTCTGAAATCATATATCAAATAATGATTTATCACACAAATGTCACAAATAAGGCATGCTAGGGGTCTCCAAAACACAAGACTAGCAAAGCCATTTGCACTATAGCCCTCCAAGGCAAGCCATACATGACCAAGACCACTTAAAACAGACCTCAAGCATGTTAAATAAGTGGCAAAAATGTGTTGAAGCAAAGCTAACACATGCTAGAATGATGAACAAAAGCATGAAGCATGCTAGGCCAACAAGCATGATTGCACTACAAGTACCAAAAGCATGCAAAAGGTGGCCAAATCAGCCAAAAACAGAGTTATGGCATGGCAAATAATGGCTAAAATCATGCTTGAACTAAGCAAATTCAAGGCACAAAGGCATGCTACTTTGCAAGGCTACAAGTAAGATTACACTACAAGTGTAAGGAGCATGCAACAAGTGATCAAACCAACTAAAAATAGAGTTATAACATGTTAAAAAAGTCACAAAAACATGCTCAAACTAAGTCGCACGAAGGGAGAAATACATGCTCATTTGATAGGCCAACAACACATGCTAACAAGACAAGAGGAGAGGGAACCACCTCCTCCTATTTTGGCCCTCAAAACCACATTTCTACCACTAAAATGGTAGAAAGGCTAAACAAGGATTGTTTCAAAAGTTTGAAAGATAGCTCAAAAGGCTTTACAAGCCAAGGAGCGAAAGAAAGGAAAAACCCCCTAGCCAAACAAGGCTCAAACCACCACTTTGAGGACTAAAAAACAAAGTTTTTTTCAGTTCAAAAACACCCCAAAAATAGCCCCAAAGTAGTTGAAGAAGATGGCAAAACAAGCTATGCAAAACAAGCTTAAAAGGTAAAGTTTATACCTCTTGAAGCCAAGCACCAAAACAGGCAAAAATCTGAGCTCAAATCACCTTTTGGAGCTCAAAAAAATTCCCAAGTAAGCTTCAAGCAACCTCCTCCCAAAGATAGGCAACTTTGATCAAGGATGCATGGGCAAACTAGGCATGTTCCTCTACTTTTATGCACAAAAGGACAAGAGAGAGAGCAAACTAGAGAGAAAGGTTGAAATTTAGCTCTGAAATTTCTAGAGAGAGAGGAATTTTTTAGAGAGAGAGGCTCCCAAAATTGCTTCAATGTTTTCTTCTTGCCAAAATGGGAGAAATGCCTCAATATACAGCAAGATACATGCCTTGGGGTCAAAATATCTGATTATAGGACAGTTGGATGTTATGGAAGACAGTTGGAGGGAAAATATCTTCAAAATATCTGAGTTTGGGACCTTAGTGGTTGGTCAGCCACTTTTTCTGGTCGGTCGGCCACCCCTGGTGGTTGATTGGCTACTTTTCTGGTCGACAGCCCATTTTTCTGGTCGACAGGCAAAATTCTGCTTTCTAGGTCCAACTTCAAATGGCCATAACTCCTTTGTTTGGACTCATTTTCAGGTCATTCTTGTGTCCAATTGAAACCCCAGAAGTAAGATTTCCAATGGTGGAAGCCTTGCATCAAAATTCCAACTGTGCAAAAAGTTATTCCTGTTTTGGTGAAGCCGTCCAGTTTCAATCCTACCCAGATTTATGCCGAACTTCTCCTCAACTAGTTTTCTTCGTTCGTCTCTCATTTCTTCAACTCCAAATCCCTAAACAAGGTGTTTTGAAAGATTTTTCAAGGATTTCATCTCTCTTTCATTCATTTCCACTTTGTCCTTGCTCGGTTTACCAAAAAGCGCAACATTTAACGAAATGCAAGCGTCGGAACATCATAGGAACTTTATTTCAAAAACATTTTGAAAGAGAGGGCCTTAAGGTCTAAAAAGCCATTCAAAATAGTTTTGGTCCAAAAAAGGGGTGTGAGGTTTGGATTTGACGCTCTTCTTGCCAAAGAAATCGAACCTTTACACTGCACAACTTCCATCACCAAGTAAACCATCAGTAGCGCCCAAGTCTTAAGGGCGGTCAAAAATGGGGTGTCTACAGATAGTTAATTAGTTTTGGTTTGTAATAGTTAGCTTAATTAGTTTAGCTAGTTAGCTTGTTTATTCGGACCCTCCTTCGCAAGGGCATGATGTTCTAATAAGTGTGCGTGCGTGTGTGCATATCTTCCAACCCCACGTCTTTCTCCCTTTTATTTAATCACTTTCGACGGTTAGATTAGAGATCATTTTCGATTAGCATACCTTATGCTTGCATGTTTGCATCATTCATATGTCTTGCATGCACCGAGGCTCGGCACATCATTCAAACTGCATTGTCAATTTCAATACTTATTTGAATGCGTGTTTCAAAGCATGCTATCAAAGTGTTGCAAATGCCATATTAGTAGTCGAGCCTATGAATTTCATATTGCATGTGTTGCATTAGGCATCTTGTATAGTTAGGATCATGCATTTTTCTAACTAGTTTTTGTTTTGGCTTGGAGTATTCGGTAAGTTTTACGCTTTACCATACTTGCATAAGTGTAAGTGCTGCCATGTTTCGCATGCTTTCCATGAGGCTATGTGCTTAAATGCTAAACTGCATGAATACCTGTGGATGAAGGCTTGTTGCTTGAATTGGAACGATTCAACAAATGCACGTTTTAAGCCTACTTTGCGAAGTGGCAAATCATGTTTTAAGCCCATCATGTTTGATGGCAAATCCACTTTTTAGCCCACTTAAGAGTGGTAAATTCAAACAATTTTCGAAAACAAACATGAGTTGAAATGTTCCAATTCTTGCGATGTAGTCTATACTTGTATGCGTGTGCATCACATAGTAAAGTTAGCTAATTACCGGAATAAGAATGCATAATATTTATAAAACAACATATCATGATAGTAGAGGCCGATCTTTTGATTGGGTGAGTGGAGGTGCTCATTTCAAGACCTTCCCCTCTCGTACCCAAGTTCCCGAGCTGAGACAACTGTGGTGATGACAGACACGCGGCCTTTGGCACGAGTCAGGGTTTCCTAAATTTTTCAAAAATAAAATATTTAGGTGGCGACTCTGTAATCTGGCAAAGCAGTCCAATTTTGGCATTATTTGATTTAAAATCGATTTTTCGAAATGTTTTGCCAGATTGGACTCTTTGGTGTTTATCAAGTTTCACATTGCACTTTGTGAGATTAGATTCAGAACCGTGACAGGAGTTCGAACTGTAGGACCAATCCAAGCTACAGTTTCTGGCAACTCTGCTGGGGATTTAGAGAACTTGACTCGAACTTGTGATATGTTATTTTATCTACACTTATGTGTTTCTTTGCATTACATTTGCATCGGTGCGCTTAAGTCACAATGTTTGCCATCTGCTAGTCCTGAGCTGTTTGCCGGAGGCTTGCTTGGAAAAGTGTGCCATAAGGTTGACCAGTTACGGGCTCTGCCATGATGAGAACACAAGCCTCGGATCTGGACTACCGCTGTATCGTTTGATCTTCCTTTCATTTCTCGGTGTTAGGTACGAGAGGTATATTAGGTGGTCTTGCCGAGGTACCCTTTTTGACCAATCGACATACTTGCATATTGGAAGCCATAGAGACTGTTCCAAACTAGGACAGGTTGCTCACCCGAATACAGGACTGTATGAAACTGCGTGTTTGTGTAGTGAATCCCTAGCTCCTGATGAGATTAGGACAGGGTAACCCTCCCCTATCATAGAGGTGTTTTGGCTCTCACTTGCTTGGTACGTGCTTTTAGAGTGTAACTCTGCAGGAATGTATATATCAGTTGCAAGTCTCGGTATCAGTTTGAGGGAATCAGATTAGGTGCAGAAATCAGTGTTTGAGTACAGATTCTCCAGCTTATGATTTCAACTGCGTGTTGTTTCTGTCTGAGCCGAGGTGCTGTGCTTTTTCTGATTTTTGTTTCTTTTGCTTTATTTTTCTTTTTGCAAGGTAGTGTTTCACAATTGCTTCAGATGAGGCAGTTACCCCCTGAGCACTCTGGACCAAAGTAAGGTAGATTTACCGATCTGAGGATCTTATTGGAGGATAGCCAGTGTTTGCTTCACTACCCCCGGTTACCAGACGGAGGAGAGTTAGGCATAGCTCACCGTTTCAACAATTGCCAATTTAACAGTTACTGACTACTTCACCTGTGCTCAGTCGAACCCAGTTTTCTACTTCCACTTCAGAAAGAGAGTACACACTGGTTCTGATAGATCAACACCCCATAGAAAACGAGGAGGGTATGTTGCGTCAACTTCAATAGACCATTGAGGCAATGCAGCTGGACACTGCTCGCCAAGCGGAAGTCACCACCCGCCAAGCGGAAATTACAGCCCAGCAGGCTGAGTTGATCGCTGTAAACACCCCATTTTTGACCGTTCTCAAGACTTGGTTGTCATTTTTTGAACACTCGATGATCATCTATGCTCGTGTTCATTTTGAGTTTTTGAAGGTCTCAGCTGTGTGGCTTGCCTTGGAGCCTCTCAACTTATCTGTTTTGTACTTGGTTGCGGACCAAGAGCTTATGGCTTTGTTTCTGAGGGAAAAGGGTGGCTTGTTGGCCAGCCCTACAACCCATCGGCCAGGCCTTATGCCTATCGGCCATTCCTTCTTTTCATCGGTCATCAGTGATGGCCGATTGGCACCTTTATTGGGCGGTCGGCCATGTTTTTTGGCTGAGACCTTTTTATTTGCTTTTGCAGATATTTTATTGCCAGCTGTGACAGCTGGTGAGCGTAGAACTCTTCCTCCATACACGTGTATGGAGGGATTGAACCAAGCCTCTAGCTTGTTCAACAAGCTTGAGATTTGGATTTCTATAAGAGGAGAGGTCCCTCTCCCTTTCCAGAGGTTCTGAAATTTGCATTAGAGACAAGATATCTCTCTCTCTATATTTCTCCCTCTCTCTCTATAGTTGCACTTGTTTGTGCCTTAAAGTGGTTTTTCTTCACACTTTTGCACTAAAGCACCTAGTGAAACACCTTCACTCTTGAGCTGAGGTTCTTGGAGATTTGTTTGAAGCTCCTAAGCTTGGTTTTTCCTCAGAAGTTGCTGCTTTGAAGTTGTTCTTCAAGGGTGAGTCTTCACCCTCTTTATAGCTTTGTTTTTGATTAAGTCTTTGGCCCTATTTGCATGTTGTTTTAGGCTTATCTTTCAACTGCAAAAAGCTTCATTTTTAAGTATTTGAAATGTTTGTTTGAGGCTTCTTTGGTGTTGGGGGTGGTCTACCCCCTGTTGTGCCTTGTTTGGCCTTGTTTTGTGCCATCCTTTTAGACCTTTGAGGTCACCTTTATTTGGCCTCTTTGCCACTGAATTCTAGAGGAATTTCAGTGGTGGAAATGTGGTTTTGAGGCCCCAAATGGGTGGGGGTTGTCCCCCCTCCTCTTCTCTTGTGTGCTTGTGTTGATGGCTCACCAAGTTAGCATGTTTTTCTACCTTCTTGAGGCTTTATCTTAGCATGTTTTTGTAACTTTTCTAACATGTTATAACTCTATTTTGGGTTGGTTTGATCACTTGTTGCATGCTTCATATACTTGTAGTGCAATCCTCCCTATAGCCTTAACATGCATCATGCTTTGGACCATCATTTTAGCATGCTTTTGGCTCCACTCCAGTAAGCTTTTGCTCATGTTTTGACATGCCTTAGCTCTGTTTTAAGTTGTTTTGGTCATGCATGCCTTGCTTTGTATAGCCATAGTTCAATATTGCTCACTAGCTTTGTGTTTTGAGTTCATTAGCATGCATTGCTTGGGCAATTTGCATGATTTGTCATCATTTGATATGTGATTTTAGAGCATGTTTCACTGTCATGCCCTCACATCTTTCACTCTTTCAATGCTTTGGAGGGTTGGTGCTTTATGCCTTAAGTGTGAGCTAATATGTATGCCATCTTGCCTAAGCTTTTAGGATGTCATTTTAGTGTGTTTTTGGTGTTATTTTGCCATGATACAACTCTTTTTTGGTTGGTTAGAGCATCCCTCATTTGCTTCTTGCCCTTGTAGTGTAACCATGCTTATTGGCCTAGCTTACTTGGTGTTTTGGCTTACTATGCTAGCTTGTTTTGGCTTCATTCCATGCATGTTTTTGGCATTGTTTTGACCTGCCTTGGGACTGTTTTGAGTCACCTTGGCCTTTTGGGGCTTGCTTGATATGGCTATAGTGTAATTAGCCTTGCTAGTTTTGAGCTTTGCGTCTCCTTGCATGATTGACTTGAGGTATTTGCATGTCATGGCATCATTTAACATGTTATTTTAGAGCATATAACATTGCCATGTTCTTACTTCTTTCACCCTTTGAGTGCTTTTAAGGATTGTGCCTTGTTTGTGGCCTAACATGTATGCATGTTTGTTTAGTTCATTGAGCTTTAATTCCAGCATGCTTAGGCCTTTGTTTTGGCATACATGAAGTTAGTTTGAGGTTGATTTGATCCATTGAGCATTGCATTACATAGCCTTTGTGTTGCATCCTTCACTAGCTTTCATGCTTAAGGACTCTAACTTGACATGCTCATGTTGCATTGCATTATATTTGGAATGTTGTTGCATTGCATTGCATTGTGTTTGGATTGAACGTTAATCCAAACACGAGAAACGAGGGACGTTTCATACTTGAAGTGATAAAACATGCCTCATTTCTCGGTCGTCGACCCTCTTGATCATGCACGATAGAGGTTAAGGCCCTTATGTGTTATTTGTGCATTCATTGACATTGAATTGTGCAAACTTGGCTTCTCGGCCATCGTGCATTGCGATGCTCTGTTGGTGACCCGAGAGTCGAGTACCGCACTCCCTTGAGCTTGAGAAATGTTAGGGAGGGTGGTTGTGCACACATACCTTGTAAGTACACTATCATGCCTCTGTTTGTGCTCTGTTGCAGCAAAAGGAGAAATTGCAGGAAGTAGTGGCCGACCGGTCATCAAAGCTGTCGACCGGCCACCAAGTCTGCCGATCAGCTATCAAAATTGGCCGATAGCCATTAACTCTGGCCGATGGCCATTTCTCTTAGCCAACCATCCCTCAGTACATTCCTAAGGTGGGTCAGAAGCATCAAGGAAGTTGGCACAATTTTCAGAGGTCTAAAAGGGTGCAAACAGAGGCATCTTGAGACACGGTAGTGGATTTTTGAGCGAAGCCGACCGAGCATGCATATCCCCCCTACTTCCCGAGGCCATTTGTTTAAATTGCTTAGCTAAACTAATTCATTAGCTTAGATTAGCTAGCTGCTCAATTCTTGTTGTAATTAATTAACTAGTTGGTTAATTAGCTTGGTTTGTAATTAATTAGCTTCGCGTAGCTAGTTAGTTGATTTATTCAGACCCTCTGTCGAGAGGGCAAATGTTGTAATAAGCGTGCGTGTATGTGATGCATGTCTTCTAACCCCACAACTTTCTCCTTTTTATTTACAACCTTTTGATGGTTAGTTTTAGGGCATGTTTCAATTAGCATACTTATGCTTTGCATGCATATATCATTCATTCGTATTGTATGCACAGGGCTCGGAGCTTCATTCAAAATGCATTGTATTTCAATTCCTATTTGAATGCATGTATCAAGTGTAGCATTCATATGCCATCTTAGAATGGTCGAGCCTATTTAGCTGCATTTTACATGTGTTGCATTAGGTATTTAACATAGCTAGGATCATGCATTGATTACTAACTAGCTTCTGTTTGGCTCGGAGTACACTATAAGTGTTTACGCTTTAGCATACTGCATGAGATGTATATGTTGCCATGTTCATCATGCTTGCCATGAGGCTATATGCTTAATTTCTATAACTACATGAATGCCTGTGGATGAAGGCTTCATTGCTTGAATTAGAACAATTCATCAAAATGTGCATTTTAAGCCCACTTGAAGTGGCAAATCATCATGTTTTCAAGTCCACTTAAGGGTGGCAGATCCGCGACTTTGCCTACTTGAGGGTAGTAACTTCAAACCACTTTTTGAAAAAACAAACATGAGATGTTTTGTTCCAACTTGAGTGATTGAGTCTATACTTGTATGCTGTGCGCATCACATAGTAAGTTAGCTAATAATCTGAATAAGAACGCATGTGTTTTCAAAAACACCATATCATGTTAGTAGAGGCCGATCTTTTGATCGGGTGAGCGGGGGTGCTCATTTCAGGACTTTCCCCTCTCATACCCAAGTTCTCGAGCCGAGACAACTTTGGTGATGACGGACACGTGGCCTTAGGCACGAGCTAGGGTTTCCTAAATTTCCCTAAAACAAAATATTTAGGTGGCGACTCTGAAATCTAGCAAAGCAGTCCATGTTTGGTGCTTTTTTTTATTTATTAAAATCGATTTTCCAAAACGATTTGCCGGATTTGGACTCTTTGATGATTTATCAGTCTTGCATTACACTTTGTGAGATTAGATTCAGAACCGTGACAGGAGTCCGAACTGTAGTAGCTATGAACACGATTAGCGCCCTCGCGCGCGGAGCCGAGTTCAGGCGGTCTTCAATCGCTAGGCTTCAATAGCAATAACAACCATAACAAGCAGCAGCTTCTGCTTCGCATCCACCCCCAGCCAGGGTTCCAATACCTGGGGTTACTACTAATGTCCAGGAAAATGCGGACATTCCGGCGGAGCCAGTTCCACCACAAACTTCCAAAGCACCGGTTTACCCAACGGAGGCACCGTTTGAGTTTGAGGTTGACCCTACTGCTCTAAAAGTGAGCAAGCTTGAGAAGATTTTTAAATGAGCTCAGGGTGTCAATTCGATCCCAGATATAGGGGATGGCTATACTGATGCAGCGGTAACATTGCCAGATAGATTTAAAATGCTACACATAGACCGCTTCGACGGCTCGAGTGATCCTATGGTCCACTTGCAGCTATTCTCAAACATTTTACGGCCGATGGGCCTAACTAGACTACAGAAGCTATCCTTCTTTGGCCAGACCTTATTAGGTATCGCGGCCATTTGGTATGCTAAACTTGAGGATTCTGTAAAAAGGAGTTGGGAAGAGATGGCTGAGGCCTTTATTGCTCAATACTCCTATAACACTTAAATCAAGGTCACAACTCATGATCTCGAGGAAACTCATCAAGAGCTGAAGGAGGGTTTCTTCGATTTTGTCACTCGGTGGAGGGCCAAGGCCTCCATGATGACCACCTGGCTAGCTGAAAAGGACCAGATCAGAATGGTCATCCACAATCTGCAACCGAGGCTGCTACAGAAGATGATAGTCTTACCTCTGCCTATATTTGCTGACCTCCATGAGATAGGGGTGCAGATAGAGGATGTGGTGAAACTGGGTCTGATAGACCATGAGAAAAAGCATCCCAAGAGGGCTTTTACACGCAGTTCAAACGCAACTACGAGTATTAATGCAGTTGCAAGGACTTCTAATGTTGGTATGGTCACCACCACACTGAAAACAACCACCCCCTTTGTCGGTACATCCGAAACTATCTCATAACCTGCAAAGCACCAACCCCGAGGCCAGAGGGTTTTCACGCCACTCTATATGTCTCTATCTGCGGCCTTGAGGGTCCTGATTAGAAATGGGCATTTGAATCCCCTAGAGTCGCGCCCATTGCCTAATCCCCTCCCTCCTACACACAATCCAACCAAATACTGCGCCTTCCACCAACAACATGGTCATGATACCGACATATGCTTTAGATTACGTCATAAGATTTAGGATCTCATTGACAACAAAGTTATAGCGCCTCCTCAAAAGCCTAACGTCACTACAAATCCTCTCCCACCACATAACCAACCCCCACCACCTAGGAAAGTAAATCTTATCCAAACACTGGCCATCCCATACGACCCCAGTATATACATCACCCCCTCCCACCTACCTAAGCCGGCACTGTTCATCCCAAAAAGCACATACTTGTGCATAATGAGCGCGTCCATATCCTAACATGAACCTGTGGTGGTGGCTGTGGTAGAAGAAGGCATGCCTGAGGGCTTTGTGAGCTTAACTGAAGAGGAATATAACCCATGCCGCTACATTGCGTCAACTAGCTAGGCCAGACCAGGGGTGAAACTTCCAATGGGAATGGAGGTTAATGTAGTTTGGGAAGACGGACCAGGCCAGAGACTGGATGACTTAGCTGATCTCGAGGAGGACATCAGTAATCTACAGTTCTTCGATGAATAGGATCTGGGGAGTGTACAGATTGGCTGGTTTGATGTGAATGGATTAATGGATAATACTGGATGGCTCAGTGATGAACTGGATGTTGATGAGGGGTCTCAACCAAATCAGGAATAGTTGGAAACAGGAATTGCTGCAACGGCCGGAACGGTCGATGACAAAGGAAAGTTGCCGAAGAGCACCGGTACTAAGAATTTTGCTCAAGAATTAGGTAGCATTTGTACAACTGATACAGAACAGAAGGCCGCGTTGAAGCGGTTCGAGTGTGAAATAACTGAGCATGATCAGAAGGATAAAAAAGCCAAAGGCTCTATGGGGACTGACTGTAATGTGGATACAGGAGTGCATACAACAGAACCAGACAGTTACTTGTTGGTTGCCGGAGGAATGTGGTGGAAAGATGATGATTTGCATCTTGCCCACACGGACGAAGATTGGGGATAGAATCTGCCAGATGATACATGGTATTCTGAATAAGTGGATCACATGACCAAGAGCGGACAGTACTTTAAGTCCCACATATGGACTAACCAGAAGCATCTGGGAAAGATAAGGAAGCTGAGAAACAGAAGGATAAACTGTTAGAGGAGGAAGCTATACTGAAGCAGCTGAAAAAGATTCAAGCTGGCATATCTATCTAGGGATTGCTCATGCCTTCACGGGTGCATAGACAAGCCATCCTATCAGTAATGGATAAGGCCAAGCTCTCTGTCAACACAACCCCCGAGCAATTAGTGGGACTGGTCTTCCCGGGAGGGGCTTCGCCAACTTTGACCTTTACAGATAAGGAATTGCCGCCTGAGGGTTCTGATCAAAACAAACCACTATACATCTCTGTTGAATGTAAAGAGAGTTGGGTACCAGCCATCTTGGTTGACACCGGGTCTGCAATTAATGTGTGTCTGTCACGCACGGCCTATGCTATTGGCTTGAAGCCAGCAGACTTTATACCGACGACCCAAGTGATTCGGGCATATGACAATACAAGTCGGGAAGTGATAGGGACAACTCGGGTTAGAACGCTGGTTGGCCCGACACAACAGGACATTGAGTTCCACGTCTTAGATGTTCCGGCCACCTTTAATTTACTCATCGGATGGCCTTGGCTGCACCAAGTGAAAGCTATCTTTTCCATTCTGCATTAGATATTGAAATACCCCCATGGGAAGGGGGTAGCTATTGTTTTTGGGAATTCTTCTATACATCCTCCGCCGGAAGTCACTATACCGGTACTAAAAATTGTACATGGCGATGAGGATGTCTTTTTGTCTAGGTTCACCTTGGCTGAGGCCCAGGTAGTGCAAGATATCCTGGCTCTTGGTGAGGGATTGTATGTCAGTGCTCAATCAGTCTACCTCATGTATAAGCTACAACATGTACCCGGAATGGGATTGGAAAGGAGTGGCCGGAAGGGCGTTGCTGCGTTGGTCGAAGTGCCACATAACCCTCATACCTTTGGTCTAGGTTACACGCCTACCAAAGTGGATTGGGTTCAGAAAGGAAAGGAAATAGCAGGAAGAGTCAAAGCTAAGCAAAACGAGAAGCACTATGAGTTAGTGCATAGACCCATTCAAGGAACCTTGAATGGCCGCTTTGTCCGGGAGGGGGAAGATTTCCCATTTTGCGTCTTTCCGGAGCCATGGCTGAACTTTGAGAAGCGGCGTTTACCCGACTTTGAGACCTTCTTTAACCTACAAATGCAAGGGGATGAAGTTGCAGAAGACCAGACTGACCTACCAGCTGAGGCTGAACAGAGTACAGAGGATAAGTTCAATGGTAGTGAACTTGAGCTAGGAGCAGCATTGGCTTGTCTCCTCTCGGATCCTCAAATCACATCGGAGAGCTTGGGGGATGACTTCATCATTTTCATGATTGGAGATCAATCAGCTGTGGACCCTTCTGGTAGCATTCTGGATGCATCTATCGCACCCTCCCTCGTTTGGCAGTTCGAGGAGGGCTTTTTGTCCAGCAGTTTTGAATTAGGTAATGAACTGGAATCTGATTCCACAGAGTCTGTGGAGTCGGAATCAAATTCCAGTTCTTCTGGGTCAGAGTTTGGTATTCCTAGGGTTGATAACCCGGATGTCGTTGTTTTGTCCAGGTCGTCTTTTTCCTTTTCTTTTGAGTTGGTTGTAACCAAGGAATTGGACGAGCTGGAAGTTGTGAATGAGAATGGTACCATTGATGTTTCTAAGTACTTTTCTGTGCCACTTGTATATTGCATGGACCATGACTTTCAAAATTTTGATAAAAATGACGAGGAAGGAATTCCTCTTATTTTAAAACATTTGGTTGATTGAGAGGAGGAGAGGTTTGTAAAACCCCTAGTTGATAATATCATTTCAATTAATGTGGGTACTGAGAAGGATCCACCTCTGGTCCAGATCGAGTCCACGTTGTCTTCGGACGAACGCGAGCGCTTAGTTGCTTTATTAAAAGATTTCAAAGGTGTTTTCGCGTGGTCCTACGAAGACATGCGTGGAATCGATCACTAGATTGTACAACACCGGATCCCTCTTAACCCTGAGGCCCGACTCATCAAGCAGAAGCTTTGGAGAATATGCCCGGATTGGGCTTTGATAATCAAGGACGAGGTCACCAAGCAGATAGATGCAGGGTTCTTGCTAGTATCTGAGTATTCTACTGGGTTAGCCAACATTGCTTTGATGCCGAAGAAAGATGGCAGAATTCGGGTGTGTGTGGATTTCAGAGATCTGAACAAAGCTAGTCCGAAGGACGATTTTCCTCTACTGCACATCGACGAATTGATGGACTTCACTGCAGGCCATGAGTTCCTCTCCTTTATGGATGGGTTTTCTGGGTATAATCAGATTTTGATGGCACCTGTGGATAGGGAGAAGACTGCCTTCACCATGCCGTAGGGAACCTACTGCTACAGGGTAATGCCGTTCGGTCTGAAAAATGCTGGAACTACTTATCAACGGGCTGTAACCAAGATCTTGCATGATATGATCCACAAAGAGGTTGAGGTGTATGTGGATGACATGATTGTCAAGTCCAAGGAAAGAGAGGGCACTACACCGCCTTGAAGAAATTTTTCCAACGGATCAGAGAATATTGATTGAGGCTGAACCCATAGAAATGCACTTTTGGTGTCATAGTAGGGAAAATGCTGGGGTTCTTGATTACACAGAGGAGCATTGAAGTCGATCCTTCCAAAATCAAGGCCATCCTAGAAATGCCGCCACCAAGGACTGAAAATGAGGTGCGAGGCTTTCTGGGTAAAGTGCAATTCATAAGATGATTTATTGCAAAATTAACCTTGATTTGTGAACCACTATTTAGTCTCTTGAAGAAAGGAAAGAAATTCCAATGGGATGACCGATGCCAGGTTGCTTTTGAGCAGATCAAGCAGTATCTATAGAACCCACTCGTGTTGTCACCGCCAGAGCTGGGGAAGCCATTGATTTTGTATCTGTCAGTAACCGACACGACTATGGGCTGTATGCTTGCGTAGGAATCTAAGGATAGAGTGGAGAAGGCCATCTATTACTTGAGCAAGAAGATGTTGGAATATGAGACCCGTTACATTCCGCTCAAGAAGGCTTGCTTGGCCTTGGTATGGGCTACCAGGAAGTTGAGGCACTACCTGTTAGCTCACTCCGTAATTCTGGTTTCGAGATTAGATCTCATCAAATATCTCTTCGAGAAACTAGCGCTTACGAGTAGGTTAGCCCGTTGGCTGCTTCTTCTCTCCGGATTTGATTTGAAGTATATGACTCGCAAGTTTGTGAAGGGGATAGCGGTAGTGGAGTTCCTAGCCGATCACCCAGTGAAAGGAGACGAAGCAGTAGAGTATTTGTTCCCAGATGAAGCCATTCTGCAGGTTGAAGAATAAATTTGGACTATGTACTTTGACGGAGCGTCTAACTAGTACGATTATGGGATAGGAGTGTTGCTAATAGCACCCGACAATTCCTACATACCTTTAGCTTTCAAACTCCGGTTCAAGGTACCGAACAACGAAGCAAAATACGAAGCATGTATCGCTAGCTTGGAAGCTGCACTGGAGCTAGGGGCAAAATGGTTGGACGTCATTGGAAACTCGAACCTAGTTGTGTCTCAAGCGAAAGGAGATTGAAAGGTTAAAGAAGAAAGGATGAACATCTATCACCAAACTTTGGACGTTCTGATTTCCAAGTTTGAGAAGCTAACCTTCACGCATCTGTTAAGAGAGAGCAACAGGTTCGCTGACGCTTTATCAACTCTATCTTCCATGATAGACATCCCTTTGGGAGTCCGGATGCGTCCGATCATTATTGAACAGAGATATGTGCCGGCCTACGAGCTGATTGTCGTGATAGATGAAGTACAAGATCAAAACCCCTGGTATCATGACATCTGGAACTTCTTAGAAAATGAGGTTTATCCACTAAGGGCAAATGCCAAAGATACAAGGGTAATACGATGAATGGCGGCTTAGTTTATCATCTGCAGGGATAAATTGTACAAATGAGGCCATTTGAGAATGCACAAGCTGTGCATCAATACAGAAGAATCAAAGCACTTAATGGGGGCCATCCATGGAGAAGAGTGCGGTTCACACATGAGCGGGGTAATGCTAGCTCGGAAGATTCTTAGGCAGGTTATTACTGGTCAACCATGGAGGAGGATTGTATTGGTTTTGTTCGGCGATGCCACAAATGCCAGATTCATGCAAATCGCATGAATATCCCGCTGTCAAAACTGTATAACATGACTTCACTATGGCCATTTTCAATCTGAGAAATTGATGTTATTGAGGCAGTTACTCCGAAGGGGTCAAACAGGCATGAGTATATCCTGGTGGCAATAGATTATTTTACAAAGTGGGTCGAGGCCCAATCCTACGCAGTGCTGAAAGTGTCGCACGTAGCCAAGTTCATCAGGAATAATATCATCTATCGCTATGGGGTCTCGAATGAGATCATCTCGGACAATGGTTCCCACTTCAAGAAAGAAGTGATCGACTTGTTAGAGAAATACAACATGGCTTTTCATAAGTCATCTATATATCAGCCACAAATCAACGGAACTATTGAGGTCGCCAACAAGAACATTAAGCACATTCTACAGAAGATGGTGGAAACCTACAGGGACTGGCCAGACAAACTGTCATTTGCTCTTTGGAACTACAGGACATCAATTCGGACATCTACTGGGGCAACTCTGTATTCTCTGGTTTATGGGATGGAAGCTGTTCTGCTGATTGAAGTTGAGGTTCCGTCGCTACGAGTTATGGCTGAGTGGCAGATAGCAGAAGCAGATTGGCAGCAGAGCAGGTTCGAGGAACTAATGTTGTTCGGCGAGAGAAGGCTGAAAGCACTATACCACATCCAAAGTTATCAACACAGATTGCCAGGGCTTTCAACAAGAAAGTTAAGTCCAGGAATCTTAAAGAAGGGGATCTCGTGCTTAAAGACAACCAAGATTCCATCCATGACCCTAGGGGCAAGTTTAGACCTAATTGGACTGGTCCTTACATCATCAAGTCAATTTGGTCGGGTGGAGCTGTCATTCTTATGGACCTAGATGGCCTCGAATTCTTCTAACCAATCAACATGGATAAATTGAAGAAATACTACCCTTGAGTGCCTAGCTAGATCGAAAACCCAAAAGGGCGACCTAGGCAAAAGTTAGAGTGCAAAATGAGAGTGTTAATACCCGAGTGAACCCGAACCGAACTACGTAAGGCTTGATTTCCATCTTGGGGATACATAGACAACTTTATTCTGAAGTCCAGCGATAAAGACTTCCAAATCAACTATGTCCATGAGATTGTTTTGGTCATCTTTGTCTTTTCTGCATCCAAGAGTTCAGTGGTCTTCACTATGAGAGCTGGTTACAGTACAGTGCAGTGCTATTTAGACAATGGGCAACTTTTCGTTTGTTGGATTTGGGATTATACATCTCAAGGATAGATTCCGGGTGTGTCCAGTTGTGATCCTTATCAAAAATGATTTTGAAAAGTTTTAATAAAAGTTGATTTTGTTCAAATTAATCTTTTTACAGCTTAGACCATTTTTGGACCAAAAGGAAAATATTCAGTGCCCACAACCTTTAATTTCATTGATTTCAATACAGAGTTCTCTACCGCTTGATACAAATCAAAGTTGCTTTTTTATTACATTCAAAAGGAAAACTTGAAAGTATAGATTAAAGCAATAAACTTGAGGCATCGATGAGTCAGGTGTTCCTGTGTCCCCTTCCAGAACTTGTTGAAGCTTCAGATGGTAAAGTAGGCCCTGTTTGCGCCTTATCTTCAAGCCAAGCTATGCATTCACTAGAAAGGGTGCAACTGAAATTGGGAGTGGGAGCCAGAAGTTCTCTTGTCCTCTATGCAGTAGGATATCGAGCTAGTTGTGAACCTCGGATTGGAAATGAAGCCGGGTACTCTACCCCCTCTTTTGGGCAAGTTTGGTCGTGCCCGAACTGACACCTGAACCGGAATGAAAAATAGAAGACACAGTGTGTCAAGCTAATCAACTGAATGCCAGGTTGTCAGGCCATGTTGTAACTCATCTCGGGCAGGTCAAACCAAGGGCAATGCTAAGTAATGTCAACAGCAGACCTGCTGCACATCCAATGACACCACCACCCATCGTTTGGGAAATCAACTAGCTGTTGGCGAAAGAAATAGCCTCATCCTGAGCATGCAAGGAAAGCGACCACTACTTTCAACCTGTTTATGAGCCATATCTGGGGAGGGATGAAGAATAAGAGAGATTAAAGAATAGAGAGGTGTATGTAGAGAGAAAAAGTGAGAAAAGGTTTTGAGAGAAAAACAGAGCCTGAAGACCGAGTGATGTGAGAAACACATGTGAAATAGGAAGGGAAACATTATCTGCAAGAGTAGTGGACTTCCTGCGAACTTGGTTGTCTCCCAATGATGGAAAGCATCCAAGCCCATTAAAGTCTCGGCTAATGTCAGGCCAATGTAGCTCTTGCCCTCTTTCAAGCCTTGGGCCACTTCGTTTAAGCGAATGCTAGACCCTTCGACGCCAGGGGCAAGAAGAAAATGAGCCAACATGCACAAACAGAGGGCATGTTGCCGAAAACTTTGCTAGAGATGATCGCCACAGTCACCAGCATCAGAAAACCAATAAATAAGGCTAGGAATATCCAACTCTCCGTTGCGAACCAAAGATCGAGCATCGTGTAAAGTGAGTCCACACATCCTTCCTAAAACCTGGATGTGGCTGAAACGGGACTGGGGCAGGATTTCCTTGTCACGCCAGGATTCCATCAAAACTTGGAATTCTTCGATTGAGGGGTATATCTCTTGTCCTCCAAAGATGAAAACATGTGTAACCGGGTTCCAACATCTAGTCACGGCATGAAGGAACGAAAAACACAGCGAGCTACGACTCAGTGAGAATAGTGCATTTATCCTGAAATCTCGAAATTCCAACTTTTCCGAGCCATCTAAAGCTGCAATCTAATTTGAGATTTTTTGGGCAAAAAATGGCTCCATTTGGGGCAAAAATAGAGCTGGAATGAAGAAACCACAAAGCTGGAGTTTTTGTAGAAATTAAGGCACTGAGTGCAAGACAGGTGGCAGCAATTTGGAGACTCCTTGCATCAATGGCTGACCGGCCACTTTTGGTGGCCGACAGTCACCACTAAGTGGTCGATAGCCCTTGTTTGTGCCCAGTAGAATTCCTTTGGTTTTCCTGTGTGTTCAGAATGCTGAGAACCTGTGTTTTTGTTCTACTCTTGATGCGTTCTGCTGTTTTGTTTTAGTAGTTTTGTTGAGGTGCTCTTAAATTGTTTCAATTTGTTTATCGAGTTGTTTCACTTTGTTTATCGAGTTGTTGTATTGCTTATTGAGTTGTATTTATATTGTCTTGCTTATCGAGTTGTTGCATTGATTCATCGAGTTGTTTTACTTTGTTTGTTATGTGTTGGTGGGTTCTTTACCTGATTAAGAAGTTGCCAATCCAATGTACAATATTCAATTTCCATCAATCCTATTTTTGTGTAAAATGGTGCAATGCGATGCTCAGAATATAAAATGCAACACGGTTTCATCAAAAAGCTATTTTCATTCCAATCATGGCTTCTTTTTACAAAAGAGTACAAGTTTTTAAGAAAATAAAACTGTCTAAAACTGTACAATATGCTAACACTACTAGCAAAAAGAAACAAAGCAAAAACACATGAATCAGCGCCGGCTAGCTCAAGCTCTAGAGGCCCTCTTCATCCTTTTCTTCGGCAGAGTGGACTCTGCAGAGCTATCACCATCCGCACTACTGTCTGAACCCGATACAGAACCAGAACCAGAGTTGTCATCATCCTCTGCATCAGAGCCTAGCTTAGCCTCATCTCCACTAACGGAATCTGAGTCAGCATCACCATCTCCACTCTTGGATGGCTCGTCATGCTGATCTCTAGCCTCTTCGGTCTCGCTGGTCTCATTGTCATCGTGCATGATAGGCTCCCGACGTCTCTCGTGGTCGCATGCCGGAGCCTGTCTCTCTCTCCCTGCTGCTGGAGAGGGCGCTAAGGGTCCGGCTTCTGTCGCCGCTGGCCCTGTTGGTAGAGGTGTGACCTGAAAAGGCAGTTTGAATATGCCAGGCATAATATGTGTATCAGATGCAAGTATCGTGTGCGAAATGAGTACATGTAGAAGTTAGATATAGTGGGTGAATGCAATGTACCAAATGTGATCTATACCTACAGTGTATCAATGCAGTATGGAAAGATGTTCAATTGAGATGTTAGTTTCAATATATCAGCAGAAATATGGTGACCGAAATGCAAGAAAATTAAAAAATTACTTGAATACCGTGGGAGTCGAGTATCGCCTTTCTACTCAAGATCATGCCCTCGAATAAGGCCAACATCTCGAGTAACCCCTCAACGTACTCTGTGGAGGCCTGTAAAATGCAAGTTGGAATGATCAGCGTCTAGAATGAATGAATGTTTGAGTATTTGAGCAAAAATGGAAAAATGAAAGCTGTAGTACATACCAGAGGTGAATTGGGTGTCCTGACATATCGGTGACCAGGCAACGGAGGCTTAATTAGAATCTGATAAGGCTCTCCAGAGTACCGCCAACCTGTCAGCTCGATCGGAAGCTCTGGCCATCCAAAACTCTGCCAAGCGGGAGGCATCCCCCTGACCCTGCCCCTCGGTGTTCGGGCCCTACTCGTCGAAGGGGCGTCTGCTGTTCAGGCCCTACTCATTGGAGGGGCATCAGCTGCCCTCTCTGTATGAGCACGAATACTTGTCAAGGGAGGCATGAGGTGCGTCTAGCTATAAGTCGTATAGTCCCTCTCCTCAAGGAAAAAGTCGGCATCCCCACCCTGTATAAAGTCAATGATCTCCTGAGAGGAAAGAATCTCTGTGGCTCGCATGGATAGCGGAGGTGGTATGGGAACCGACTGTAATGGCACCCCTAGCGTTTGGCACAGGAAATGCTCGCCTAGGAACCAGGCTCGGCCTACTGGTCCCTCAAGCATGAGCCGATAGCGAGAAGGGCCCCAAGCGCCGGCGAACTGATATTTGACACCCTCTAGCATCGTCGCCCAGGGTTGCCACGTGATCTGTAGACAGCAAATGCATAGATTGATTAGTTGTCATTAGATATGCAATATGAATTGGAGTTGAAAGCAGAAAGAGCTGTGAGTTTTGAGTTACCTCTGCTGCTCTCACTGTATCGAAATACTGGAGAAAAAATGAAAGGGTCTCTCGAGCCCTCAGCGGACATCTCCCGTCATACCGGTGAGAGTATGGCACCCCAGGAGGCATCTCGACCTCCAGCTCTGGGGCAAGTGTCGGAAAATAGGCGTACACCCACAGCTGTGTAAAAACAAGAGGGCGACAGTGAGTATACAACAGATAAACATAGATAATGCGAGAAGCAGAGTATGTGTGCAATGTCCAAAAAATGTAGAATGCAGAGAATACAGAATACAGAAAAAATGTAGAAAGCAAGATGTGCAGCACAGTGTATAGAAAGTACAAATACAGAGCATAAATTAGACTATGCGTGTGCGTGTACGGGGAGTGCAGTGTACAGAAAGGGCAAAGCAAAAAGCACGGCAGAGAATGTAAAGCAGAAAAGTAAAGCATACCTCCCAGGCTCTCCAATAGCCACCAACTTTATTCCCGTTCCTACGAGAGGTTAAGCTCATATAGCAATATAGGGTAGCGAGGCTAGCGCCACCCCGGTCGTAATGCCAGACCTAAGATAAGTCCACCAAAGCACTCAGAAAATATAGCCCGACTATGTTCGCCTTGTCGGTGAATAAGGTAGTGCCAAAGAGGAACATCAAGAAACCTCGAACATACTGCTCGGTCTCCTCTCGGGTCGCTGGTATCGTCCCTTTGTAGTGATCTGCAAACCAAGTGTACCGGACCATCCCTGATCGGAAGATAGGTAGGTGTGCCCCCAGCAAATAGATCCAGGCGGCCTCCCACTCGCCCATGTCAGTAACATATGGGATCAGCCGGCCTCCTACCTCGAGGCCCGTCAGCATAGCAAAATCATACGAGTCATCGTCATATCCCCAGCGGTAGAGAAATGGAAAGAGTTGGTGGTATCCCACCATCTCTCTACCAACGCACCCAGGAGGGTCCTGCTCGCCATGAGGTGTGACAGCCCCATGCAAAACAAACCAAATCCCGCCTCGTCGACGATCTAGCGGACACCATCGGGGAGGTCCATGTACTACTCCCTCACCAATGTGGACCCATATCCTCAGATAAAACGAGAGTCTACCTGTGTTCAGGATGAGTAGAAGAAATACAGTGTGCGAATGTGTTTAGGATGAGCAAAAGAAATACAATGTGTTAATGTGTTCAGAATGGGCAGAAGACATACAGTGCATACATGTGTTCAGAATAAGCAGATAAAATATAGTGCAAAGGTGCGAGCTATGCAGGAAATGTAAAGCACATCATGGAAAATGTAAGAATACAGTGTATACCTCAGAGGCTCCATGACATAAGTGAGACTCTGGCTCTCGCAGCAAGAGATCTACTGGTGAGCCTCGTGCAAAACTGCTGAAATGACGGATTGTACTGGGCGGTAGTACATGCACTTGAGGACGGTATCTCTCTAGGTTAAAAGGTTAGACTCTAGGTGGTAATTGTATGTACTCTGGAGCTCCCTCTATCCCTGGTGAACCTTCATTGTGAGGAATGTTGTATGCCATCTAGAAAGAAGGTGAGAAAATAGGCGAAAATGAGCAAAATAGGTGCAAAATGCCAAAAGTCAACAAAAGTCAACTCCCAGAGAGAGAAACTGGGAGAAAAAGTCAAAGCTCGGGAAAAGGTGTCAAACTCAAGACAAACTTGAGGGAAACAAACCTCAAGTGGCGAAAATGGAGAAAATGCTCCGAAAACAAATTCCAATCGGTTCAAAACAGTGGAAATCAAGAGGTTTTAGTGAATCAACTTCGCGTGGGGCATTGGAAAATGCGTATAAGGCACAGATCTAGGAGGAAAAAGTGTCTAGGGAGGGAGAGAAAGCAATTTCGGCACTGTGGTTGTGAGCAAATGTGATTTGGAAAGGTGTATTTGAAGATCTCCATGCAAAAAAAACCAAAATGGCCCAGATTTGCCACAATTGGCCGACCGGCCACTTTTTGTGGCTGATGGCCACCTTAAGTGGCCGACAACATCCTCAAGTGTTTGACACTACTTCAAGGTGGCCGATAGGCTTCCAATGTTCTCCCTGTGTGTTTTTATGCTATTTTGTGTCCTTAGATCTAGAGAAAGCGCAAGAAAAGTTCACTTTTCAGCTCAAAGTGTCTCTGCGGCAGTTTCGAACCATGTCTTCGATGCATGACTCATCATCAGTCGACATGAACGAGGTGTATCCTTTTGAAATATATTGTAACTCCTCCGAAAGGTAAATTGGAGGTTGCAATTGAATCGATTCTATTCAACGTTTTTTTTTTTTTTTTTTTTTAATCGTTGCATAGAATGTGCGTTTTTTTTTTACTCGGTGTTTTGCATCGAACATGCTATTGATGTTGCATTGAATATGCGTCGTTATTATTGTGCATAGAATGTGTATGTTGCATTGAATTGCATTACACATGCTCTCATGTTTGCATAGAATATGCATGTCGCGTTATATTGCATTGTACATGCCTATACATTCACATAGAAAATGTTCATACCTATTGCATGACCATACGTTTGTTATTGCTGCATTGAACATGCATTTTGGTATTGCATAGAACATGCTCTTGCTTGCGCTACATATAATATGCTTCTGTTTTGTTCCTTGCATGTTGTGCATGAAACATGCCTCTAACATTATGTCACGGTTATTCATTTTGCATGGAACATGCATTCTTATTGTATTGTACCTGTCAAGTTTCTTTCTTATGCAGGCACGATATTGTATGTACGGTTCATCCAGAGGAACTCCAGGTAAGATCAGTCATGTCCCTTTGAATACCTTTTTGGTTAGAAACACTCGGGTACGCCCAGTGTTTACACCCCCCTTTGCTTTGGTTAGAAACACTCAAATATACCCGGTGCTTACACCACTACCTTGTTGGTTAGAAGCATTTGGAACGTGTTCCGATGCTTATACCACTCCCTTGCCTGGTTAGAAACATTGGGACATGTTATCGATGTTTATACCGCCCCCGGTTAGAAATGTTTGGAACGTGTTCCGATGCTTATACCACCTTGTTCTGGTTAGAAGCATTGGGATGTGTTCCCGATGTTTATACCACCCCCCGGTTAGAAGTGCTTGGAACGTATTTTGATGCTTACACTACCTTGTTTTGGTTAGAAGCATTGGAACGTGCTCCGATATTTATACCACCCCCAGGTTAGAAGTGTTCGGAACGTGTTTCGATGTTTATACCACCTTATTTTGGTTAGAAACATTGGGACGTGTTCCGATGTTTATACCACCCTCCGGTGTTTCCACTGCTCTCTTTTCCCTCTCGCGCGTAACGCGTTAGGATGCTTTGGTTAAAAGCATCCAGATGGATTCCGATGCTTATATTGCTCTTTGTTTTGGTTAACTACTATTTGGATGTGTTTCAATTGTTATCACTGTTCTCTGTGGTTCGGAACCTTAGGGTGAGTCCCTAAGTTCACACCATCTCTCTCCTCGCGTGTGCCACGCATTAGGATCTTGTTTCATGCCTCGAGTGCGCCTGAGGGTTGTTTTGTTCTTTACCTTTCCTGTGTGATACATAGTTAAGCCTGCATAATTTTCTTGTATCCTTTCTGCATGAAATGTGGTTTGGTTCGTGCTTACTTGCTTATGTATGAGTTTGTCGTAGCGTTTCTTTGCATAACATTTGCATCTAGATATTTCATTACAGTCCTCATTGCATGATCATAAGTTATGTTGTCGCATCGTGCATATCATTTGCATCCTACCCCAAAACAACGCTGGTTTGATTCCTTGCAAAAGGATATGTAGGCAACTTGCGGACGCAACCGTTCTTTTTTTTGTTTGGTTGTTTGTCGGAGTCTTTGGCCTTGTCAAAAATGGGTCGTCTCTGGGCTTTGACATTCACTCCCGTCATTTCATGACTTTCAAGTTCTGTCAAAGAGGGGCAACTGTAGACACCCCATTTTTGACTGACCTTAAGACTTGGACATCATCGTCTATGCACTCGATAATTGTGCTTGTTTTGAGCACTCGAAGTTCTTGTGCATGTTTTTAGGCCAAAGCTTGTTGCCTCCTTCCTGGAAGGGGGAGGGGCCTTGTCGGCCACTTTTTTCTCTTGTCAACCACTTGAAGTGGCCGACGGCCACTTAAAATGGCCGACGACCATTTGTCTTCTTTTTCAGATATTTGTTTGCCAACTGTGCCAGCTGTTGCTCACTGAAGTCCATCTCCATACACGTGTATGGAGGGATGAATACAAGCTCTAAGTTTGATTTTCTATATATAAGGGATGCCCTCCCCCATTTTTAAAGGTTGGAGATTTTAGATCAAATTTCTCTCTCTCTCTCTCTCTCTCTCTCGCTCTCTCTCTCTCTCTTTTCTTGTTTTGTGCCTTAAAGCTTATTTCTTTACACATTTGAACATTAAGCCTTAACCAAACTTGACGACCTTGGAGCTGAGGTCCCTTGGAGCCTAGTTTAAGCTTTTGGAAGGAGGTTTGGGCTGGAATTTGTGCATGTTTTGTGCTGTGCTTCAAGAGGTATACGACTTACCTTGTGGGCTTAGTTTTAATTACTTGCTTTGCCATCTTTTTATACTATTTTTGGCCTAGTTTTCAACTACAAAAAACTTAGATTTTCTAGGCTTAACATGGTGGTTTGAGGTCATTTTGTGTTAAGGGGTAATCCACCACTCTTGTTGCTTATTTGTGCGAGCTTTTGCACCATCTTTTAGCATATTAAAATAAAAAATTTTGGGCCTTTAAACTACTGAAATTCAGAGTTATTTCAGTGGTGGAAAGCATATTTTGAAGTCCAAAATAGGAGGGTTAGCCTCGCCTCCTTGTGTCTTGCTTCCATGCCTAGGTTGCTTCACATGTTAGCTTAATTTTCTAGCTTTAACTTAGCCTAATTCAAGCATGTTTTAGGCTCTATTTTGGCATGTTTCAACTTTGTTTTGGGTTGGTTGGAGCACTTGAGGCTTGATTTATGTGTTTGTAGTGCAATTGTGCTTGTTAGTCGTTTTGGCCTCTTATTCTAGCTATATTTAGCTTAATTCAAGCATGTTTTTAGACTCATTTTAAGCTGTCTTAGGACTGTTTTGAAGTGTTTGTACCTTTTGAGCTTTGTATTGTATGCCCATAGTGTAAAGGTCTTCACTAGCTCATTGTTTGCTTTAAGCATGAAATGCTTGGGTTGCTTGCATGTTGTAGTATTATTTTACATGTAATCTCAGCATCATAATCTCTGTCACATTCTCATTTGTCTCACTTTCAATCGCTTTTGAGAGTTGTTTCAAGTTTGGAATCCTTTAAGCTTGAGATAGAGTTCATTCTTAATGGTTTTAATCCTCTTTTGGGGGTTTTTACTAACCAAAGGCATGACCTCTGTCTTAACTTAAATCATCCCTTGGTTAACTCTTCTTTCTCTTTAGAAGACTCTCACCTTGGAGTTAATCGATTAAAGGACTAATCGACAATGTAAAATGAGTAAACAAAATGAACAAAGCAAAAGAGGCAAGATTAAGCATCTTTGTATTACATTACACATGTTCAGATCGGATGTTAATCCGAACACAAAAAAAATGGGACGTTTTATACTCAAAGTGATGAAACGTGCCACTTTTCTTAGTCACAGTCACCCTTGATCATGCATGATAGGGTGGTGGTCCTTCGAGTCTTATTTGTGCATTCATTAAGCTTGTACAAGCTTGGTTCTCTAGCCATCATGCATTGAAAATGCTTGGTTGATGGTTCGAAGGCCAAGAGTTACCCTCATTTGAGTTTATGCAATGATATGGAGGGCAACAGTATACACGTTCCTTGAAAATACATTGCTTTGCCTCTATTTGCTCTCTGTTGCAGCAAAAGGAGAAGTCCAGGGATGTGGTGGCCGACCAGCCAGTTTTAGTGGCCGCCGACCACTTGAAGTGGCCGACTGGGCAGTTAAGGTAGCCGACAGCCACTTTTTGTAGTCGACCGGCCACCAGTCAATTTTTGCACAAATGTGCTCCTGAGTTAAAGCAGAGGCATTCTTGGAGTTGGCACAATCTTTAGTGATCAAACGGGTGCAAACAGAGGCATCCGATGGCAAGGCAATGGTATTTTTGGGTGGAGTAACCAAGCATGCTTGCATTCCTCGTCCCTCGAGGCCATTTAATTACTTAATTAGTTAGTGTAACTAATTCTTCAATTCGTTTTGCAATATTTTAGCTAGCTTAAAATAGTTAGTTAATTTACTTCAATTGTTGTAATAATTAGCTAGGATAGTTAATTAGTTTTGGTTTGTAATAGTTAGCTTAATTAGTGTAGCTAGTTAGCTTGTTTATTCAGACCCTCCTTCGCGAAGGCATGATGTTGTAATAAGTGTGCGTGCATGTGTGCGTGTCATCCAACCTCACGTCTTTCTCCCTTTTGTTTAATCGGTTTCGATGGTTAGATTAGGGATCATTTTCGATTAGCATACCTTATGCTTGCATGTTTGCATCATTCATTTGTTTTGCATGCACCGAGTCTCGGTGCATCATTCAAACTACATTGTCAATTTCAATACTTATTTGAATACGTGTTTCAAAGCATGCTATCAAAGTGTTGCAAATGCCATATTAGTAGTCGAGTTTATTAATTTCATATTGCATGTGTTGTATTAGGCATCTTGTATAGTTAGGATCATGCATTTTTCTAACTAGTTTGTGTTTTGGCGTAGAGTACTCGGTAAGTTTTACACTTTAGCATACTTGCATGAGTGTGAGTGTTGCCATGTTTTGCATGCTTTCCATGAGGCTATGTGCTTAAATGCTAAACTGTATGAATGCCTGTGGATGAAGGCTTGTTGCTTGAATTGGAACGATTCAACGAATGCACGTTTTAAGCCCACTTTGCGAAGTGGCAAATCATGTTTTAAGCCCATCATGTTTGATGGCAAATCCGCGTTTTAGCCCACTTGAGGGTGGTAAATTCAAACCGTTTTTGAAAACAAACATGAGTTGAAATGTTCCAATTCTTGCGATGTAGTCTATATTTGTATGTGTGCGCATCACATAGTAAAGTTAGCTAATAACCGAAATAAGAACGCATAATGTTTATAAAACAACATATCATGATAGTAGAGGCCGACCTTTTGATCGAGCAAGCGGGGGTGCTCATTTCAAGACCTTCCCCTCTCATACCCAAGTTCTCGAGCTGAGATAACTTTGGTGATGACAGACATGTGGCCTTTGGCACGAGTCAAGATTTCCTAAATTTTCCAAAAATAAAATATTTAGGTGGCGACTCTGCAATTTGGCAAAGCAGTCCAATTTTGGCATTATTTGATTTAAAATTGATTTTTCAAAATGATTTGCCAGATTAGACTCTTTGGTGTTTATCAAGTTTCACATTTCACTTTGTGAGACTAGATTCAGAATCATGACAAGAGTCCGAACTGTAGGACCAATTCGAGCTCTCCAAATGGGGGGCGCAAAAAAGTCGAGCTACACACTAAAACTGACATGAGGACTTCCCCACACTGCGCTGATACACTACATCTGAAATACTGCACTTTCGTACTGTATTCATACTCTATACCCAACTTCAACATATACTCATTCTACCCCATAATTACATCTGATACACATATTGTGGCTGACACATGACAACTGTCTTTTCAAGTCCCACTTATACCGAGTGCGCCAGCAGGACCAATAGTGCCTCTTTTGATAGCAGGAAGAGAGAGAGACAGGCTCCAGTACGCAGCCGAGGCCGAGCTAGGGGCACTCGAGCTGAGAGTGGCCCTTCAGAGCCTATTCTGAGTGATAACGACGCTGAGACTAGTGAGGCTAGGGAGGCAGGGAGTCAACATTTCGAGTCATCAGAGAGTGGAGATAATGACGCTGGCTCGGGTTCTGAGAGTGGAGATGCTGATGCTGAGGAGGGGTCCAAGGCAGAGAGTGGAGACGGCTCTGGTTTAGACTCTGATCTAGATTCAGATAGTTATGCCGATAGAGACAGTGCTGCAGAGTTCGCTCCTCCGAGGAAGAGGACGAAGAAGGCCTCTAGATCCTGAGATGACTGGCGTTGATTTTTTTTATTTTTTCTTAGTTTCTTTTGGTTTATAGTATTAGCATATTGTACAACTTCGGACAGGTTTTATTTTCTTTAAAACTTGTACTGCACGTTTTGCAAAAAAACCATGATCAGAATGAAAACCAAGTTTTTGAAAGAGTGTTGTATTTTGCATCATGAGCACCACATTGCATGAAAAAAGAGATTGAAGTTGATAACGAAAACCAAATACTTGTATTGTCACAACAGTCTGAATCAGGTAACAAACTGACCAACAACTGACATACAAACAAAGTACTATATAACTCGATAAGCAAAACAACTCGGTAAACAACAAATACAACTCGATAAACTCGTTAAAAAAAAAGAAACAAAAAGGACTCAACACAAGACCTCAAGACACAAAAAAAACAGTAGAGCAAAACACATGCATCCAACATTATTCTTCACAAAGGAGGACAACAGGTATGAGAGGAAGGTTGTTGGCCATGAATGGTGAATGGTGGCCATATGCCGGCCATTTATACCTCATGCTAGCCATCAATGATGCTTTGCCGGCCATCAATGTGTAGAATCTCCACATTGTTGACACTTGACTTCCACTCACTGCCTTATCTTCTACAAAAGGCTGAGTTTCGTGATTTCTTCATTTCAACTGCAAAATCTTCGTAAATGGAGCCATTTTTTGCCGAAAAACTCTTCGATTGGATTACAACTTTAGGTGGCTTGGAAAAGCTAATTTTTCGGGTTTTGGCATAAATGCACTATTCCTGCAGAGTCGTTCTCCGCTTTGTTTTCCGTTTCCTCATGCTGCAACTAGATGTTGGAACCCATTCATGCATATCTTTAGCTTCGGAGGACTAGAGATATGCCAGACAGTCGAAGAATTTCAGACGTTAATGGAATTCTGACATGATGATGAAGTTCTACCTCAACCCCATTTTGGCCACATCCAAGCTTTGGAAAGGATGTGTGGGCTCACTTTACATGATGCACAATCCTTGATTCACAACGGAGAGCTGGATATCCCCAGTTTGATTCATCAATTTTCTGATGCCGGTGATCGAGGCAATCTTCTTTGGCAAGGTTTTTGGCAACACGCCCTTTGTTTGTGCATGCTAGCACATTTCCTTCTTCCCCCTAGATTTGGCGAGTCTAGCATTCGACTAATCAAAGTAGCCCAAGGTTTAAAAGAGGGCAAGAGTTGCATTGGCTTGGTACTAGCTGAGACTTTGATGGGTCTAGACGCCTTTCATCGGCGGGAGACAAACAAATTTGCGAGAAGTCCATTACTTTTTCAAATAATGTTTCCCACCCTTTCTAATATGCATTTCTCATATCACTCAGCACTCATGCTCTGTTTTTTCTCTCAAAGCCCTTTTCTCACTCTTCTCTCAACATACACTTCTCTATTCTTTAATCTCTCTTTTCTTTCATCCCTCCCCAGATATGGCTCATGGACAGGTTGAAGGTAGTGGATTCTTGCCCTGTATATTCAGCACGAGGCTATTTCTTTCGGCAAGGGCTAGCGGATTTCCTGAACGAGGGATGGTGGTGCCATTGGATGTGCAACAGGTCTACTGCTGACATTGCTTAGCATTGCCCTTAGTTTGATCTACCTGAGATGAGATACAGCATAACTCGGCAACCTGGCATTCAATTGATTAGCTTGAGACACTGTGTATTCTACTTTCTGTTCCGGTTTAGGCATCAGTTCGGACACGACTAGACTTGCCCAGAAGAGGGGATAGAGTACCCGGCTTCATTCCTAATCCGAGGTTCACAATTGGCTCGATATCCCACTGCGTGGAGGACGAGAGAGCTTCTGGCTCCTGCCCCTAGTTTCAACTGCACTCTTTCTGGCGAGTGCCTGACTTAGATTGAAGATGAGACACAATTCGGGCTCACTTACAAGCACAAGCGGGGGACGCAGGAACACCTAACTCATCTATGCCCCAAGTTTATTGCTTTGATCTTACTTTTCAAGTTATCTTTTTGAATGTAATAAAAGCAACTTTAATTTGTATCGAGAGTTGGAGAACTTTGTATTGAAATCAATAAAAATAAAAGCATCCTTTTGGTCCAAAAATGGTCTAAGTTGTAAAAGATTAATTTGAACAAAATCAGCTTTTATTAAAACTTTTCAAAACTATTTTCGATAAGGATCACAACTTGACACATATGGAATCTATCCTCGAGACGTACAACCCGAAATCCAGAAATGGATAATTGCCCTTTGTTTGAATAGCACTGCACAGTACTATAGTCAGCTCTTCTCTCAGAGTAAGGATCACAACCAAACTTTCAAATAACGAATAGACAAAGATGCCTTAATCAAACACATGGACACAGTTGATTTGGAGGTGTTTAAGGTCGAGCTTCAGAATGAAGTTGCCTACGTATCCCAAAGATGGGAATCAAGCCTTACATAGTTCGGTTCTGGTTTACTCGAGTATTAACTCTCTCTTTTTATGCTCTAACTTTTGCCAAGACTGCCCTTTCTAGGTTTTCAACCTTGCGAGCTCAGTTTTTCTTTTTTCCAATTTTTTATGCTCTAACTTTTGCTTAGGTCGTCCTTCCGGGTTTTTGGCCTAGCGAGCCTCTTAGGGGAAATATTTCTTCAACTTGTCCATGTTAATTAGCTGGGAAAATTCTAGGCCATCCAGGTCCATGAGAATAACAGCTCCACCCGACCAAATAGTTTTGATAATGTAAGGATCAGTCCAATTGGGTCTGAACTTGCCCCTAGGGTCATGGATGGGAGCTCGGTTGTCTTTCAGTACCAAATCCCCTTCATTAAGATTCTAAGACTTAACTTTCTTATTAAAATCCCTGGCAATCCTGCGTTGATACCTTTGAACATGGTACAGTGCTTTCAGCTTTCTCTCATCGAATAGCATTAGTTCCTCGAACCTGTGCTGCTACCAATTCGCCTCTGCCATCTGACACTCAGCTATAACCCGCAGCGACGAAACCTCTATTTCAATCAGCAAAACAGCTTCCATCCCATAAACAAGAGAGTACGGAGTTGCTCCAATAGATGTCTGAATTAAAGTTCTGTAGCCCTAGAGAGCAAATGGCAATTTGTCTAGCCAGTCCCTATAGGTATCAATCATTTTCTGTAAAATGTGCTTGATGTTCTTGTTGGCGGCCTCAATAGCTCCGTTCGTTTGCGGCCGATATATAGATGACTTATGAAAAGCCACGATATATTTCTCTAACAAGTCAATCACTTCTCTCTTGAAATGGGAGCCATTGTCTAAAATGATCTCATTCGAGACACCATAACGGCAAATGATGTTGTTTCGGATGAACTTAGCCACATGCGTTGCTTTTAACACTACATAAGACGGAGCTTCCACCCACTTCGTAAAATAATCAATTGCCACCAGAATGTACTCATGCCCATTTGACCCTTTTTGGTGTAACTGCACCGATGATGTCGATTCCCCAAACTGAGAAAGGCCATGGAAAGTCATGTTGTACAGCTTTGACGGCGGGATATTCAGGCGATTTGCATCAATTTGGCATTTGTGGCATCACCGAACAAAACCAATACAATCCTCCTCCATGGTAGACTAGTAGTAACCTTGCCTGAGAATCTTCTAGGCTAACATTAATTCGCTCATGTGTGCTTCACACTCTCTCCCATGGATGGCCTTCATTAGTCACTTTGACTCTTTTGCGTCCACACATAGCTTGTGCATTCCCAGATGACCCCTCTTATACAACTTACCCTCGCAGATGATAAATTGAACGGCCATCCACCGTATTGCCCTCTTATCTTTGGCATTCGCCCCTGGTAGATAAACCTCCTTTTGCAAGAAGTTCCAGATATCATAATACCAGCAGTTTTGATCATGCACTTCATCTATTGCGGTGATAGACTCGTAGGCTGGCGTATATCCCTGCTCAATAATGATCGAACGCATCTGGACTCCAAATGGGATGTGTATCATGGAAAATAGAGTTGATAAGGTGTCAGTGAACCTGTTGTTCTCTTAGTAGATGAGTGAAGGTTAGTTTCTCAAACCTAGGAATCAGAATGTCTAAGGTCTGGTGATAGATCTTTATCTTTTCTTCCTTGACCTTCCAGTCTCCTTTTGCTTAAGACACAACTAGGTTGAGTCCCCGATGACATCCAACCTTTTTGTCCCTAGTTTCAAGGCAGCTTCCAAACCAGCAATACACGCTTCATATTTTGCTTCGTTGTTGGATACTTTGAACCGGAGTTTGAAGGCTAAGGGTATATGAGAATTGTTGGGTGTTGTAGATACCCCATTTTTTACCGCCGTTAGGACTTGGGCACTACTGATGGTTTACTTGGTGATGAAAGATGTGCAGGGCAAAGGTTCGATCTCTTCGGTAAGAGGAGAGTCAAATCCTAACCTCATACCCCATTTTTAGACTAAAATTATTTTGAATGGTTTTTAGACCTTAAAACCCTCTATTTCAAAATATTTTTTTTGAAATAAAGTTTCTACGATGCTCTGAGGCTCGTATTTTGTTAAATGATGCATTTTTCGATAAACCGAGCAAGGACAAAGTGGAAATGAATGAAAGAGAGTTGAAATATTTGAAAAATCTTTCAAAACACCTTGTTTATGGGTTTGAAGTTGAAGAAAAGAGGAGAAGAGGGAAAAAACCAAGTTGAGGAAGAAGTTGGGTTTGAATCGTTAAGAGAGAGACAAGCAATCCTTGCTAAATCAGGCATATTCTTTTGTATACTTGGACTTAAGCTATGAGGCCACCACCGTTGGAAAGAATACTTCCGGGGCTTCATTTTTCATTCAAGAATCTCCTCAAGACGAGTCCGGATGGGAGAGATATGGTTGGTTGAAGTTGGGCATCATTTTGGTTGGACCGAAACTGAGCACCCTTCACTAAAAGAGGGATATCTCTTACTAAAGTTGAAATTTTGATGCAAGGCTGCCATCATTGGAAATCTTACTTCTAGGGCTTCAATTTTGACATAAGAATGACCTGAAAAAGAGTCCATATGAAGGAGTTATGCCCATTTGAAATCGGGCTCGAAAAAGCAGATTTTTGTGGCCGATCGGCCAAAAAAGTTACAGATCGGCCATCACAAGTAGAAGATCGGCACAAAAGATGGCCGATTGGCCAAGAGTGACCCAAACTCTGATTTTTTGAAGATATTTTCTCCTCCAGTTGTTTCCAGCAAGCTCCAGTTGTCCGAACTTAGATATTTTCGACCAAAAGCTCTTGAATTGCTATATATGAACCTATATCTCATAGTTTTGAGAGGTTAGAACTTCTTGAAAAAGTTTGAGAGCTTCACTCACTAAAAACCACTCTCTCTTTACAATTTCCAGAGCTAAATCTCTGCCTCTCTCTCTAGCTTGCTCTTTTTTTACCCTTTTGTGCATAGAAGTGCATAGAAGTAGAGAAATACTTCTAGTTTGCCTAGGCATCCTTCATCAAGGTTGCATATCTATATGATGAGGTCCCTTGGAGCTTATTTTTGGGCTGATAGAAGGTCATTTGAGCCAAGAAAGAGACCATTTTGCTGCTGTGCTCCAAATGTAATCACTCACCCCTTTTTAGCTTGTTTTGCATACTAGCTTTGCCATAGTTTTCAACTACTTTGGGGCTTTTTTTTGGGGTGGGGTTGAACTAAAAAAACCTCTATTTTTCCTCTGTTTTTCAGTCCTAAAAGTCTTGGTTTGTGCCTTGGTTGGCTAGGGGGTTGTCCTCCATTTTGCTCCTTGGCTTGTAAGGCCTTGTGAGCTAACTTTCAAACATTTCAAACAACTTCTTTTTGGCCTTAGAACCACCGAAATCCAGAAGATTTTCAATGGTAAAAACTCTATTTTGAGGTCTCAAATAGAAGAGGGTGGTCCCCTCTCCTCTTGTCTTGCTTGCTAGTGTTGATGGCCAACCAAATGAGCATGTGTTTATAATTTTTTATGGCTTTGTTTAGGCTCATTTTTGTGACTTATCAGACCTGAAATAAATCTGTTTTTGGCTGTCTTAGTCACCTCTTGCATGCTTATTGCACTTGTAGTGTAAATCCTCTTTGCTAGCCTTTTTAGCCTTACAAAGCAGCATGCTTTTGTGGTTTGAATTAGCTTAATTCAAGCATGTTTTTGGTGTTATTTTGACATGTTATAACTCTGATTTTGATTGGTGGACTCATCTCTTGCATGCTTTATACACTTGTAGTGTAATCCATGCTTACTAGTCTAACATGCTTGATGTTTTGGCCAATCATGCTAGCTTATTTTGGCTATACTCCATCCATGTTTTAGCATTATTTTGACATGTTTTAGGACTTTTTTGGGCTGCCTTGGTCATATGACTCATGTTTTGTATAGCTATAGTGCAAATGCCTTGACTAGTCTTGAGTTTTGAGGCCCCTACCGTGCTATACTTGTGATATTTGCATGCCTTGGCATCATTTAGCATGGAATTTCAGAGCTTATATCTTTGCCATATTCTCTTGTTTATCACTCTTTAATTGTCTTTAAGGAGTTGGTTCTTTATGCCTTAAGTATGAGCCTATATGCATGCCATCTTGCCTAAGCTTTTGGGCCACCATATCAATGCATTTTTGGTGTTATTTTTCCATAATATAACTCTGATTTTTGTTGGTAAAGCCAACTCATGCTTGGTTTTGATAGGTGTAGTGTAACCTTCCTTATTGGCCTTCCATACTCCATGCTTCATGCCCTTTATGCTAGCTTGTTTTGGCTCTAGTCCATGCATTTTTTAGCCTTGATTTGACATGCTCTAGGACTATTTTGAGGTGTCTTGGGCATATGGTTCATGTTTTGCATAGCTATAGTGCAAGTGCCTATGCTAGTTTCAAGCTTTGAGCCTTCTAGCATGCCATGCTTATGTTGTTTGAATGATTTGGCATCATTTCTTACTTGATTTCAGAGTTTATAGTGTTATTACACTTCCACATTTGTCACTATTTGAGCACCTTCGAGAGTTGTGTTCTTATGCTTAATTGATAGGCCAATGCATGTGCATGCATTTTCTTATTTTTCATGCCAATGTTTCATCCTTTTGGCCACTATTTTGGACCCTCTTAGGTCTGTCCATATGCGATTTATGTCCACTAAGTGTTACATTACATATTGTTTGTATATTGCTGCATGACATTATAATTTGCATGTTGTAGCATGTTGTTGCATGCTTGTTCCATTGCATTGTTGTTGCATGCTTGAGTTGCACTGCCTGGTGCTTACATGCTCATATTGCATTAGCGTTGTTTGCATGTCATTAGCATTGTTAAGTTGTGCATGCATTGCATTGTGTTGGGTTTGGGTGCTAAGATAAACACAAGAAACGAGGGATGTTTCATACTTGAAGTGATGAGACGTGCCTCAATTCTCTATCGCCAACCCTCTTGATCATGCATGATAGAGGTTAAGGCACTTATGTGTTTTTGTGTATTCATTTGGCATTGATTTGTGCAACTTGGCCTCTTTGGCCATCATGCATCGAAATGTGTGATTGATGGCTTAAGAGCCAAGCACTACACACCTTTGAGCCTTAGACATGATAAGAGGTGTAGTTGCACACACATTTTCTTGCAAATACATTGCCATGCCTCTGTTTGTGCTCTATTGCAGCAAAAAAGAGAGCTTGCAAGAAGACATGGCCGATCGGCTATCTAGTGTGCTGATCGGCTATCAATAATTGGCCGATAGCCTCAAAATTGGTCGATGACCTTTATCCTGTGGCCGATGGCCATACCTCTTGGTTGATGACCTCTCAGCATGTCCATGAGGTGGATCAGAAGTGTTTTAGAGATTGGCACAATTTTTCAGAAGTCTAAAACAGTGCAAACAGAGGCAGCACAAGGCATGGTAACAGATTTCCGAGCAAGGCGATCGAGCATGCATCTTCGAACTCTTAGAACTAAGCTGAGGCTTTGTAATTTGTAATTAGCTTTACTTGATTAGTTAGTTTTTGAATTTGCTAATTAGTTAACATGTTGTAATAATTAGCTTAGTGTTAGCTAGTTATTCAATTTGATTATGTAATAATTAGTCTAATTAGAATATTAGATTAGTTAGAATAGCTTAGTGTAGCTAGCTTAATATACTCATTCGGACCCTCCGTCGAGAGGGCCAACTTTTCTAACTAGTTCTCTGTTTTGGCTTGGAGTACACTGTGAGTGTTTATGCTTTAGCATCCTTGCATGTATGTAAGTGACTGCCATGATGGCATGCTTTCCATGAGGCTAACTGCTTAATTGATTAACTACCTGAATGCCTGTGGGTGAAGGTTGGATTGCTTGGATTGGAACAATTCAATGATTGTGAGTTTTAAGCCCACTTGAGGTGGCAAAATCATGTTTTCTAAGCCCACTCGAGGGTGGCAAATCCACCTCTTTGCCTACTTGCGAGTAGTACCTTCAAACCATTTTCAAACAAACGAACATGAAATGTGTTGTTCCAATTTAGGCAATCTAGTCTATACTTGTATGTTGTGCGCATCAGATAGTATGGTTAGATTAATAACCGGAATAAGAACACATGTGTTTTCAAAAATAAAATATCATGTTAGTAAAGGCCAATCTTTGATCGGGCGAGTGGGAGTGCTCATTGCATGACCTTCCCCTTTCGTACCCAAGTTCCCGAGCCGAGGCAACTTTGGTGATGACGAACACGTGGCCTTCGGCAAGAGTTAGGGTTTCCTAAATTTTCCAAAGTAAAAAATATTTAGGTAGCGACTCTGTATCTGGCAAAGTAGTCCATGTTTGGCACTTCTTTATTGAAATCGATTTTCCAAAACGATTTGCCGGATTTGGACTCTTTGGTGATTTATTGGTCTCACATTGCACTTTGTGAGATTAGATTCAGAACTGTGACACGAGTTTGAATTGTAGTAGCTAAGAACAAAACGATTCGTGCCCTCGCGCACGGAGCAGAGTTCCGGGCGATCTACAGTTTCTGGTGACTTCACTGGGGATTTAGAGAACTTGACTCAAACTCATGATATCTTGTTTTGATTACACTTATGTGTCTCTTTGCATTGCATTTGCATTGGTGCGCCTAGGATACTGTGTTTGCCGTATGCTATTCCTGAACGGTTTGCCAGAGGCTTGCTTTGAGAAGCACACCATAAGGCAGGCCGGTTGCGGGCTCTGCCACGACAGGAACACAAACCTCGATTTTTATCGAGGCACCCTTTTTGACCATTCGACCTAGTGCATATCGGAAACTGTAGTGACCATTCCAAGCTAGGACAGGTTGCTTACCCGATTACAGGTTGTTTGAAACAGCTGTGTGCGTAGTAAAACCCTAGCTCCTGACAAAATAGGACAGGGAAACCCTACCCCTCCATAGGGGTGTTTTGGCCCTCACTTGCTTGTTATGTGCTTTTAGAGTGTGCCTCTACAGGAATGCATGTATCCGTTGCAAGTTTGAGTATCTGCCTAAGGGTATCAGTTTACAGGCAGAATTTTGGGCAAAATTCAGTAAAGAGTGCAGTCATTCAGCTATGCTCATAGCTATTTTGGTGAAATCAGGCTGAGATGCTGTCTGTTTTCTTCTTTTGCAAGGCAGTCTCGGAACCAAAGCTTCAGAAGGCTCCAATATCCCCCAGGTACACTGGACTTGTATTGATAGACTTTGTCAGGTCAGAATTGGTTCAGAAGCAACCTGTGTTTGCCTTATCCCCACTGGTTACAAGACAAAGGAGGTTTGGGCAGAATTCACCAGTACAGTTTCTACAGCAGTCACACCTCAGTTCACCCGGGTCTAGTCTGGTCTGGGAACAGTTGTCTACATTCTGCTCAGCATGAGATCAATCACCCATTCCTATGGCGCAGTATCCCCCAGCCAATATGGAAGAACAGATACAGTACCTGCAACAAACAATCAAGGCACGGCAGCAGGGCGCAGTTCGTCAGGCAAAAGTCATAGCTCGTCAGGATGAAGTCATGGCTCGTCAGCCTAAAATGATAACCCAGCTACAACAACGACAGCCATCACAGGCTACAGCTTCGACATCTCATGCACCTCCCACGGTTAACCCAACACCCGGAGTCACTACCTATACTACTAATTTCCAGCAGTCTCAGGGTAATTCGGCTGAGCCAATCCCAAAGCAAGTCTCTAAAGCTCTTGTCTATCAAGCCGAAGCCCCGTTTGGATTTGAGGTTGACTCAACTGCACCTAAGGTCAATAAACTGGAGAAATTATTCAAACAAGCACAAGAAGTGAACTCCATCCCGAATTTAGAGGACGGGTATGCTGAATCTGTAATTACCTTATCGGAGTGGTTTAAAATGCCGCATATTGATCGCTTTGATGGCTCTAGAGACCCAAGGGTGCACCTCCACATGTTTTCTGATATTTTAAGGCCAATGGGTTTGACCCCAGCCCAGAAGTTATCATTATTCAGCCGAACCATGTCTGGGATAGCCGCAATCTAGTATGCGAAATTGAAGGACTCTGTGAAACAGAATTGGGAAGAGCTGACTCAGGCCTTTGTCGCTCAATACTCCTATAACACGTAGATCGAGGTCACAACTCGTGATCTTGAAGTCACCTGCCAAGAGCCAAAGAAGGGTTTTTCAAAGTTCGTGACGAGATGAAAAGCAAAGGCCTCGATGGTGACTACAAGGCCTTCCGACAAAGATCAGATCAGGATAATTGTTCGGAATCTACATGGCAAGTTGCTGTAGAAGATGATCGTTCTACCACTGTTTACCTTTCCAGACCTTCATGGAATGAGGGTTCAAATCAAGGATGCCATCCGACAATGGATCTTTGCAAAAGGTAATAAGCCTTTGAAGATGAATGTTTCTCACAGTTCCAATGCTACTACTGAAGGTAGCACGGCTGTGAAATGCTCAGAAGTAGACACTATCACCACTTCCCTCAATGGCCAAAAACCAACCACCTCAAATCGGCCCCAAGCCCGAAGTTTTCATTCTCTTTACATTAGTCTCTCTCAAGCTGTGAAAATGCTGCGAGAGGAAGGACACGTAGAGCTCCCTGAACCTCAACCCCTTCCAAATCCTCTTCCGCCAAGATATGACCTAGCTAAATATTGTGCCTATCATCAACAACACAGTCATGATACGAACCGTTGCATCCGCCTCCGTCATAAGATTCAGGATCTTATTGATGAAGAGACCATACCTCCACCTAAAGGACCTCGGGCCAGTACTGACCCGTCATCTCTGCATCTCAATCAGATCCATATATTGCCATTCGACTACAACCCCAACATATGCATCACCCCAGCCCATCTACCCAAGCCTAAGGTGTTCATTCCAGAAAGCACGAACTTGTGCATGATGGGTGCACCTAAACTCCAATCATCTCAAATCCGTGAGCCCACTACTTCTGAGCTGATGAGGATGATCAAAGATCTTCAAAGAACTGTGGCATATTTGGCCTTTGGGCTATTGGCTTCGTCATCGACCATATCACATATGAGAAATTTCATGCCAAAAGGTTCCCCAATCTTGGAACGGGCTGCATTTGAGGAAGGCCAATCCCTTGGCAAAGTGGAGGCGAGTGGAAAGAACAAGGTAGGAGTAGACATTGATCCTCATGAACACTTTCTGTGGGCTCTTGAGGCTTTGAAAGTCGAAGGGTTGGACAAACAGCAAGTTCTCGCAGTTGTTGCAAAGACTGTGGATGACACTTTCGCCAAGGGCCGTTATACCAGAAATGTTCCTTTTAGCTCTAATCCCGTGCTCGGAAGAGATCAGCAAACCCAGTCAGCGCATATCAATCCCTTTGCTGGTGCATCCAGCAAAACTTCACAAACCTCGAAGTACCAACCCTGAGGTTAGAGGGTCTTCCATGCCCTCTACATGACTTTGTCCAAAGCTTTCCAAATCCTTGTTGGACAGGGCCATCTCAAACCCCTTGAGCCTCGGCCTCTCCTGAATAAACTTCCTGCCTCCCATGATCCAGCCAAGTACTGTGCCTTCCATCAACAAGTCGGCCATGACACCAACATGTGTTTTCGTCTTCACCACGAAATACAAGATCTGATTGATAAAGAAATCATCATCGTGCCAAGTCCTACAAAGTCTATCGGCGCTGGATCAGTGAACTTGGGGGATAATGTGATTATGTGATTGGGGGATGAATCACCTGCGGATGGCACTCAGTTTACTCCAGATATGGAGATGGCAAGCACTGTTTTGAGCATTTGCGAATGCTGGTTATTTTACTTTCTGACTGAGGTGTTGGGCCAGTCTTGTTGTGTTACATTGAGTCTGTCTTTTGGTACTAAGTCAGTTGGGTCTGTCTTGTTGTATCGAGTCAGTCCTGTTGTGTTAGAGTCGGGTGATTTCGGGGGTGTTACGTCGAGCATCACTGTTTGTTTTGCGTTTGTCTTTTACACTCTTTCTTTTGAGTCTGTTTTTGTCTTGGAGTCGGTTGCACCAGAAGATCTGAATGAAACAGTAGTGATTTTAACCCTTTTGCATTTGTTTCTACCCTGAAGCCAGTTGTTCCAAAAGATTTGAATGAAATGGCAGTGCTTTTCGCCTACTTTTCTGTGCCTTGAAATTATTGCATTGACCTAAGTTTTTCAAAACTTTTTGAACACTGTGGTGAAAACAAAGAGGAAGGAATTCCTCGGGATTTGCAAAAAAATTGATCAATTGAGAGAAAGAGAGGCATGCTAAGCCCTTAATGAATGAGATCATGTTTGTTCAGATAAGTACTGAGAAGGATCCTGGCTTGATCCAGATTGGTTCTACACTGTCTTCAGCGCGAGCGAGTTGTCGCTTTCTTAAAAGATCTCAAAAAATGTTTTGCGCCATCTTACGAAGACCTGTGTGGAATCGTTCTTGAGATTGTGCAGCATAGGATCGCCCTCAACCTCGAGACTCAACCCCTTTCGCTTTCAAACCTTGAACTTGGATTCAAAATGTTCAATGGTCAACCATCAAAGGAGGCCCGTCAGGCCAGATTCGAAGCAGCCCTCGAACTAGGGGCAAGAAAATCAGATCAAGAAGGTCAATGTGATCAAAGGAAGCTTGCAAAGCTCCATCAAAAGTAGCCCTTGAACTAGGGGGCAAAAAATGTCAGATGTGTTCAAAGATTCAAGAATGGATCATTCTGCAAAGCGACGAAGACTGGCAAGAAAGCCAAATTCCAGATTTTGAAAAAAGAAAGTTTGTTGCTGAAGGACAACCAAGTTCTTATCCGCAACACTAAGGGCAAATTCAGCCCCTATTGGATGGACTTTTACATCATTAGCGAACAGCAGCCATTCTCCTGGATTTAGATGGCTTCGATATCTCAAAACCATTCAATATGGACCGAGTTACACTTTTACCCTTGAGAGGCTCGCTGGGCTGAAAACCCAGAAGGGTGACCCACGCAAAAGTTAGAGCAAGAGAAAAAGAACAAAAAGAACAAAAAAAGAAATGAAAAAAAATGAAAAGAAATGAACAAAGAAAAAGAGAAGAAATGAAAATAAAAGAAAAACAAAGCTCGCAAGGTTAAAAACCCAGAAAGGGCGTCCTTGGCAAAAGTTAGAGTGCAAAAGGAGAGGTTAAATACCCGAGTGTACCTTAATCCCAGAACTACGTCAGGCTTGATTCCCATCTTTGGGATACGTAGGCAACTTCATTTTGAAGTCCAGTTGTAAAACACTTCAAATTCAACTATCCTGTCCATGAGATTGAACGGGTCATCTTTGTCTTCTCTGTATCCGAGAGTTCGGTTGTGATCGTCACCTTGAGGATTGATTACAGTGCGCTGTGGTGCCTTTCAGACAAGGGGCAACTTTCCATTGCCATGCAGTGCCATTTAGACAAAGGACAATTTTTCATTGTTTTGGATCTGAGGTTGTGCATCTCAAGAGTAAATTCTGTGTTGGTTGAGCAGTAGCCATTGGTAAAAACAAGTTTTGAGAATTTTTAATGAGGTTAACTAATTTTCTCTCGAAAATTATTCCGTCTTTTTTCAAAACTGGACCATTTCTTGGACCCGAAAAAGGAAAATTTTCAGTGCTCATAGCCTTACTTGCATGGTTTCAAATCAAAAAGTTGAACAAGCATGTTAATCTAACTCTCATATTGGTCAAAATTGTTTTAGTAGAAAGCCAAAACAAAAAATGGTCAAAATGATGAACTAGGGGCACAGTTGAGTCAGGTGTTCTGTCTTTTCCCCATTGTCAACATACTTGTCAGAAAGGGCACTCTATCTGCCAGAAAGGACACAACTGAAGCAAACAGCAAAGGGCTGAAAGCTCTCTCACCCTCCAAGCAACAAGGTATTAAGCTAAGTGCGAAGCACGAACTGGAACGGATCAAGATATTCTACTCCCTTATCTGGACAGGTCTGATCATATTCATGCTAAGCCAAGGCATCGTCAACCGATGTCAGTTGTAGATCTGCTGCGCATCCCGTTGCACCACAACCCCTCTGTGGGAAAGGTCACTGTTGTGAGTAGAAGAAGAAGAATCTAGCGGAATGCTAGGGTCAAGAGCCCACAATTTTCTGTTTATCCATCAACCACCCATGGGAGGGATAAAAAAAAATAATAAGATAGATTGAAGAATAGAGAGATGTGCACTGAGAGAAAAGTGAGGAAAGTGCTTTTAAGAGAAAAAGAGATTGAGTGTCAAAGTGATGTGAGAATCACAAATGAGAAAAGGGTGGGAAACAATACCCGAAGAAACAGGCTCCCTGTGCACATTTGAGTCTTGTGTTTTGTTGTGTTTTGTCTGTCTCGATTCTTATTTTGAGTCGTTTCGAGTGTCTATGTTTGTGTTTAGGCTACTTTGCCTTTTTTTTCCTTGGTTGAGTCATTTTAACAGTGGTCAGTCGTAGGCTCAGTACCTAGTTGAGAACTCATTTCTCAATTTCAATTTCAAACAAAAAAAAAATTGTTTTGTGCTCAGAGTGTTGTGCCGTTCTCCACATATGTGAAAAACAGGATTTGTTCTTTCATAAAACTGCAGGGTTCAACCCAGGTCATATGAGAGCAGTAGAACAAGGACCTATCTGAAGCTATATAGGTTTCAAACTACAAAGCAAAAGAAAAGAGGAAAAATGTTGGGCATCTGAGTTTGTTTCAACTTCAATAAGTTCCGAGATTGCATTCTGTGTATACCTCTTCAAATCTTGCCAATGCTCTGAAGTATGAGTGTGCCTCTACCTCAAGCTCAAGATCAAGCTTGCTTCAAGCCAGAATGGTGATCAGAAGTGCTCTCCCCAAGTACCATTCTCTACCAGGGGCATCTCGGCTGTGTTTGCAATGAGTTCCTAGGAGATCCACTGCGACGATGGAAACTAGAGTTCGAATGGCTGATGCCTAGACGCAAAGGTTTGGAATTTCTGAGACTAAAGTCTGGTTTAAATACTCAGGGGTGTATCCTCTGCTTGAAATCTGTTTGGCAGCCCCATAAGTTGAGATAGCATGCGTGCGCCTCAATTCTGGATATTGAACCAACTTAGTCTGTCACCCCATTGGAGACTAGGGAAAGTTGTGAATATGATCAGGAAGGAAAACGGCGTGATTATAGTATCTCAGGACGTGTGAAGTGCGAGCCCGAACGGTTTCAAGCCTCTTCTCACGATTTCAGCGTGGTTTGAGTGTTCCTTTTCTCACACAATTTCAGCTTGTTTGGAATTTATCTTAGGTTGCGTCGTGCGCGCACGACGCAACCTGAGCGGTTTGTTTTCGGACCTCTTCTCACGATTTCAGTGTGGTTAGAGTGTTCCTTTCCTCACACGATTTCAGCATGTTTGGAATTTATCTCAAGTTGCGTCGAGTGTGCTCTTGATTGGTTATTTTCAGACCTCTTCTCACGATTTCAGCATGATTAGAGTATCTCGGGACGCATGAAGCACGAGCCCAAGCGGTTTCTGACCTCTTCTCATGATTTCAGCGTGGCTTGAGTGCCCCCTTTCCTCACACGATTTTTGCGTGTTTGGAATTTATCTCAGGTTGCGTCGTGCGCGCATATGGGTAGTTTATTTTTGGACCTCTTCTCACGATTTCAGTGTGGTTAGAGTGTTATTTTCCTCACGCGATTTCAGCGTGTTTGGAGTTCATCTCAGGTTGCGTTGTGCGCGCACCTAGGCAATTGTTTTCGGGCCTCTTTTTACGATTTCAGCGTGATTTGAGTGTTCCTTTCGTCACACGATTTCGGCATGTTTGGGATTTGTTTTTCCTCCTCTCATGATTCCAGCGTGGTTGGAGTATGTCACCCTTTGCATCTACTATACTATCTATTACTTTGCATCTATTATCTATTGCATCACATTTGTTATGTCTATCACATGCATCTACTGCATATCCATTGTATCACCTGCATCCTTTCCATGTTAAGCTTAGTCTGGCATGTGTCCATACTTTTCGCGTTAAAGCATGGTTCTGTGATTATGTGTACGCACTTATTCCACTAAGAGAATTGTGGTCTGAGGGTCGGCACCTTTTCTGTGTTAGACGTGGTCTGTTTTGTGTCTATGCCTTTTCTAGACAAAATGTGGTTTGGCCGTGTGCCTTATTCACTTCATCCATTACATCCATTGCATTGTAGTTTGTTTTGTTGCATTCAGCATATAGGATCACGATCTTTCCTCAGTAGATCACCCATCACTTATATCATGCAACCCAAGTACTTGTATTCTTTCTGCGAAACACATAGTTCTGTCTGTGCATGCACCTATTCCACTAAGAGAATTGTGGTTAGAGCGCTCCGGCACCTTTTCTATGTTACACGTAGTTTGATTTTGCATCTCCATCCCTTTATGATATTTGTGTTGTTTTGCACTGCTTGTGGTTTGATTAATTCAAATACGTTGGGTGTCATTCGCATTATTTCATTACATTGTTTTGTTACATTGTGTATCATGTTGCATCCTGCCCCTGAACTACGCTGGTTTGATTCCTTACAAAGGGATACGTAGGCAGCCCGCGAGCGCAACCATTTATTTATCTGTATTTTGCTTGTTTGTCCAAGTCTTCGGCCTTGTCAAAAATGGGTCGTCTCTGGCCTTTGACATTCACTCATGTCATTTCATGACTTTCGAGCTCTATCAAAGAGGGGCAACTGTAGACACCCCATTTTTGACCGCCCTTAAGACTTGGGCACTACTGATGGTTTACTTGGTAATGAAAGATGTGCAGGGTAAAGGTTCTATTTCTTGGGCAAAAGGAGAGTCAAATCCTAACCTCACACCCCATTTTTGGACTAAAATTATTTTGAATGGTTTTTAGACCTTAAAACCCTCTATTTCAAAATATTTTTTTTGAAATAAAGTTTCTACGATGCTCTGATGCTCGCATTTTGTTAAATGATACGCTTTTCGATAAATCGAGCAAGGACAAAGTAGAAATGAATGAAAGAGAGTTGAAATCTTTCAAAACACCTTGTTTAGGGGTTTGAAGTTGAAGAAAAGAGGAGTAGAGGGAAGAAACCAAGTTGAGGAAGAAGTTGAGTATGAATCATTAAGAGAAAGGCGAGCAGTCCTTGCTAAATTGGGCCTATTCTTTTGTATACTTGGACTTAAGCTATGAGGCCACCACCACTAGAAATAAGACTTCTGAGGCTTCATTTTTCATTCAAGAATCTCCTCAAGCCGAGTCCGGATGGGAGAGATATGGTTGGTTGAAGTTGGGCATTATTCTGGTTGGACCGAAACTGAGTAGCCTTCACTAAAAGAGGGATATCTCTTAGTAAAGTTAGAATTTTGATACAAGGCTGCACCATTGGAAATCTTACTTCCGGGGCTTCAATTTGGACACAAGAATGACCTGAAAAAGAGTCCATATGAAGGAGTTATGCCCATTTGAAATCGGGCCCAAAAAAATAGATTTTTTGTGGCCGATCGGCCAAAAAAGTAACATATCGGCCATCACAAGCAGCAGATCGGCACAAAAGATGGCCAATCGGCCAAGAGTGACCCAAACTCAGATTTTTTTTGAAGACATTTTCTCCTCCAGCTATTTCCAGCAAGCTCCAGTTGTCCCAATTTAGATATTTTCGACCAAAAGCTCTTGAATTGCAATATATGAACCTATATCTCATATTTTTTAGAGGTTAGAACTTCTTGAACAAGTTTAAGAGCTTCCCTCACTAAAAACTCCTCTCTCTCTACAATTTCCAGAGCTAAATCTCTGCCTCTCTCTCTAGTTTGCTCTCTCTTTTACCCTTTTGTGCATAGAAGTGCATAGAAGTAGAGAAATACTTCTAGTTTGCCTAGGCATCCTTCATCAAGGTTGCATATCTATGGGCTGAGGTCCCTTGGAGATTATTTTTGGGCTGATAGAAGGTCATTTGAGCCAAGAAAGAGGCCATTTTGCTGCTGTGCTCCAAAGGTAATCACTCACCCATTTTAGCTTGTTTTGCATACTAGCTTTGCCATAGTTTTCCACTACTTTGGGGCCGTTTTTTGGGGTGGTGTTGAACTACAAAAACCTCTGTTTTTCCTTTGTTTTTTAGTCCTAAAAGTCTTGGTTTGTCCTTTGGTTGGCTAGGGGGTTGTCCTCCCTTTTGCTCTTTGGCTTGTAAGGCCTTGTGAGCTAACTTTCAAACATTTCAAACAACTTCTTTTTGGCCTTAGAACCACTAAAATCCAGAGGATTTTTAGTAGTAAAAACTCTATTTTGAGGGCCCAAATAGGAGAGGGTGGTCCCCTCTCCTCTTGTCTTGCTTGCCAGTGTTGATGGCCAACCAAATAAGCATGTGTTTTTAATTCTTTATGGATTTGTTTAGACTCAATTTTGTGACTTATCAAACTTGAAATAACTCTTTTTTTGTCTGTCTTGGTCACCTCTTGCATGCTTATTGCACTTGTAGTGTAAATCCTCTTTGCTAGCCTTGTTAGCCTTACAAAGCAGCATGCTTTTGTGGTTTGAATTAGCTTAGTTCAAGCATGTTTTTGATGTTATTTTGACATGTTATAACTTTGATTTTGATTGGTGGACTCATCTCTTGCATGCATTATACACTTGTAGTGTAATCCATGCTTATTAGTCTAACATGCTTGATGTTTTGGCCAATCATGCTAGCTTATTTTGGATATACTCCATCCATGTTTTAGCATTATTTTGACATGTTTTAGGACTTTTTTGGGCTGCCTTGGTCATATGACTCATGTTTTGTATAGCTATAGTGCAAATGCCTTGACTAGTCTTGAGTTTTGAGGCCCCTACCGTGCTATACTTGTGATATTTGCATGCCTTGGCATCATTTAGCATGGAATTTCAGAGCTTATATCTTTTCCATATTCTCTTGTTTATCACTCTTTAATTGTCTTTAAGGAGTTGGTTCTTTATGCCTTAAGTATGAGCGTATATGCATGCCATCTTGCCTAAGCTTTTGGGCCACCATATCAATGCATTTTTGGTGTTATTTTTCCATAATATAACTCTGATTTTTGTTGGTAAAGCCAACTCATGCTTGGTTTTGATAGGTGTAGTGTAACCTTCCTTATTGGCCTTTCATACTCCATGCTTCATGCCCTTTATGCTAGCTTGTTTTGGCTCTAGTCCATGCATGTTTTAGCCTTGATTTGACATGCTCTAGGACATTTTTGAGGTGTCTTGGCCATATGGTTCATGTTTTGCATAGCTATAGTGCAAGTGCCTATGCTAGTTTCAAGCTTTGAGCCTTCTAGCATGCCATGCTTATGTTGTTTGAATGATTTGGCATCATTTCTTACTTGATTTCAGAGATTATAGTGTTATTATACTTCCACATTTATCACTATTTGAGCACCTTCGAGAGTTGTGTTCTTATGCTTAATTGATAGGCCAATGCATGTGCATGCATTTTCTTATTTTTCATGCCATTGTTTTATCCTTTTGGCCACTATTTTGGACCCTCTTAAGTCTATCCATATGCGGTTTAAGTCCACTAAGTGTTGCATTACATGGTCCTTGCCATTGCATTGTTGTTTGCATATTGTTGCATGACATTATAATTTGCATGTTGTAGCATGTTGTTGTATGCTTGTTCTATTGCATTGTTGTTGCATGCTTGAGTTGCATTGCATGGTGCTTTCATGCTCATGTTGCATTAGCGTTGTTTGCATGCCATTAGCCTTGTTAAGTTGTGAATGCATTGCATTGTGTTTGGTTTGGGTGTTAAGCCAAACACGAGAAACGAGGGACGTTTCATACTTGAAATGATGAGACGTGCCTCAATTCTCAGTTGCCGACCCTCTTGATCATGCACGATAGAGGTTAAGGCACTTATGTGTTTTTGTGCATTCATTTGGCATTGATTTGTGCAACTCGGCTTCTTTGGCCATCATGCATCCAAATGCATGATTCATTGCTTGAGAGCCGAGCACTACACACCTTTGAGCCTTAGACATGATAAGGGGTGTAGTTACACACACATTTTCTTGCAAATACATTGCTATGCCTCTATTTGTGCTCTGTTGCAGTAAAAAAGAGAGTTTGTAGGAAGACAAGGCCGATCGGCTATCTAGTGTGCCGATCGGCAATTAATAATTGGCCGATAGCCTCAAAATTGGTCGATGACCTCTCAGCATGTCCATAAGATGGATCAGAAGTGTTTTGGAGATTGGCACAATTTTCAAAAGTCTAAAACAGTGCAAACAGAGACAGCATGAGGCATGGTAACGGATTTTCGAGCGAGGCGATCGAGCATGCATCTTCAAACTCTTAGAACTGAGTTGAGGCTTTGTAATTTGTAATTAGCTTTACTTGATTAGTTAGCTTTTGAATTTGTTAATTAGTTAACGTTTTGTAATAATTAGCTTAGTGTTAGCTAGTTATTCAATTTGATTATATAATAATTAGTCTAATTAGATTATTAGATTAGTTAGAATAGCTTAGTGTAGCTAGCTTAGTATACTCATTCAGACCCTCCGTCGAGAGGGCCAACTTTTGTAATAAGTGTGCGTGTGAGTGTGTGAATGTCTTCCAACCCTATGTCTTTCTCTCTTTTACTTATCAACTTTCGATGGTTAGTTCTAGGTCATATTTTGATTAGCATCCTTATGCTATGCATGTTTGCATCATTCATCTGTCTTGCATGCATCGGGCTCGGCGCATCATACAAACTGCATTATATTTTAATACATTTACTTGAATATGTGGCCAACAGCATGTTATCAAGTTGCATTCACATGACATCTTAGAATAGACGAGCCTATCTTAGTTGCATTTTTGCATGTGTTGCATTAGCCATCTTAACATGAACTAGGATCATGCATGATTTCTAACTAGTTCTCTGTTTTGACTTAGAGTACACTGTGAGTGTTTATGCTTTAGCATCCTTACATGTATGTAAGTGGCTGCCATGATAGCATGCTTGCCATGAGGCTAACTGCTTAATTGATTAACTGCCTGAATGCCTATGGGTGAAGGTAGGATTGCTTGGATTGGAACAATTCATTGATTACGAGTTTTAAGCCCACTTGAGGTGGCAAAATCATGTTTTCTAAGCCCACTCGAGGGTGGCAACTCCACATCTTAGCCTACTTGCGAGTAGCATCTTCAAACCATTTTCAAACAAATGAACATGAAATGTTTTGTTCTAATTTAGGAAATCTAGTCTATACTTGTATGTTGTGTGCATCACTGTAGACACCCCATTTTTGAACGACCTTAAGACTCAGACGTCATCGATTGAGCGCTCGGTGATGGTCATGTTGTGCTCGTTTTGAGGTTTTGAAGTTTTTGGCTGAGAGCCCTACCTCCGGCCTCTGAACTCTTTGTGCTTCGGCTCGGTTTGCAAACCAAGCCTTGTTTTCCTTGCCTGAGGGAGGGAGTGGTCTCGTAGACCACTCTTTTGTGGTCGTAGACCACTTTTTGTGGACGTAGGCCACTTTTCCCGTTTGGAGACCAGTTTTCGATTTTTGGAGCCTTCGGCTGCGTGCCTTGTCTCGGTACCACTTAACATTCTCCGTTTGGCGTGGTTTTTGAACCACACCTTGTTTCTTTGGCCTAAAGGGCCACTGTGGTTTAGGAGACCACTTTTGTGATCGTAAACCACTTTTGGTGCTTGTCAGCTAGTTTTCGAGGCTCCCGGCTGCGCGCTTTGCCTCCTGAACTTTCGTTTTGTATCCGTTTTGATTTGTTTTTGGTACAAACCTTGTTTTCCTTGTTTGGAAGGTGGTACAAGGGTGGGAGACCAGTATTTCCGCTTGGAGACCACTTTTCCTCCTGCCAGTCGGTTTTCTGGTTTGACAACCGGTCTCCCTGATCTTTGGACTATCAAAAGTGGTCGGCCACCACACCATTTGCTTGTTTTCATCCTCTGGACCATCTCCCACCATGGCCGACCAGTTGTTGCTCTGGGAGATCACTTAAAGTGGTCGGCCGACCACTTAAGTTAAAGTGGTCGACTGCTTTTTGTCACCTTTTGGAGATATTTTCCTCTAGCTGGCACAGCTGGAAGGCACTGAGACCATCCTTCATACACGTGTATAGAGGGATTGCCTTGAGGCTTAACTTCTCCAAGAAGCTTTTCCTTTTTGTTTATAGAAGAGGGAGGCTCCTCCTCCCTCCTCTAGGTTCAGAAATTGGAGGTTTGAGATATAGATACACTCTTGTATCTATATCTCCTTGTTGGCTCTTGTTTTGTGCCTTAAAGTGTGATTTTGTCTTACTTTTGTACACAAACACACACTCAAACACCTTGCTTGTGTTGCTGAGGCATCTTGAGGTTATTTTTGAAGTTCTTGGGCTAGTTTGAGCTCAAAGAGGTTGCTGAAGTTGCAGTAGTAAAGAAGGTCTTCAAGGGTGAGTCTTTAACCCTTAAATCCCCCATTCTTGCTTAAGATTTTGGCCTTATTTTCATACTGTTTTATGCTTAACTCTTAACTGGAAAAAGTTCTATTTTTTTGTGCTTAAAAAGTTTGTTTAAGGTCACTTTTTCGTTTGGGGTGATCTACCCCCTCTTAGGCCTTGTTAGGCCTTGTTTTGAGCCATCCCTTTAGGCTCTTGTTGTAGCCTTTGCATGACCTTTCTACCCCTGAAATCCAAAGGATTTCAGTGGTGGAAAGGTGGTTTTGGAGTCTTAAATAGGAGAGGGTCATCCCCTCTCCTTGTTATGTGTTTACTTGCCATATATGTCTCATGTTTGAGCATGTGGTTTAAGCTTGTGTTGACTTGTTCTTAGCATGTATTTGTGGTTATTTTGCTAAGGCTTACCACTGTTTTGGCTTGGTTTGGTCATCCTTTGCATGCCTAATACACTTGAAGTGTAAATCACACAAACTAGTCTTGTATGCTTCATGAACTAGCATGTTATTCTGGGTTGTTTTGTCTCCATTTCAACATATTTTTGGTGATGTTTTGCCATGTCATGACTCTATTTTGGGTGGGTTTGGTTGGCCCTTGCGTGCTTCTTGCACTTGTAGTGTAGTTCCATGAAATAGCCTAACATGCATCATGTTTTAACATGTCATTCTAGCATGCTTTTGGCTTAACTTCAAGAAGATTTTGTCCATGTTTAACATCCTTTAGCTCCAATTTTGGTTGTTTTGGCCATACATGACTTGCTTTGTATAGTCATAGTTCAATCTAGCTTGTTAGCTTTATGTATCAAGTCCATTAGCATGCTTTACTTGGACTATTTGAATGATTTGGCATCATTTATAATGTGATTTCAGTCCATGTTTTATGCTCATGCACTTGCATTTGTCACTTATTCAATGCGTTGGAAGGTTTCCCCCTTTATGCCTTAACATGAATCATTGCGTATGCCTTCATGCCTTAGCTTGCGAGCCATCATTTCAATGTGTTTTTGGGGTTATTTTGCCATGATATAACTTTGATTTTTGTTGGTTAAGTCATCCCATGCTTGGTCTTAATAGGTGTAGTGTAATCCACCTTATTTGCCTTGTATGCATCATGCCTTATGCCCTTCATGCTAGCTTGTTTTGGCTTCCTTCCTTACATGTTTTAGACTCATTTTGACATGTTCTAGGACTGTTTTGGGTTTCCTTGATCACATGCTTCATGTTTCGCATACTTGTAGTACAAGTGCTCTTGTTTGCTTCAAGCTTTGAGCACCATTACATGCTTCGTTTGTGTTGTGTACATGATTTGGCATCATTTAATACTTCATTTCAGAGCTTATAGCATGCTTATGTTCCCACTTCTTTCACACTTTGAATGCCTTTAAGTGTTGTGCATTGTTGCCTTACTTATGGCTTAGCTTGTATGCTTGCATGCTTAGGTCTTTGAGCCTCCATCTTAGCATGTTTTGGTCATGGTTGTGACCTATTTCAGCTCTGTCCATGCTTAGTTCATACATATTTGCCATGTATTGCATGCCCCCTTTGTAGTCCTCTTTACTAGCTTTATGCTTTAAGACCTTCGCATGCTATACTTGTGTTTGTTTGAATGATTTGGCATCATTTCTTACTTAATTTCAGTGCATTTAGTGTTGTTACACTTCTACGTTTGTCACTCCTTGAGCCTTCTTGAGGGTTGTGCTCTTAGGCCTACTTGGTTGGCCAATGCATTGTGCATGCATGCCTTGTCCTTTATACCTTTGTTTTGGTGTTTTGGCCACTGATTTGGGCATGGCTGAGGTCTTCCCCCTCTTGGTTTAAGTCCATTTAGCATGTTTATTTACATGTTGTTCGCAAGCTTATTATTCATTGCATTAAGTATGCCATCTTACATTGCATTGTGCATGCTAAGTTGTTTCTTTGCATTGAGTATGCATGTTCCTAACATTGCTAAGTTGCCCTTGTAGCATTGCATTGTGCATGCATTCATTAGCATCGTTCGCATGTCATTAGCTTTGTTAAGTTGATCATGCCATGACCATTTGCATTGTGTATGCTAAGTTGTTGTTTGCATTGAGCATGCCATGTTATGTTTTGCATTGTTGTTTGGATTAAGTGTTAATCCGAGCACGAGAAACGAGGGACGTTTCATACTTGAAGTGATGAAACGTGCCTTAATTCTCGGTCGCCGACGCTATTGATCATACATGATAGAGTTCAAGGCTTTATGTGTTTACTTGTGCATTCATTTTATATTGAATTGTGCAACTTCGCCTCTCGGCCATCATGCATTGAAATGCGCAATTGGTGGCCCGAGGGTCGAGAACCACACTCCCTTAAGTTCATGACATGATAGAGAAGGTGGTTGTACATACATATCTTGCAAATACATTGCCATGCCCTTTCTTGCTCTCTGTTTGTGGCAAACTGGAAGTCAGCAACAACAACTGGTCGGCCAGCCAGAAAAACTAGCTGGCCGACCACCTTTTCTAGCTTTCTGCAAGAAAAGTGGTCGGGAGGTGGCTGGGGAGACCAAAAGTGGTCGGCCACCCTCTCACAGGTCTCCCAAGATGGAGTTTCAGCTTTCTGGAGCTTGGTGCAAGTTTCTGAGGACAAATGAAAACAGAGGCAAATCGGGGCATCGCATTAGATTTCCAAACGAGGTGACTGGGCTTGCATGTATTCCTCTCCCTCTGGAGCTCTTGATTTATTGCTTTCCTTAGCTGCCATGCTTAGATAGCTAGCTAATGCTTTGGTTTGTACTTTAATAGTTAATGTGTTTAGCTATTTAAATTTATTTTGTAATAATTAGTTAACTAGGACTAGTTAATTAATTGTGTTGTAATAATTAGTTTAATTAGCTTAGATTAGCTAGTTAGCTTCTTATTTGGTCCCTCCCTCAAGAGGGCACATTGTTGTAATAAGCGTACGTGTGTGTGATGCATGTCTTCCAATCTCCATTTCTTTCTCCCTTTTACTTAACCGCTTATAATGGTTAGTTTTAGGGCATATTTCGTTTGGCATACCTTATGCTTGCATACGTGTATCCATTCATTTGTCTTGCATGCACCGGGCTCGGCGCATCATACTAACTGCATTGTATTTCAATTCCAATTTGAATACATGTATCAAGTTGCATTTCGCATGACATATTAGAATAGCCGAGCCTGTTTCTTTTAGTAGCATTTCACATGTGTTGCATTAGCCATCTTAACATGAACTAGGATCATGCATGATTTCTAACTAGTTCCTTGTTTTGGCTCGGAGTACATTGTGAGTGTTTACGCTTTAGCATACTGCATGTGTGTTATTGACTACCATGAAAGCATGCTTGCCATGAGGTTAACTGCTTATTTGATATAAGTGCCTAAATGCCTATGGGTGAAGGTTGGATTGCTTGAATTAGAACAATTCATTGAAATACCCGATTTAGCCTACTTGCGAGTAGCAAACTTCAAACCATTTTCACAAAAGAACATGCAATGTTTTGTTCCAAATTAGGCAATCTAGTCTATACTTGTTTGCTGTGCGCATCACGTAGTAAAGATTAGCTAATTAACCGGAATAAGAGCACATGTGTTTTCAAAAAAAAAATATCATGCTTAGTACAGGCCGATCTTTGATCAGGCGAACGGGGGTGCTCATTGCATGACCTTCCCCTCTCGTACCCAAGTTCCCGAGCCGAGGCAACTTTGGTGATGACGGACACGTGGCCTTAGGCACAAGTCAGGGTTTCCTAAATTCCCCCAAAATAAAATATTTAGGTGGGGACTCTGTATTTGGCAAAGCAATCCATGTTTGGCACTTATTTCTAAAAATTAATTTTTCAAAACGATTTGCCGGATTTGGACTCTTTGGTGATTTATCGATCTTACATTGCACATTGTGAGATTAGATTCAGAACTGTGACATCGAATCCGAACTGTAGTAGCTCGGAACAAAACGAGGTCTGCGCCCTTCATCATCCAGCGCGCGGATATTGGGAAGTTCCCCGGAGCGCGTCTACAATCACATTGTAAGGTTAGATTAATAACCGGAATAAGAACACATGTGTTTTCAAAAACAAAATATCATGTTAGTAAAGGCCGATCTTTGATCGGGCGAGCAGGGGTGCTCATTGCATGACCTTCCCCTCTCGTACTCAAGTTCCTGAGCCGAGACAACTTTGGTGATGACGGACACGTGGCTTTCGGCATAAGTCAAGGTTTCCTAGATTTCCCAAACTAAAAAATATTTAGGTGGCAACTCTGTATCTGGCAAAGCAGTCCATGTTTGGCACTTCTTTATTAAAATCGATTTTCCAAAATGATTTGCCGGATTTGGACTCTTTGGTGATTTATCGGTCTCACATTGCACTTTGTGAGATTAGATTCAGAACCATGACACGAGTTCGAACTGTAGTAGCTAAAAACAAAACGATTCGTGCCCTCGTGCGTGAAACAGAGTTTCGGGCGGTCTACAGGTGCTATCAGCAACACCCCTATCCCATAACTGTATTGGTTAGACGCTCCATCAAAGTACATTGTCCAAATCTCTTCCTCAACTTGCAGAATAGCTTCATCTGGGAACAAATATTCTATCGCTTCATCCCCTTCCATTGGGTGATCTTCCAGGAACTCAGCTACCGCTCTCCCCTTGACAAACTTGCGAGTGACATATTTCAGATCAAATTCGGAGAGAATAAGCAACCAACAGGTTAGCCTACCAGTAAGCGCTGGTTTCTCAAAGAGATATTTAATAGGATCTAATCTCGAAACCATAATTACAGAGTAAGCTAACAGGTAGTGCCTCAACTTGCTGGTAGCCCATACCAAGGCGAAGCAAGCCTTCTCCAGCGAGGTGTAACGGGTCTCATAGTCCAGCATTTTCTTGCTCAAATAGTAGATGGCTTTCTCTACCCTATCCTCATATTCCTGAGCAAGCATGCATCCCATCGTTGTGTCCGTTACTGACAAATACAGAATCAAGGGCTTCCTTGGCTTTGGTGGCGACAATACGGGTGAGTTCTGAAGGTACTGCTTGATCTGCTCAAAAACAAACTGACATCGGTCATCCCATTGGAATTTCTTTCCTTTCTTCAGGAGACCGAATAGTGGTTCACAAGTCAAAATTAATTTTGAAATAAACCGTCTTATGAATTGCACTTTACCCAGAAAAGCCCCGCACCTCCTTTTTCAGTCCTCGGTGGTGGCATTTCTAAGATGGCCCTGATTTTGGAAGGATCTACCTCAATACCCCTCTGTGTGATCAAGAAACCTAGCATTTTCTCTGCTATTATACCAAAAGTGCATTTTTGTGGATTCAACCTTAATCTGTATTCTCTGATCCGTTGGAAGAATTTCTTCAAGGCGGTATAGTGGCCATTTCTTTCCTTGGACTTGACAATCATGTCGTCCATGTACACCTCGACCTTTTTATGGATCATGTCATGCAGAATTATGGTTACAACCCATTGATAGGTAGCTCCAGCATTCTTCAACCCAAACGACATCACCCTGTAGCAATAGGTTCTCCACAGTGTGGTGAAAGCTATTTTCTCTCTGTCTTCGGGTGCCATCAGAATCTGGTTATACCTGGAAAATCCATCCATGAAGAAAAGCAACGCATGGCCTGTGGTGAAGTCCATCAATTCATTGATGTGCGGTAGAGGAAAGTCGTCCTTCGGACTGGCTCTGTTCAGATCTCTGAAATCCACACACATTCGAATTCTGCCATCTTTCTTGGCACTGGAACAATGTTGGCCAACCAAGTCGGATACTCAGATACTAGCAAAAACCCTGCATCTATCTGCTTAGTGACCTCTTTCTTAATTTTCAAAGCCCAATCCGGGCATATTCTCCGTAGCTTCTATTTGATGGGTCGGGCCTCGGGGTCAAAAGGGATCCGATGCTATACAATCTCAAAATCGATTCCAAGCATGTCTTCGTAGGACCACACAAAAACATCTTTGAAATCTTTTGATAAAGCGACTAAGCGCTCGTGCTCCTCCAAAGACAACGTGGACCCGATCTGGACCAAACGCGGATCCTTCTCAGTACCCACATTAATTGGAATGATTCATCAACAAGGGGTTTTACAAACCTCTCCTCCTATCGATCAATCAAATGTTTCAAAACCAAAGGAATTCCTTCCTTGTCGTTTTCACTAAAATTTTGAAAGTCATGATCAATGCAATATACAAATGGCACAGACAAGTACTCAAAACCTGCGATGGCATTCTCATTCACAAAGTCCAACTCATCTAGTTCCTCGGTTACAATCGACTCAAAATAAAAGGAAAAAGATGATCTGGACAAAATCTCGGCATCTGGGTTATTAACCCCAAGAATACCGAACTCAGACTCAGATGAACCGGAATCTGATTCTGACTCCACAAACTCTGTAGAATCAGATTCTGGTTCACTACTTGACTCAAAACTGCTGGACAAGAAGCCCTCCTCCAGCTGCCAAGTAAGGGACGGTGTGTCAGATGCATCCAAAATACCGCTAGAAGGGTTCATACCTGGTTGGTCTCCGATCATGGAAACGATTAGGTCATCCCCCAAGCTCTCTGAGTTGATCTGAGGATCCAAAAGGAGACATGACAGTGCTGCTCCTACCTCAAGTTCACTGTTGTTGGAATCACTTTATGTGCACTTTGTAGCCTTAACAGTTAGTTTAGCCTGTTCCTATGTGTCACTCTCTTGCAGCTACAAGTCAAAGAAAATCTCAAAGCCGAGAACCCGCTGCTTCTCAGAGTTGAACCAAGGTTCGAGGAAACCACAGAATGGGAAGTCTTTCCCCCCCTGAACAAAATAGCCATTCAGGGTTCCCCGGATAGGTCGATGCACAAGCTCGTAGTGCTTTCCAGTCTACTTAGCTCTGGCCCTTCCGGCCATTTCTTTCCATTTCCTTACCCAGTCCTCTTTGGTGAGCATGTAGCCCAGACCAAAGGCATGTGGATTATGTGGCACATCGACTAATACAGTGACGCCTTTCCGACCACTTCTACCTAATCCCATTCCGGGCATGTGCTACAATTTGTTCATGAAATACACAGATTTGGCACTGACATAGAAGCCCTCATCAACAGCCAAGATATTCTGCACTACCCGGGCCTCAGCCAAGGTAAACCCCGAAATGAAAACATCATTTTCGTCATGCACAATCTCCAGTATAGGCGTAGTGACCTCTGGCGGGGAATTTATAGATGAATTCCCGAAGACTATGGCCACTCCTTTTCCATGGAGGTACTTCAGCATTTGGTGGAAGGTGAAAGAGACAACTCTTACTTACTGTAACCAGGGTCACCCAAGTAGTAGGTTGAAAGTGGCTGGAACATCTAGGATATGAAATTCAATATCCTGTTGAGCGAGTCCAACCTGCACTCTAATCTGCATTGTTTCCCTTTACCTCTCTACTTATATTGTCATATGCCTGGATCACCTGGGCTGTAGGTACAAAATCGGCCGGTTTCAGGCCAATAGCATAAGTCGTGCGGCATGGACAAACATTGATTGCCGACTCAGTGTCGACCAACACCACTGGCACCCACTTTTCTCGGTACTCTACGGATATGTATAGAGGCCTGTTGTGCGCAAAGCCTTCTGGCGGTAATTCTTTGTCTAAAAAGGTCAAAGTTGGCATAGCGCCTCCCAGGAAGACTAGTCCCACCAGTTGTTCCGGGGTGGTATTGATGGACAACTTGGCTTTATCCATCGCCGACAATACGGCTTGTCTGTGCACTCGCGAAGCTATAAGTAGCCCCCAGATAGATATGTCAGCTTGAATCTTTTTCAACTGTTTCAGCACAGCCTCTTCCTCTAACTGCTTTTCCTTCTGTTTAATCTACCTCTTTGTCCTTCCCAGATGCCTCGGGTTGCTCTAGATGTGATGGTTTGAAATATCGGCTACTTCTTGTCATGTGGTTGATTTCCTCTGCGTACCTGGTATTGTCAGGAAGGCCTTCACCCCAATCCTCATCAGTGTGGGCAAGATATAGATCATCATCTTCCCACCACATATCTTCGGGAACCGACAAGCAATTGTCCAGTTCCGGTCTAGGTGTTCTCTCATCAGAAACATTCCCCACGAAGCGTTGAGCTGTTCCAACTTTCTAATCACTTTCACTCATTTCTTGCCTAAACTGCTCCAGCGCAACTTCTTGTTCTGTATGTATGGTGCTAATAATGCCCAGTTCCTAAGTGAATTGTTCTTTACTAGTGTTTTCTGGTAGTTTGCCCTTTCCATTAGCCGTTCCAGCCATTGTTGCGGTTTTTGCTTTCTGTTCTCCAAGCTTTGATTCAGTTCCCTCATCTATATCGGGTTCATCACTTAGCCACCCAGAATTGTCTATTGACCCATTCAGATCACACCAATTGATATTCACGTCTCCTTGATCTTGCTCATCAAAGAACTTCAAATTGTTTATATCCTTCTCCAAGTCGGCTAGATCATCTAATCCCTGACTTGGTCCATCTTCTCAGATTACACTGACCCCTATCCCAGTCGCCAGCACCATTTCTGGCTTAGCTTGATTGATTGGCACAACATAGCAGCTTGGGTCGTACACCCTATCAAATAAGTCCTCAAAGCTCTCTGGCAACAGACTGGTATTCTCCACCAAGGCTGACCTCCCTTCATCTTCCACTATCACCACCACGGGTTTGGATTGGAGTGAGGACACACTCATCATGCACAAGTCTACGCTCACAGGGATGAACAACGTCGGCTTAGGTAGGTAAGAAGGGGTGATATATATATTGGGGTCATAAGGAACGGCCAGTGTGTGGATGAGATTTATTTGCCAGTGTGGAGAGGCTTGGTTATGTGGTGGGAGAGGATTTGTGGTGATGTTGGGTTTTTCAAGAGGTGTTATCACCTTATTGTCAATGAGATCTTGAATCTCATGACGTAATCTGAAACACTCATCAGTATCATGACCATGTTGTTGGTGAAAAGCACAGTATTTGGTCGGGTTGTGCTTCGGAGGGAGAGGATCGGGTAGTGGGCGTTGTTCTAACGGCTTAAGATGTCCTTTTTTTATTAGGACCCCTAGGGCTTTGGATAAGGACATGTAAAGTGAAGTGATGACCCTCTGGCCTCGGGCCTGATGGCTTAAGGTTTGCGAAGTTATGTTGGATGTACCAGCAAAGGGGTTGGCAGTCTTGGGTGTGGTGGTGACCATGCTCATATTCAAAGGCCGTGTAGAGGTGCCACCAGTCGTGGCTGCATTAGAGCTGCGTGTAAAGGACCTTTTGGGCTGTTCCTTCTCATGGTCTATCAGGCCTTGCTTCATCGCATCCTCAATTTGGACCCTATTTTATGGAGCTCAGCAAATGTAAACAAATGTAAGACTATAATTTTCTGTAATAATCTCCCATGCAAGTTACGGACCACCGTTCTAATTTGGTCCTTTTCAAACAGTCAGATAGTCATCATAGAGGCCTTAGCCCTCCATCGGGTCACAAAATCTGAGAAACCCTCATTCGGCTCTTGACGGGTCGCTTCAAGATCACAAGTAGTGACCTCAATCTGGGTATTGTAGCAGTACTATGCTATGAAGGCCTTGGCCATTTCCTCTCTATTTCTCTTCACAGAGTCTTCAAGCTTGGCATACCAAATGGCCGCTATACCCGATAGGGTCCGGTCAAAAAACGACAAATTCTATAGCCTGGTGAGACCCATTAGTCATAGGATGTCAAAGAATAACCGTAGATGGACCATAGGATCCTCGGAGCCGTCAAACCGGTCTATGTGCGGCATCTTAAATCTATCTAGCAGAGTTACTACAGACTCTTTGTATCCATCCTTAATATCAGGGATTAAATTCACGCCCTACGCCCGTTTGAAGAGCTTTTCTAGCTTGTTGACCTTCAATGCAGTGGGGTCAACCTCGAATTTAAACTACGCCTCCATTTCGTAAACTGGTGCCTTAGAGGTCTAAGGTGGGATGGGATCTGCCTGAATGCCAGCATTTTCTTGGACATTAATTGTGACCACGGGTACCAGAATTCCTGCTGGGGGTGCATGGGATACTGAGGCTACTGCCAGTTGTGGCTGCTGTTGCTAAAGCCTTTTTATCACTTCTGCTTGGCAGGCTACAACCTTGGCTTGGCGGGCTGTGGTCTCAGCTTAGCAGGCAGCATCTAGTTACATAGTCTCAATGGTCTGCTAAAGCTGACAAAGAATATCTTTCATGCTGAGTGGAGGACTTTGAGCTTCCGAAACTAGTGAATACTCTCTGTCTGGAGTAGAAGTAGAAGATTGGGCCTGACTGGGCATATGCGAAGTAAAATGTGACTACTAAATTGGTGAATTCTACCTGATCCTCCTCCGTCTAGTAACCAGTGGGAGTGAAACAAACACTAGATGTCCCCTGACTAGATTCCCAGATCTGCAAATTCTTCTCACTCAGGTCCAGAGTGCTTGGGGGGTAACAGAATCATCTGAAGTAATGGTGAAAAACTACCTTGCAAAAAGAAAATAAAGCAAAAAGAAACAAAAATCAGAAACCGCACAGCCCCTCTGCTCAGATTCTAATTAGCACACTGATGTAATCAAAGCTACAGAACCAAGCTCAAAATTGAATTCTGCCTCTCAAAAACTGATACCCAGACTTGCAACTGATACATACATTCTTACAGAGTTTCACTCTAAAAGCACATATCAACCAAGTGAGAGCCAAAACACCCCTATGATGGGGTAGGGTCACCCTGTCCTAATTTTGTCAGGAGCTAGGGATTCACTACGTAAAACAAATGGTTTCATACAATTCCTACATTCGGGTAAGCACCCTGTCCTAGTTTGGAACAGTCTCTATGGCTTCCGATATGCAATTAGGTCGATTGATCAAAAAGGGTACCTTAGCAAGACTACCTAATATACCTCTCACACCTAACACCGAGAAGTGAAAGGAGGATGAAACGGTACAATGGTAGTCCAGATCCAAGGGTTGTGTTCCCATCGTAGCAGAGCCAGCAGCCGATCAGCCTTTTGGAAAGCTTTTCCAAGCAAGCCTCCGGCAAACCGCTCAGGAATAGCAGATGGCAAACACTGTGACTTAGGCGCACCAATGCAAATGCAAATGCAAATGCAAAGAAACACATAAGTGTAAAATCATGAGTTCGAGTCAAGTTCTCTAAATCCCCAGTAGAGTCACCAGAAATAGTGGACTCGCCTATTTCGCGCCCCTTTCGGAAGGTTTGAAGGTAAGGCCTCACAGTTCGGACTCCCGTAGTTCTGAATTTAATCTCACAAGTGCAATGTGAAACTGATAAACACCAAAGAGTCTAAATCCGGCAAATTGTTTTGAAAAATTGATTTTAAATCAAATAATGCTAAAATTGGACTGTTTTGCTAGATATAGAGTCGCTACCTAAATATTTTATTTTTGGAAAAATTTAGGAAACCCTGACTCATGCCAAAGGTCACGTGTCCGTCATCACCAAAGTTGCCTCAGCTCGGGAACTTGGGTACGAAGGGGGAAGGTCATGAATTGAGCACCCCCGCTCGCCCGATCAAAAGATCGGCCTCTACTAATCTTGATATGATCTTTTATAAACATTATGTGTTCATGTTCCGGTTATTAGACTAGCTTTATTATGTGATGTGCACAAGCAAATATAGACTAGTTTGCTCAATTTGGAACAATTCAACTCATGTTTGTTTGCGAAAATGGTTTGAATTTGCCACCTCAAGTGGGCTTAAAAGTTTGCGAATTTTCCACCAAACATAGTGGGCTTAAAACATGATTTGCCACTCAACAAAGTGGGCTCAAAATGCACATTTATTGAATCGTTCTAACTCAAACAGCGAGCCTTCATCCACAGGCATTCAAACAATTTAGCATTTAAGCACATAGTCTCATGGAAAGCATACTAATCATGGCAATATTCACACTTATGCAAGTATGCTAAACCGTAAAAACTCACCAAGTACTCCAAGCCAAAACATAAACTAGTTAGAAAGATGCATGATCCTAACTATACATGATGCCTAATGCAACACATGCAATATTACAATTAATAGGCTCGGCTACTAATATGGCATATGAAGCAATTTGATAACATGTAGTTAAACACGTATTCAAATAAAATATTGAAATGGCAATGTAGTTTGAATGATGCGCTGAGCCTCAGTGCATGTAATACGAACGAATGGATGCATGCATGTGATATGCTAATTGAAACATGTCCCTAATCTAACCATCAAAAGTGGTTAAGTAAAAGGGAGAAAGACGTGGGGTTGGAAGACATACATACGCGCACGCACACTTATTGCAACATTACGCCCTCGCAGATGAGGGTCCGAATGAATAAGAGTTAAGCTAATCTAAGCTGAGCTAATCTAATTAAGCTAATTAGACTAAATATTACAAACCAAATCAATAACTAGCTAAGCTAATTGTTAATTATTACAACACAGTTAGCAAACTAATTAATTAAATTACAACACCAATGTGCACGAACTAAGCATGTAAGACATTAAAACTATGCTGCCACTGCTCCGCCTCGGGAAGTGAAAGATGCACATGCTCGATTTTCGCCCTGGAAAGACCACCGTTTTGCCCTCGAAAGTCTCTATTTGCAGGGTTAAGCATACTTTAGAACCTTTCTGCTCCACCTTACCAAATCTTTGTTGAGGTTTACATCAGTGCCCTGTCGGCCATGGAGGGAAGCTGCCGGCCGTCTGCCGGCCAGAAATGATGCACTACCGGCCACGAATGGCGCACTGCTAGCCACTGATGCATTGGATCACCATGTTGCAAGAAAGTATAAACAGAGCAAAAATGGGGTTTTTCCAAGGGCTGTCTGCACACCTTGTCTTTCCTTTTCATGGGGAAATCAAATGAGGGACAAGATTTGGTTCACAGAACCACCAATCAAGCAATTTCATTGCATGATGGCTTGTGAAACCAATTGTGCAAGTTCAATAAATGCAAAAACAAGACTCAAATGGCCGTCACACCATCATGCATGATCAAGGGCAATGGAGACCTAGGAAAATGGCACATTTCATCACTATTGAGTATGAAATGTCCCATTTGCCTTGTTTTCAAATCAACGTCCGATTTGAACACATGCAATGCAACACAAAGAGATGTTTATCTTGCCTCTTTTACTTGTCAATTTTGTTTACTCATTTTGATTACCAAATCATTCTTTAATCCATTAAGTCCATTGGTGAGTGTCCTCTAATGGAATGAGGGTTCAAACCACAAGTTGCTTTGGGCATAAAAGAGGCATTACACTGTTGATAAGGAACCCTCTAAGGGATTAAACCATTAGGTGTAGCACCTCCATTTCACACTTAGGCAAGCAACTGGTTTGAGACCACTTTCAAAGCAAAACCAAAAAGTGAAGAAATGAGGGAGATTGCAGAGATTATAAGTACTGAAATGAAGTAGCAAAAGCACTAAAACATGCAATCTACTCAAACTAATGATGTTTAAAGTCTTAAAACAACAAGCTAGTACAAGAAACTTACACTACAACTATGCAAAACAAGACTCAAAAGACTTAACCAGCCCAAAACAAAGCTAAAACAGATCAAAATAGAGCTTAAAACATATTGGACTTGAGGCACAAAAAGCTAAAACATTAAGCTAATACATGAGGCTAACTAGGCATGCAAACAAGACACAAGGAGGGGAGGATACCCTCTCTAATTTTGGAGTTCAAAATGAGTTTTTTACCACTAAAAAACCTCTAAAATTCAGTGGTTCCCAAAAAAAGTTGGTTTGAAAGTGATGATCAAAGGTACAAAATCTTTAAAAACTAAGAAGCAAGAAGAGTGAGTCACCCCCTAACTAAAAAAGTGCTCAAATCACCATTTTTAAGCCACAAAAACAAAGCTTTTTACAATTCAGAGCCAGCCCCAAAAACAATTGAAAAAGATAGAAAAACAAGTATTGAAAACAAGATAACAAGACTAGTATTCTACCTCTTGAAGCAAAGAACACTTGAGACACAAATTCAAGCCAAAACCACCTTCAAGAGCTCTAACAAGACTAGTATTATGTCTTCTAGTATTTTTTTCTTTAATGTGCAAAAATAGAGGACATAAGTAGTTCTAATTCTACATATTTTTATTTTGAAAATAAATATAAAAATAAAATTAAACAATTGGAATCACTTTGAGTTTTACATTATTGATTTTCTATAGTGTTTCTGGTTTAGACCCGACCTTTTTCTCTTCTTTTTTTTTTATTTATTTTGGACTCGGGTTTCATAGCCTCGTATGGTTGTTCATGTCTTTTCGCTCTTATTCTCCCTTAAATTTGGTTATGGGATTGTGCTGGTCTTGTTTGGAACATGTTGGTTGCTTGATTTTTCGAACCTTTGTTGCCCAGATTTTTGCTCCTCCGCTCGAACGGCACTTCTTGCACTCAAGCGGGTTTTGCAAACTCTCAGTATTTTTGTAGACCTGCAAAATACTGGAAGAGTGTATTCTACGCTCGAGTGGCGTTTCCTACACTCGAGCCGCTAATCTTGAGCTCGAGCAATGTCCTTTGTCTGCAAAACTTCTGAAAGTGTGTATTCTGCTCTTAAACGTCACTTATTGCGCTCAAGTGGAACCACATGTTTGGCACTCGAGCGTCACTTCTTGCGCTCGAGCGGACTGCATGTATGTCAATTCATGAAGACAACTTTTTACTTCACTTTTTCATTCATCTCTCTCTCTCTCTCTAAAACTTTCCAAAAACCTAGATCTTGAGTCTCTTTCTCTCTATACGTTTTCACCTAGTTTTAGGAATATTTCTACCCACTTGCCTTTGTTAAAAAGTTAGAACATCTCAAGTGCTATATTTTGATCCGATTAAAGCTTGGTTTCAACGTCTTTGAAGTTTCTCCATATTTCCTTTTGGTTTTCTAAGCTTGAGGTATGGATTTTCTATACTTTTTTTTTATGGATTTTAACTTAGTTATTGGTTGTTGTGTAACAATGGTGAGTTTTAGGGGTACTTTGAACAAACCTAGGGTTTGGGATGTAAAAATCAAAAGAGGAGTTTCTAGTGAATGTGATATTAATAGTCATGGGGTTTGAAAATGAGGTTATATTGTGTCATAATTGTTAATTTTGGCATTTGGGTTGGTATTTGGGAAAGAGAGAAGTTAACCTAAAATGGTTCAAGTGTTTATTTTGTATAAATAAATGAAATTGGTGTTATAAATATGAAACTAGATGAATGTTGGTGTAAATGGTGGAGTTTGATATGTATTATCTCACACTTTTGGAAAATTTGAATAAACTATATGTCCTGAGATTTAATACTTGTTTAGAAATACCTGTATTGAGCTATTGGTGGAGGATAGCTTTGATTGTTGTAGAATTTGCAAGAGAATTAGGTAAATTGAAACTAATCTCTTATTGGTTGTCACTAAATATGACTAAGTTTAAATGCATTGTATATGTATGATTATTTGAGAGGAGAAAGAGATGTACTCCATTGTTTGAGAGGAGATACGGGATGGATTCTCTTGAATTAAATTGGCCTGTGTGTCTTGAGTGAAACTGTGATAACCCTGTCCCTTATTATGCTAATTGGTCCTTAACATGAATGTGATTATGTGTTTAATATGATTTTGTGTACCATTATGTGAAAATATATGGTTTTGAATTTCTATCTGTCCACCGTAGGAATATCTGTTTGACTGTCTGCTTTGGAAATTAAATTTGAGGCCTTATTGGCCACAGAAACTAAAATTGATTGTGCCATTGTGATTGGCATAATTTTTAGAGCCTACGGTGAAATTTAATTGGAAATTGATTCAGATCAGAATTAATTGATTTAATTGATGAATTAGTGCCCAATTATTTATTATTATTAAATTGGAATTAGTGAGATTTGTTATAATAAGGCACTACACCCTCAAATTCCCTCTTTAGCTTCCTTTTGGTTGATTCTAACCTTAAGAGAGAGAGAGGGCCGGCTAGAGAGAGAGAGGGTTGAAGTTGATCATTGAAGCTTGAATATTTGAAGGCCAACTCTAGATTTGACCATAGATTGGAAGAATTGAGCCTCTAGGGTCGAGCTCCAGGACAAACCAACCAACCAATCACTGTGAGTAATATCTTAACAGAGAGATCTAAAATATGTTGTTGTCCAATTGGTTACTTCTATGTAAGTTTTATAAGTTCATTGATTCGATTGGTGGACAATGTTTGCTATACCAAATGAGTAGGCCAGAGGCCAGTCTGATTTGAATAATAGAATGAATGGGCCAGAGGCTATTTTGACATGAATGAATGGGCCAGAGGCCATTTTGGCATGAATGACTGGGCCAGAGGCCGTTTTGACATGAATGAATGGGCCAGAGGCCGTTTTGGCATGAATGAATAGAGGCCGTTTTGACAAGAATGAATGGACCAGAGGCCGTTGTGACAAGAATGAATGGGCCAGAGGCTGTTTTGGCATGAATGAATGTGCCAGAGACCGTTTTGACATGAATGAATGGGCCAGAGGCCGTTGTGACATGAATGAATGGGCCAGAGGTCATTTTGGCATGAATGGATGGCCAGAGGCCATTTCGACATGAATGAATGGGCCAGAGGCTGTTTCGACATGAACGAATGAATGGGCCAAAGGCCAGTTTGTCATCTGAATGGGCCAAAGGCCGTTTTGACACAAATGAACGTTTGAATGGGCCAAAGGCCTATTTGTTCAGAACCGCAGTCACTTGACCTAAATTGTGTATATATGCTAAATAGAAATATGAATTGGGCCTAAGGCCATTTGAAGCATGTTGTTCTACATATCGTCTGTATAGCTTCTTTAATTGATATTATTCACTGGGCTCTCCCTCACGCTCATTCATGTGTTTGTAGGTGGGCCAATAGAAGTCCAAACCCAGCCCCAGTGAAGTCTATGTGGAACAACAAAGGTTTTGGGAGAGTCAGCCCTTGTGTCTCACGCACGAGACCGTCTTTACCCTTTTGTTATGTATTTATATTCTGTCAGGTTGGCAAAGACTTTGCATCTGTTGTATATAGTCATGATGGGTTGACTTAGATTTATATAATCCTGTATGTACAGAACCTTATGTAGTACATATTTTGTTGTGAGTTATTAATATGCATATGTATAGTTTGTTATGATGTGCCATGTAAGCACAGCTCTATGGACAAAGTTTTAAATTGCTTCCGTTTGGCCCCCATTAACTTTGTTAAATTACGTTTGGTTTGGTTCAAGGCCGTAGGTAATCTCTTGATTACTGGCCGGTTATGTCCTTAACCCACGGGGGCGGGTTCGGGTCATGACAGAGTGGTATCAGAGCACGAGTTAATAACTCACATAGTTGTCCAAAAGAGCAATAAGCATCTAGAAAAGATCTAGGATGCATTCGTGTGATAAATATGAATCTGAAAGCATCGAGAATATGCTTAAATTTTTTGATATGAACAATTATGTGCTATAAGTTTGTGATTTACTTGCATTGCAAGTTATTCAACTACATATGCTCTCTAGTATATGCATACTTGTGAATATTTTGTGTGAAATATAATGCAAGTTTAATCAGATGGTGAGAACAAGAGGTGATGAGATAGAGGAATCCTCTACTGCCAGAATAGACAGAATGGAAAGACTGATACAGGAAATGGCAAAAACTTTGAGACAGCAACAGGAGTGGCAGCAACAGTGGCAACAACCACATCCGCCACCTTCGCCTCCGGCACCACCCATGCCAAATAATCAGAATGATGATTGGGTAATAGCTCTCACCAAAGAATTCAAGAAAATGAAACCACTATAGTTCCTGGGTGGATTAGACCCGTTAAAAGCCGAAGCATGGGTTCTCGGCATTGAGAAACTATTTGAAGTGTTCCCTTGCTCAAACACACAGAAGGTGCTTCTAGCAACTTTTATGTTAGAAGACGAGACAAGAAGATGGTGGATGTTAATGCGAGAAAATCACAAGGGTGTTGACTGGGTGAAATTTTTGAAAATTTTCTATGACAAGTACTTCCCACAATGTGTTCGGGATAGGAAAGTGTCAGAGTTCATGGAACTAAGGCAAGACAGTATGACTGTAGCCGAGTATGAGGCCAAATTCACTGAATTGGCTAGGTTTGCACCTCATGCGATTGATACCGATTGCAAGAATGCGAGGCATTTTGAAGGTGGGCTTCGAAGTGACATTTAAGAGAGGGTGAATGTCTTGAAGTTGGAAACCTACATTGGGGTGCTAAACAGGGCTATCATATCAGAAGCTAACATAGCTAGACAGACTAAGTCTACAACTGACTGGAAAGGCAACAAAAGGCAAAGCTTCTTCTCAAAGAAGAAATTTTTGAAAAGGCAAAACACGGGCTCCTCAAATACTTCGAATTCTTTCCGAGACACAACTCCCATGTGTAACATTTGTAGCAAAATTTACCGTGGAGTTTGTTACCGTGCATCAAGAGCCTGTTTTAAATATGGGAAACAAGGGCATATGGCCCGAGATTGTAATCAGAATAGTGGAAGGATAGCTGCTAGTTCCACTGCATCGATCCCAAAGTCGGGAAATACTTTGAGATCTGCTACCACCGGGGATACCGTGAGACAGAGAAGAACTTTTGCACTTGTTCTGGGCGATACACGGAATGCCAACACAGTTGTCTCAAGTACTATTTCTATATGTAATCAGAATGTTTTTGTGTTAATTGACCCCAAATCCACACACTCTTTTGTGACATGTGCATTTGCATCTAGACTGAATAAACCTCTAGAATTGCTGTCATATCTGCTACGTGTGTCTGCTCCATCTGGGGAATCTGTATTGTGTGAATTTATATACCGGTTTTGTGAGATGCGTGTTGAGGATGCTATCCTATATGTAGATTTGCTGCCCTTAAACTTTAGGCATTTCGATGTAATTTTGGGCATGGATTGGTTGACCAAACATTGTGCCACCATTGATTGTGTGACAAAATGGGTTGTGTTTAAACCACCAGAACATAAAGAGATTGTGTTTGTGGGTAATGAGGTAGTGCCTCCGTCTTATTTGATATCTGCAATGAAGCATGCAAACTAATCAGGAAAGGGTGTCTGGGTTATTTGTGCTGTGTGTTGTCTGAACAATCTGTGAATGTTGAATTGAATGATATCCCTATTGTTAGAGAATTTCCAGATGTGTTTCCAAATGAATTACCAGGGGAATTGGTAGACAGGGAGATAGAGTTTACTATGGAAACTGTGCCAGGCACCCAGCCCATTTCTAAAACTCCCTACAGAATGGCTACTGCTGAAATGAAAGAACTGAAAGAACAGTTACAAGACCTGCTTAACAAGGGGTTTATCCGACCTAGCACTTCACCTTGGGGTGCACCAGTACTGTTTGTGAAAAAGAATGATGGAACTTTGCGTTTGTGCATCGATTACCGAGAATTGAATAAGGTAACAATGAAGAACAAATACCCCTTACCCCGTATTGATGAATTATTTGACCAGTTGCAGGGATCACAGGTGTTTTCTAAGATTGATTTGAGGTCCGGGTATCATCAGTTGAAAGTTAAGGCAGAAGATGTTGAGAAAGCCGCATTCAGAACGAGGTATGGTCATTTTGAGTTTCTTGTTATGCCATTTGGAGTAACTAATGCTCCAGCAACATTTATGGACTTAATGAACCGAATTTTTAAAACCTACCTTGACGAATTCGTTGTGGTTTTTATTGATGACATTTTGATATATTCTAAAGATAAACTCGAACATGAACATCATTTGAGAACTGTTCTACAAATACTTCGGGAAAGGAAATTATTTGCTAAACTAAAGAAATGTGAGTTTTGGTTGGATGAAGTTGTTTTCTTGGGGCATGTGATCAATAGAAAAGGGATTTCAATGGACCCACAGAAAATAGCGGCAATTGTGAATTGGCCTACACCGACAAATGTAACAGAGGTCCGCAGTTTCATGGGCTTAGCCGGGTACTGCAGAAGGTTTGTGAAAAAATTTTCGAAACTAGCTGTGCCTCTTACCCAATTGACACATAAAGGGCAACCGTTTGAATGGAACGACGAAAGAGAAGCTACCTTTTATGAACTGAAAACAAGATTGACCACTGCACCAATTTTGACACTACCGTCAGGTACGAAATTTTTTTTAATTTTTAGTGATGCGTCTTATAAAGGTTTGAGTTGTGTGCTAATGTAGAACAGAAATGTTATTGCTTATGCCTCCCGGCAGTTAAGACTGCACGAGAAAAACTACCTAACGCATGACTTAGAATTGGCCGCAATCATTTTTGCTTTGAAAATCTGGCGGCATTATCTGGATGGAGTGAAGTGTGAAGTCTGCACAGATCACAAAAGTCTAAAATACTTCTTCACACAGAAGGAGTTGAATATGCGGCAAAGGAGATGGTTGGAACTGATAAAAGATTATGATATAAAGATTCAGTATCACCCCGGGAAAGCTAATACAGTTGCTAATGCATTGAGCGGAAAATCAATGGGAAGTATGGCTTGTTTGTTTACTGAACAGAGAGAGATCTGACAAGATTTTGAGAAATTTGAAATTGAAATGGTAATGTGTGAACAGGGCGGATTGATAGCCGCTATTACAGCCGAGCCGGCAATCATTGATGAAATCAAGCAGAAACAGAAAGATGATGAATTCCTCCAGAAAGTGATTGGTGAATTTGAGACAAGTCCTAAAGCAGAGTTTAGCCTTGAAAATGAAGTGTTGAGATTTTGAAACAAAATGTGTATCCCAGATATTCCAGAACTAAAGAAGAGGGTTTTAGATGAAGCCCATAAATCAGTGTTTGCTATGCATCCGGGTAACAATAAAATGTATCGGGATTTGAAACAAACCTATTGGTGGCCTAAAATGAAGAAAGAGATTGCCGAATATGTGTCCAAGTGTCTTCAATGTCAGCAAGTTAAGGCTGAACATCAGAAACCAGGCAATCTACTTCAACCTCTCTCTATTCTTGAATGGAAGTGGGAGCATATGACTGTGGATTTCGTTGTTGGCCTACCTCGGACTTCTCGAGGTATGGATTCTATTTGGGTTGTAGTTGATAGACTGACTAAATCTGCACATTTTCTGTCCGTTAGAACTACGTTTAAGGCTTATAGATTGGTTACCATATATGTTGATGAGATTGTCTGTTTACACGGAGTTCCGGTATCTATTGCGTCGGATAGAGATCCGAAATTTGTATCTAGATTGTGGAAGAGTTTGCAGGAAGCTATGGGAACAGAACTAAGGTTCAGTACTGCATTCCACCCACAGACAAATGGGCAATCAGAACGAACAATACAGACTTTGGAAGATATGCTTCGGATGTGTGCTTTGGATTTTCAGGGGAGTTGGGAAGACTATTTGCCACTTGTAGAGTTTGCATACAATAACAGCTTCCACTCCAGCATCGGTATGGCACCGTACGAGCCTTTGTATGGTAGAAGGCGTAGATCACCAATTTGTTGGACAGAAGTCGGGGATAGAGCTTTACTTGGGCCTGAAATTGTGCAAGATACTTCTGAGAAGATCAAAACTATTCGACAAAGGCTCAAAACAGCTCAGGACCGACAAAAGAATTATGCAGATGTTCGAAAAAGACCTCTAGAGTATGAGGTCGGTGACCATGTGTTTATTCGTGTATCCCCAATGAAAGGCCAAGTCAAGTTTGGAAAGAGAGGCAAGTTGTTGCCCCGTTACATTGGGCCGTTTCAAATTCTGGAAAGGCTTGGTCTAGAGTTGCTTTGCCACCGGGATTCGAACAAATCCATAATGTGCTTAATGTGTCGATGTTGAGGGGTTACCTCTGAGACCCGTTTCATGTGATTGATTATCACCGGGTAGCTATTGATGAAAATATGGAATACGTCGAGTGTCCGAAACGAATCGTTGACTGGCAAGTGAAACAACTGAGAAGCAAGTCCATCCCAATGGTGAAAGTGGAATGAAAAAAACACTATGGGATGAATGCCACATGGGAAAAAGAGGAGGAAATGTAACTACGCTATCCACATTTGTGTCCCAACAAAAGTAAATTAAGTTTGGAGGACCAAACTTCCTAAAGAGGGGAAGACTGTGATAACCATGTCCCTTATTATGCCAATTGGTCCTTAACATGAATGTGATTATGTGTTTAATATGATTTTGTGTGCCATTATGTGAAAATATATGGTTTTCAATTTCTATCTGTTCACCGTAGGAATATCTGTTTGACTGTCTACTTTGGAAATTAAATTGGAGGCCTTATCGGCCACAGAAACCAAAATTGATTGCGCCATTGTAATTGGCATAATTTTTAGAGCTTACGGTGAAATTTAATTGGAAATTGATTCAGATCAGAATTAATTGATTTAATTGATGAATTAGTGGCCAATTATTTATTATTATTAAATTGGAATTAGTGGGATTTATTGTAATAAGGCACTACACCCTCAAATTCCCTCTTTAGCTTCCTTTTGGTTGATTCTAACCTTTAAAGAGAAGAGAGGGCCGGCTAGAGAGGGAGAGGGTTGAAGCTGATCATTGAAGCTTGAATATTTAAAGGCCAACTCTAGATTTGACCATAGATTGGAAGAATTGAGCCTCTAGGGTCGAGCTCCAAGACAAACCAACCAACCGATCACTGTGAGTAATATCTTAACAGAGAGATCTGAAATATGTTGTTGTCCAATTGGTTACTTCTATGTAAGTTTTATAAGTTCATTGATTCGATTGGTGGGCAATGTTTGCTATACCAAATGAGTGGGTCAGAGGCCAGTCTGATTTGAATAATAGAATGAATAGGCCAAAGGCCGTTTTGGCATGAATGAATGGACCAGAGGCTGTTTTGACAAGAATGAATGGACCAGAGGCCGTTGTGACAAGAATGAATGGACCAGAGGCCGTTTTGGCATGAATGAATGCGCCAGAGGCCGTTTTGACAAGAATGAATGGGCCAGAGGCCGTTGTGACATGAATGAATGGGCCAGCGGCTGTTTTGGCATGAATGGATGGCCAGAGGCCGTTTTGACATGAATGAATGTGCCAGAGGCTGTTTCAACATGAACAAATGAATGGGCCAAAAGCCAGTTTGTCATCTGAATGGGCCAAAGGCCGTTTTGACACAATTGAACGTTTGAATGGGCCAAAGGCCTGTTTGTTTGGAACCGCAGTCACTTGACCTAAATTGTGTATATATGCTAAATAGAAATATGAATTGAGCCTAAGGCCGTTTGAAGCATGTTGTTCTACATATCGTTTGTATAGCTTCTTTAATTGATATTATTTACTGGACTCTCGCTCACGCTCATTCATGTGTTTGTAGGTGAACCAAGAAAAGTCCAAACCCAGCCCCAGTGAAATTCATGTGGAACAACAAAAGTTTTGGGAGAGTCAGCCCTTGTGTCTCACGCACGAGACCATCTTTGCCCTTTTGTTATGTATTTATATTATGTTACGTTGGCGAAGACTTTGCATCTGTTGTATATAGTCATGATGGGTTGACTTAGATTTATATGATCCTGTATGTACAGAACCTTATGTAGTACATATTTTGTTGTGAGTTATTAATATGCATATGTATGGTTTGTTATGATGTGCCATATAAGCACAGCTCTATGGACAAAGTTTTAAATTGCTTCCGTTTGGCCCCCATTAACTATATTAAATTACGTTTGGTTTGGTTCAAGGCCGTAGGCAATCTCTTGATTACTGGCTGGTTATGTCTTTAACCCACGAGGGCGGGTTTGGGTCATGACAGAAACTCTCAAAACCAAGCGTATACATGGGTGCCGATCTCACGAATGAAATTTTCTTAAAATGGAAAATTGAAGTGCTTGTGTAACGATTGTGTTAATTTGGGAACCACTAAGTTGTAGTCTTAAATGGGTTGTTCGAAAGATAATGAAATTGACTCATGAATTAAGATGAGATGTTTGAACTTGAATTGATGATAAGGAAAAATGATTGAGTTGTAAATTTTGGTACTTTATGATGATATAGAATGTAAATATTTTCTCACTGGCATTGTAATATACTTCTATCTTTGTTAAGACCCATATACAATGTTAGATTGTTTCTACTGGGTTTTGGCTCACCTTATTTGGGAAAAACATTTTCAAGTGTTAATAATATACCTCCGCCAAGGCAGTAGCTCGGAAAGAGTTTGGAGCACAAGCTTCACTTTTTGTACTTATTTGTATAGCCAAGGGCTTAAATTGTATAAAGTTAGACTCTTTTTTGCTGTAACCAAGCAATAACTTAGAAAATTGTAAGATTTTAGGGCATATAATTATCTATTTATTTTTCATTCATCCTTACTACTTGTAATGTATTTATAGATTTAGGATGAACTATTTATGAATGTATATCGCATGTGTTACTTATGTATAACGATTCAGTTTAATGGAAGTTTATTATTTTGATTACGTTGTCTTATGTATATTGCCTTGGGTCGAATTATTGTAATTATTTTCGAGCGTTTCATTTTCTTTTTAATTTAACTATTATTTTTAATATCAAGATGCGTGTTTATTATTTTAAATTAAATAAATAATTTAAATTTAAATTTTATTGGTACGGATAATTAAAATAAAATTATAGTCCATTAGGTCCTAAATAAAATTATTTGCTCCTTCAAATCCCATTAATTTTTAATAGACCAATTTACCCATCCAAACCCCCTTCCTCTTCCCCAAATTCATTGGCGATTGCAAGTTTTGTAGTGTGGGTTCAATTGCATGGGTTACCACTTAAACATTTCATAATGGAGGCTGGATTTCAACTAGAACGAGCAGTGGGGGAAGTTTTTGGGTGAATAAGCAGTGGGTGAAGTTATTGGTACGGATAATTAAAATAAATAATTTAAATTTAAATTTTATTTTTAAATTAAAATTAATATTATTATTTTGTAACACATATCATAATAAAAAATATCATTACATTAATTAAGGCTAACTTCATTGTGATTTTATGTTAGACATCGTATTTCTATAAGTGATTTAAATACAGGTGTACGTCCAATTTGATATTGATTGATTAAAAGAGTAGAACCCAACATTTTTTTTATTAAATTTTTAAAAGATAAATTGACAAATGTCAAATCATAAATAGTGTGGAGTATTATTTTAAATAATAATGATTCATCGAAAATGATGTGTACATTTAAGGCACTTATTGATGTTTCTTGAATAATTTTTAAATAAAAATTTTGAATTTTTGGTTTTACTGATAATGCACCTTCATGAGCTCTACTAGAAAAGATATACAAAAATAATTTGATTGGAATAAAATATTTGCGATTATTATGATGTGTCACAAAATTAATTAGAACCCTTTTGAAAACTAAAAATATTAAAGTTATAGAGATTTTGTACATGATTCCCTTTGAAGTTTGAAGACACTATTTTATAACTTGAATTTGTAATTTTTTACGCACTGATGTGAATAACTCTTACTATCTTACTAATATAAGTATAAATCTTACTTTTCAATTAACTTATCTTAAATACTTTTTGTATAATAAAATACTTGAATATTATCATATAAAAGTATTATAATAAATCATAATCAAACACCGTTTTAAGTATAATTAAAGACCCCGATCCACCACTTTAAACATAACAAAAAACATAAGAAATTAGTAAAGACATTTTCGATTAATAAACAAAATAATACACCATGAGTTATAACCAAGTCATAATTTGTATATTATAGAATTTATCGTTGTTTTTATTTTTTGTAGAAAAAAATATTTTGATATAAGTGGAATTCATAATTTTTGATAAATTTAATTAACACAAATGATAATTTGATTTCAAGTTGAGAATACATAGCCTTTTTTTTTTTTTTTTTTACCTTTAAAGGAAATTGTTTATATGAGCTTTTTACATAGAAGCATACATACAGTGATAAAAAAAGTTCATCAGCTATTACAAATTTTTTTGTATTTGACTTTCAATTGTTAAAATTTTCTACGCAAAGTATTAAAATTCAAAATTAATTTTTTATTTTAAAAATAATTTTTCATACATCGCACAGATCACAAACTAATATAAATATAAAAGTTTGAGTATGGGATCGTCATCAACTCATGGAGCACCAGTGTATTTGATTTCAATTTTATGTATTTATTTTTTTAGAAATTGAGTTTTTATTTTTTTTTATATTTTTTTATTTTTAGTGAATATTTTAGAAATTTTAAGCAATTTTTTTTATTTTTTAAATGTACCTTACTTAGATGTATCTAAACAGTAAAATATTTATAAAAAATCAATAAATACACAAGAATATAAAAAATATATTGAATTCTCATATTTTTTTTATATATTTTTGGTATTTAGTAAATTTTCTAAAGATTTTTTTTACTAATATTATTTATATTAGGTGTATTTAAAAATTTAAAAAAAAATCTTAGAAAATTAAAAAAATTCAGTAAAAAAATATGAAAAATAAAAAATTTCAACTTTTTAAAAAGAAACCTGAAAATTTTAAAATATATATATATATATATATATATTGTGGTAATCACTAATAAGGTTTCTTGAATAATGGCTCATCAACGTCACAGCATACCTCAGCATCCATTCGGCTTCATTTAAGCAAGGTCCGGCTTTCTTTCATATTGGACTGAAGGATATTATTAGATCAGTAAGAGTTTACATAGATTTTATTTCGATAATTTAAATTATTTAATGTGTAAAATTTATTGAGAATTATATGTCTATAAATAATTTTGTTGATCGGATATCAATAATTACGTGATCAAATTAGTTTTGTATAAAAAAAATAGACAGTGAAAAAATAAACGGTTGAGAAAAATCTTATCCGATAAAATATCTATTAATATCCGATCAACGTGATTTTTTACAGACATATATAGTACTTGATAAGTTCTATACATTAAACGGTTCGAATTATTAAAATGAAACCCGTAATAAACTTCCACAGACTCAACAATGATCTCTAATTCGATCTAATACCAGAGGGAAGCCATTAACAAATTGGAGTAGGTTCAATGTATTCATCAACTCATGAAGCACTAATAAGGTTTCGTTTTTTTTTTTTTTTTTTTTTTTGGACAATAACTAATAAGGTTTCTTGAATAATGGCTCATCAACCTCATAACATACGTCAGCATCCCTTCTAAATTTGAAAACGATAAAATACAAATTGGTCAAGAAAGCTTTGGTCAATAAAATACAATAAATTGAAAGCGATTTCCACTGTAGTTGTATTATATATACCAATTAGTATATATATTAGTATCTTAAGCTTCTGTATGGAAAGTGAGTTGGCTTTTTGATTTTTTAATTTTTTTTAATTATTTTAACTTGGGACTAAAAAGCCTGATTTGAGAAGGACTTTTTAACTTTTTGGTGATGTGTCTTCATGATAAATTATCAAACTGCCATTCACATAATTAATACATGTGAAGGAATTGGTTCTGCCCCTCCACGTCAGTTGATGGTGTGAACCACAATTGATTTGATTTTTTTTTTTTTCTCTGTTGGGTTTGGATTTGGCCTTTTTTTATGTTTTTTTTAATTTATTTTTTTTGTCATTTTTCTTTTTTTATACATTAATTAGTTCTTGTTCTTTAATTTATGTTATTTTTCTTTTTTATTTTTATTTGTATACAATAACTTTTTTTTATTTTTCAAAATTGAGTTTTCATGTGTTTTATTTATTTCTAAATTACGTCGCGAATGGTAATTTATGTTTTTATGTTTTTTTTTTATAAATATTTTTGAATGAGGTGTATTTTTGTCGTTCTTTTTTTTTTAGAATTTACGTTTTTGTAATTTTTTAAATATTTTTGAATGAGGCGTATTTTTTTGTAATAATTTATGTATTTTAAGTTTTTTTTTTTTTGCAAATGGTTTTTTCATGTATTTTTTTTTTATTTTTTTTTGAGGTTTTATTTTATTGTCCTATGTATTTTAAATAATTTAATATTTATTTTATTTTAATTTTATTTTAATTTCAATTTTAATTTTAATTTTATTTTAAATATTTAAATAATGTAAATAATCTAAAAAATTTAATGAGAAAAAATTTAAAATAAATATTCAAAAAATTTAAATCGTAAAAATTTAAATAATTTAAATATTCAAAAAATTATTTTAACAAAAAAATTTAAATAATTTAAATATTCAAATAATTGAAATAATTTAAAATATTAATATTTTAAATTTAAAAACAACTCTACACTCAAATCATAACCAAACACATAAAATAAAACTCAATTAATAAATTATTTTTAAAACTTATAACCAAATACATAATTCAAAACTCCATATTACTTTTACAACTCTACACTCAAATCATAACCAAATACATAGCAAAAAAATTAAAATATTTAAAAATATTTTTATAAATAGAGTTTAAATTTATTTTTATAAAATATTTTAACAAAAAACAAAAAAAATGTATTTAAATTTTTTTTTTCAACTGTATTTTAAGTTTTTTTCCTGGGAAAAGGTTTTTTTTGGAAAAGTTTTTTTTTTTTTTTACTTTTCATGTGCTGAGGCGATGCCCCTGCAAATCATGTGGGGTAGTTTCGTAAATTTAGCTAGGCATTGATTATTGCCAAGCAGAACTCAAGTTTTTGTCTTCACTTGGCTAATTAAGCATGTTTTATTCGGTAGTGACTAATTTAGCCTGAAACTTACTTTCCAAACACACGCTTATTGACCTCACTTATTATATAAATTACAAATATTTAAAATTTTTAAAATTATGTCACATCATCTATTAGTATACTAATTAATATATTAATTGGTACATATAAAATTATTTTTCTCACGGTGTTCACTTTTGTAATTGGTTTGTCTGCTTTCTTTAAACACATAATAATGATTTATGTATCAATTATTATATTAATTAATATATTAATAGATAATGTTGAATAATTTTTAAAATTTTGAGTATTTAAGATTCGTAGGTTCAATGTAGAATTAATTTTAATGAGTAATACTTTAGTTAGAACATAATAAAACCAAATCATACTTATGCTTCGTTTAGAAACTTAACTATTTTAATTTGGTTAAAAAAAGTTATGTTTTGGGATGATATTTGACTTCTTTTTTTTTTATAATTGATTTTATGATTACGAGAGAAAAAATAAAATAATTATAATTTAAATGTAACATTTTATCTTATTGATTATTCTTTTTTATTTATTTATTTATTTTGACTATTTTAACCAAATTTTGATATCCCAAACAAGGTAAAAATTTTAATACGAATATTAATATTTATAGACTTATTCATCAAAATTTGATAATAATAAAAGCATGCAGCAAGTGAACGTAATGATTTGAACATAACTATTTAATTAAAATAAGAATAAATTATAAATTCATGTGGGGATATATTTTCTGAGTACCAGCACGTGGCAAGGCGACGTCGACGTGTCAGCCGAGGTGCCACATGTCTTGGTCGTTGTGCCGAGGTCATCTCGGCTAGGCCGAGGTTGCCTCCGAAGATATCGGAATCCGAGATAAGCGGATAAGGGACAAGAGTCCTAGAATGAAGAGGGAACTCAACTTAGATATGAACAAGAGTCCTAGATTGGGAGAAGACTTCAGTTTGGGTAAAGATAAGACTCTTAAAGAGTTTATCCTAATCCCACTGGGAGTCCCAGATTAGCAGTAATCCTAAGTCCATTAGGGCCAGGCTCCTATTAGGACTAGGATTGTATTGGCTATAAAAGAGAGGCACCCCCATGGGTATAAGGTATGCTTTTGATACACAAGCTTGTGAGTTTAGTACTTGATTTATCTTTGAGAGATATACTGACTTGATCGTCGGAGTGCCCCCGGGTGGTCGAAACCACCGCGGGATTCTTATATTTCTGTTGCAGGTCAGTCAGGTGCCATCTATTCTGCCAGTGCTCTCCAGCTGATTACTAAGCGGGCAGTGTGGTCGGAAAATCACCCACACAATTTGGCGCCGTCTGTGGGAAAGAAAGAAGAATAGATGGCCAATGACGGACAGAAGGATCAGACTGGAGACAACGCTCTTGCTGGGAATAGGAGATCTATCAACCTCGACGTTGAAGGAGACAATAGCAACACAGAAAACTCGTGACTAGAGTCACGGAGTGAAAGAAGCCGACCAGGTAGGTGACGCACCAAAGACAACAGATTAAAGCAACGAAGATGACCTCCAGGTATGGAAGGATAGATACCTGCGGAAGAACGAAGACCCTTCTAGAAGGGATGCAAAGACATGGGGGCATGAGCGCTCCCAAGGAGATAACATTCAAGTATAGAAGAACTCATCCTGAGTGAACAGATCCCGGATTCCAGATCCTGGATCCCGGATCCGAGAAGACATGATCTCAGCCTAGACAAGTAGGCCCGAGAAGACGAGAGTTCAACCTAAGTGAGCAAATCCAAGATTCTAGAAGATAAGATCTCGGCACCTGAGTCCGAGAAGAGAAGAGCACAATGAGCAGATCTCAGATCCCAGAAGATAAAAAGGAAACACACAAGATCAGACTAAAGTTGGCCAGAATTGAGAAGTATGCTAGGGCCGAGGAGAACATGCCGGGAACAAAGGCATCGGAACAAGAAAAGAGAAACGGCTCGCCGATGCGAGGCCGAAAATCAAACTCAGGTTGGAGCCAAGTAAGATCAATAGAGAAACCAAGGCCGACAACCTCGGCTTGAATTAAACCTCGGCGACAAGGTCGAAGCTACATGTATGATGAGAACCCAAGTGGATTTTAAGTTCACACTGGGGGGGCAGAGAGAAGAAGAATGCGTTTAACACTTGTTGAAATTTGTAGCAATTTACAAGTTGGTTAAACCAATATGATACTTAACCGAAGTTAAACCGAGACGATGCTTAACCGAAGTTAAGCCGAGATGATGCTTAATTGAAATTAAGCCGAGATGATTCCTTGTCTCCACTTGTTGAAATTTGTAGCAATTTACAAGTTGGAGTCAAGCTGATTCCTTGTCTTCACTTGTTGAAATTTGTAGCAATTTACAAGTTGGAGTCAAGCTGATTCCTTAATTCACTTGTTGAAATTTGTAGCAATTTACAAGTTGGAATTAAGCTGATTCCTTATCTTCACTTGTTGAAATTTGTAGCAATTTACAAGTTGGAGTTAAGCTGATTCCTTATCTTCACTTGTTGAAATTTGTAGCAATTTACAAGTTGGAGTTAAGCCGAGATTACTGTTTCTCTTTACTTGTTGAAATTTGTAGCAATTTACAAGTCGAAGTGAAGCTGAGGTTATAGTCTACACACTTGTAGCAATCTACAGGTTGGTTAAACCAGAGAAGATGCTTAACACTTGTTGAAATTTGTAGCAATTTACAAGATAATGTTAAGCCGACATGTGATCATCTGTTGAAATTTGCAGCAATTTACAGGTTGAGGTAAAAGCTAAGTATATTGTTTAAACACTTGTTGAAATTCGTAGCAATTTACAAATAGATTATTGTTTAACACTTGTTATGTTAATCCTTGTTGAAATTTGTAGCAATTTACAAGTAGGCTAGACCGAGATCACCGTTTAAACACTTGTTGAAACTTGAGAAAAAGTTTGCAAAGTTAACATTGAGTAGTATATGTTTCACACTTGTTAGAATTTATGAAAAGTTTGCAGGTCAGTATCTTGCCGAAGTAAAAGTTTTGTAGCTATTATACCCGAGGTATGTAACCCCGAGAAGATTGCACAAAGGAGGCAAAGTATGAAAGGCATGCACAATATTCTAAGTATAGAATCTTGCAAGAGCAGTTAGAAGAAGATCAAAACAGAATTCGTCGTGATTGACACACCTTCACCTTATAACATCATCTTGGGAAGGCGATGGTTGCATGCAATGGGGGCAGTTCCCTCAACGTTGCATCAACTATTGCGGTTCTCCACAGAACATGGGATTGAAATAGTCAGAGGGGATCAACTGCAGGCGAAGAATTGCTCCATGGCAGCAATGAAAACTACCTGCAACATTCGGGAACCAGGGAAGGCAGAGATTGAAGACGAGGACATGGAGGTCCTAGATGATGTCGGCAAGGAGCCAGCCAAAAAGAGTGAAGAGACACTGAAGAAAATCCTCGTCCGGGAGGGCGACGAAGAGCGCTTCATTCAGAGAAGGAAAGTTGAATTAGACATTGAAGAACAAGGAGGCACATCGGCCATATGCAGAGCTTACATTATCTAAAGAACAAAAAGGTACAAGAGTACAAGCGACAAAAAAAATAAAAACTTCAAAAACTGAGATGATGCTTAACCGAAGTTAAGCCGAGATGATGTTTAACCAAAGTTAAACTGAGGTGATGTTTAACTGAAGTTAAACTGAGATGATACTTAACCGAAGTTAAACCGAAATGATGTTTAACACTTGTTGAAATTCTGAGAGAATTTACAAGCTAAAGAGTGCACAAAGTTAAATGTCGGCAAAAGATTCTCCAGAGTCAAATGTCGTTTTGATTAGAACCACTAAATGCACGCCAGAAGTGGTGACCAGAATTGTGAAAAGGAATAAATGCTTCAAGAAATAGCGATGATAGTTTGCAAAGGCCAAGAGAAAGAGGGTCTAAAGGGGGTGAATTAAATACCAGAAGTTTTAGTACATCGGCGAAAGAAGAACACATCAGGTCTGTGACTACAGCATGAAGCCCACTTCCCTAATGTGATCCTAAGTACAACTTGCGTTCACATTAAGGGCCAGGGAGAAGGTGTAGGGGGAAGGAATGATAATTAAGGAGCAAGGAATGTTAACACTTGTTGAAATTTTTGAGCAAATTACAAAATGAGTTAACCGAAGATTATGAAGTCTACCACTTGTTGAAATTTGTAGCAATTTACAAGTTTGGTATAGCCGAGATAACACTGAAAGACGTTTCCAAGATATGATCAACCGAGATGACCAATTAGCTTGTTAAGAGCTGAGAAAGTTGGCAAGTACAAAAATGAAGACCTTAAAAAACTAGGGACTGAAAGCAAGAACGTCGGACTAATCTACTTCGACGGACGACAATGGTTCAAGCCTCGGCAGTCAGTTGGAGGAGCTTCTCTACCGCTACCTCAGCATCAATTTTAAGAAGGAAGCAAACTACTCGGCATCAGCGGTAGGTTATGTCTCACCCCCAGAAGACAGTTGGAAAGAACTTCTCAGCAGCCTTCTCAGCCACGAGCTCAACATCAACCTCCTGAAGAGTTTGATCAAAGCTCTTCTTGGCGATTGGCACCTCGAAGTTTTGAAAGCAAGGATTGAAAGCAAAAAATCTAGGAAAAGACACAGAAAACAGAAACAAGAATGTAATTCGTAAATCAAAAATGGTGATGAAGCTATCAGGAAATTAAGACAAAAGGATTGCACAGGTGTGTCAAGCCAAGAACAGTGACAGAAATCAACAGATATGTGAACAGTGTGTAGCCAAGAAGATGATTTGGAAATAACGGGTAAAACAAGCAATGGTGATTAACAATGAAGCAGAGCTTCTTGGAAAGCAACAAGAAATAAAACCAGGAGGAACAGTGGCTTACCAGAAAGAGGGAAGCCGAAATGAGAATTGCCGAAGTCTGACGACAATGACAGAATGACGTAAAGCTTCGCCGGAGGAGAGAAACGAAGACAGTTGAAGAAGCTTGAAAGCTTGGAACAAATGACGGATTTAAGCAAAAGAGCTAGAAAGAGAAGAAGCCAGAGGATTAAATGAGAAAAGAAAAAAATAGTCAAGAAGACGACAAAGTTCAAGAATAAAGCCAAGTGCACAGGCACTAAGTAAGTATGTGAAGAACAAGAAAGTAATGAACCAGACATGATACTAGCAACAGAAAGCGGATATGACTAAGAACAGTTTCAGGCATTTTAGCAATAAGAAATCAAAAAATTGAAGACAGACGAGAACAGAAGGCCACAGATGGCAAATAAACAGATTCAAAGTAAATCAGAAGAGTTATGAAAGATTGAGCTTAATAAAAAAGTAAGAGTTTATGAACCTACAAAGTGAAGTGAACGCCGATATGAAAATCGCCGGAGTCAAATAGGTGACTGGAAATCGGGAACTCACCAGAGAGTGTGAGTAGAGCAGTTGCAAAGCTCTTGGAGTTTACGAATTAATGAAACCAGAACCTCGGCTAGGAGGTGCGATTTCAAGCAGCTTGGAAGGCATGAATCTTGATACATGACAGAAGTGGACAGTAAAGTTCAAGGAACTTTGAGGTCGGCGAGTTTTATCTCGGACAGAGGAGCACAGATGAACAAACAGTGTAGGTTCCATCACCTCAGAATGCCGAGGTAATAGAACCTAGGGGGCAGTTGTGGGGATATATTTTCTGAGTACCAGCACGTGGCAAGGCGACGTCGACGTGTCAGCCGAGGTGCCACATGTCTTGGTCGTTGTGCCGAGGTCATCTCGGCTAGGCCGAGGTTGCCTCCGAAGATATCGAAATCCGAGATAAGCGGATAAGGGACAAGAGTCCTAGAATGAAGAGGGAACTCAACTTAGATATGAACAAGAGTCCTAGATTGGGAGAAGACTTCAGTTTGGGTAAAGATAAGACTCTTAGAGAGTTTATCCTAATCCCACTGGGAGTCCCAGATTAGCAGTAATCCTAAGTCCCATTAGGGCCAGGCTCCTATTGGGACTAGGATTGTATTGGCTATAAAAGAGAGGCACCCCCATGGGTATAAGGTATGCTTTTGATACACAAGCTTGTGAGTTTAGTACTTGATTTATCTTTGAGAGATATACTGACTTGATCGTCGGAGTGCCCCCGGGTGGTCGAAACCACCGCGGGATTCTTATATTTCTGTTGCAGGTCAGTCAGGTGCCATCTATTCTGCCAGTGCTCTCCAGCTGATTACTAAGCGGGCAGTGTGGTCGGAAAATCACCCACACAATTCAGTATTGAGATTTTTTTAAAACATAAATTATCTTTTATGGTTTGAAAAATTACAAATATTTCATTATCAGAATTTTTATTTAATAAAATTAATTAAAAAATAAAATTTTTAATTGCTCTTCTATATAATAATAAAATTATTTAAATTATTAATTAAAAAATTATGATATAATTTAAAATTATTAATTGCATTGATGATTTATTAATAAAAATGGTTATCTACTATGAAATTGAAAATTTTAACAGAGAATATAATTTCAAGAATTATAGAGAATAATTTATATTTTAAACAAATTTTAAAGAATGTATTTATAATTTGTCCAAAAAATAAATTAACATGTTCATTAACAACTTTTTTAACTAAGGCTTGGTTTAGCATAACTTATATAATCTATCTTTTTATCTTTTTATCTTTTTTTCATCACATCACTTCTCTACTTTTTTACACATCTTTTCGTAAAAAGATAAAAAATATATTTTTTTAGGACACTCCAAACCAATCCTAAGTAAATGATTTGAAGTATTACATAAATAATATTATATAATATTTTAAAATTATTAAAAAATCCAATTTAAGTGAAGCTAATGATTGCGCAAAATAAAACGAAGTGAAGAAATTATTTAGTGCGGCCATATGTTCCGCATCATTTAGTGGGTTTTTAGAAAGTTATTATTTTAGTAGATTATTTTAGTTTTTAACTATTTTACTAGATTAAAATTTTTATGTGTGGAAAGATAGTTGAATTTTTTTGAAATTGGATATAATGTTTTTGAGAGAAAAAATGAAATGATTATGAGTTTGATGTGATATTTTGTCTTATTAACTATTTTAGCATATTTTGTTATTTTGTGAATTTTAACCCAAAAAAAAAAAAAAAAAACTTTGCGAAACACCCCACCCCGTCTTCATATTTGAAATGATTTATAAAAATAATTTTAATTACTAGTGGGGTGAAATAATTTACTGCTCAGTGGGATCAGAAAAGTAATTTATACGAAGGTGAAAAAATATATAATTTAATTATTAATATTTTTACTGTTTACATTTTTTTTTTTTTTGTAAAGAATACTATTTCCCTAATGTATAATTTTAACTAATAAAATGTGTGATGAAAAAAAAAAAAAAAAAAGACCTAATAAAATGCAAGTTCTCTGTATACATAAGGAAAATGCTGTTCTGGGGTTGATTATTATAAATGTAATGTCATAATTAATCATATGGGAGTATAATTAAAAAAAAAATTAAACATCCAAAAGAAGTATAACAAAAAACTTTTAGATCATAGCTAAAAAAAAATTTATAACTAATTTCTCAATGAGTCATTACTAAGACTCGAATAGATCATAAAAAGTCATAACTAGGTATACATGTGATAGAATTTCCTATATGAACAATACTATGTAACTCGAATTTGAATTTGTCTGAATGGCTCGAGTTTTAGCTTGTCAGTCGTCAGACTAGTCATTCGGCGACAATGTGACAATCTAAGTCAATAAAGGTGATAATCACAGTAAACAAGTATTACACCAATCATTGAAGTCGTCTGACATACACAAATTCAAATAATTCAGATAAATTTAAATTCAAACTACCAAACATTATATGATTCCTAATATTCAAAAGCATTATGCTTCCTATATATACCCAAACACCCAAGTTGAGAAATACCCACCAAAATTTACACAACCAAACATGGAAGCTACCTTGCTAACATACGCAGCTGTCTCTCTTCTCACTCTCATTATTGCTTTCAAGTTCGTCTCACAATTAAGATCTCAACGCCGCCGTAGCCTCCCGCCTAGTCCACCAGCTCTTCCGGGCATAGGTAGGGGTGTTCGTAATTCAGATTTGGACGATTTGCGAATTGGTTTAGACTCGCTCGCATCTATACAATTTGGGAAAAAGACGCAACTGCCTGTAGTGCGGTTTGCGGTTTGTGCGGATAGGGTTCGCGGATGTGAGGGCGGTTTGCGGATTGGACTTTTTTCTTCAAAAAATTATATTTGAGCCTTATTTTTTTCCCATTTTGTAAATATTTATTTTTGGCCCATTTGTTCCCATTTTTTAAAATGCTCTAACATTAATAATTAATGAATTAAAACTTATAAAATTAAAAACATAACAAAATCAATTCGTAATACAAACAAATCATTTAAAATCTTAAATCAAATCATGAACTAATACAAGCACATATTTCAAAATCGTAAACTAGAACTCCATATTCATTAATGAATTTAAAATTCCAAATCACACTTCATTCGAGACAAGTTCAGTTTTGTAACAATAATAATATGATCAGTATTTATTCATTTTGAGTTGATATAGTACTATTAGCAAATGTAATGCTAAAGTAAGTTCAAAGAATAAATGGTGTTTTGTTTTGGACAAAAATATTTAGGTGAAATATAGGAATGAAATCTAAAAGAAACTTTGCCGAGAGATCAAATCTTATCTATTGATTCAATGAATATACAATTACAGAGACTGAGATATTTATAAACCACAATTGCTAAATGACTCTAAGTAACTTTGGTTTAAGTTAATCAAATCATAACAAACCAACTACCTCTAGTTTACTCTGTAACTGCCTAACTGTCTAATTGATGCAGTGGCTTAACTATTGCACCTGCTGTTGAAGCTGTCGACTGACTATGGTAGCTACAGCTGGACTGTAGCTTAGTTGGAGCTTGACTGTGGCTAAGATAGCTATCATGGCTAGTCTCTTTATCAATCAACGGTTAAGATAAAAAAATATATAAAAAAAAGTGAAGGCGGGTTCTTGAGGGTGCGGGTTAAGCCCACAACCCGACCGCAACTTGCAAACATGTCATATTCAAACCACATCTGCCTACATTGTATTTACGAAACCGCTCATTTGTATGTGGATTATGTGGGTTCTTGAGGGTGCGAGTTAAGCCCGCAACCCGCCTACAACCTACAAACATGTCATATTTCAAACCGCATCTGCTCACATTGTATTTATGAAATTGCTCATTTGTATGCGGATTGGACGAATTGAGCAATTTTTACAAATCGGGTAAACCGTTGCCCAACCCTAGTCATAAGTCATCTCCACCTCCTCAAGCCACCTCTCCACCGAACTTTCCACCAAATCTCTCAAAACCTTGGTTCCATCTTCTCCCTCCGCTTCGGCTCTCGCCTCGTCGTGATGGTCTCCTTGCCTTCCGTCGTGGAGGAATGTTTCACCAAGAACGACATCGTCTTAGCCAACCGTCCTCAGCTCATCACTGGCGAGTACATCGACTACAACAACACCACCGTCTCCGCCTCCCCCCTACGGCGACCAGTAGCGCAACCTCCGCCGCCTCATGTCACTCAAAATCTTCTCCATGAGTTGACTCAACACGTTCTTATCGGTCCGAAAAGACAAAATCAAGCTCCTCCTCCGAAATCTGTATCGAAATTCGTTGACTGGTTTCGCAAAAGTCGAATTGAAATCAAAGTTTTCGGAGCTGAGCTTTAACATCATCATGAGAATGATCTTCGGAAAGCGATACTACAGCGAGGAATTGGAGAACTATGAGGAGGTGAAGCAGTTTCGGGATCTAGTGAGTGAGACATTCGAATATGACAGTGCGTCGAATCCTAACGATTTCTTACTAGTTTTGAGGTGGATTGATTATGGAAATTTTGATAAGAATTTGGGGAGAATTCATAAGAGGATGGACGCGTTGTTGCAAGGTCTGATCGATGAACACAGAAGCGATAAGAGTAGGAATTCGATGATCGATCATTTGCTGCCGTTGCAAGAATCGCAGCCTGAATATTATACGGATGAAATCATCAGGAGGCTTATCTTGGTAAGTGGCCACACTAGAGTAATTTTTCTTTGATTGATTTTTGTAAGTGATTTAAATTTGATTTTATAAATATTGAAATACAATAGTTAGCCTCACAAAATATTTACTTTAAAATTATTAGTGTAAAAAAATTATTTCAAAGGATCAAGACTCGACTGGTGGCATGACGTAATAATGGTTTCGTTTGAAAATATAACAATTTTAGTAAGTTATTTTAATTTTTAACTATTTTAATAGGTTAAAATATTTATGTTTGGAAAGATCGTTAGATTTTTTTATTATTGGATGTGATATTTATGAGAGAAAAAATAAAATAATTATGGATTTGGTATAACATTTTATCTTATTAACTATTTTAATATATTCTGTTTTTTTTTTATATAAATTTTAGTCTAAAAAACAACCCGAAAAAAAAAAAAAAGAAGAAGAAGAAGAAGAAGAAGAAGAAGAAGAAAACAAGGCCACTGTTATTAATATATTTTGATTCTTAATTTTTGTAGAATTAAAATATGTTACATGTAATTTGAATATTTTTTAATTATTGATACAAAAGTTAATATTGTTATGATTATTTAATTTCAATCACTAAACTTTTAAAGAGAATTAACAGTTTAGTATGTGTTTGTATAAATAAAAAAGATACAAATTAGTAATAAATTTTAATAATTAAAATTATATATTTTTCCATGAGTTAGTACTTATTTTGAACAGAAAAACTGATCTATAATTTTCCCAACTATTAACTGTTACATTTGTTCATATTTATAAAAATAAAATGTTCATATTTATAAATCTGAACAAATCTCACGAGTCTGTTAATTTTAATGTACTTTTTTCTAGTTGGGTGTATTTTTTTCCTAGAGTTAATACTAGAAATCTTAAAAGACTTATGAAAATTTTATTAAATGTGAAAACACGTGTATTTATTTTTCTAAGACTAATTAGGCCTTCTTTAAAAATAAACTATTTTAATTAAAAAAGTAAAAAATTATTTGATCACTCTACTCTCTTTATTTTTTTCACGTTTTTTTTATAAAAAAATAAAATAATTAACTAAAATATTCCATTCTCAAAACACCACATGTCAGGGTGATTTTTAAAAGAATATCACATAATGGTTATAAAAAAAATGATATTAATTATTAATATTTATAATATTTTTTAATTATTAATTTCTTTTCAACGTCTTTTTACTCTCTTTCATATGGACTATTGGTTGTATAAGTTTGGGGAATTTCAATATAGCGAGATGGATAGAAAAAAATTACAAAAATATATGGAGTAAGTAATGTTGCAATGGGGACACAAGTAAAAGGTTGTATGGGCGCAAGTGTGACTGGCAACCTTCTATGTTTGTGTAAAATAAATTTTGTCCCATTGAAGTATAATTTTCCCTTAAGTTATTGACTTTTGACTAATTGGTATACATATAGGTGGTATTTATTTGGAAGGATTCAAATAGTCCATCTAGACTAATAGTCTGTTGTTTGATTGAAATTTTTTTCACCTGACTATGAATCCTAAATCTGTTGGACTATTTTATCCCATTTGGGGGTGGAACACAATCCATAGGATAACTCATCCCATGAGGTTAGGTAGTAAAATTACATTTTTGATCCTCTACTATTTAAAATTTTTTTAAAAATAAAATTTATTTATTAAATTATTTATACTTAATAAAATTTATTTATTAAATTATTTATACTTTATTAAATTATTTATTTTAATAATATGGTATTAATTATACTTAGTAAAGCAAAATAAAATTTAAAAATCTCAACTGCAAATTAAAATAAATTTATGTAACTTTTATTAATATTCTATTTATTTAATTTTTTAAAAGTTCTAGTAAAAAAATAAAATAAAATTTATAATTCATATTTAATATTCTTATTATTTAGTAAATAATTTAAAAGGGCAAAATAGTCTTTTGAGCATTTATCCTTCTCCATAATATTCCAAACAAATATAGGATTCAATAGAATAGTTCAATCCAGACATCTAATCCTATGACTAAATATAAGATATAAATCCAATTCAACCAAATAGTCTAAAACAATATATTTTAGGACCAACAGTTCGGTGGATTACAATCTCTCTTATTCAGTCCGTCCAAACAAACATGCCAATATAGTATATATATGTATATCTGACTATAGAAGCATTATTACGTTGTTGTTTGACAATAATTTTTTTACTTAAATAAATATAAAATGATAAAATAGACTAAATAAGTCAATAAGATAAAATGTTATATTTAAACCATAATTATTTTATGTTTTCTCTTATAATCATCACATTCATACCAAAAAAAGCCAAAATTCTTCTCAAACAGAGCTAATTTAGCCTTTAACCAAGCTAAATTAATTAAAAAGTTAGGTTAAATTAGCTATTCCCAAACGAAACCATGGATTGTAATGGAGATTTTCATTACAATTATATAATGGCATTGTTCGGTGTAGAAATTATTTATAACTTATTTATTTTATTTTTAAATTGTTAGAGTATATGAAAGTGATTGTGCATATTTTGTTTATAATTTATGAAATATAAATAATGTAAATGTGTTAAAAAAAATTAATTATCTAAAAATTTTGTGAATAATATTTTGAATTTTTACTTTTTAATTATGACCTTTCTTGAGAAAAGTTGTATGTACTAAGAGGTTGTTTGACATCCAATTAAAAAATAGTCACATTTTTTTCAATTTTTTTCTTTAAGGTTTTTTTTTTTAAATTTATAATTCATGACAAATTTTTTTTTTTAAAGTTTTTCGGTTCGTCTAGTGTAGAAGAATCTAAATAGTTTTTAAAAAATAAAAAATGTCAATTATTTTTTACACTTTTTTTTTTGGTTTTTAGTAGAATTTTTTCAAATTATTTATTTATTTTACTTTTTTTCGTTCATCTAATTGGCTAGAACTTGAAAGCCTAAAGTTTCTTGAAAATTTAAAAAAAAAAAAAAAAAACACCACTAATAAAAAAAGTCAATAAAAAACCCTCTAAAAAAAAAGAAAAAAAATCAATCTCAAACACTCAATAATAGGTATAACAACATGACAGTGCTATACATGAAGGTTTTTGTCGCACTGTCAATAATACACAAAACATGTCAAACTATGACAATGCATTGGTTTTTGATATTTTATTGTTGATTTGTAAATTTATAACATTTAGGTCATGACACTACGCTAAAATTGGGCTTTAGCGGCAGTTTTTTACCGACGTTAAAGGCTGTAAAACTGCCGTTTATGCGCGTGTCGGAAAAAGTACAACCGTCGTAAAAAGGTAAATTACCGTCGTTAAAAGTCGACCAAAAACGACGGTAACATAGGACCAAAAACGGCGGTTTTTTACCGTCGTAAATAGGTTCAAATTTTTTAAAAAATAATTCTTTCTTCTTGCACTCCCCATGTCTTGAACCCTCAACCTCTCATCCATTGACACTAACCACTCTACCATAACCACTCTTCATAAAATATATTCTTTAAATAAATATTTAAACATTACTTTTACTTTATTGTAGATGGTTTCACCGGAGCACGCCGGAGTTTCGCCGGAGCACGCCGGAGTTTCACCGGCAAAGACCGCCGTCATTAACGGCGGTAATGATTGGGCATTAGCGGCGGTTTTGTTACCGCCGTTAAAAGTGGGCATTAACGGCAATTTTTTTAACGGCGGTAACAAAATCGCCGTTAATGATACCTTTAACGACGGTTTTCGTTACCACCGTTAATAGTACCTTTAACGACGGTTTTCGTTACCGCCGTTAATACCTTGTTTTGGCGTAGTGTGATACTTGCGGCCACGGACACATCAGTAGTGACAATGGAATGTGCAATGTCTCTTTTAGTGAACCATCCAGAGGTGTTGAAGAAGGCTAGAGCTGAGTTGGACATTCAAGTGGGCCAAGAACACCTGATCGATGAACTGATCTCTCCAAGTTGCATTACCTTCAAGCTATCATCTCCAAAACTTTTCAATTGTTCCCCGTAGCACCACTATTGGTACCACACATGGCATCTAATGATTGTACAATTGGAGGTTTCGATGTGCCACGCAATACAATCTTGTTGGTCAATGCATGGGCCATTCATAGAGACCCTAAAGTGTGGAATGACCCTACAAGTTTTAAGACTGAAACGTTTCAAGGTGTAGAAGCGGAAGGACACAAGTTGATGCCTTTTGGGATGGGAAGAAGATCCTGTCCAGGGGCTGGGTTAGCCCAACGTGTGATGGGTTTGGGCTTGGCATCATTGATTCAATGTTTTGAGTGGGAAAGGGTGAGTGAGAAGGCTATTGATCTCACAGAAGGCAAAGGCTAACCATGCCCAAACTCGAACCACTAGAAGTCATGTGTAAAGCACGTGACATCATGAACAAAGTTCTCTAAAGTTGCAATAATGTTTGATCAATTTGTAAAATTGTTATTTAAGATAAAAAAAAAAATTGGACATAATTTTTAAGTCTAGTAATGTGGTAATTAATTAGGATATAAAATGTAACACTCTCTTATATTTTCTCTAGTCATAACTAATCATATCACTTGCACATCATTAGGTCTATAAAATGAGTGTAAACAGTGGCCTTAAATATTATTTTTAATATTTTTAATATGTTTTTATGTGTTGTAGCACCATTAAGATAGAACATTGTACTTTTTTTTTCTTTTTTTATTGGCTTCATCTATTTTTCTTTTGCTTTGAACTTTTTAGTATTGTAGTAGTCTTATGGGTATATATGAGGTTGAATTTTTAAACAAGTTAGCAATAGTAATGCTATCGTTTTGAAGTCCATTTTTCTTCTTCATGTCATGGTGTCATTTTTGGTACAAATACAACCCTTGTTTGTTCAATGGATATAAAACCACTCACGTTTTGGCTTTTGTGTTGTGTCATGCTCAATGAGGGGATGAAGGTGACTCAAGTGTTACACATTAGAGATATTAAGTTGTGTCTTCTTCGAGCATATCCAATGTTGAATAAAAAAATTTCATCAAATGTCAAATCTGATGAAAAGTTTGATTTGATATTGTTTACTCCAATGTTAAAATTAGAGATTTCATCAAATTTTTTTACATCCCCTGTTGTCCTGGAGGATATCTGGGAGGTCATCCGAACATGATTAAAAAATGCTGTCAAAGTTGCTCTTGGGTAGACATTCAGGAGGATATCTAGTGTAACAATAACAATTTAAAATTGATGAAAAATGAAAAACTTCCTTCATTTGATGAAAGTTTTGATTCATCTCTCATTTAATATGAGTTTGTTGAAACAGTTAGAGTCAAACATTGATCATTTTTTTATCAAATTTAAATGTAATGAAATATTAGATATGGTGATGGAGATGGTAGATGGTCTTATACATCATAAACTAGGGGTGATGGATCTTTGGGAGACCGTACTCTTATCTATTGTATATTTTTGGGAGTACATTAGAAAGCATCAATATCATAATCTACATATGAGGGAGGGGGTATGAAGACGATAAATCTAGTCATGAGCGCAAAATGCCAAATACATGATCTGAACCACTTGAGAGACCGGCCTTGCACATCTTAACTATGGGTTACCTGGGTGACTAGTTTGGAAATCCAATAGGGTTTCCTGTGTTTAGCCTGAAATGATTTCCAATGGAAGGTCTAAGTGGGTTGCGTGGGTTAAGTATGTAAAATTAACTAGATTGATATTCGTAATTTTTTTATTTTTTTATTTTAAAAAAATTATTTATTTTTTATAATAAAATAAAAAGATTATAATAGATAATCAGATCATCAAAATAGGATTTATGATAATTCCATAAACTCTTCAAATTCTCTTAAATTAAAATTTGAATTAAAAAAAAAAAAAAAAACCCTAATCGTTTTAAATACTAGAAAACCAATCCAATTAAATAATGTTATCAAATGAGAAAAGGAAGCAAATCAAATGATTTGGAAAAGAACAATCCCCATTAAATTTTTAATCCCCTTGAACTTTGTTATTTTAGTTGATTTTTTAGTTTTTTTTGCTTTATATGAGATGAAAAACAGTTATGTTTTAGATCATTTGTGAATTTTTTGTGGTTAAATAAATTGTTGTGAAAAAAAAAGTGAATGATTAATGTATAAGATATAACATTTTGTCTTATTAACTATTTTAATATATATATATATATATATATTTTATCCGTATTGACTATTTTAGTTCAAACTTCTTATCCCAATCACCCCTATAATAATGTTGGAGAAATATTATTTATTAATATATTTCAAGTTTTATATCACCTATTGTTTACATTCACTTAATATATTTCATACATATGAGATTAATAATATTTTTAAAATAATGAGACATACGATTTCATATAAAAAGTTACATAAGGGATAAAAAGTTTGGTGAAATATTTTTATGATAAATAACAATTTTTGATAAATAAATAGAGTGCATATTTAATTTTTTTGTTTCTTAAAAAAAATATCTTTACATTTAGATGTCTCCCAAATAAAATTGGGTCATTTTTTGATAAGTCCTATTTATAACTGTTTTGTTCCATAAAACCCAAACTGTTTCTGAATATTCCATTAGGTCCATTAATTGTTAAAGACGAAATAACCCTCTCCGCCTCTCCCGCGTGAAACCGATTCTGCAAAAACCCATTCCTATTCGAAATATTTCATCAACAAAATTTCCAAAACAAAAACTCAATCGACGAAACGATACTGATATTGCCTCCAGTAACCCTAGATTCCTCTTCGTCTCACCACTGCGAAGCTTCACATCGGAAGGAGGGTGCTTCGTCGTTCGAAGATTCTTGTCGCCCCATTAAGTTTATTTTATCCACTGAGTGTGATCCATACCCACCAACCATGACGAACAAAAGTAAGGAATACCATTCCTCCTTCTGCTTCTCAATCATAATGTCATCATTGATGTATACATACACCTTCTGGTTTTCGGATTTGAATTTGTAAACATAGATGTTTTCGGAATTAATTTTGTAAAAATATATGTAAACATTCACATTGGCCTCTACCTGTTGTAGTTTTCGGGATTTGTTTTTGCACACATGGACGATGTGAACATTCACATTACTATTGATTACTGGGTAAATTTAGAGTAGTACACACTGATGTAAATGTGAATGTTCACATTAATGTCAGGACACCTAAACTTCACTCAACACTGTGCTGAATTGTGATTTAAACATTGACATTGTGACATCAATGCCCAAGTTGTTTGTGTTATTGGGTGTAGTTTGGCGCTGTTGGTTCCCCCCTTTGATTTTTAGCAAATTATAACATAATGTGATCACCCATGTAAGCATTCACGTTGGCCAGTAAATGTTGTCGTGTTCGAAATTTATTTCTCAAACATGGACGATGTGAACATTCACAATACTATTGATTACTGGGTAAATTTAGAGTAGTACACACTGATGTGAATGTTCACATTAATATCAGAACACCCAAACTTCACTCAACACTGTGATGGAGTATGATGTAAACATTGACATTGTGACATCAATGCCCAAGTTGTTTGTGTTATTGGGTGTAGTTTGGCGCTGTTGGTTCCCCCCTTTGATTTTTAGCAAATTATAACATAATGTGATCACCCATGTAAGCATTCACATTGCCCAGTAAATGTTGTCGTGTTCGAAATTTATTTCTCAAACATGGACGATGTGAACATTCACATTACTATTGATTACTGGGTAAATTTAGAGTAGTACACACTGATGTGAATGTTCACATCATGTGAATGTTCACATTAATATCAGAACACCCAAACTTCACTCAACACTGTGCTGAATTGTGATTTAAACATTGACATTGTGACATCAATGCCCAAGTTGTTTGTGTTATTGGGTGTAGTTTGGCGCTGTTGGTTCCCCCCTTTGATTTTTAGCAAATTATAACATAATGTGATCACCCATGTAAGCATTCACATTGGCCAGTAAATGTTGTCGTGTTCGAAATTTATTTCTCAAACATGGACGATGTGAACATTCACATTACTATTGATTACTGGGTAAATTTAGAGTAGTACACACTGATGTGAATGTTCACATCATGTGAATGTTCACATTAATATCAGAAACCCCAAACTTCACTCAATACTGTGATGGAGTATGATGTTAACATTCACAATGTGAAATCAATGCCCAAGTTGTTTGTGTTATTGGGTGTAGTTTGGCGCTGTTGGTTCCCCCCTTTGATTTTTAGCAAATTACAACATAATGTGATCACCCATGTAAGCATTCACATTGGCCAGTAAATGTTGTCGTGTTCGAAATTTATTTCTCAAACATGGACGATGTGAACATTCACAATACTATTGATTACTGGGTAAATTTAGAGTAGTACACACTGATGTGAATGTTCACATCATGTGAATGTTCACATTAAATATCAGAACACCCAAACTTCACTCAATACTGTGATGGAGTATGATGTAAACAATCACATTGTGACATCAATACCCAAGTTGTTTGTGTTATTGGGTGTAGTTTGGCGCTGTTGGTTCCCCCCTTTGATTTTTAGCAAATTATAACATAATGTGATCACCCATGTAAGCATTCACATTGCCCAGTAACTGTTGTCGTTTTCCGAATTTATTTCTCAAACCTGGACGATGTGAACATTCACATTAGTATTGACTACTGTGTAAACTTACAGTACTAAACACTGATGTGAATGTTCACATCACTGTATAATGATGTCAATGTTCCAATTACTGTCAATGCTGGTTGTTGAATGTTGTTTGCTGCTTCGGGTTCCATCCTCTGTGTTTCACCCAATTACATGTGCTCATTTGAACACACAGGTCTTCCCCATAAAGTTGATGGCAAGCGAAAGCGAGGGGAATCCCATTTCAAAACCAAGCCTGATCAAACAGCTGTTCCGGAAGAAGTGAACATGAAAAAAGTGAACTACCGGTCAAATCTAACTGGACTGGTCAAACTGTTAAAGGATACGAAATTTACAAGTGGCCAATTGAAGTGCCTTAGGAAAACACCGTTCTGGCCATTATTTGATAGGTTGATCAGTAACGAAATCGACCTCAGCCACTGCATGAAATATGATGATGTGATTGTACGTATAGTACAAACATTCAAGCAATCTAGTGGAAGGTTTTACATTGGGGATAAAAACATCCAGATTTTTAGAAGCGACGTATCACTGATTTTTGGGGTGGACTGCGGCACCAAGTCGATGGACCTCTCTTATGGTGCAAAACCAACAACCGGCATCATACACCGAATGTGCAAGGATGTTAGCCGGTTAAGTGCTGCCAAAATACGAGAAATTCTGAGGGAAGCATTGAAGGGCACAAAAAAACATGACGATGAGGAGGTCGCAAGATTAGTTTGCATGTATGCATGCGTCAAGCTATTCTTTTCTACATCCAGAGAAACAATTGGATGGGTTTTCTACTCATACATGGACCCATTACACAAGATGATCGAGTATGATTGGGCTGAGAGCATCCGGGCAACCTTGATGGGTTCATTGGGCCAAAACTGTGGAAAACCAGGACGAGTCACTGGATGTGTGATGTTGTTAATGGTAAATCAAATCTCATACAACTTATTCTATGTTTAATATGAACATATACGGGCTCTGAACACTCTGATGTGAATGTTCACATTTCTCAGCTTTGGTGTGGAAGTTGACAACATTGATGAAACATTCGCATTACTGTTTCAATAATGTACAAAACACACATTAGTAGATGCTGGTGTAAACATTCACATTACAGATGTGAACATTCACACCAGTTGTACCACTCACATTACCAGATGTGAATATTCACATCAGTAACATCACTCACCATTAGCAAAATGTGAGCATTCACATAGTAATAACACTGACTTGAACAGATGTGAACATTCACATCAGTATCATCGCCCACCATTAGCAAATGTGAACATTCACATCAGTAATAGCACTGACACTGACAGTTGTGAACATTCAGGTCAGTAATATCACTCACATTAACAGTTGTGAACACTCACATCAGTAGTAGCACTCAACATTAGAAAATGTGAACATTCACATCAGTAACATTACTCCACATTAGCAAATGTGAACATTCACATCAACGGATGTGAACATTCACATCAGTTTTAAGTGATGTAAACATTCACATTACTGGCCTAGTGGTGCACTGTGAACATTCACATTACTGAACCAGTGGTGTAAACATTCACATCAATGTTAATTTCGTATGAACATTCAAATTACTGATATTTGTTATTTGTTTCAGTATTGGCTGTGTGAGCATACAACAATCTTACAACCCCGCAACCCCAATGCCATTCCACGATGCGTAAAATGGGACCTCACAGCCTTACATAGCAACATGAAGTCCATAACTCTGGCTAAGCTAGGTTTAAATGAGGTAGAAGTACAACCAAATATATTGTGCTTATTCACATAGTGAGACGAGGAACTATCTAACTAACATACTGTCTGGAAATGCAGGTATATGGCGGTGAGCTAATGGCATCACCAACTGAAGCGAAGATTTATCGTCATACAAAATTGAATGTGGAGCCAAAACCTGAGATTTTGTCAAGTGCAGTAGCAAAGAAAGATGCAAGCACTGAGGATCAAAGCACAGACAGTCAACGCATTGATGACAGGGATGCATTTTCTGTCGATGCAGTGGACCTGAATGATGTTGGACATTATATCAACCCCAGCTGTAGCACCCCCAATGCTGAGAAGGGAATCATCATAGCACAACCAACTGAGCCCGACATTGTGGAAGTACTCATGAAAGAAAACCAAAAAGCTTGGGCTCTTGTACGGCAATGGGAAGCGAAATACAAACAGTTGGAAGAATCATGGGAGTTGAGGGCAAGGGTGATTGCTGCCCTTGAAGCCAAACTATTTGACCAATCGGGCTCATCCAATGTGGACATGGACATGAAGACTTGCATGGAGTGGAAAGATTCAGAAATTCAGCGGCTGACAAAGTTGGTCATCAACTTGGAATGCGAAAAAACAATACTTCAAGACCTTTTTGACGATCAGTCCGTACACATCATCACTCAAGTTGAAGCACAAAAGGCTCATGACAGCCTTAACAACAATCCCACTGCAACATTGTAACACGTTATCAGCCCCCCATCAAGGGTAAAGCGCATAAAGCAAAAGGTAAGGAAAGAACACAGGTTGGACGAGTTTGAATACCCCAACCTGCCTGGTCAGAAGAAAGGGAAAGAGGGAGCCCAACAGAAATCACATGCAGTCCAAATTGCACAAGATTTAGACAAGCAACCACCAAAAAAGCAGCCAACAAAGTCCAAGAAGTTATCCTTGAACAACAAACTCAAGGTCTGGGCTAACATGAACAAACTCAACAAGCAAAAAGTCCAAAATTTGCACAAGAACGGCGGTGATGAGTAAGTGATCTTACATATCCCCAACTGTTTTTTTTTTCCATCATGTTCAGTTCACATACATACTTAATAAATCAGACCATTTCATAAATGTGCAATGTTGACATTAACATTTTCTATAATCACAATGCACAGGTTGCTAGTGTGGCAAGGGGACTCAAAGACTAAACATGTGTATTTTGATGACATCATACACCTCATCAAGGAAGAATCAATAACCAACAACGTATGGCAACTGTAAATGTGTACAAAACACACACACACACACATACACATAGAGTAAAGACACTGTAAATAATGTACTGCCACCCCTCCGGTTCTGCAGGTGATAGATGCTTATGGTGAAATTCTACTTGAACTACAAGGGCTAGTCAACCCAAGTTTGGAAGATTCATCATTCATCTTTACAAGCACATGTTTGGTAACCACTAAACTTTAATTTTGATTATGTTTCAATACATGTGGATGTTATTCTCAGCATTACATGCTTACATTGTTAATTTAAGTAATAGGCAGATGTGAATGTTAACAAAAACATAAAATGACCTTTGAGAAGATTCACATTGACAGATGTGAACATTCACATCATTCGCATTGAATATTATATGTTTATTATGTTGATAAACTTAAATGATACACACATGTGAACATTCACATCAGTAATATAACTCATAGTAACAGATGTGAACATTCACATCATCAGTATTACTCACATTAACAGATGTGAACATTCACATCAGTAGCATTACTCACACTAACTGATGTGAACATTCACATCAGTAACATCACCCACCATTAGCAAATGGGAACATTCACATCAGTAATAGCACTGACATTAACAGATGTGAACATTCACATCAGTAGCATTACTCACACTAACAGATGTAAACATTCACATCAGTAGCATTACTCACACTACCTGATGTGAACATTCACATCAGTAACATCACCCACCATTAGCAAATGGGAACATTCACACCAGTAATATCACTGACATTAACAGATGTGAACATTCACATCAGTAGCATTACTCACACTAACTGATGTGAACATTCACATCAGTAGCATTACTCACACTACCTGATGTGAACATTCACATCAGTAACATCACCCACCATTAGCAAATGGGAACATTCACACCAGTAATATCACTGACATTAACAGATGTGAACATTCACATCAGTAACATCACCCACCATTAGCAGATGAACATTCAAATCATTAACACCAAACATCGATATAAATACTTAGTACATCATTGTATGCCCTTTGTGTGCAGAAAATCATTGAACAGTACCCCCCCCCCCCCACAAGAGGAACAAACTAATTGATGTACACATCAAGGAGTATCAAGGCCAAAGATTCTTAATCTTCCCAATACACGACAACTTTCACTGGACAATTGTTGTGTACGACGTGAAAGAGAATGTATGGAGGCATTATAACTCACTGCGCCCAAGAGAAGGCATACATGACCCAGATATTGACAAAGCACAAATACTGGTAAGTGGCTGACAAAAATAATACTTGTCGTGATGTGTAATATTTGAACTTGGATGTATGCCCTATGTTGGTTGGTGCCTAATATGAAATTTCATTGTTGGCAGAGGGACTACATCATAACTTTGGTGCACAACATTGGACCGTCATCACCATTATGGACCAATTTATCAAGCCAAAATACTTCGAAAACAATCATATCAGTGGACATCTGTCCCCAGCAAGCATCAAATTCGTAAGCCTAAACTCGATTTCTACACATGTTCCACAACCTTTACCCACCTAAATTTCAAAATCTAACAAGAAGTTTGCATTTTCAGGGTGGATTGTGGGCCTGCAGTTTGTTACATCATGAGGGCACATGTATATCGTGAAGACATTGTTGCCAGCCTAGATCGCTTTGAATGGTGTCAAATAAGAGACTCATTAGTACACCTTTTTCTGAACCACAGAAAGACAGTGCAATGTGAAAACCTATAGGTGGGGGGTGTCCACCTATCACTGTTATCCACATTTAAGACAATTTAGTTTCACTAGCTTAATTGTAAATGAAGTCTATATCACTGCTTGTACAGATACTTTTCAATCAATATATGTATATGCATTTTCAGGCCTATTTTGCGTTGATCGTGTACATTGAGATTGTATTTTCTTTTTTTTTTTGTTTGGATACACATGACATGATGTCAATGTTCATATCACAGAATGATCATACACTTTCTTCTATTTTAAACCATACTACATGGATGTGAATATTGCTTAAAGTGTTCATGTAACACAATATGACAGGTGTGATTATGATATTTCTTAACACAAGTCAATATTCACATCTAACAATTTGATGATGTGAATATTCACATGATAACTTCTGATTATGCGAATGGCAACAATGATGTCATGAATATTCACATCTTATGAGTTGGTGATGCGAATGGTTACATTGATGTAAACATTGCTGTTAACAGTAACAGCAATGTGAACATTCCCACCACAGAAATGTTTGAAAGTTGAACAATGTAAACATTCACATAATGTGAATGTTAACAGCATGCATTCATCCAAAACACAACCAACATAAATGTCAGATTGGTACCTTAAAAAAGTAAAAATAAAACACAAATCAAACACTAATGCATTATTATGTTTGGCAACGCAACGTAATCTTATTGCAACCCAAGTTGTTTGTGAACACAACACAATCTTATTTCAAAAATGAATATAAGAATCCAATGTAAAATACAATGTTGAAATGAAAAAAGGTACATCTTATATCGGCTCCGTGCATGATTTTCGATTATGGCTCCCCAACTTATCACATCTCCCGCACCTTATTTGCTTCAGTTTCTCACCCCTTGATGGGATCCTATTCTTCTTCGGCCTTCCGGGTGGTCTTTTCACGGTAGGCGGGTATATAGTAAAGTCCGTGGGATCAAAAGGCGGCTTCTCCACCGATGGTATAGGGAATATGGCTCCCGAATAGGCTGCACGATATGTCTCTACATGAAAGTAATGTTCTACACAATCATTGAGATTGTAGCGGCTCTTCTGAATGGCAATAACAGCATGGTCACACGGGAATCCGTTGATTTGCCATTTGAAGCATGAACATGTACGCCTCGCAACATCAACTGTAACCGATGGTATCGAATGAACTTCAAACACATCCTCGTTGGCTTTGCTAACTTGCCAAGACTTGCTGTCATTGAACGGATCCATAAGCTTTGTTTCGAATGTCGGACAAATAATCTCATTCCATTTGTTTGCTTGGTCACACCGTGCAGACATTTGCCGCATCAACTGAGTACGAATTTTGTCCACCATTTGAGTGATAGGAAGATTACGTGCTTCTTTAATCCAGTTATTAAATGACTCCGCCGCATTGGATGTCATCTCCCCATAACGCATGCCCCTGCACAGTATATCACAAACATTGTACAATACGTAATTTAACAGGCCTGACCATTAATGTTGACAGATGTGAACGTTCACAGTACTGCCATTAGTATACACTGATGTGAACATTCACATCAGGGTATAATAATGTGAATGTTCACATCTGCTACCAGGTTTTAATAATGTGAATGTTCACATTACATGGTTATTACGTTGTCAACTTAAATGATAGACAGATGTGAATGTTAACAACAACAACAAAATATGACACGTGTCAACATTCAAATCTGTAATACATTGCATGACTATTTGACAAATTAACAGATGTGAACATGACATCAGTCATCATTAGCAAATGTGCACATTCACATCATTTACATTGAAGATGAAACACAATTCGAAGATTGTCACCATTATAAACTGAAAATTCACATCACTACCATTCTAAACTTCAAAAATGGAACACCTTAGGAAACTATTATTACCTGAAGTATGAATTTGCCCAGTGCTCAGGTGCTAAGTCCTTGAAAAAATTATGAGCTCGTTGTTTACCCTCCTCTTTTAATTTTGCAAGCTTTTCATGGAAGCCTACCACAGTTGGCTCGTAGGCACAGTCACCCAAACTCCTTACTAGGTGATCCCTGAATCCATTATCAATTCCTTTCATCCGGTCTCTTAAATTGCTCTTCAAGTGTTGTAAGCAATAACCGTGATGAGCCGATGGGAACACCTTTGGCATAGCTTCTAACAGACCAATATTACGATCCGAAATAAAAGTAATATGGCGCTTCCCATCAACAACCTTCCCAAGTTCATGCAAGAACCACGACCAATTAGCCGTGGTCTCCGAATCAACAATTGCAAATGCAACAGGAAACAGACCTACAACACAACACCAATACACAACTGTTCACAATATTCCAAAGTGAATAGAAAAATAGTATAAACGAAACAGGTCATGTAAATGTTCATATGTATATTGCCCTCTTTACTATTTCTGTTTTAGGATTCAGGTTCGTAAACATCAACGATGTGAACATTCACATTAACGACCATTAATAATTCATTGTTGCTTGTTGAGTCACTGAAAATGTTAACATTCACAGTACTGTTCATTAATAGATCAACTAACATTAGTATACACTGATGTCAACATTCACATAAGTCTGTAATAAGTCTGATGTGAACATTCACATCAGTCTGATGTTAACATTTCTGTCATTAGCATACAAAGATGTGAACATTCACATCAGTGCATACTAATGTCACTGATGTGAATGTTCACATTACTTATAATTTAGCAATCACTCTTTCGTCCAGACTACGCTGCTCAGAGCGAATATTGACATGAATATACAGCTAAAAAAAACTTCTAACCATTGTTCCCGTCTTTCGCCGTTGCCGCAAGTAGCTGACCTTTGTACTTTCCTTTGAGGAATGTTCCATCCAAGAATAATAAAAGCCGACAAGCATTGAACCCAGAAATACACGCAGCGAATGACACAAAGAAGCGACAAAACTGTTGACTACTCGCATCATAGTCAATATTGACATAACTCCCCGGATTGTACCGCATCACAGCATCCGAATACCACCGCAACTGGTCAAACGATAACGAGTGATCTCCATGGATACCAGCCTTTGCTTTCTCCACACCCAACCATACGACATGGTAACTCACATCTAGCCCATAATCCCTCTTCAAAATAGTCACCACTTCACACGGCCGAGTCAACGGCTTGTCCCTCACAATTTCAGATATGGTACTCGACACCAAATCCGAACTAACTCGCGGATTCTTCGATGTTCGAACATCCGTACCACAAGTATGCACATCACTAAACCTCTTGATGTAGAAAAAATCATTTGCTCGTTGTGCTCTACAATGTATAGCCCACAAGCACCCCCTCTCCTCCCGCATCGCACACACAGCCATAACTCTTGTTGTCTCGTTCTTCACGTATGTGAACTTAAACCCACATTGGATGGCATACTTACATAAAACGTCACGAAATTCTTGTGCACCTCTGACAAACCGTTGTCCTACATGCGTAATACCATTTGCCCAAGGGGCTGACAACAACACATTCTCCTTATGGTGGCAAAATCTCCGTAGTGCATCAATTTCATCCTCAACCCCCACACGCAGCAATCCCAAACTACTTGACTGACCAATATCACCCTTCAACTCAACCACAACTTCTACATGTTGTACCCCCATTGATTTAGCAAGCAGTACCATGTTCTGAAATTCTTCCTCATTGTCCAAATGACACTTATTAATCCCAGGTAGTTTACAGAACAATGAAATAGAACCAGCAGACAACTCATCCCATTTTTCACACAAACACTCCACCAAACGAGAATAACACATTGCGCGGGCAACATTTATTACAGTTGTACTACAACCATATGTACACACCAATAGCATAAAGGTATCCATCTCCTGTAAAAACACAAAAACACAACAATGAACAATAATGAAAATCGATATGAAAATTCACATTGTGCAAAAAATAGATGACTACGTGTACATTTCAACTGCTAAATCCATGATTCACAATATGAAGATCTGAACATTCACATTACTATTAACAAGATGTCAACATTAAGCAAACATCAAAGTCCAATGACAACAACAACAATCTTCACATAATATAATGATGTGAACATTCACATCAGTGTATGATGATGTAAACATTCACATCAGTGTATAATGATGTGAACATTCACATCAGTTTATGATGCTGTAAACATTCACATTGATATTAACAAGATGTTAACATTAAGCAAGCATCAAAGCAAAATGAGAACATTAACAATCTTCACATAATTATTAACAATCTTCACAGAGCCTCATTAAGTAAACATCAATTTAAAATGAGAACATCCACATTCTTCACATATTCCACATTCACAAAATGTGCAGATTGACATTGATATATATACTGATAATCAAATCATCCACACAGAGCCTCATTACGCATGCATCGAAGTCAAATGAGAACTACACAATCTTCACATAATACGAATGAACTCCCCTCCACATAACCACGTAAAATGCATATAACTAAAAAAACAGAGCATTCAATCCATATAAATCCAAAAACAGAGCATCTGATCAATTATACGAATGAAACCATAAACTGAACATGTATTCATAACCAAATTGATACTAACCTTGATCATGCAATCCTACAATCGTACAGAAAGTTGAAAAAAACTGATTTGAACTAGTTATAATCCGGCAAATGTAACAACCGAACACACTCCTCTTCGTCGTCTTCACACGCAAACCACAGAACCAGACTCCAACAGCAAGGACGAAACCCTTGCACAACCAATCCTTGCAACGAGCATGCAAAACATAAACGTATCTCTCGGAATTGGATTGATGATGAAAAGCGTAAAATAGAAACTGCCAAACTGCATGAACGAAGAAACAGGCACCTTTTACGTATTAACACTGTACATATATATATATATATATACAGGGGCAAAATAGTCCAAGAAATTATATTAAATTAGAAAAATGGACCTTATGGAATATTCAGAAAAGTTTATGGGACTAATTAGGTTATAATATTCTTTAGTGGACCTAATGGGTTATAACAACTCTATAATGGATTTATCAATAAAAATCTCAATAAAATTTTAGATATCGTCTATATTTTAAATTCAAAAGAATTAAAAATTCAAAACGACATTACATCTTATTTTGAATTTGAATGACATGCCAAAACCTTATAAAGATTGTTTATAACTATATATATATATATATATATATATATTTAATTTTAAAATTTTGTGTTAAGAGCCTTGGTACAACTTCTCTTTATGAGACATACATCACATTAAAGTTTATGAGACATACATTACTTGAATAAATTAAAAGTTTGATTATCTACAAAGTTGGTTATCCACATAAAGGTTAATTTTCACTAGTCTTTTCCGGATCTTCTTTTTCAGTTTGACAGCATCGTTTCTTATATACACATATATATACTTAGTGAATACATATATTCACATCATTTTATTATATAGTTAGATTAATTAACCTAAACACAAATTCATTTTACATTAAACTATATCATCAATATTATATGATTATACCAATTGAACTGTACTTCATGTTTGTTTCTTACTGGATAGTTTTTCTTTAGCCCCATATTATATGATTGTACCAATTGAACTATATTTTTGGGATGAGAAGGAGAGCCTGTCCGGGAGTTGGATTGGCACAACGTGTTGTGGGTTTCGGTTTGGGGTCATGATTTAGTGCTTTGAGTGGGAGAGGGTGAGTGAAAAGGCAATTGATCTCACAGAAGGGAAAGGGCTAACCATGCCCAAACTCGAGGAATAAGATTCTCGCGGCAGTTGCAAATGATATTTGACCAATTTTGTAAAATATTTTCAGTAAGTTGTCAAGTGTTTTAGCACCATATTAGATAGTGCATTGTACTTTTCTTTTTGATTTCGTTTAACTTACTTTTGCTTTAAACTTTATGATATTGTAGTAGTCTTATGCGAAATTGAATTTTCAAATAAGTTAACAATAGGAAAGCTATCCTTCTACATTTTTTCTTTTTCATAATCCAATTTTCTTCTTTATGCCATGGTATTGTAATAGTCTTGTGCATATATACGAAATTGACTTTTCAAATAAGTTAACAACAGGAATGCTATCCTTCTACATTTTCCTTTTTCATAATCCAATTTTATTCTTTGTTCAATGAATATAAAGCACTCATGTGTTTGGAGTCTAGTGCAATGGCTTTGTGTTGTGCCATGCTCTATGAGAGCTTGAAATTGTGTAATGGATTGTCAGATACAATTCTCATATGTGAGTATAAGAGATCATACACGCATGTGATAAGATTATCTCTAATTTTATGATTAGTTCTCCCAACTCACATGAGAGAAGTATCTCATGTCGCCAGGTTTGTAACTGTTAGTAATGGGCGCCCATGTGGCATGACCATTTGAACATAATTTGGATCTTATCCAAATAGGTTTTGAATTAAATTCAAACCTATTTAGGATAACCACTCAGGATATAGATATTATCAGTTTTAACTGATATGGATAAATAATAATAATATAATATATATCTGATATATGGTTATGGGTAATCCAAGAGAAACAACGTTGAGTCTGTTTTCTACCCATATACTGACTCTCTCCCAAGAAACAACGATCAAGTCAGTTGCACTGTGGTTTGTGTGGGTGATATTCACCATTGTAATATCACCCCACTGCTGGGATTGATTGATCTGATTCTGGAAGCACGTGATTTATCCACGAGGTTCTATCATCAAAAGGTATGATCTGATGATTTTATTCCGCTGCATGTTTTGTGTTTTGATTTACATTGGTATCAGAGCCAATGATGGATATTTTCGTGCTTTCTTTTATCATGTGTATATTTATAAAAGATGTGGAGATCCAAAATATTTTCTTTTTATGATCATTAATGTCATTTTTAAGAGCATAAATGATTTTATTTTGGAAAAAGGAGTCCAGCAGTACAAAAATCGGAACTGTCAGTACCCTGGAAGGCGGCGCGTGGCATTCACGCGCCACCACGCCGAAGCCACGCGCTCCCACGCGCGCCCACGCGCCTACACGCGCCGGATGCCATGCTGACGCGCCTGCACGCGCCATCACGCGCGCGTCGGCGGTGCTGTCCACGCACGCGCGCCGTCCGCGCCCGCACGCGCGCCGCGTGCTGGAGCCGCGCGCCGAGCCGAGGCTGAGCCGCGCGCCGAGCCGATCCTTGAACCGACTTGCGCTGAGCGGCGCCGAGCCGAGCCGAGCCGTTTTTCCCGCCTGGCTTGGCTCTAAGGCTCTGTTTGTTTGTTTTTAATTCTGAATTGCGTTAATTGGCCATAATTTATTCGTTATAGTTTTGTTTTAAGCATGGTTGGTACCCTTAGACTCAGAATTAATTTTTCTACATTCTGTAAAATTTTGAAAATTTTACGAAAATAAAAAATATTTTTTCTGTGTTAATAATTCATTTTTTATGCTTTAAAATGATTCTGGTATTGCATAATTAATTTTCTGGGGTTGAAATTTTTATTGTGGACTTCTGAAATGTTTTACTATCTACTGGTAATATTTTTTCAGTTTATCAGTTTCTGGATTTTTTATTTCTAATTTTATGTGTGTTTATTAGTTATTTAAAATTCCAGAATATTTCAGAAAAATTCCAGAAAATTTCAAGATGATGTACTTTCTGTTATGGCATAATTTAAGTATTGGATACAGCATATTTTTTTTGGGTTTGTAATATGTTGTAATTAGAAGAGCATGTTTATTTATTTAATTATTAGAATTCCATTATTAAATAAATATAGCATGAGTTATTTGTATATTTACATTAAAATGCTATTGTATGGAATTTATCATGCTTTGTATATGCCATAGTCAGTGGGAGGTTATTTGGTTGAGAGAAATCTTTGTAGATTAACTCCCGAAAACCAATATTTTGCGCATAAATTAAACTAAATTTTGGATAATTGTCACTTGTGGCGCAAGAGATGATTACGAGCATAGCGGATTTTCGATCTTGCGACTTGTGTAATATTATCACTATTTAATTTAGATTTTTGCGGCAAAATTATATTATGCTAATCAAATTAATCCCAATGCGAATTTCTCTCTAAATTGACTTAGCTTATGGAAGTTAATTTGGTTGACCTAGACTTAGTAGAGATGTTCAAATGTGAACAAACTAATCCCATTCTTTAGATGAGAAAAAGTCTTGGAGACTTTAGGTCAAACCTTAATTGAGCCAAAGTAAGGAAACATGACTCAAAGTCGCCGTGTTTTTGTTGCCTTGTTTGGCACAATAAAAACTAATGTGTGCGCTATAGTTAGCGGCACGCTACATAGTTTTGGTTGGCGAGTTTTGGAGTTATGAAATTAGTAAGCCCTCAATAGATCTGTATATGATCTTGACTAATGAGCTGCGCGGATTGACTTTGTAATTTGACTTGTAAATAATGTTACATCATTGGATGAAGTAACATTCAAGAGTCACGTCATCCAAGAAATGCGAGCTTAAATAAATTAGTCATTAAGTGTAAGACGAGTAGCCAGAACGAGCAGTGTTTTGCTCTCTACCCAATTATTGGGAGTGGATTGAGCGAAATTTCATGCACTATAATAGTGTGCGTTGAAATATCACGTAAAGTTAAAAGATTAGCGCTTAGAAGCTGCAAAATCTATTAACACTGAGTGAAAAGATTAGCGCTTAGTGGCTGCAAAATCTATTAGCATTGCCAACTTGTCTAAGTGTGGACACTTACTGTTTCCACACTTGAGTGTGAAACATGGATGAGGTGCTTCTTTGTGTGATTCCTTTACTAGGCTAACATTTTTGAATAACATTTACCACTAAGCGCAAACGTTGCAGCATAGTAATAAAAAGGTTAAGGCTGACAAGGTTGTTATGACTCTAAGAATTTAACGCATCGCTTGTAAGAGCATTGTGTTGAATTAGACTCTTTAGCCTAATTCGCGCTTAAGTTACTTCAGGAGCTATCATAGTTGATAGCTTATTCTCTCCTTCTTGTGGATAGTAGAATTAATTGCAAGTAACTATGAAGCGAGAAATAGAGATGGCAACAGGAGTATCGTCATCTTTCAACTAGATGTATTAAAGTGTATGGAGAATAAAATTGACTTGAAGGTGCAGGGGATTAGCACTTACTAGTTAAATTTGCGACTTAGGCGCAGTTGATATCTCCATGACATCCTTTTTATGATCTAGTGAATATGACTTAGTCGTGAGTCATTACCTAGTTGGGCCTAAACCTTTAAAACTTGTCTTCGAGAACTCACACATTAAGATGATTGGAATTAGTTTATGACATTGGTCATGAACCAGTGGCTTATTATACTTAATCACATTAATGAGATGATGACACGATGGTTTGAGTAGGCCTTCTCGGGCCCACTCGCTTATGACATCCTGCTCTCATGTGAATGTGTAACTTTGTTCGCAATGGGTGCGCACAAGTAAGTAGGAAAGCCGCAGAAGGTCATTTGTTTTGGCGCATTTAGTCCACTATGATATTTTGTGACTAGATATGTGTGAGGGTACAATAGCTAAGCCTCAATCTCGACACATTTATAGATTACGATACGCATCTGAGTCAAGACTATTTGATCTCCCATAAGTCAAAAGTTTTGAGATGATTTTTGACATTGCACATATGAGGTCGAGATCAATTAGATAAGAGTTTTTTGTGCTTTTAGTTTTGACCAAGGTGGCGAGTATCTATTTGAGTTATTTTTTCAGAAAAACTCTGTGAAGAGAGATGGATGCTTAGAACATTGATTATTCCTAGTACTCAACAACACACTGGTGTAGTAGAGATAAGGAATTAAATATTGTTAATGTTAGGTAGATAATGGCGCAAAATGTTTCCCAATTGGGAATTGCACTAGTTTGTTGCCTATATCCCTAACTAAGTGCCCTCCATATCAGTTTTTACACTCCATTTTAAGTAATGGGTTAGCAGAGAGCCATCTATGGGCGATCTGTAACCATTAAGCAGCTTATCTTTATTCTACTTCTCATAAGATTGCGAAGTTAAGACCTAGGGTTCTATAGCGCATTATTGTATGCTGTCTTGTAAACACAAAGGGTCGTGTGGCGCATTATTGTATGCGGTCATGCAAACCCTCCGGGTCATGTGCATATAGGTAAGCAGCTTTGTGGTAGTGTAACTAAGTCACATAAAGTTTTATTAGTAAAGGTGACGTGAATAGAGTTTTCGGAACTCTATAAGATGGAGAATTCCAAGCATAGCGCTCTATGTAGCCTAGTTGAGAATGGAAAGAAATTTCCAATATCCTAGGGACAGTGGGAGCGATGTGTCTACTAATGGATTACTCCATTAGAACAGAATACTCTACATTCTTAGTTGCGTGGTAGCAAATGTGAAAATTTTCCACGTCATCACTGGGTGATTGAGAGGGAAACATTCATGATTGCTCCGCAAGATGATAAAGAGCCTAGGATAATGCCAAAGGCTCTAGTCTCCTGTTTTTAGAAAGTGGATCAATGTTGCGCAGTTTAAGACAAAGTCTTTGAGGATTAACCATTTTTATAATTTGGTTGACTTTCCATTATGACGCAAAACTGTTATAAAGTTATGCGTAATTTGGATAGTCATTGTTGAGGCATAAGGCTCGCTAGATACCGAATGGTCGCACCATTGAGGAAAGTGTAGACCATGAGAAGACTTCCTCCTGGGGAGTGAGGTTATTTTGACTTAGGCTATAATTGACATAAGTTCGGAACATTGATTTGTGGACATTGTGACCTGATTTCTCATTAGAGAATTGGATAAGTAGATCCGTAAGGATTTACCTTCTGCTTTTATAGTGAAAAGTTAGGAGCGCAAAAAAGGTTGCTGGTTCCAATAAATCTTTTACAGCCTAAAGCAGTTATCCAAACAGTGGTTCTTAGATTTCGTCAAGCCATGATAGGGCAACGATGATCGATGAAGACCACTGAGGCATGATCGATGGTCCAAAAGAAGTTTTTCCTTACTTAGTCATTATGAGCCAGGAATTTATAAGGTTGTCGCCACCTAGGGTGGGCAGTCCTCCATTTTAGATATGATGGACATGGGTGATGTAATTCATATGCTCGGATGTACGATCCTTAGGGATTGTTTTAGGAAAATTCTCGGTTTGTCTTCGATGACTTACATAAGGAATATCCTAGAACGATTCTAGATGCAAAATTGCAAACCCATTGACTTACCTATCGGTAAAAGCCAGAGCCTTAGTTATTGAGTGAATCCTCAGATTGTCTTTGGGAGAAACAGATGACCTATATTCCTTGATCTTTTCTTTGTTGTGGGAGCCTAAAGTACGCTATGTGGGCGTATTCGGCATGATAAGTGTTATCTTTGATAAATGGTTAACTGAGTTGTTCAGACATTGACCTTGCTCATTAGACTGTGGATAAAATGCTTTATTAGAAGCATATTAATTTGCTCCTTGTAAAATTCAATGCGCTAGTTGGGCGCATCTGCGCTAGTTGGGCGCATTAAGAATGAACGCAAATTGGTCACCAAAAATATCTTTAGAGAGGTTATTGCGCAAGAGGTAGTGATCTTAAATCATTTCATGTGAGGCGCACATGGTGGATTCCGTTGTATATACTTATCGCAAGAGGTGCTGATAAGGCTTATGTTTGGAATCTATAATTGCGCAAGCTGTGGTCAATTTTTTTTAAAATCGATCACTTATTTTGAGATGATGGGATGTTGACACTATTACGGTTTGTGTCATAATGATTAGCAAATGATGATGTCAGCAGGCAAGATTGGCTCACTCACACGAGCAATCGCCCTTGACGCTTGGGAGCGAGCAAGGATGAGACTGGTGGTTTATTTTTATTCGGAGCCAAGAGAGGCTTAAATCATCCACTATGTATGTCGCCTTGGTTATAACCAAGATGAGGTCGTGTTAAGGACCAAACATGGATGTTAGTACCCACTTTCCATGTTGTGCCTGTTATGATTAGCCAGATGCGAGATCTCATTTGGCGCCTAGAAGGCGAGCAAATAGAGAATTCGGGTTAAGCGCTAGAAAGCGACTAGACTAATATCTGTACGGTGTATCGAGTATGACGTCACTCTTTATGGAAGAGTTACTCCACCGTAGCATGTATTCATACTATATGTGCTTGGCGACCGAGTAATGAGGTGAGAGAATGGATCCCTGCTTCCTCACCGTGTGAGTCTTACGTGTCATTATTGATATGACTTTCATTTATGTACCCTTTTGTGACTTTTGACTATGTCATAAGGTAAGGGGTTGATGTTCTGCTACTTTGGTATGTTGCCTGCGGTCATGCATGATTCGGCCTTAAGGGACATCACTGGGAAAGCGGTCAATCCTAAACTAAATGGCATGAGTGCAAAGGGAAGATCATCTAGTATTACACCACTGTTGTATATTCACTGCCGGCAACTCACATCGCTCTGTATGAGAGGCGAATTGAGTGTGAATATATTGCAAGAATTGAGAGGGTCAAACATGCTCTTTTTGAGGGATTAGAGATGTTTTTTGGACCGGTGTAATTAGATGGGTCTGGGGTATATGAGACACTATTTCTTTTCTTTTTGGGTTGATGTCTCTATGCTGGCTCATTTTGAGTTTCTAGTATAGAGCTCCCACATGCAGGTGTTCTCAGCAGTCGCACGGTGCAGTGGCTAGTATGAGATTGTTTATTTTTGGGAGATTGAGACAGAGATGTGGCAGTGTCATGCCAACTCATGTGCGAGTGGGAGATGTTAGTAATGGGCGCCCATGTGGCATGACCATTTGAACATAATTTGGATCTTATCCAAATAGGTTTTGAATTAAATTCAAACCTATTTAGGATAACCACTCAGGATATAGATATTATCAGTTTTAACTGATATGGATAAATAATAATAATATAATATATATCTGATATATGGTTATGGGTAATCCAAGAGAAACAACGTTGAGTCTGTTTTCTACCCATATACTGACTCTCTCCCAAGAAACAACGATCAAGTCAGTTGCACTGTGGTTTGTGTGGGTGATATTCACCATTGTAATATCACCCCACTGCTGGGATTGATTGATCTGATTCTGGAAGCACGTGATTTATCCACGAGGTTCTATCATCAAAAGGTATGATCTGATGATTTTATTCCGCTGCATGTTTTGTGTTTTGATTTACAGTAACAAACAAGTTGCAACCACTAAGGATAGACACCCTGCTGACTTTGAATATTAGCGAGGATGAAAGCCTCAGGGCTTATGCCCAATGGTATTATGAGGTGTTCAACCGAATACCGTCATGCAACCAGGAGTTGACGGTCATATCTTCCAAAAACGGCCTGGAGGAAAAATGCCCGTTTCGAAAGTCACTTGCAAAAACTCTACCAAAGAGTATGGAGGAGCTTATGGCACAAATTGAGAAGTATGTCAGAGCAAAGAAAGACACACATGTAGCGAAGGCACCAAAGCAGGAGAAGAGAAACAGCTCGTCGAAGCGAGTCTGAGGTAACACTGCCTTTAACAAGCAGGAAACAGGGTTGAGGGCTACACAGGCAGTCACCACTGTATTCAAGATTCCGGTCTACAAAGTTTTGGAAAGGATCAGGAACCAATCGTATTACAGAGCGCTAGAGAAGATCCTTGGTGAGTTCATGGGAAGGAGCCTTAGGAAGCATTGTTCTTACAACAATGAGGATGAGCACTTGACTCAAGGATGTAGGGCTCTGAAGACACACTTGGAGGATTTGGTTAGACAGGTCACCTGAGAGAACTAGTAGATGAGACCAGAACAAGGGAAGAACAAGTAAGGCTACCCCAGGCACTGACAGCACCGCCTCCACCACCGCCACCGCAGCAAGCAAAGGGACCTCAAGTGATCTATGTGATTCACTCGAGGGTCAATGAGAATGATATACATAAAGAAACTCAGAGGGTAAGGCACCTGCAACATGTGTATTAGGTCCAACAAAAGAAGCCTAGGACAAATGAGTACCAGGGCCTAATGGTTTCTTTTACTGAGGCAAACCTAAATTTGGTGCAACATCCACGCAACGATGCCCTGGTGATAACAATGAAGATTAGGGAGTGCCAAGTGAGGCGTATACTAGTTAATCAAGGTAGTTTTTGTGACATCATGTATGTCAGATGTTATAAGGAGCTCAGCCTTCACCAAGATGATCTCGAACAATCCAACAGTCCGATGGTTAGATTCAACGGAACGGCAACGTGGTTTTTAGGAGCCACGAATTTGAAGGTGCAGGCATGCACGAAGAAGATAAGCACAGAGTTTACGGTAATTGACACCCCCTTCCCTTACAATGTTATCCTGGGAAGACCATGGTTGCACGCAATGAGGGCTATTCCCTCAACGCTGCACTAACTGTTGCGATTCCCAACAGAGCATGGAATTGAGGAGGTCAAAGGGGATCAGATGTATGCAAAAAATTGCTCCATAGCAGCAATGAAGTACACCAATAATGTGTGAGAAGCATAAATAGTTAAAATTGAAGACGATGACGTGGAGGTCCTAGATGATGTTGGCAAAGAACTAGCCAACAAGAGTGAGAAGGCTCTAAAGAGGATTCTGGTTCAGGAAGGTGATGGAGAGCACTTCTTCCTTCTTGACTCAGGCTTAGCCGTGGAGGAGGAGATGGAATTGGAGTCTTTCTTGCGAGCAAACATAGAAGTGTTTGCCTGGACACCCTATGAGATGCCAGGCATCATCCCTAAGGTCACCTTCCATAGGCTCAATATAGACAGATCAACAAAACCTATCATCTAGCAGGCAAGAAGGCCGACATTAATTCATGTGGAGGTAGTAGAGGAGGAAATGGACAAGCTATTGGAAACTAAAGCCATTCGGGAGGTGAACAACCTAACCTGGCTATCCAACACAGTAGTTGTGAAAAAGAAAAACAGTAAGTGGAGGGTCTACGTGGACTTCACTAGCCTGAATATGCCTTGTCCCAAAGACAGCTTCCCTCGGCCTAAAATTGATTAGCTAGTGGATGCCACTTCAGGGCATAGGAGGATGAGCTTCTTGGACACTTACAGCGGATACCACCAGATAGCAATGTATCCCCTTGACAAGGAGAAGACTACATTCATCACCCCAAAAGGGCTGTACTGCTACAGAGTGATGTTTTCGGGTTAAAAAATACAAGAGCAACCTGCCATAGTGACCAAGATGTTTAGACATCTGATTGGTAAGACAGTAGAAATGCACATTGATGACATGGTCGTGAAAACTAAAAAACCTGGGAATCATCTGGCCGACTTGAAGGCAATTTTTGACATCCTAAAACATATCGGCTCAGACTCAATGTTTCGAAATGTGCATTTGGAGTCGAATCTGGTAAGTTCCTGGGATACTTGGTCACCAAAAGGGGCATTAAGGCAAGCCCAGATCAAATCAAGGCCATCTTTGACTTAGAAAGCTCGACATCAGCTAAGCAGGTCCAGATTTTGACCGGCAAGGTAGCAGCCCTGAATAGGTTATGTCACGACCCAGACCCGCCCCTAAGGGTTTAACATCATAACTGGTCAGTAATCCTTGGATTACCGAAGGCCTCTGAACAGAATAATATATGTAACAGGGGCTGCGGAAGCAAATATACAAAGTTACATAGTCTACAGAGCTGTGCAGACATATATGGGACAGAATATTTGAAACTCTTCATATACATGATTGCATACATACATATAAGGCATTAAAATATAGTAGCCTTACATCATCCAAGCCACATATACAAGATTACTACGTGTTCGGGCCAAATATAAACATTTCAAAAATACAAAAGTCCCATAGACAATAAACCCGGGTAGATCTCAAAAGGGAACCTCCACGGGAGGCATGACGATTGGCTAACACCAAAACTCACCAGGCGGCACCTCAGGCCTGGTCACGTGCTTGCTCACCTACATACATATAAATAATACAGTGAGTTAAAGCCCCGTGAATAATAACTAGGTAAAGAGTTTTAATGAATGATGTCCAGCACAGAGTTAGATTTCAGAGTTTATATCACAACGTATTATGTCGGAAACAGAGTCATAAGCATATTTCAATTGTAAATCAGAGTTAAATTTAGATACACACTCATATTCATATTCAGACTTTCCATAGGATCATACGTGGTACACACATTAGCCGTCATATCAACTTGGTCCTATGACCCACATGTATAGTTGGTACCGACGACCACAAAGGTCTATATCTTGCGCAAGTAGCCATGGTATTGTTACCCCCAAGCAAGGGCAACGTGAATATAGGCCTTGATATTGTTACCCCCGGGCAAGGGCCACATGAATATAGGCCACAGTATTGTTACCCTTGGGCAAGGGCCACGTGCAGATTGGCCACGGTATTGTTACCCCCGGGCGAGGGCCACGTGAACTATGGGTGTCACAAATATAAATATAAATATATATATCAGGAAAATGGACATTCATTCATAATTCGTAAATAGCATTTCAGAAAACAGACCGTATCATATCAATCAGAAAATACTTGTAATTGAACATAACTTTACAGAGTTATTACTCACAGTTGGCTCTGGGTGCAGACAAACAGAGCAGATTAATCAAATGGTTCGAGGCACGCGACCTACACGAACCTACATACAAATACACACTTGAATCACACGCTCAAATTATGCATAACTTGCTTTATTTGTTTTGGGTGTGTTTTTAGTCTTTAACCTCATTATAGTGTCTTAAATATGGCCAAGGATTGCCTAGGATTGAAAGAGGATGCCACAATGCACTTGAAAACATTTCTCAAATTTTTGCTAAAAATGGAGTCCACGCTCGAGCGTGGCTTTCTACGCTCGAGCGGACATGCAGAAAGTGAAGGTTCGCTCGAGCATGGATTTACTCGCTCGAGCGAACTGCAAGCTTGACAAAAGTACTGGATGTATGTTTTTCACGCTCGACAGACGCTCGATCGAGCGGACTGTAAAACACATGAATTTTTGGGTACTTGCATTTCACGCTCGAGTGGAAGTGCACACACTCAGAGTGCTCGCTCGAAAGTGAAGTCCCCCGCTCGAGCATGGATCAAGTTTCTGGAATTTCCAGATTTGATCCACAGGTTCAAATTCAACCTCCAAGACACCAAACTCAATTTTTTGGGCCAAAACTTTAGAAAACTCATAGAGACTCATAAAACAACATGCTCCAAGCATCAATTTAAGAAACCATAGCTCAAAGGCTTGCCATTGTGCAAAATTTCAACTTGAAACTCAAGAATAATACATAAACATGTCTTGCATGCAATTCTTTGAACCAAAGCTTCTCAAAACATGATCAACTATGACAAAATGGCATAGAACATGAAGGATTTCCAAAACAAAGCTAGGATCATGATATGCATGCAAGAATCCTTTGGAAAAATAACCTCAAATTCCATGAACTACATATGCATGTATGTATTGAGCTTTAATTCTTCAATCTTAGCTTAATTACACACCTAACTCTCTTGAATTCACATACTTATTATCATAAATACAAAGTTTAAGAGTATAGTTCTCACCTAAGGTTGAATTCAAATGTGATTCTAACCCAAGGCCTCAAATTGTCTTCAATTTCCTAGCCAAATCTTTGTTTGATCTCAATTTCTCTCTACTCTCCCTTTCTCACGTTTGTGTGTGTGTGTGTGAGCTCAAGAGTGTGTGGGTTGAATGCAAGGAAATGAGTTAGTGGGGTCAAAAAGGCTTACTAAGTGATAGGTAAATAAAAGTAATCAAATGGCATAAATTTAATCTAATTTAATCGTTCCAAATCAGATTTCAATTAAACTTACCACAAAATTCTAAAATTCTCAATTAACACATAAGTCAAGTCAATTTCTGAATTGGACGCCAATAAGGCCCTCAATTTGCAAACCGAAGCTAAAATATGAACAGATCTTTTTATGCTAAACAGATACAAACACAGATAATACAACACACACTCATGCAAATTAATTCAGAATCCCTTCTTAATTACTGTTAGGCATAATGAATCATAGATTAGCGTTAATCGGAGTTCGGAGTTGTTACAGTCTTTCCCTCTTAAAGAGTTTGGTCATCCAAACTCACATTACCTTTGTTCTGGAAGAACATCGGGTCCAACGGAAACAAATCCGGATATCTCTTCATCATGTCTTCTTCGGTTTCCCAGGTTGCATAGGTTCCCCTATGATTCTGCCAATCTACCTTCACTAACGGGATTTCTTTGTTTCTTAGTCTTTTAATCTTGCGGTTCACAATTTGAATAGGCCTTTCCTCGTAGGTATAATCATCCTTTAGAAGTACATGGTTGGCTCAATCACATGTAACGAATCCCTCAGATGATCCCGAAGCATAGAGACATGAAAGACATTATGCATATGCCCCATAACCGATGGTAAGGCTACCCGATACGTTACTGGGTTGATTTTCTCTAAAACTTCGTATGGCCCAACATATCTTAGTGCCAACTTACCCTTGACAACAAACCGAGTTTGCCCTTTCATTGGAGTTACTTTAATAAACACATGGTCCCCAACTTCGTACTCCCTATCTCTTCTTCGAACATCAGCATAACTCTTTTGTCGGCTCTATGCGATTTTCAGTCTCTGCTGAATCAGCTTAACATTTTCAGTCATTTCTTGCACAAGTTCTGGTCCCAACAACGGTCTGTCACCTACTTCGGCCCAGCAAATTGGAGATCGGCATTTCTTACCATACAAAGCCTCATAAGGAGCCATTCCGATGCTTGAATGGTAACTGTTGTTATACACAAACTCGTCCAATGGCAAGTAGGTCTCCCAATTCCCCTGAAAGTCTAATACACACATCCTGAGCATATCTTCCAAAGTTTGGTTAGTCTATTCAGTTTGTCCATCTGTCTATGGGTGATAGGCACTACTCAACCTCAGTTCAGTCCCCAAAGCCTATTGCAAACTCTACCAAAATCTTGATACAAACTTTGAGTCCCTGTCAGATACGGTAGATACTGGCACCCCATGTAACCTCACAATCTCATTAATATAAATATTGGCCAATTTGTCAGCATTGTAAATAGATTTAATAGCTAAGAAATGAGCAGACTTAGTTAAACGATCCATAATGACCCAAATAGAATCCATACCTCGGGAAAGTGTGAGGCAAACCCACAATGAAGTCCATGGTAATGTGCTCCAATTTCCATTCTGGTATTGGAAGTGGCCGTAGCAAACCAGCGGGTCGTTGATGTTCAGCTTTAACTTGTTGGCAATGTAGACATCTAGCCACATGATCTGCAATACTCTTCTTCATTCCAGGCCACCAAAAATTTTGTTTCAAATCATGATACATTTTCGTGTTCCCCGAATGCATGGCAAACTTGGTGCTGTGAGCTTCGATCATAACACGCTTTCTCAAGCTAAAGGAATCTGGTACACAGAGTCTATTTTGAAACTTCAACACATTATTCTCAAACATAAACCTCAGCCTCGGCTTTGAGTCAAGCTCTTCCACAATCTTTTTCATATACTTATCTTCGAGTTGTTTCTATTTGATTTCTTCAATGATCGCAGGTTGAACAGAAATAGCAGCTAAAATCCCACCTTGCTCTTGCAAAACAATTACAATCTCATTATTCTCCAGGTCATCTAGCCATTCTTTTTGACTGGACAGCAAACATGACGAATTTCTAATCGACTTCTGGCTCAAGGCGTCAGCTACAGTATTAGTTTTCCCTGGATGATATAGAATTTGCAGATCATAATCCTTGATTAATTCCAACCATCTCCTTTGTCTCATATTCAATTCTTTCTGAGTGAAGAAATATTTAAGGCTTTCATGGTCCGTGTACACTTCACAAGTTGCTTCGTACAGATAATGTCGCCAAATTTTCAGAGCAAATACTACAGTTGCCAGTTCGAGATCATGGGTCGGGTAATTCTTTTCATGAGGACGAAGTTGTCGAGATGTATAGGCAATCACTTTTCCATTTTGCATTAGTACACAACCCAAACCTTTGTAGGATGCATCACTGTAAATCTGAAATCCATCAGTTCCATTGGGCAAGGTCAAAATCGGTGCAGTTACTAACCTGGTTTTCAACTCTTGGAAGGCAGACTCTCTCTGATCATTCCAATCAAATGAAACATTTTTTTGAGTTAGCTGGGTCAATGGCATGGCAAGTTTCGAAAAGTCCTTCACAAATCTTCTGTAGTAACCTGCAAGCCCCAGAAAACTTCTAACTTCTGATACATTGGTTGGTCTTGGCCAGTCAACAATGGCTTCAATTTTCTGTGGGTCCACTGATATACCATCTCGATTGATTACATGGCCCAAAAAGGCTACACTGTCTAGCCAAAACTCACACTTAGATAGTTTTGCATATAATTTCCTTTCTCTCTGAATCTGTAAGGCAGTTCTCAGATGATTCTCATGTTCTTCCCTGTCTTTAGAATAAATCAAAATGTCATCAATAAACACAACAATAAATTCATCAAGATGTTGTTTGAAAACTCTCTTCATTAGGTCCATAAAAGCTGCTGGTGCATTTGTTACCCCAAAAGGCATGACCAAGAATTCATAGTGTCCGTATCTAGTTCTGAATACAGTTTTTTCCACATCCTCAGCTTTTACTTTCAACTGGTGATACCCAGACCTAAGGTCAGTCGTAGAAAACACTTGGGCTTCCTGAAGTTGATCGAACAAATCATCTATTCGGGGCAAAGGGTATTTATTCTTTGATAGTTACCTTGTTCAATTCTCGATAGTCTATGCATAACCTCAAGGATCCATCTTTCTTTTTGAAAAACAGGACTGGAGCACCCCAAGGTGAGGTACTCGAACGGATGAATTTCTTGTCTAAGAGTTCCTGAAGTTGGATTTTCAACACTTTCAATTTAGAAATCGACATCCTATATGGAGTCTTGGAGATGGGTTGTGTTTCAGGTATTACATCGATGGTAAATTCAATTTCCCTATCAACTAGATCCCCAGGTAGATCATTGGGAAGCACATCAGGAAAGTCACAAACCACTGGAATGGTTTCCACACCGGTGCTATCTAAAGATTTAGTTAGTGCACAATACAAGTAGCCTCGACAACCTTTCCTTAACAATTTCTTAGCTTTCATAAACGAAATCAAATATGGTGGAGGAATTACCTCATTCCCAGTAAAACTAAATTCAGGCATACCCGGTGGTCTAAACACAACAGATTTACTTGCACAATCAATAGTAGCACAATATTTAGTCAACCAATCCGTACCCAAGATGCAATCAAAGTGGTCGATATTCAAAGGCAGCAAATCTACGTATAGCATCATTTCACCGATCAAAACATCACATGTCGGATACACATATGCACATGCCATAGAACCCCCAGATGGCGTAGATACAGACAATAAATAATTCATGGATTCTAAGGGTCTAGTTAGTTTCCGAGAAAAAGCGTGCTGTCATGACCTGAACCCACCCCCATGGGTTAAGGACATAACCGGCTAGTAATCCTGAGATTACCTACGGCCTCAAAACCAAATCAGACATAACTCGTCAGAGTAAAGGGGCCAAATGGAAGCAAAATTTAAAATTTTGTCCATAGAGCTGTGCTTATGTAAGGCCCCGGTGTCCCACGTCAGGAATGGAGGGGGCGTTCCTGGGCTATAAAAGTAAAAACCTGGACCCTTATATAGCATCGAGGCCTTTTCCCAAGTGGTGAAATCCCTATTAGAACTCCCTAGTTAAGCGTGCTTAGGCTGGAGTAATTCTAGGATGGGTGACCCACTGGGAAAAACAAATCCGTGTGGGTGTGGCCCAAAGTGGACAATATCAAAGATGTATAAAGGGTCAGGGTGTTACAAATGGTATCAGAGCCGACTCTCCAAAGTACCGAGTGTGGGCCCCTGGCGTCTCTCAGTGCATGTGGGCGGGCTTATAAGCTGGCAGGCTACTGCACGGGGACGTGCAGCCCTGAGGGGGGGTGATTGTAAGGCCCCGGTGTCCCACATCGGGAATGGAGGAGGAGTTCCTGGGCTATAAAAGTAAAAACCTGGACCCTTATATAGCATCGAGGCCTTTTTCCAAGTGGTGAAATCCCTATTAGAACTCCCTAGTTAAGCGTGCTTAGGCTGGAGTAGTTCTAGGATGGGTGACCCACTGGGAAAAACAAATCCGTGTGGGCGTGGCCCAAAGCGGACAATATCGATGATGTGTAAAGGGTCGGGGCGTTACAGCTTACATGGCACGTCATGATAAACCATACATATACATATTAATGACTCACATCGGAAATTACAGCAGCATAAAGTTCTGTACAGACAGGATCATTCAAGCCCAAGTCAACCCATGAAAACTATATACAGACGTATTCAAAGTCCTCGCCAACATGACAAAACATAAATACATAGCAAAAGGGCGAAGATGAGTCTCGTGCGTGAGACGTAAGGGCTGACTCTTCAAAACTTGGTTATTCCATGCAAACTTTACTGAGACTGGGTTTGGACCTCCCTTGGCTCACCTACAGACACATGAATGAGCGTGGGTGAAAGCCCAGTGAATAATATCAAATAAAGAAGTTATACAAACGGTATGTAGAACAACATGCTTCAAACGGCCTTGGGCCCAATTCGTATTTCTATCTAGTATATATATATACCCAAATCTAGGTCAAGTGACTGCGATTCCAAACACATCATACGGCCTCGGGCCCAATTCGTTCATGACATACTGGCCTTTGGCCCATTTATCTTTCATTTATGTCAAACTGGCCTTTAGCCCATTCAGACTTTCGTTCATGACAAACTGGCCTTCGACCCATTCAGACCTTCATTCATGTCAAACTGGCCTTTGGCCCATTTAGATTTTCATTCATGTCAAACTGGCCTTTGGCCCATTCAGACTTTCATTCATGTTAAATTGGACTTTGGCCCATTCAGACTTTTATTCATGTCAAACTTTGTCCACTATTCCCATTAACGGACTTATGAGACTTACACAGAAGTAAGCAATTGGACAAACAACATATTTCAGATATCTTAATTAAGCTATTACTCACATTGATCGGCTGAGTGGTTTGCTCTGGAGCTTGACCTTACACATCACATCACATAACACGTATGGGTCACAAACGATTTAATTCGTTCTTTAATTCACATATTCCTCTTTAGGCTTCTTTCTTACTCTTTTAATTCATTCACAATGCTCGATGCATGCCTAAGAGTATTTAAAAGTGAAAGAGAACATAAAACGAAACGCATAATGCACTTTCAAAATTTCATAAACAGGGGTCCCTGCTCGAGCGGGATTCCCCGCTCGAGCAGACCCATGAGGCCTGCAAAAGTACTAGTTATGTCATATTTATGCTCGAGCGTGAGGTTGGACGCTCGAACTGAAGGCCTCACTACATGGCTCCCCGCTCGAGCATAAACTTCCCTGCTCGAGCGAACATCATGTTGCAGAAAATACTGGAAGCCCGAATTTTACGCTCGAGCAGCGGTTCTCCCGCTCGACCGGACATAAAATTTTCTGGAATTTTCAGAACTTGTTTTTGAGCTTCAACTTGATAATCAAAGGCTTTAAACGCATGATTTTGGCTCAAAATTCACATATACATGTACTAACATGGTACAAACACCAAATTACAACATTATGAAGTCCAATTTCACAAATTAATCACATGCATGTCCCAACTTACATCAAATTCATCTCCAACATAACAAATTCATGCATTCAAACTCATACTCCCATGAATTGTACATGCATGTGGTATATTACCCTCATTCTCAACTTAAATGATGAAGAGATGGTCAAAATATGAGCTTTAATTAAAATTTCACATGGATTATGCTCAAACATGCAAATTCAAGGCAATTCCTCACATGCATGTGCATATAGACTTCCAATTTAACAAAGCCAACTCAATTTCATCATAAACAATTTAATTCATGTTCTTGATCATTATTCAACCTTGAATCCACAAAATTACAAATTAAAATCCATGAATTTACTTACCTAGAGGCTTTAATCTTCCAAACTTTTGCTTAATTCTTGAGTGTAGCTTCAAATTCTTAAGCTTCTTGATCAAACCTTCAATCTCCTACACTCTCCTGCTCTAATTCGACTCTCTCACTCTCTAGAGAGCCAAAATCAGCCAAAATGAAACTTATACAATTTCCCTTAATTATAACTATCAACATTACATATTTGAGCACTAAGTAATTAATTTAATCCATTTAATTTTATTCGAATCAATTTTCAATTAAATTTCACCATAGACTCTAAAAATTATGTCAATCACAATGACACAATCAATTTCAGTTTATGTGGCCGATAGGGCCTTCAATTTAATTTCTAAAGCAGATAATCAAACAGATATTCCTACGATGAACAGATAGAAATTCAAAACCACATATTTTCACATGAATGGCACACAGAATCATATCAAACACATCATCATATTCATATTAAGGACCAGTTAGCATCCTACGGAACAGGGATATCACACATGCGATACAAATGAATGTGTGGAGCCAGAATCAATCAACACATAGGCATTCTGAGCACAAATAGAAAGTATACCTGACACCACAGATTCGGTGTTTTGTACATCACCAGGCACAAGTGTGAACACTCTTCCTTGCCTCAACGTTTCATTGTTAGTATCACCTCTAGCATTGGTCCTTTCGTTCGATCTTGCTGCAGAAACAGACCCGACTGAACTTGTCACAGGACGGCTAACTTCATTGGATCTCATCGGGTAATCCCTAACCATGCGGCCAGTTTTGCCACATCGAAAACACGCGCCTGATGTTCGATAACAAGCACCTTTGTGTTTCCTTCCACAATTGGGGCAATTTGGAGTAGATCCACTACTTTGACTAGAGCTGCTGGAAGACCCTGTATTTCGTTTCTTCGAAAATGACCAGCCCTTCTTAAAATCAAACTCGGTCCTCTTTCCTTTCCATTCGGTCGTCGGAGTTGTAGTTTGCTTCTTAGCTACTATTATGGTTTCGGCCATCAGTGTCCTGTCGAGCACCTCTACATAAGTAGGCAATTTCAGGACACCCACTCGGTCAAATACTTCCAGGTCCAGCCCTCCCTCAAACTTCCGTGCTTTCTTGTAATCAATGTCTACTATGTATGGAGCAAAACGAGCTAGTTCAGTAAACTTAGCTTCATAGTCAACCACAGACATTCTGCCTTGTTTGAGTTCTTGGAATTCAGAAACTTTTCGGTCCTTGAAGCATTGGGAAAAGTACTTGTTGTAGAATATCTCGTTGAATTGTGCCCATGTCATGTCCCTATTGTTATTTCGAACCAACAGCCACCATCTCCGGGCTTCATCTTTTAAGGTATAAGTAGCCAAAAGGACTTTCTGAGTTGCAGAGCATGGAAACACTTCAAATAGCTTTTCCATTTCCAATAACCAGGTTTCTGCCTTCAATGGCTTAATACCACCCCAGAAGGTCGGCAGCTTCATTTTCATAAATTTTTTAGTCAAATTGATGATGTCATTATTGTCCGGTTCAGCTAGTATTGGTGGAGGCGAAGGAGGTAAAGGTTGTTGTCTTTGTTGTTGTGTCATAGCTTCAATCAATGCCGCAAGCATTTGTTCCATTCGGCTCATGCGAGTCTCTGAAGATTCACTCACATCATTTCCCCTCGCATTCTCCACGTTGCTATAGAGACACCAAATGATAATAAACATAGAAATAATCTCATTCATTTTTTTCAATTCATTTACTCAGATTTACACTCAGTTTTCATATCAATTGGGATTACCACACACTCACACATGCAAGTGGAAAGCCCCTAATCCTTACTAGGACATCCTAAGCTCATATGGACCTGTGTGTGCGATAGAACACGTGCTCTGATACCACTCTGTCACGACCCAAACCCACCCCTAAGGGTTTAGCACCGTAATCGGCCAGTAATCATTGGATTACCGAAGGCCTCTAAACAGAATAATATATATAACAGGGGCTGCGGAAGCAAATATACAAAGTTACATAGTCCATAGAGCTGTGCAGATATATATGGGACAGAATATTTGAAACTTTTCATATACATGTTTGCATACATACATATAAGGCATTAAAATACAGTAGCCTTACATCATCTAAGCCACATATACAAGATTACTATGTGTTCGGGCCAGATATAAACATTTCAGAAATACAAAAGTCACATAGACAATAAACTCAGGTAGACCTCAAAAGGGAACCTCCACGGGAGGCGTGATGGCTGGCTGACACCAAAACTCACCAGGCGGCACCTCAGGCCTGGTCACGTGCTTGCTCACCTACATACATATAAATAATACAGTGAGCTAGAGCCCAGTGAATAATAACTAGGTAAAGAGTTTTAATGAATGATGTCCAGCATAGAGTTAGATTTCAAAGTTTATATCACAACGTATTCATGTCGGAAACAAAGTCATAAGCATATTTCAATTGTAAATCAAAGTTGAATTCAGATACACACTCATATTCATATTCAGACTTTCCATAGGATCATACGTGGTACATCCATTAGCCATCATATCAACTTGGTCCTATGACCCAAATGTATAGTCGGTACCGACGACCACAAAGGTCTATATCTTGCACAAGTAGCCATGGTATTGTTACTCCCAGGCAAGGGCCACGTGAATATAGGCCTCGGTATTGTTACCCCCGGGCAAGGGCCATATGAATATAGGCCACAGTATTGTTACCCCTAGGCGTGGGCTACGTGCAGATTGGCCACGGTATTGTTACCCCCGGACGAGGGCCACGTGAACTATGGGTGTCACAAATATAAATATAAATATAAATACATATCAGAAAAATAGACATTCATTCATAATTCGTAAATAGCATTTCAGAAAACAGACCGTATCATATCAATCAGAAAATACTTGTAATTGAACATAACTTTACAGAGTTATTACTCACAATTGGCTTTGGGTGCAGACAAACAAAGCAGATTAATCGAATGGTTCGAGGCATGCGACCTACACGAACCTACATACAAATACACACTTGAATCACACGCTCAAATTATGCATAACTTGTTTTATTTGTTTTGGGTGTGTTTCTAGTCTTTAACCTCATTATAGTGTCTTAAATATGGCCTAGGATTGCCTAGGATGGAAAGAGGATGCCACAATGAACTTGAAAACATTTCTCAAATTTTCGCTGAAAATGGGGTCCACGCTCGAGCAGACATGCAGAAAGTGAAGGTTCGCTCGAGCGTGGATTTACTCGCTCGAGCAGACTGCAAACTTGACAAAACTACTGGATGTATGTTTTCATGCTTGACGAACGCTCGATCCCCGCTCGAGCGTGAGACTCAGATCCTTGCTCGAGCGTAACTTTCCTCGCTCGAGCGGACTGTAAAACATATGAACTTCTAGGTACATGCATTTCACGCTCGAGCATGACTCACGTCGCTCGAGCGGAAGTGCACACACTCAGAGTACTCGCTCGAGCGTGGATCAAGTTTCTGGAATTTCCAGATTTGATCCACAGGTTCAAATTCAACCTCCAAGACATCAAACTCAATTTTCTAGGCCAAAACTTTAGAAAACTCAAAGAGACTCATAAAACAACATGCTCCAAGGATCAATTCAAGAAATCATAGCTCAAAGGCTTGCCATTGTACAAAATTTCAACTTGAAACTCAAGAATAATACATGAACATATCTTGCATGCAATTCTTTGTACCAAAGATTCTCAAAACATGATCAACTATGACAAAATGACATAGAACATGAAGGATTTCCAAAACAAAGCTAGGATCATGACATGCATGCAAGAATCCTTTGGAAAAATAACCTCAAATGCCATGAATTACATATGCATATATGTATTGAGCTTTAATTCTTCAATCTTAGCCTAGTTGCACACCTAACTCTCTTGAATTCACATACTTATTATCATAAATACAAAGTTTAAGAGTATAGTTCTCACCTAAGGTTGAATTCAAGTGTGATTCTAACCCAAGGCCTCAAATTGTCTTCAATTTCCTAGCCAAATCTTTGTTTGAGCTCAATTTCCCTCTACTCTCCCTTTCTCACGTTTGTGTGTGTGTGGGTTGAATGGCAAGGAAATGAGTTAGTGGGGTCAAAAAGGCTCACTAAGTGATAGGTAAACAAAACTAATCAAATGCCATAAATTTAATCTAATTTAATCGTTACAAATCAGATTTCAATTAAACTTATCATAAAATGCTAAAATTCTCAATTAACACATAAGTCAAGTCAATTTCTGAATTGGACGCCGATATGGCCCTCAATTTGCAAACCGAAGCTAAAATATGAATAGATCTTTCTATGCTAAACAGATACAAACACAGATAATGCAACACAAACTCATGCAAATTAATTCAGAATCCCTTCTTAATTACTATTAGGCATAATTAATCATAGATTAGCGTTAATCAGAGTTTGGGGTTATTACAGGTTCATTAGCCGAAGTTCAGATAATATGGACAAAAGAGTGCGAAGTCTCCTTGGCCGACTTGAAAAAGTACTTGACAACAGCTCCAGTTTTGTCAAATCTAATACCTAGAGAAGAATTGTTCTTATACTTGGTAGTTTCAGAATACGCAGTAATTGCGGTAGTAATCCGAGAAGAGAATGGAGAACAAACGGTGGTATACTATGTGAGTAAAATCCTAGCAAGTGCAGAAACCAGGTACTTGCCCCTGAAGAAACTGACATTAGCCCTAGTAATGGCTTCCAAAAAATTGAATCATTACTTCCAAGCCCACAAGATTTTGGTGTTTCCATGTTGCAATATGGAGATCTAACAGGTATAATAACCAAATGAGCAGTGGTGCTGGGTCAATATGACTTGGAATTCAGACCTAGAACAGTGATTAAGGGTCAGGTTCTGGCCGACTCTGTGGTTGAGTTCACCCCAGGTGCCATCCCATGTTGGGCTTCGATAAGCTGCGGATTGGGTTATCCAGGCGAACCAGAGAAAATCTAATTGGGACCTAAGAGCCCCACACCAGTAACACAAAAGAAGGAAGAGAAACTAAAACCCTGCGACATCTACATCGGTGACTCTTTCCGCCTGATTGTTAACGAAAGTTCAAACCATCAAGGAGCAAGAGAAGGAGTGGTGTTCGTATTGCCAGATGGGCAAATGTTTGAGCAATCTATTCGTTTGGGGTTCAAGGCCTCAAACAACAAGGCGAAGTATGAGGCGCTAATTGCAGGACTGAAACTAGTAGCAGCTATGGAAGCCGATAAGGTGGTAGTCTTCTATGACTCCCAGCTTATTATTAATCAAGTAACGGGCGAGTATACAGCCCGAGATGAAAAGATGATAGATTATGTCAAAGAGGTTATCAGACTACTAGCATTGTTCCAGGATTGTCGGCTACGGCAGGTTAACCGAGATGACAATAGTCACGCTGATGCCCTGGCTAACCTGGCTAGCATAATAAAGTCAGGGAAACCAAGGACAATCATGGTTGATTGCTTGATAGGACCAAGTGTAGAGCCTCTCATAACAAAATATGAGATAATGTACATAGAAATGGGTCTAAACTGGATGGATGCAACAGTAATATTCCTCAGCAATGACAATAAAGCCAGCAAGTACAAGTAAGGAGACAGTGCTTTAAAGAAATCTTAAGTAAAGAAACAGCATTTGTAAAAATATTTTTTAATTTTTAAGTGTTGGCCAAGGAAAACAGTAAAGGTTTTTATCCGAGGTGATAACTGTCTGAGGTATTCCAACCCGAAGTGAGCATACAAGTGAAGTTGTACTTAAGAGAAGTGCAAAAATATTCTAAGTATGGAAGCATACAAAGGCAGTGAAAACTTAAAGAAAAAAGCACACATTCAACAATTTGAAGAAAAGAAGACATTCATTTAAAGAAAACTTGTTCAAGTGCAGACAAAAAAGCACTTCGGCCTGGCAAAGAAGAAACTCGTTCAAGTAACAAGGTAGTGGGCACGTCGTCCAAAATGAAACTAACATTGTTCAAATACAGAAAGATTACAACTGTTCAAAGTGAAAGAAAAAAGTACAAGTAAGAAAAAATCCTAGGTGTTGGAAACATTGGCATTGATTTTGTAATCACTCAACCTCGGCAGTTAGCGTTATGTCGGCCTCAATTGGCATTAATGTTTCATTCTCTGCCACTATCTCGGCATCAATTTGCAACAAGGTCTCATCCAGGCTTTTCTCGGCTCTACTGGCCTCGGCCTCAGATGCTGTCTTCTTAGGTGAGGCACTCTTGGAGATCTCGTCCTCTTCGTCATGAGTCAAGTCTAGGACTTGCTCATTCAAAGTGGAAAACTTGGCCCCAGTAGAAGCCTCCTCTTCATTAGCATCATCAGCCTCGGCGTCCTTGTCCTCGGCTTCGTCCTCGGAGTCCTTGGGAGAGGGAGGGAAAGGCACAGAGAGCTGGTTGATATCTCGAAGGTCAGAGTCCATTGGGACAGTTAGCTTGTTCAGCGCCGTCGTCCAGCCGAGGTAATAACCTTGGTTGCAGGCCTGATTGACTTGGGCTTTATATGCATCATAGACGGCGGCTTGCCCATTTAAGAACACCTTCTCATCGGCCGCCTTGATCTAGACCTCTTTGGTAACTAGGGCCTCCTGGAGCTCAGCTTTGGCTTCAGCAGTTTTGACCTCGGCGTCCTTGATCTCGAACTTAAGTATCTCAGCCACAGCCTCGACTGCTGCAGTCCTTTTTTCTGTCTGGACTTGTGCAAGTTTGGAAGCCTTGGCCTGGTCCAGTAGTAACTTGATCTTGGCCTCAGCATTGTTTAAAGAAGCAAGGAAGCCAACAGCTTCTTGGGTATTACAAACCAGCTCCTTCTTGTAGATCGCCCGGAACTCCGCTCCACGCACGAGGGCGCGAATTGTGGTTCTAGCTACTACGGCTCGGACTCTTGTCACAGTTCTGAATCTAATCTCACAATGTGCAATGTAAGACTGATAAATCACCAAAGAGTCCAAATCCGGCAAATCGTTTTGGAAAATCGATTTTAATCAAAAAGCGCCAAACATGGATTGCTTTGCCAGATTTCAAAATCACCACCTAAATATTTTGTTTTGGGAAATTTAGGAACCTGACTCGTGCCTAAGGCCACGTGTCCGTCATCACCAAAGTTGCCACGGCTCGGGAACTTGGGTACGAGAGGGGAAGGTCATGCAATGAGCACCCCCGCTTGCCCGATCAAAGATCGGCCTTTACTAACATGATATGTTATTTTTGAAAACACATGTGTTCTTATTCCGGTTTGTTAGCTAGCTTACTACGTGATGCGCACAGCATATAAGTATAGACTAGATCGCCTAAATTAGAACAAAACATCTCATGTTTGTTTTTTCGAAAATGGTTTGAAAGTGCTACTTGCAAATAGGCTAAGACGCGAATTTTGCCACCCTCAAGTAGGCTTAGAAAACATGGTGATTTGCCACTTCAAGTGGGCTTAAAACTCACATTTTGATGAATTGTTCCAATTCAAGCAATCCAACCTTCATCCACAGGCATTTATGCAATTATATCAATTAAGCAGTTAGCCTCATGGCAAGCATGCTAATCATGGCAACACTTACACGCATGCAAGGATGCTATAAAACAAAAACACTCACAGTGTACTCCGAGCCAAAAAGGAAGCTAGTTAGTAATCATGCATGATCCTAGCTATGTCAAGAATGCCTAATGCAACACATGCAAAAATGCTACTAAAATAGGCTCGGCTATTCAGAATAGCATATGAATGCAACTTGATAGCATGTATTCAAATTGGTATTGAAATACGATGCAGCTTGTATGATGCGCCAAGCTCGGTGCATGCAAAACAAATGAATGAATGCAAACATGCTAGCATAAGGATGCTAATTGAAACATGCCCTAAAACTAACCATCAAAAGCTAGTAAATAAAAAGGAGAAAGAAATGGGGATTGGAAGACATGCATCACACACACGCACACTTATTACAACAGTTGGCCCTCTCGATGGAGGGTCCGAATAATAAGCTAACTAGCTAATCTAAGCTAATTAAACTAATTATTACAAAACAAAGCTAATTAACTAACAAGTTAACTAATTACAAACACAAATGAATAGCTAATCGCATTAACTAATTAAGTACAAAACCAAAGCATTAGCTAGCTAAGTAAAGCAGTAAAAGAAGAGGTCCTCAGGGCGAGAAGTGCATGCATGCTCGGTCGTCTCGTTCGGAAATCTATCGTGATGCCCCAACTTGCCTCTATTTGCAATTGTTCCCAGGACACTGCACAAAGCTCCAGATAGCTTCTACTTCATCAAGGAGACCTCCAGGAGCATTGCCGACCACTTACCTTTGCTGCAGACCAGAAAAAGTGGTCGGCCAGCCACTTTTACTGGTCAGCCGACCAAAAAATTCTGCACACTTCCATTTTGCTGCAACAGAGAACAAGAAGAGGCACAATAATGTATTTGCAAGATATGTGTGCACAACCACCCTCCCTATCATTTCATGATCTCAAGGGAGTGCGGTTCTCGGCTCTCGGGCCACCAATCGAGCATCGCAATGCACGATGGCCGAGAAGCCACGATTGCACGATTCAATGTCCATGAATGCACAAAGAAAACACATAAGGGCCTTAACCTCTATCATGCATGATCAAGAGGGTCGACGACCGAGAATTGAGGCACGTTTCATCACTTCAAGTATAAAACGTCCCTCATTTCTCGTGTTTGGATTGATGTCCTATCCAAACACAATGCAATGCAACATGAGCATGCCAAACACAATGCAAACAACATGAGCATGCAACAACATAATGCAATGCAACAAGCATGCAACAACATAATGCAATGCAACAAGCATGCAACAACAATGCAATGCAACAAGCATGCATACAACATGCTATTCTACCAATGTTAGAAAGGCATGCACAAAATTCTCTCATGCATACAAGGCATGCATGGCAAGCTTAGAGGCTAAGGCATCAAAGCTAGTAAAGGGCACCTCACAAGGGGCATGCAAAACAATGCTCAATGGACTTAAACCGAATGTGGACAGACCTCAATCATGCCCAAAACAGTGGCCAAAATGCTGAAATGATGGCATGAGATACAAGACAATGCATGCACATGCAATGGCTCATCAACTAGACATAAGAGCACAACTCTCAAACATGAGCACGAAGTGACAAACATGGAAGTGTGACAACACTACATGTACTGAAATAATGTATGAAATGATGCCAAATCATTCAAACAACACGAGTATAGCATACAAGAGGACCTAAGGCACAAGGCCACCAAGAGAGACTACACAAGAGGCATGCAATACATGGCACAAATGGATGAACTAGCCATAAACAGAGATCAAATAGGTCAAAACAAAGACCAAAACATGCTAAAATGTGAACTCAAAAGTCTAGGCATGCATACATACAAGCTAGGCTGCAAACAAGGCAATAATGTATGACCCTTAGAGGCACTCAAAGGGTGAAAGAAATGGGAACATGACAATGCTATATACTCTGAAATAACATGTGAAATGATGCCAAATCATGTACATGTTAGAAATGAAGCATGCTAGGAGTCTCAAAGCTTGAAACTAGCATAGGCCCTTGCACTATAGCTATGCAATACATGAAGCATATGGCCAATACAACCCAAAAAATTCCTAGAGCATGTTAAATCAAGACTAAAACATGCACGGAGTGTAGCCAAAACCAGCTAGCATGAAGAGCCAAAACAACAAGCATGCAAGGCCAATAAGGAGGATTACACTATACCTACCAAAACCAAGCATGAGATGACTTCACCAACAAAAATTAGAGTCGTATCATGGAAAAATAGGACCAAATACACACTGATATGGAAACCCAAAAGCTTAGGCAAGATGGCATGCACAATGGCTCATACTTAAGGCATAAAGAACCAATCCTCCCAAGCATTGAATGAGTGAAAGAGGGTATGGCCACACTACATGCATTGAAATCACATAACAAATGATGTCAAATCATGCAAATAGCCCAAGCAATGCATGCTAGTGGCTTGGAAACTCAAACCTAGTGAGCTAGAATGCACTATGGCTATACAAAGCAAGGCATGCATGACCAAAACAACATAAAATAGAGCTTAAGAATGGTAAAATATGAACAAAAACTTCTTAGAGTTGAGCCAAAACATGCTAGAATGATGGTCCACAAGCATGATGCATGTTAGACTAGCATGCAAGATTACACTATAAGTGTAGAATGCATGCAAGTGGTGACTCAACCAAGCTAAAACAGAGGTATGCCATGTCAAAATAACACCAAAAACAAGTTGAGAACAAACCAACACATGCTAGAAAACCATGCTCAAACATGAGGCCAATAAAGCAAGCATCCAAGATACAAGAAGAGGGGATGACCCCCTCCTATTTGAGACCTCAAAACACACTTTTCACCACTAAAATTCCTCTGAGTTTTAGTGGTGAGAAGGCCAAAAAGAGGTGGTCCCAATAGCTTAAGAGGATAGCACAAAACAAGGTCAAACAAGGCACAAGAGAGGGGTAGACCACCCCCAACACCAAAGAAACCTTAAACAAACATTTTAAGCATATAAAATTAGAACTTTTTATAGTTTAGAGCTAGGCCTAAAACAGCATGCAAATAGGGCCAAAAGCTTAAACAAAAACCAAGGTTTAAGGGGTTAGAAACTTACCCTTGTAGAATAACTTCAAAGAAGCAACTCCAGCAACCTTTTTGGATCAAAAGTAGTCCAAAAACTCCAAAACCAGCTTCAAGATGCCTCAGCAACAAGAGTATGATGTTTCACTATGTGTTTGTGTGCAAAAGTGTGAAGAATAGGCCCTTTTGAGCACAAAAATGAAGAGAGGGAGCAATATAAAGATAGATGATATATCTATAGCTTCAAGCAAGTTTTTCTGAACCTAAAGCAAGAGGGAGGAGGTTCCCTCTTATAGAAGAACATGCAACAAGCTTGTTGAGGAAACTAAGAGCTCCAAGCAATCCCTCCATACACGTGTATGGAGGATGGTTTCTGTGCTCACCAGCTATTACAGCTGACACCAAAATATCTACAGGAAACTGTAGGAAAGCTGCCGACCACTTGAAGTGGACGGCCAGCTACTAGCACTGGTCGGCCGACCACCACAAGTGGTCTGCAAGGAGACCAAGTGGTCGGCAAGGGGGGAGAGGTGGTCTGCACCAAGAAAGCAAGGTGATGGCATTGATGCCGACCACTTTTGGTGGTCCAAAGACCACCAAGACCAGCTTGGCTGACCAGAAAATTGGCTGACGGGGAAAAAAAGTGATTTTCAGGCAGAGAAACTGGTCTACAACCCTTATTCCACCCTCCAAGCAAGGAAAATAAGACAAGAATTCGCGGGTCAAGGCGCGTAGCCTGAAGCCTCGAAAACTAGTCTACGGGCACCAAAAGTGGTCTACGGGAGGAAAAAATGGTCTACAGCCACAAAAAATGATCTACAAGACCTCTGCGTTCCTCTAGACCAAGGCAACAAGGCATGGTTCGAAAACTAGGCCAAGAGGAGAACGCTAAGCGGTCCCAAGACAAGGCGTGCGGCCAAAGGCTCCGGAAATCGGAGACTAGGCTATAGGAGAGAAAAGTGGTCTACGACCACAAAACGTGGTCTACGAGACCTCTGTGTCCCTCTAGGCAAAGGCAACAAGGCGTGGTTCGAAAACCAGGCCAAGAGGAGAACGTTAAGCTGTCCCGAGACAAGGCACGCGACCGAAGGCTCCGAAAATCTAAAATTAGTCTCCAAGAGGGAAAAATGAACTACGACCACAAAAAGTGGTCTACAGACCTCTCTGTCCCTCCAGGGAAGGTCAACAAGGCTTGGTCCACAAATCGAGCCAAAACATAAAGAGTTCAGAGGCCCAGAGGCAAGGCACTCAGCCGAAAACTCCGGAAACTCGCAACGAGCACAAACACGCGTGATCACCGAGCGCTCAATCGATGACGTCTGAGTCTTAAAGTCGGTCAAAAATGGGGTGTCTACACTTCTTGATATCATCGGCTTTCATCGCAAAGGAGTAAGCATGTTGGATGGCCTAGAAAAAAAGAAACAAACAAGTTAGAATTACTTAAGTAAAGGTAGAAAACCAAAATGAAAAAATCACAAGTGTTAAAGACTTGCTAGGACAGAATGTTGCATCATCAGTGCAAAGTTTTCATATTCATTGATTTCGGTCATACGGTTCAAATCGGTTGGAAGGAGCACGGCTGTGGAGAGAGCGGCGCCGACAGAGCGGCGCCGACCTCGACACTGTCAATGGCACTTTGCTAGCTCTCATCGGTCGATATCCAACCATAATGGTAAGAGTCCAGTGCTCATCGGCTTTGAAAAATCCTGGGCTCGCTGCACTATCAGACCTCGGTTTCTTCGACCGATTAATGGGCACTACGTCCTCTAAGTTTGTTGGGATTTGGATTACTATGGTCTTTACCTTAGCTTTTTTAACTCTTTGGTTTTGGATTGGGATAAAGAAGAAGATTGAACTGTGACGACTCCTGGCAAGTCGGCCAGAAGGTTTTCAATGACAGCTTTACTGCGACCCATGTCATCAGTAGTCGCAGCAATGGTAACTTTAGTACCGAAGTGGATCGCAGGAAGGGCAATTAGGGGATTAGCAGGATCATAAGCCGACACCTTAGATTCTCGGCATTTGCGGCTCCGAGTTCTACTAGTTGGAGCGATTGGTGGTACATGACGTCAGCATCGGCACTGAGATGTTGGGATTAGTTGAGGGGCAAAGGTGGATGGCTGCTCTACTGGATCTGAGGATGAAGCCTGGTCTGGCCTAGGAGATGAGGCAACTGGTGGAGTTGTTGCAAATAAAGGGGTCTTGTTTCGGCAGGAAGCGTCGGCCAGAGCAGACTTATAGGTAGGAATATAGTTCAGCAGAAGGGGGGCTTTGCGTTTTTGGATGGGAATATCCAAGAGCTTCTTGAGACCTTGGCTTGGGAAGAAGGTCTGGCGAAATTCTTTTGATGGTTAAGGAAAGACTGCAAGCAAGAGCAACAAACATTAGTACAGATAGATGAATTGCAAGTCTTAATAAAGATGAGTTATGGGTTGACTTAGTTGTTGCCCTCATCCTCTCTAAACACTGACCGGCGTAGAGGAGAGAGATAGAGATTGTCATCAGGCGCGAATGTGATCCTAGTTTCTTTTCGGCGTGCTAATTCAATTATGCCATTAATAACCCTATATAAGTTAATGGTTGGCTGCATAGGGTTAAGCTTGTAGTAATGAAGGATTTCCCTAAAAAGGACGTCTAAGGGAAGCCGAAGTCCACACTCGATAAAAGCAACAACAGGGAAAGACATGGAGTACGTATCTGGCATGATAGAGTTTTCCTTGCTAGCCAACCTGATCTGGATGTCGGCTAGGATGGAGAACTTTTGCTTAAAGTATTCTAGTTTGGCCAGAGTATCTATTCTCAACCTAAACATACCTATTACCCTGGCAATAAAGGCTTGAATAAATAGATTCTTGGTGAAGCAGTTAGTAAAGATTTGAGAACCTCAGCTAAACCCCTAGCGTGTATTGGGGTGAGGGTTCTTTGAAAATCAAAGATGAGGGTTTTGTTTCAGTTTTCCTAAATAGTAAGGATTCCTAAAATCAAAGCCCAAACCTAGAAATCTATGCGAATGAACAATATTCGAAGGCAAGAATCTGGAAAAAGCACCGAGAAAACAGGCAAAAGAGCATCATTCAGAGTCCGAAAAGCAACAACATACAGTGACAAGAAGAAACAATCCAAGAGCTTGGACAAATTACAAATCCACAAAACACTAAGTGGGTGTATGAAAGGTAAATGTGTAAGAATCACAAGCAAACACAAATTGACATTCCGGTAATGAACTTCAAAGCACAACACAGATTTAAGAATGAGAAAATGATGACCAGAACATGAAAATAGAAACAAAGTACAATAATGAAAACAGATTCAATGGAAACGGATGCAACACAGACATATGGAAAATTCATGAAATAGAACAATAGACGACTGGGAGTGAAAGAGATTGTGAACTCACCGATTGGGGCTGAGATTGAGGGCACCGATTTAAAGATTCACCAGAGTCAGACGATAATGACGAATGGAACAAGACAGAAAGCGCTTCGCCGTCAATAATGGACGGAGTAGTTGTAGAGCTTGAGAGCTTGAAAATGGCGGTTCAAAGAGGAAAAATTTAAAAAGAGAAATTCGAGCACCGAGAGGAAAATGCAAAAATGAAAAGTGAAAAGATTGAGAGAGAAGAGAAGAGTTTTGTCAAATATACGAAAATGTGGCAAAACATGATGAGACACCTTGGATGACGTGCCTGTTAGGAAGCGTGGGCAGGAATGATGTGCCTTGATAGTGCGTGTCAGGTACGAAGCAATGAGGAAAGGACACGTTTATGAAACGGTTGGAAAGACTGTGCGTAACAGCTCATGTACAACTAAAGCTCTTGAACTTCTTGATTAAATGAAGCAATAACCTCGGTTAAAGGAGTGATTTTGGTTGAGATGCTTAAAGAGATTGATTCTTGATCCCTGGTAAAGTGGACAGTTAAGTCCTGGTTATGTGAAGCCAACGAGTCATGATCTCGATCGAAGAGAATAGTGAATTTTAGCTGACATACTAATGGACAAACGATGTAGGTTCCATCACCTCAAGATGCTGATGTAATAGAACCTAGAGGGCAGTTGTGGGGAAGTATTTTATGAGTGACAACACGTGGTTAAGGTGATGCCAGAGTATCAATCAAGGTGCCACGTGGCATGGTCATGTTGTCGAGGTGATTTCAACGAGGCCGAGGTTATCTGCGAAGATACCGAAATCCTAGATAAGCAGATAAAGGACAGTAGTCCTAGAATAGAGAAGGATATTAGTCTAGATAGAGATATAGCTCAAGAAGAGTTTATCTCTATCTAGATGAAGGTCTATGATAAGCATGGAGCCTGAGTTCATTGAAGTGAGGCTTCTAAGGGCAACAAGTCACTGCTAGTTATAAAAGCAAGACACTCTCGTTGGTCTAAAGTAAGTTCTTTCTTGTGAGTTTAAACACAGTTTGCTATCTTTGAGCGATATTGATTACTGATTTGATCGTTGGAGTACTCCCGGGTGGACAAACCACCGCCGGATTCTCATCTTCTTGTGTAGGTTGTTGGGCTTAATCTATTCTGTCGGTGCTCTCCAGCTGAGTTCTCCTTTTGGTTATATGATGGGAAATCTACACCCACAATACACGCATGTGATAAGATTATGTCTAATTTTATGATTAGTTCTCCCAACTCACATGAGAGAAGTATCTCCTATAATCAATTTTTGTACAATTGAAAAAAAAAAAAAACATTTTGACCAACGAAAAAGAAGTTTCAATGGGTATAGAATAAGGTCATATAAATAATACTAGAAGAGCCCAATCCTTAACATGCAAGAATTCAGTTTCCCGTCGTACTAAATATAAAAGTTTGAGCATGGGATCGTTATCAACTCATGAAGCACTAATAAGGTTTTTTTTTTAAGTGAATTATACTAACAGTACTTATAATTTAGGATTTATATCACTTTATTTTCTAATCTTTCAATTATGTTACATTTGATCAAGAATTTTAAATCTCATTCTAAATAAGGATAATTAAAGATGTTATTCTATTTTAAGGGCAAAATCATCAAATTGATAAAATATAAATGGTTTGATAAAAACAAATGTCAAAAATTTATTTTTAAATTTTTAAAAATTATTTCTACCCACCAAAGATAAAATTATATAAAAATGATAAATCTGTTACATTTTTATTTCTTTACTAATTTAATTTTTATTATGTGTTTGGATGATGATCATGTAATGAGTGATTATTTTTGTTGATATTTTTAGATGATTATCATGTAATAGAGGGTGGTTGTATTTGTTATTAATAGATATTTTTGAATGATTATTATGTAGTAAATGGTTATTAAGTTTTTAATGTGTAATTGTTACGTTTAATATATGAAATATTTTTAGTTTTGGATTTTTTGATTTAATGAATTGGTTCAATAATGATTATCGCCATGTTTGATTTTTGAAAAAATATAAACTAATTTAATGAAAATAAATATAAAAAATATATGTATATATTAAAAAATTATTTCCACTCTCCCAAAAGATAAAAAGGATATCTACCTGTCAATCTTATTAAATGAAATTAATTACTTATAAGTCCTGTTGACTTTTTAAATACACTAATAACTCTTCAACTGTCTATATTATCCTCATTAAATGTTTTCTCTTCTCTTATTTCCATAATATTTTGCAAAGAACTCTCTCTCTTTCTCTCTCTCATCTATCATCTCTCTACAGCACCACCACACACCACCACTATCACCATACCTACCACCACCATCTACCGTTGGTAACCATTGCTCGCCTTAACCAATGTTCTCCTCGGTTGTCATCAATGGTCCTCACCTTAACCACTGTCTCTGTCCTCCTCTGTCGCTACCATCATCGTTCACCCCATACCACTATCATCCTCCCTCGTTGCTTGCCATCGACATCACCGTCGTTACCACAATCCTCCATCACCAATCTATTGTGATGACAAACTTCGTCAATGGCTTCAGATCTAGGTATTTTCAATGCAGATCTCCTATCTTTACCTCCAACCTGGTATTGTACATGGTTGCCAATGAGATCAAGACTTTTTTAAGATCTCGTTCCTTATCTATTCTCTGTCTCTTTTTATTTTTCAAAGTAGATCTACTGCATGTTTCTTTATCAGTGATAAATTTATCAGTCTATTTTATTATGTATGTATACAAAAGGAGGTGTCTTGTGAGTAATGAGTGTAACTGAGTGAATTGATCAGATTTGGCGTATGTAATTTTTTTTTAAAATCACGTAGTGATAAATTTATCACTGAAATGTTTAGTGAAAATTATCACTGAATCTGTCTTTGATTATTTTCTTGATCTTGTATTGATCTATGGTGGTGAAAACTGGTTGTGAACATTTTTTTTTTTTTGATAATTTTTTTTTCTTCTCATCTCTCTCTCTCTCTCTCTCTGATATTGCTACCAAATTATAGTAGGTAGTAGTGGAGATAAACATTGCTTTTGTTAGAAAATGGCCGGAAGGTGGTCGTTGAAAATCATCGCTGAAGGTCAGAGGTTGTCGCCGGTGACCAGAGGTAATTGCTCTCAATGGGAAATGATAATAGTAATGTTGTGGTTGAGTGTTGAATGAGATAAAGTAAGGGTATTTTTAGAATATTGATAGTTGAAAAAAGAAGTAGGACTTATAGATAAATAAGGCTGATCAATAGGACCGGCCTGTAAGTGCCCCAAGATAAAATTATATAAAAATGAAGTGTTTTTAATTTTTTTACCAATTTAATTTTTAGTTTTTTTTATAAAAAATATTAAAATAGATTCTAAAAACCAAACCTAACATTACTTTATAACTACGAAAGTTTCAACATTATTCATTAAAAAAAAAACATTGTACTTCAAATAACACACAAGTTAGCTAATACAAAATAAATTATACGACGACTTGTCTTTAAAATAGACTGTTTGTAAAGAAAATATTTTTAATTATACTTATTTAAAAAAAATTAAAATTTAAAATCAAATATATTACAATTAAAAAATCAATAATTAAAATGATACAATTTCCAAATTACAGCATTGCTGGTGTAATTCGTTGTTTTTTGTGTGGATAAAAAGTAATAAAGTTGCTTGAAAAATGGCTCATCAACGTCGCAGTCTACCTCAGCATTCTTTTTAAATTTGAACAATATAAAGCTTTGGTCAATGAAATACGTAAATTGAAAATGATTTCCAACGTATAGCAGAAACTGAGAGGATTCAGGAACAAAACATGGTGCCAGGAGAAGAATACAATGCGGGAACTTGATTACATGAAACTTCACCAATGAATCAACAAGAAAATCAGCAAGCACATCAACAAGTGCTCAACAAGCAGGATGGTGGCTGGATCCCAATGGTAAAGCAGAGAGGAAGACATACAAATCAAGTTGGGCTGAAGGAAGGTAGGCGAGTAGGGATGTACACTCTTTTTGTGGATAACCTACCAGAGTCAATGGATCCAAGGAGCATGTATGCTTTGTTCCTAAAATTTGGCGTAGTTAAGGATGTTTTCATTCCACAAAAGAGGAGGAAAACAACAAACACAAGATTTGGCTTTGTTCGCTTTAACTGTCCTGTTGCAGCCAGTGTAGCAGAACAAAAGGCAAACGGAATATAGGTAGATGACAAAGCCTTGATAGTCCATAGTGCAGTATATGGAAAAGAAAAAGGAGACCAGATGAGGTGGAAACAAGTACAGAGGAGGCAACTGGACTTAAGAAGACCATCAGATATAACTGGACCAAAAAGGTGGAATCAAGGCATTGATGGCAGGTCGTATGTAGAGGTCATCAAAGGAGCCCAACCAAGAGGTCAACACACTACTACAATCAAAGTCGAAGAAATAGGAAATGGCTGGTTGTATGAGAGCATGATTATGAGGCTTAAACCCGATCACTCTGCTATGGAGGTACAAGAAAAACTCAAAGAACAAGGTATGAAGGATGTAAGAGTGAGAGCAGGAGGAGGGCGTGATGTAGTCCTATCTTTCAACTCTGTGGAGGCTCTGAAGAGTACAACTAGTAAGCTTAATGTTTGGTTCCAGGACTGGTGTGAGTACATCACAGAGTGGATAGTAGGTATGCAACTCCAACAGGAGAGGTCTGTTTGGATTAGCTGCTACAGTGTACCTCTGAATCTCTGGAGTTCCAATACCTTCACAAAGATTGGCCGTCTTTGGGAGGAAGTGCTACAATTAGATGGAGATATTTGTGAGCCCTCATCTTTCTGTTGTGGGAAGATTAAAATAGTTACAGGTGCTATGGATCTGATCAATACATGTATCAATCTAGAATGCAAAGGTAGAGTATACCCCATAAGAGTTTGTGAGGAACAGATTATCAATGAGGTATCATCCTGTGGTAAATGAATCAACAATGAAGATGGTGAAGAGGGTGTTAGCTCCAATACTAAAAAGGTGTCACAGTCAACTGCAGAGAGCAAGAGGGGGGGAGAAGACGCTGACAAGGATGAGGAGGTGGAGGCTGACATGGCAAAAAAAAATCATACGGTAAAAGGTGTTTCTACCTCTAAGCTGAAAGAGGGAAGTGAGGGGGAGGGAGGTGACAGTTGTATTCAAATATCAGTGGTGAAAGAGACTGAGGAGTGCATAGGGAAATCAACTGAAACAGGTTCAGGCGTGGGTGAAACAATGATGGAAGTGGAAGGTCTACAGCAGCAACAGCTACAAACGTGCAGTCATGCTTTGGAAAAAGGTGCTGAGATTCAAAAAGAGAAGGGGCAGGCAGCCACAAAAGGCTTTATCAGAAGCTTAAGTGAAACCCAAAAGTTAAGGCCTGGAATTCATTTGGAGGTTGCTTTGGGCCAAGAACATTTAAATTCCCAGTCCATTGAGCTAGTCCATTGCAAGTCCAGTAGTAATGAAGGTGGACTCAAAGGGGAGGGTTACAAATCAAACTCCAATGATACAATTAGTGATTCTATTGGTGGTTCCATCAACAACCAGACTAACCAAGGCCCAAGGTCAGTGACCACAAAAGGAGGGCCTAAATATCCTCTGGCAGTAGGTGGGTTCTCTGGGCTGATTAGGAGAATTGGGCAGGAAAGTGTGGGAGCAAGAAGCAGAAAGGTTCATCAGAAAAAGATGGTGCCCAGATCTAAAGCAGAGCCAAGGCCAAATGCAGTTATCTGTCAACATTCTTGTGAATCAGATAAATTAATAGAAGCTCAGGCAACAGTACGTTTAGGGAAAAGCGTGAGGATTGACTTTAAAGGCCAAGAAGAAGAAATTGTTAATAAAATTACACAACTAGAGGAGGAAGAAAGGGCAAGAGTAGGAGGGGGGGACTGATGTAGCCTCAAAAGCAGATATGATGGGAGGCTACAGAGATGAAAAATGTTGCTATGAAGATACTAAGCTGGAACATTAGAGGAGTGGGTAGACCTGAGAAACGGAGAAAGATCAAGACTCTACTGTTTGATAGGAAAATTGATATGGTTTTGATGCAAGAAACAAAAAGGTCAAGCTTGAACAATCTGGTGGATAGAAGTCTGTGGCCAAGAGAAAAAATGGAAATCATGGTAGTGGATGCAATAGGTGTGGCAGGTGGATTGTTATGCATATGGGACCCTGATGTTTTTCAACTTTCAGAATGCTGTAGCAACAAAAACTTCATCTTGCTTTCAGGTACCATTCTGAATTCCTTTGATTGTGTTATCTTAAATGTCTATGCCCCAAATGATATTATGAGGAGAGGTAAGTTATGGGAGTCCTTGTTGCATTTAAAGTCCATTTTCCCAAAACCATGGTGTCTTGGTGGTGATTTCAATGAGATCAGAAATTTGGGGGAAAGAATAGGAAGCTCAAGGAGGGATAGGGGCATGAAAGAGTTTAATGAGTTCATAGATAGATGTGAGGTGAATGATCTACACATGGTAGGGAGAAAATTTACTTAGTGTAATGCTCATGATGGTCACAAATGGAGTAGAATTGATAGATTCCTTCTTAGCCCTGAGTGGATTGAAAGATATAGATACAAACTGTGGGGACTACCTAGGTTGGTTTCAGATCATTGCCCGATAGTGCTTATGGAAGATGAGAGGGACTGGGGTCCTAAACCTTTCAAATTCTTAAATGCCTGGTTATTGCACTCACAATTTACATCTTTTGTGGAGAATACATGGAAGGAGTTACAGATTCAAGGGACTGCTGGGGTCACTCTGCTAAGGAAATTACAAGCTTTAAAGATGGTACTAAAACAATGGAATAAAGAAGTATATGGTAATACTGCAGCTCAACTAAAATCATCAGTAGATGAACTGAATGCACTTGATTTGAGGGCTGAGGTAAGACCTCTGGAGGATGCTGAAATCAAACAAAAAAGTGAGGCAAGGAATGAGATGTGGAGATTAAGTAGAATGCTGGAATGGGAATGGCTTGAAAAGTCAAGGCTCGACTGGAATATGAAAGGGGATAGGAATACAAGATATTTTCATGTCATGGCTACTAGTAGACAAAATAGAAATGCCCTCAACTCCATTGTTGCAGGGGAGGTGGCAATTGAGGAACCAAATCAGGTCAAAATTGAGGTATGGTCACATTTTACAAACCAGTTTTCAGAAGAGTGGAGACTTAGACCTGTAATAGGTGGGGAGTTTAAAAGTGTGAGGCAAAGTGATTCATTTCATATACTAGAGTCAGAATTTTCAGCAGTGGAGGTTTGGGAAGCTGTCAAAGACTGTAATGGCAACAAAGCTCCGGGGCCAGATGGTTTCAACTTGCTATTTTTTCAGAAATTCTGGAAGGTGCTCAAAGAAGATGTGATGCTCTTTTTCGCAGATTTTCATATCAGGGGCAGATTGGCTAGTGGCTTTAACAGTTCTTTCATCACCCTTATACCGAAGAAAGTTGATGCAGCCAACTTAAGTGAGTTTAGACCCATTAGTCTTATAGGGTCGGCTTATAAAATACTTTCCAAGGTTCTTGCAAGTAGACTAAAAAAAGTCATGGCAGATGTAATTGGTGAAGCACAATCAGCATTCCTTGGAGGTAGAAACATACTCGATGGAGTTTTGATTGCAAATGAAATAGTGGATGGGTGGAATAAAACCAAGAGAAAGGGCTGATATTCAAGATTGATTTTGAGAAGGCTTATAATTCCCTCAATTGGGAATTCCTATTCTCAATGCTATCTAGCTTTGACTTTGGAGCAAAGTGGATCTCTTGGATAAAAAGTTGTCTCTCTTCAGCTAGAATCTCCATCCTCGTTAATGGCTCACCAACTAAGGAGTTTAGTCCTGAAAAAGGTCTCAGACAAGGGGACCCACTATCCCCCTTCCTATTCAACTTGGCTGCAGAAGGATTGAACATGTTACTGATGAGAGCTAGGGAGTTGGGGCTGCTAAAAGGAGTAATTTTTGGTGATAATAATGTGGTTGTGTCACATCTTCAATTTGCAGATGATTCTTTGTTGTTTTGTGATGCCGTATGGTCAGAAGTGCTTAATTTAAAAAGGATCCTTAGGTGTTTTGAAATTGTTTCAGGGCTTAAAATAAATTACCACAAAAGTGTAATTTGTGGGTTTGGTATCTCTGAATCTGTGCTCCATGAGTTTGCAGGTATGCTAAACTGTAAAGTTAAGTCAGCACCAATCAAGTATCTAGGGTTGCCATTGGGAGCAAGCCCCCATAGAAAGGTGATCTGGAAGCCTGTCTTGGACAGGATAAAGCACAGGCTTGCTGGTTGGAAGAGGAGATTTCTCTCCTTTGCAGGAAGATTAACACTAATTAAATCAGTGTTATCTAGTCTGCCGGTGTACTATCTCTCTCTGTTCAAAATTCCAGAAGGGATAGCAAAAGAAATAGAAAAGTTACAAGCCTCATTCTTGTGGGGTGGAGCTGAACTTAAGAGAAAAGTTCATCTAGTGAGATGGAATGAGGTAACTAAAAGTACTAAGCAAGGGGGATTGAGTGTTAGAAGAATCAGAGACATGAATGTTTGTTTATTAATGAAGTGGTGGTGGAGGTATGCCAATGAGGAACAAGCTCTGTGGAAGCAGGTGTTAGTCTGCAAATACAAAGCTGAAGGTGGAAATTGGCGTCCAGATATTCATTCAGGAGTTAGAGTATCCAAGATTTGGGGTGATATATTGGTGGCAGCAAATCAAAAAGTCAGCCTTTTGCAATTTTATATTAATAACCTTCAGTTTAGAGTGGGTAATGGTTGTAGAGTTTCCTTCTGGCATGATTGCTGGACTGGTGGAGCTAGCCTTAAAGAATCTTTCCCTAGATTGTTCAGGTTGTCAAATGAGAAGGATGGGACTATCAGGGATTATGCTGATAAAAGGGGTAACTCTGAAAATTGGGTGATTAGCTTTAGAAGGGCCTTATTTCAATGGGAACAAGAAGAGCTCCTCAATCTGAACCTCTATACCAGACCTGGTCCTGTCTTGAATCTGCTTGCGAAAGACAGAGTTTTGTGGTTAGCTTCCAAATCTGGTCAATCTTTTGTCTCAACCTTATACAAGCATACTGATTTTGAGCATGGTGAAGTCAATAACTTTAGCAGATTAGTGTGGATCAAGTACCTTCCACCTAAAGTTCAATTTTTTGGATGGCTCGCATGGAAGCATAAGGTAAAAACTTCAGTGTTCTTGCACAGAATTGGTGTGCTGGAGGATAGTGCTGCCACTGTATGTATTTTTTGCAAAGCTGAACAAGAAACAGTTGAACATGTGCTTATCTGGTGCCCTTCGATCTGGAGAGTATGGACTGGTCTCCTGCAATGGTGGGGAGCCCTTTGGGTAGTGCCTCAAACTGCTGATGGCTTACTGCAGTGATGGGTTGGAAGCAAGGTCATGAAAGCTGAAAAAAAAAATTGAAATGCTATCCCCTTGGTGGCTCTCTGGTCCATTTGGAAGCACCGGAACGAGTGCATCTTCCAAGATACTCAACCTAACATGGAAGAACTTCTTGAAGTTATCATTGTTAGGCTTGCAATTTGGTTAAAATCCACGTCCTCAGATCTTCTTTTTTCTGTAACTGATTTTCTGCATAACCTGGAGCAAATCAGATTTTGTTTGGGTAGGAGAATGTAAGGTTGTATTATCTAAAGGGTCTGTTCTGTTCTATTATGATGGTTGCTGCTGGTGGCCTGAAATGGTATGGTTTTGCCTGGTGCTTTGATCAAGTATGTTATGGTTTGCCTGGGGTTTTCTTGTCTGCTGTCTGTTTTGTTCTATTATTGTATGCTGTTATCTACTGGTGCTTACTGCTGGCAACTTAGTGGTGCTCTGTATGCTCTGGTTGGTTGGTTGTTGTGTGCCCGTCTTGGGTAAGTTGGGGAGTGGTCTTGCAGGTGGATGGGTATGGATGGCTGTTATGTCCTGCAGTAGGCTTTCTTATGCCAACTCAAGGAATGTGATGGTCTGAATTGGTGTGTGAGTCCTGGGATTGTTTCAGGTAGAAAAAAATTATGTTGGTTGCTTAAGGAGCTCTGTTAATAGTGGTGATAATAGAAAGAGGTTCGAGAGTGTAATGCTGGGATTGGGTGCTTGCAGTGTCCTTTTTGTATTTTGGTCGTTTCTCGTTGGTCTCTCACCAACTCTGGGGGTGCTAGCAAATGATAGGATGAGCTAGTTGGTGCCAACCTCGTTGGGATGATCTAGCCCATTGTGATGCCTTTGCACCTCCCTCTTGTCTTTATTGATGTAATTCGCTTTGTACTATGTACTGGTTTTATTCCATCAATAAAATCTTCTTTTTGCTGATCAAAAAAAAAAAGAAAACGATTTCCAACGTGACCACTTTTGTAATTCGCTTGTCGGCTTTCTTTAAACAAAGTAGGTTCAAGTTAGATTTAATTTTATTGACTAATATTTTAATTAGGATATAATAAAACCAAAAAATTATATTTAGGACAGTTGACTTTTTTTTTTATAATTGATTTGATAATTGTGGGGACATAATTTTTGAATAACAACACGTGGCCGAGGTGTCACCGAAGTGCCGGCCGAGGTGTCACCGAAGTGCCAGCCGAGGTGCCACGTGTTTTGATCATAACGCCGAGATCATCTCGGCTAAGCCGAGATTATCTACAAAGTTACCAGAATCCGGCATAAGCAGATAAGGGATGAGAGTCCTAGAATGAGAAAGGACTTCAGTTTGGATAAAGATAAGAATCTTAGAGAGCTTATCTCAATCCTACTGGGAGTCTAAGATTAACAATAATCCTAAATCCATTGAAGCTAGGCTTCTATTGTGATTAGGTATGTGTTGGTTATAAAAGAGAGGCACCCTCATGTGTTTAAGGTGTGTCTTTTATGCTTTGTCTAGTGAGTTAAGCACTATTGGTTATCTTTGAGAGATATTTTACTGACTTGATCGTCGGAGTGCCCTCGGGTGGACGAACCACCGCAGGATTCTTATCTTTCTGTGACAGGTCGTTTGGGCTTAATCTATTCTGCCGGTGCTCTCCGGCTGAATACTAGTTTGGCAATGTGGTCGGAAATTGACACACACAATTTGGCGCCGTCTGTGGGAAAGAAAGAAGAATAGATGGTCAACGACGGGCAGAAAGAGAAGGTTGGGGACAACACCCCTACTGAGAGTGGGAAACATATTAACCTTGACGTCAAAGAAGACAACTGGAATGAAGAGACTCGTGATAAGAATCACGGAGGAAAGGACGTCGACCAGAAGAGCGGCGTATCGAAGAAATCGGACCAGAGCGGGTATTATAACAAGGATGACCTCCAGGTATGGAAAGATAGATGCCTGCAGAGGGACGACGAGATGAAGGGAATGGCGGACAAATTGGCAGACCTGCAAATGGTTGTCAATTTCCTGATGCAGAACAACGTCATGCAGTCACCGTTCCCGCTACAAGATACGTCGATTCCAGCGGCCAAGAAAGATGCCCAAAAAGGGGGACAGAACACAGTTCCTGCAGTCCCTCAGCACGATAGGGCAAAGGGGCATTCTCACCGGCCTTCACGGGAGGTCGGGCATGGAGAATCAAAGAGGGCTGGAGAATGATGCTTGGGAATTGGAATTTACAAATCGAGGCCATGTTTAACACTTGTTGAAATTTAAAATTTATAAGTTGAAATTAAACCGATGCCATGTTTAACACTTGTTGAAATTTAAAATTTACAAGTTAAAGTTAAATCGAGGTCATGTTTAACACTTGTTGAAATTTAAGTTTACAAGTTGAAGTTAAACTGAGGTCATGTTTAACACTTGTTGAAATTTAAGTTTACAAGTTGAAGTTAAACCGATGTCATGTTTAACACTTGTTGAAATTTTAAGAAAAATTTACAAGTTAAAGTTAAACTGAGGACTGGTTTTAACACTTGTTGAAATTTTAAGAAAAATTTATAAGTTGAACTTAAACCGAGGTTATATTAAAGGAAGATTGGTTTGAACACTTGTTGAAATTTTTGAGAAAAATTTACAAGTTAAGCCAAAATTATGTTGAAAGAAGTATCTACATACTTGCTAAGATTACCATGTTGCCAAGACTTGGAAGATATTTGAAGATAAAAGTCTTGTCAAGTAAAAAGTGAAGTATCGAGTTGTAAATAACACTTGTGAAAAAATTATAAAAAATATTTTCAAGTGTTAGGCCAAAGCCGAGACAAACTGTTAGTGGGTATAACCAAAATATTCCACACCGAGAAGATTACACAGTTAAAGTGTACGTTGAAGACATGCAAATTATTCTAAAGCATTGATGAAAACAGACTATAAGTCTTGGTCATATTAAGCCGATGAATGATGACCTCGGTTGTAAAGGATAGAACAAGTTTAGCCGACGTGCTAAAAGAAATAATATAGGTTCCATCACCTCAGGATGCCGAGGTAATAGAACCTAGGGGACAGTTGTGGGGACATAATTTTTGAATGACAACATGTGGCCGAGGTGTCACCGAAGTGCCAGCCGAGGTGCCACGTGCCTTGGTCATGACGCCGAGATCATCTCGACTAGGCCGAGGTTATCTGCGAAAATACCAGAATCCGGGATAAGCGGATAAAGGACAAGAGTCCTAGAATGAGAAAAGACTTCAATTTGGGTAAAGATAAAATTCTTAGAGAGCTTATCCCAATCCTACTGGGAGTCCAAGATTAGCAGTAATCCTAAATCCATTGAAGCTAGGCTTCTATTGGGATTAGGTATGTGTTGGCTATAAAAGAGAGGCACCCTCATGGGTCTAAAGTATGTCTTTTATGCTTTGTCCAGTGAGTTAAGCACTATTGGTTATCTTTGAGAGATATTTTACTGACTTAATCGTCGGAGTGCCCCCGAGTGGACGAACCATCGCACGATTCTTATCTTTCTGTGACAGGTCGTCCGGGCTTAATCTATTCTGCCGGTGCTCTCCATCTGAATACTAGTTTGGCAGTGTGGTCGAAAATTGACACACACAATAATTATGAGAAAAAAAGTGAAATAATTATTATTTGAATGTAATATTTTGTCTTATTAACTATTTTATTCTTTTTATTTTTCTTCACTATTTTTAACCAAATTTTGATATGCCAAACGAGGCCTTATTAAAAAATTTAATAAGAATTTAATATTTATAGAATTATTCATCAAAATTTGATGATAATAAAAGCATACATCAAGTGAACGTAATGGTCTGAACATAACTACTTAATAAAAATAAGGATAAATTACAAATATGAATTATTTTTTATAATTTGAAAAGTTATAAATATTTTGTTATCAGAATTTTTATTTAACAAAATTAATTAAAAAATAAAATTTCTAACTACTCTTCTATAAAATAATAAGATTATTTAAATTATTAATTAAAATAAATTTTTGATATAATTAAAAAGGGGATTTGTTTTTAAGATCCTTGGTATTAAGATTTTATAGTATAAAGGATATCAAATATTTTCATAATGTTTAAGGTCCCTCACACATTAATCCAGAGAAATTCTTTGAACTTCCCAAAGAAATTCTTTCCAAATTTCTCTAGACTTTCTCTGGATTTCCCTTGCCCATTTTATTGTCAATAAGCAATATTTTGATAAATTTTGAAAAACTAGAACCTACTTTTGCACTTGCCAAGCTTAACATGTAAGTTTAGAATTGAATGGCTCATTACGATATGACAGAGGTAGCTGCCAATGATAATCAACCACATATAAAAGACAAATGTATACGCAAAAAGACTAGATATGGAAATGCCTTGGGTTAGCTAGAAACTTGTTCTTTGCATTGAACTCTATTAAGGGACATTTAATTCTAATGCCTTAAATATATTATTGGCACACACTATTCACCAGTAATAGTTTCTGCTACTATTTTAAGATCATCTCATTCACTATTATTGCTTTTACCATATCCAGAGAAATTCTCTCTATGGACTTCCAACTCTCCAGAGAAATTCTCCAAAGAAATTTCTCTGGACTTCCAACTCTCCAGAGAAATTTGGAAAGAATTTCTCTGGACTTTCTCTGGATTTCCCATCCTCCAGAGAAATTCTCTCCAAATTTCTCTGGACTTCCCACTTTCCAAAGAAAATTCACAAGGCTTCATTATTATTCAGATCTCTTCACTATTTTCTCTGGTTTACAAATCTCTTCAAGCTTACTCTTTTCCCACAATTTATCTGTTTATGATATCTCTACGACACTGCCTTTGATGAATGTAGTGGTGGTCTGAGTGGTGGTTTCAAACCAGAGAAATTTCGACTTCCCAAACCTAGAGAAAATTAAAATTTCTCTAAGTTCAAATTTTTGCAACCTACAACTCAAAAACTAGTATCAATTGTGGACGTAAATACCAACATTATGACAATCTAATTCATAATCTTTTAAAAATGACTCATAACTAATACTGATCCTACTTCAATAACAAAATTCTAACTTCCATCACTCAACAAAATGCATTTGAAAATTTCTCTTTTGTCCCATTTTGTCACAGGATTCTAACATCTCAGAGAAAATTATTCAAGACAAAGAAAATTGTGTTTTGACTCAACTAGAGAAAATTGATCAAACTAGAGAAAATTACAGTTCTCTCTTCTTTTCCAGAGAAATTCTAAACTAGAAAAATCCAGATAAAATTAAACATCACAGAGAAAATTAAACATGTCAGAGAAAATTATTTTTTACCTCATCCAGAGAAAATTGCAGTTCTCCTCTTCTAGAGAAATTCTAGAATTTCTGCCCAACTGCAATCACAAATTGCAAACTCTGTACGCGGGTTAAATACAACATGAGCTCTTTTCCAATCTTCCCGGTCAACAACTTTTGCACATTTACCTCCATGACAACATCAGAGTCAGGAATCTTCAAAGATTTGCGCCAAGATGTTAAACCACTCATCTATTCATCCTTCCAATATCGTGCAAAATCATATTTTCCTGAATACTCATCAAACCAGAAGTAGGAATGCACTTTAGTACCCAACTTATCAACCAACCAATCAGCACGTTGATAAACACCAGAATCGTTATCATTTAGCAACCTAAGCTTCATTTGGTTATGGTAAAATTCCATACTTGCACAAGTCTCTTGGCTTGCAAGCGGAAGAGTTTTGAGGATAGTAGTCCATGAACCTATTCTAGGATACCAAATCGCCTTGAAATAATCCATAAAATCTGCTCCATCAATGAAATCTTCCATGAAATTATCAAACAAATCCATGGTTCCATGTCCTCTACAAATGTTGTACACTGCCTGACCAAGCTGTCTTGATATCTAATGGCGGCGCCACTGGAGACCAGCTTTTTCTTCATTGCTCTTCCTTCTTTGGAATGCTTTGAGCTTCGTTTGATGGAGGAGAGAGAGTTGGAGAAGACGATGACGACGATGAACTCTGGCGATGGAGGTAGAGTGGAAGAGCAGAGAGAGATGAAGAGGCAGTTTGATTTGAGAGATCAAATTTCTTAGTGATATATGGGTGTCGGGGGTTGAAGAACCTTAGACATCATTAAATAATATTGTGAATCTCTTCCATTACTAAAAATGGGAGAGGGACCTTAGACTAATTTTTTTAATTAAAAATTGTTAATTAAATTGATGATTTATTAATAAAAAAGATTATTTGCTATGAAAATTAAAAATTTCAAAGGAGGATATAATTTCAAGAATTATAAAGGATAGTTTGTTTTTTAAACAAATTTCATAAAGTGTGTTTATAATTTATCTAAAAAAATAAATTAACATGTTCAGCAATAATTTTTTTTAAGTAAATGAATTGGAGTACTGCATAAATAAAATTATATAGTATTTTAAAATTATTTAATCCAATTTAAGAGAAGCTAGTGATTTTGCAAAATAAAATATATATGTATATATGTATATAGTGAAAGCAATTATTCAGTACGGCCATATGTCCCGCATCGTTTAACACGTGTGATGTGACCCCACTCTTCATATTTGAAATGTAATAAATTGGTCAATTTTATAAGAAATTACAGATAAGTGCGATCAAAAAAATAATTTATAAAAAGATAAAAATATATATATATATATATATATAATTTTAATTATTAATATTTCTGATGTTCGTATTTTTTAATATTTTTTACCCCTACCAAACTATCATTTCCCATTTTATAATTTTAACTAATAATAAAATGTGTGATTTAAAAAAATAATAATAAAATGCAAGTTCTATATATAATATACATATAGATAATGCAATGGTGATGTTGATTATTATAAGAATAATACTATATGTTTTAATTAGTATATTAATTAATATATTAATAGATTATATGATATAATTTTAAATATTTTAAATATTTATAATTTGTATTTTATATAATAGGTGAGATCAAAAATAATGTTATAATATGTATTGATATATTAATTAATATACTAATTGATATATATAGTATCATTGTTATTATAATTGAAAGAGTCGTAATTGAAAAAAATTAAACATCTAAAAAAAGTATAAAAAAAAATTGCACCGTAATTAAAAAAAAATATAACTAATTTCTGAAGTAATCATCTCTAAAACTTAATTAGATCCTAATCAAATAAGCTTCGATTTGACATTTATGTTGGGATTAAATAATTATAAAAAGATAAAATAGACTATTAAAATTAATAAGATAAAAGATTATTTTTTATTCATAATTATTATATTTTTCTCTCGTAAAAATTTACAAAAAAAATTAAAAATCTAACGAAACTAAAAAAATCAGACTAAAACAATCTCAACACAAAAAAAAAAAAAAATTTGATTATATTAACGAAGGCGAAACGAACTCTAATACAAAAATCATAACTAGGATACATTCGGTGGAATTTCCCTATATATATATATATATATATATACCCAAACACCCAAGTTGAGAAATACCCACCAAAATTTGTACAACCGAACATGGAAGCTGCCTTCCTAACATACGCATCGCTTTCCGTTCTCACTCTCATTATTGCTTTCAAGTTCTTCTCACAATTAAGATCTCAGCGCCGCCGTAACCTCCCCCCAAGTCCACCAGCTCTTCCGGTCATAGGTCATCTCCACCTCCTCAAACCACCTCTCCACCGAACTTTCCACCGAATCTCTCAAAACCTCGGCTCCGTCTTCTCCCTCCGCTTCGGCTCCCGCCTCGTCGTGGTGGTCTCGTCGCCTTCCGCCGTGGAGGAATGCTTCACAAAGAACGACGTCGTGTTAGCCAATCGTCCCCCGCTCCTCGGCGGCAAGTACATCGGCTACAACTACACCAGCGTCGCCGCCTCCCCCTACGGCGACCACTGGCGCAACCTCCGCCGCCTCATGTCGCTCGAAATCTTCTCCACGACTCGACTCAACGCCTTCTTATCGGTCCGAAAAGACGAAATCAAGATCCTCCTCCGAAATCTGTATCGAAATTCGTCGACTGATTTCGCAAAAGTCGAACTGAAATCAAAGTTTTCGGAGCTGAGCTTCAACATCATCATGAGAATGATCGCCGGAAAGCGATACTACGGTGAGGAATTGGAGAACTACGAGGAGGCGAAGCAGTTTAGGGATCTGGTGAGCGAGACATTCGAATACGGCGGTGCGTCGAATCCTAACGATTTCTTACCGGTTTTGAGGTGGATTGATTATGGGAATTTTGAGAAGAATTTGGGTAGAATTCATAAGAGGATGGACGCGTTGTTGCAAGGTCTGATCGATGAACACAGAAGCGATAAGAGTGGGAATTCGATGATAGATCATTTGCTGTCGTTGCAAGAATCGCAGCCTGAATATTATAGCAATCATCAGAGGGCTTGTCTTGGTAAGTGCCACACTAGAGTAATTTTTCTTTGATTGATTTTTTGAAGTGATTGAGGCCTCGTTTCTCATGCAATTGTTTTAGTTCAAAAATCAAAAAAAAATTTACTAAAAAAGAATATATTTACTACTTTAAAATTACTTAGTATAAAAAAATTATTTCAAAGGAACAAGACTCGACTAGTGGCATGACGTAATAATGGCTCGTTTGGAAAATTAATTATTTTAGCTTTTATTTGGCATAAGTTAAAATGAGATTTTTTGGCTAAAATAATTATAAAAAGATAAAATTAATTTTTTAACTCAATAAGATAAGATGTCGGATCCAAACTATAATCATTTTATTTTATTTTTTTACAAAAATCAAAAAATTTATCCCAAACGAGGCTTTTTAGCATTAAGCAGCCAAAAATCGACCAAAATATTTGTATTTGGGAATATTGCTAGATTTTTTTTAGTTAGATGTGATATTTGTAAGAAAAAAAAGTAAAATGATTATAAATTTAATGTGATATTTTATCTTATTGATAATTTTAGTTTTTTTTTTTTTGTAACTTTAGTTAAAAATAATAATAATAAAAAATAAATAAAAACATGGCCAATGTTATAAATATATTTTGATTCTTCATTTTTGTAGAATTAAAATATGTTACATGTAATTTTGAATATTTTTTAATGATTCATATAAAAGTTTATTGTTATGATTATTTAATTTCAATCACTAAACTTCTAAGGAGAATTAACAGTTTAGTGTGTATTTGTATACACACACAAAAAAAAATTAAATTAAAATAAATTTAAAATTAAAATTAGTAATAAATTTTAATAATTAAAATTATATATTTTTTCATGAGTTAATAATTATTTTGAAAAGAAAAATTGATCTATAAATTTCCCAACTTTTAACTCTTACATTTGTTCATATTGATAAAAATAACAGTAATGATACGTAGTTCGAAATTTTCAAGCTCGAATTTATTCCGAATTCAAAACGACGTCGTTTTAAACGGTAGTTTCATTTTACGAGGGGGTTATTTAATGAAAATTATCTTACCGATAAAAGAATTTTAATATATCTTACCGGTAAGAGAATCCAAAATGACGTCATTTTGGACAATTAGGGATTCGGGAAAGAAAGATTCGGGAACAAAACATTATTATAAAAGTAAATAAGATGTTCATATTTATAAATCTGAACAAATTTCATGAGTCTGATAATTTTAATGTACTATTTTCTAGTCATGTGTATTTTTTTCTAGAGTTGATACTAGAAATCATAAATGATTTATCAAAATTTGTATTAAATGTAAAAAAATGTGTATTTATTTTTCCTAAGGCTAATGAGGCCTTGTTTAGAAATAGACTATTTTAATTAAAAAATAAAAAAAATATTTGATCAGTCTACCCTTTTTATTTTTTTCACACATTTTTTTTATAAAAAATAAAAAAAAAAATCAACTAAAATATTCCATTCTCAAACCACCATGTCAAGTGATTTTTAAAAGAATATCACATAATAGTTATAAAAAAAATTATGATATTAATTATTAATATTTATAATATTTTTTAATTATTAATTTCTGTTGAACGTCTTTTTACTTATGGACTATTTGTTGGATAAGTTTGGAGCATTTCAATGCAGTGAGACAAATTAAAAAAAATTACAAAAATATATGGGCGCAAGTAATGTTTGTAATGGGGGTGCAAGTGAAAGGATGTAAGGGCGCAAGTGTGACTTGTATCCCCTCCATGTTTGTGTAAAAAAAAATTGTGTCCTATTGAGATGTAATTCTCTCATAAGTTATTGACTTTTGAATAATTAGTATATATATGTACAGTGGCAGAGTTAAGAAATTAAATCAGAGGGGGCATAATTTTTACAAAAATACTTCACATAAATTTTTACGATTAATTTCAAGAAATATATATATATATATATTATTTATAACTAGTATATCATGCATAATATAAAATTAAAAAAAAAGTTATGGATATAAATTTTAAAATAAATTATATAATGATAAAGTAATTTTTTATACAAAATTTCAGTAAAAATTCAATATAATAGTAATATCACGTCATCATTATCATATGATATCACCAAACAATAGTAAAGAAACACATAGAGGATGAATCCCAAATGTCAAATGTAATTAACAATTCAATAAATTTTATATTTTCATTGAGATTAATTATAATTGTATGTCAATAATAATAGATATCACCATTGTATTGAAATTTTTATAGATAATAATATGACTTATCGTAATATCTTTATTTTCAATAAAAAATAAAAATTATTATTCTCATAATTTTAAAAATGTGATTAATATTTCATTTTAAATAATATTTTATAATTTTTTTATTTAAAATATTTTCTTTATGTTTACGAAAATATATATATATTCCAAAACCCAGGGGCACGTGACAATCCACCCCCCCTCGCGACCCACCGTGGCTCCGCTATATGTGTATATCTATGACTATAGAAGCATTATTACGTTGTCGTTTGACAACAATTTTTTTATTTAAATAAGTGTAAAAAGATTAAATAGACTAAATAAGTCAATAAAATAAAATATTATATTTAAATTATAATTATTTTACTTTTTCTCTTACAATTATTACATTTAAACCAAAAAAAGCCAAAGTACTTCTCAAACGGAGTTAATTTACCCTTTAACTAAGGTAAATTAGTTAAAAAGTCAAGTTAAATTAGTTCTTTCCAAACAAAACCATGGATTGTAACGGGGATTTTCATTACAATTATATAATGGCAGTGCTTGGTGTAGAAATTATTTATAATTTATTTATTTTATTTTTAAATTTTTAGAGTATATGAAAGTGATAGTGCATATTTTGCTTATAATTTATGAAATATAAATAATGCAAATGTGTTAAAAAAAATTAATTATCTAACAATTTTGAGAATAATATTTTGAATTTTTTAATTATGACCTTTCTTCAGAAAAGTTGTATGTACCGAGAGGTTGTTTGACATCCAATTAAAAAATAGTCACATTTTTTTCAATTTTTTCTTTAATGTTTTTTTTAAAAATTTATGGCATTTTTTTTTTTTTAAATTTTTCGGTCCATCTAGTGTAGAAGAATCTAAAAAGTTTTCAAAAAAATGAAAAATATCAATTATTTTTACACTTTTTTTTTGGTTTTTAGTAAACTTTTTTCAAATTATTTATTTATTTTACTTTTTTGGTTCGCCTAATTGGGTAGAACTTAAAATCCTAAAGTTTCTTGAAAAAAAAAAAAAAACCCTCTAAAAAAAATCAATCTCAAACACCCAATAATAGGTATAACAACATGACAATGCTATCCATGAAGGTTTTTGTCGCACTGTCAATAATACGCAAAAAATGTCAAAATACAACAATGCATTGGTTTTTGATATTTTATTGTTAATTTGTAAATTTATAACGTCTAGGTCATGATACTTGCGGGCACGGACACATCAGCAGTAACAATGGAATGGGCAATGTCTCTTTTAGTAAACCATCCAGAGGTGTTGAAGAAGGCCAGAGCTGAGTTGGACATTCAAGTTGGCCAAGAATGCCTAATCGATGAACCTGATCTCTCCAAGTTGAATTACCTTCAAGCTATCATTTCCGAAACTTTTCGATTGTTCCCCGCAGCACCACTGTTGGTACCACACATGGCATCTAATGATTGTACAATTGGAGGTTTCGATGTGCCACGCGATACAATCTTGTTGGTCAATGCGTGGGCCATTCATAGAAACCCTCAAGTGTGGAATGACCCTACAAGTTTTAAGCCCGAAAGGTTTGAAGGTGGAGAAGCGGAAGGACACAAGTTGATGCCTTTTGGGATGGGAAGGAGATCCTGTCCAGGGGCTGGGTTAGCCCAACGTGTGGTGGGTTTGAGCTTAGCGTCATTGATTCAATGCTTCGAATGGGAAAGGGTGAGTAAAAAGGCTGTTGATCTCACAGAAGGCAAAGGACTAACCATGCCCAAACTCGAACCACTAGAAGTCATGTGTAAAGCACGTGACATCATGAACAAAGTTCTTTGAAGCTACAATAATGTTTGATCAATTTGTAAGATTGTTATTTAAGACCAAAAATTAGACCTAATTTTCAAGTTTAGTAATGTGGCAATCAATTATGATATAAAATGTAACACTCTCTCTCATATTTTCTCTAGTACTTTGACATCATTATGTCTATAAAATGAGTGTGAACAGTGGGCTTAAATATTATTTTTCATAAGTTTAATATGTTTTTCTATGTTGTAGCACCATTAAGACAGAACATTGTACTTTTTTTTTCTTTTCTTTCTTCTTTTTTTTTCTTTTTTTTGGCTTCATCTATTTTTCTTTTGCTTTGAACTTGTTAGTATTGTAGTAGTCTTATGAGTATATATGAGGTTGAATTTTTAAACAAGTTAGCAATAGTAATGCTATCCTTTTGAAGTCCATTTTTCTTCATTATGTCATGGAGTCATTTTTGGTACAAATACAACCCTTGTTTGTTCAATGGATATAAAAGCACTCTTGTTTTGGCTTTTGTATTGTGTCATGCTCGATGAGGGAATGAAGTTGTGTCAAGTGTTACACATTAGAGATATCAAGTTGTGTTTCTTAGAGTATCTCCAATGTTGAATAAAAAATTTCATTGCCTCGTTTGGGAACAGGCTAATTTAGTAACTTTTTTGCTATTTGGCTAAAAAGGTAGGTAAAAAAAACTTATATGTTTGGGATGACTTTTTGGCTAATTACGAAAAGATGTGCAAAAAGTAGAGAGAAAAGAGAATCTTTAACTTTTTGGTATGGGTTGTTGGCTTTTTGGCTAATTTAGTAACTTTTTGGCTAATTGGCTAAAATAGCCTCTTGCCAAACGAAAATGTCAAATTTGATGAAAAGTTTGATTTGATATTGTTCACTTCAATGCTAAAACTAGAAATTTCATCAAATTTTTTCACATCTCCAGGTGTCCTGAAAGACATTGGGAGTTCGTTTGAACATAATCAAAAAAAAGTGGTCAAAGTTGTTTTTGGGTAGACATCCAGGAGGATGTCTGGTCTAACAATAACAATTTAAAATTGATGAAAAATGAAAAATTCCCTTCATTTGATGAATTTTTTTATTCATCTCTCATTTGATTTGAGTTTGATGAAAAAGTTGGAGTCAAACCTTGGCCATTTTATCAAATTTAAATTTAATGAAATATTAGATACAGTGTTAGAGGTAATAGATGGTCTTATACATCATAAACTAGGGGTGATGGATCTTTGGGAGACCATAATCTTATTTATTGGATATTTTTTTGACTACATTAGAAAGCATCAATATCATAATCTACATATAAGGGAGGGGGTATGAAGACGATAAATAGTGCAAAATTCATGATCCTAACCACTTGAGAGACCTGCCTTGCTCATCTTATCTATGGGTTACTTGGGTGACTAGTTTGGAAATCCAATAGGGTTTCCTGTGTTAAGTTGATATGATTCCAATGGAAGGCCTAAGTGGGTTGCGTGGGTTGAGTAAGTAAAATTAACTTGATTGATATTCGTAATTTTTTTTAATATTTTTTTATATTTTTATCTTTAAAAACATAAATGAGAGGAAGATTTCTTAATTTGGGATTGGGTCGAGCTCATTTGGTTGAGCTAAGTTGGGCCAAGTTGAGTTGGGCCGAGCTAAGTTCATGTATGCACTCCGACGAGTCCTTTCTAGTTGGAGTGACTTCCTTGCTCAGTCAATTAAACATTGTCCGGTCTAGCCGAAGTGACCTTAGACTGATAGCCCGGTTAAACGTATGCACTCCTACGAGTTAGACGGGTTTAGTCTTCCGCAGATCAAACCGACCGGGTAGGAGAACGGTCAGAACTAAGGAGCTCGGCTAGAGCCACGGTGAAGTTATCAAGGAAACCGGTCAAGTATAATGGTTGTATCAGTGAGTCGTGACGCCGCGCTAAAAATAGTTCGGTTGGATGTACTACGTGGCATCACGGTACTGCAGGAAGGAGGTTCTGCGGTCCATATGCATTAAATCGGTTTGACAGTTTCGTTAGGTGGTGTTTAGCTGTTTTAGTACTGACACATGGGGAAATGTGAGAGGGGAGCAGGTCTACGCCTCCCTAGAGGAATGGGAGCAAAAGCGTGCGCAAAAACTATATAGACAAGGCTGCGCCTCCATACAAGAGCATGGACTAGTGAGAGCTCAACTATCACTTTGTCTTCTCTTATCCCTCTCTAGAAGTGTGCTAACTTGATCGTCGGAGGGGTTTTCCGGCAATACATCGCTGAGTAGCTCACCGTCTTTATGATCGCAGGTTAATCGGGGCGAAGTAAAGCTTTGACACGAGGATTACGGACAGCATCGGATATTTGCTCCTCGTACAATAAATAATTTATTTTAAAAATATATTTATTATTTATTTTTTAAAAACAAATATAATAAAATAAAGATTATAATAGATGATCAAATCATCGAAATAAGTTTTATGATAATTTCATAAACTCTTCAAATTCTCTCAAATTAAAATTTGAATTGAAAAAAAGGAAAAACCTAATCTTTTTTAATAAAAAAAAACCAATCCAATTAAATAATATTATCAAATGAGAAAAGGAAGCAAAACAATGATTTGGATAACAACTATCCCTATTAAATTTTTGGAAAATGATTGAGGCCTCGGCAAATTGAGGCTCGAATGTCTTGAATTATTATTATTTTTTATTTTTATTTGTTTGGCTGTGTTGATTTGGTTGTTATTTTTTTTTTTATTTGGGTACTTCCAAAAAAGTCAAAAAGTCAAAAAGTTACTCAAAAAGTTAAAAAGTTAACATTATTCACCAAAAGTCAACAATTACGGCTGCACAACTCCCAATTCAAATTTTTCCCTACAAATCAATTTTTATAATTTTTTATTACACATTTTTCAATAAAAAGTCAAAAAGTTAACCCAAACATTCATATTTTCAACCTCAATTTTTTAGTCCAAAAAGACAAAAAGTGCACTTTTTTAGTCTTCTCAAACTTGGCCCAAGTGTGCAGTGTTGATTTGATTTTTTTTTTTTTTGTTTTGTTTTTGTTTTTGAAAGGGTGGTTATGCGTAGGGGTGTGCCAAAAAATTAGCCATCCCGTACCAACTCAGCCTGTGTGGTTTGATAAAGTGAGTGAGTTGGGTTGGACTGGTTGGGTGATAAAATTGACTGATCAGTTAGGCTATTGGTTAAAATTTGTTAATTCCATTGAAATAAAAATATAGTAGGGACTCATACAAAACTATATGGAATTAACAAATTTTAACTAGCAGCCTAACTGATTAGTCAATTTTATCATCTAACCAGTCTTGCTTTGGCAAGTTAGTAAAAAGCCAGCTTTTGGCTTTTTTAGCTAAAAAAGTTAGCTTTTTTACCCAAGTCACTACCCAAAAAGCTAGCTTTTTTGGCTAAAAAAGTCAAAAGTCAGCTTTTTACCAACTTTCTAAAATACGACACTCATCTTATCAAACTACACATGCTGAATTGATCTGGAATGGCTAGTTTTTTGGAACACTGCTACACATAACCACCTTTCTAAAAAAAAAAATTAAAAAAAAAAAAACAAACAAACAATTTGAGGCATTCGAGCCTTGATTTGTCGAGGCCGTAGCACTGCCGTAAATTTTTAAGCCCCTAAACTTTGTTATTTTAGTTGACTTTTAAATTTTTTTGCTATTTATGAGATGAAAAAAAGCTATGTTTTGGATGATTTGTGAATTATTTTTATAGTTAAATAAATTGATATGAAAAAAAAAAAATAGATTGATTGATATATAAGATGTGATATTTTGTCTTATTAACTATTTTAGTATTTTTTTTTTTTTTTATCCTTATTTTAGTCCAAACTTCCCATCCCAAACACCCCCTTTACTAATGTTGGAAAAATATTATTTATTAATGTATTTCACGGTTTATCTCACCTATTGTTTATGTTCACTTATTATATTTCATACATATGAGATTAATAATATTTTTAAAATAATGAGACATACGATTTCATATAATAAGTTACCTAAGAGAAAAAAAAGTTAGGTGAAATATTTTTGTGATAAAAAACAATTTTTGATACATAAATAGAGTGCATATTTAATTTTTTTTTCTTTGTTTCTTAAAAAAAATTCTTTACATTTAGATGTCTCCCAAATAAAATTTTAGATATGGTCTATATTTTAAATTCAAAAAATTCAAAATTCAAAATGACATAGCATCTTGTTTTGAATTTGAATGGCATGCCAAAAGGTTAATTTTCACTATTCTTTTCCGGATCTTTTTCAGTTATATACACATACTTACTGAATACATATATTCATGTCATTTTATTATATAGTTAGATTTATTAACCTAAACACAAATTCATTTTACATTAAACTATATCATCAATATTATATGATTATACCAATTGAACTGTACTTCATGTTTATTTCTTGATGGATAGTTTGTCTTTAGCCCAATATCTATCTATGTATTATTTAAGGAAAATGGAGTTTTAACTCATAAGGCCTCTAAGAGCTCCAAAATTCTCAATCCAAATCTCATTATTTTTTAAATTTTTAAAAATTTAAAAAAATATTGGTTAGCTTTTATTCAAGCAAAAAATAAAAATAAAAATTAATATCCCTTAATTTATAACTTTCAAATGGGAAGTACATCAAATCTATAAAAAAATAAAAAAATATCCTAATCTATTTCAAGTTCAAATTTGACAGTCATTAAATATGGAAAGTAATCTATTAATTTAAATTTAAAATTGGCACAATATAAATTTAAAATTATAATGATCTATCTCATGATTTATAAGTTTTAAATAAAATTTAAAATTATCATAATTCCCTCATAACATTTGCATTAAGGAGCAACTAGTGTGACGTTAAGATTATGTATATATTTTACAAAAGAATGCTTTTAAGAAGAGATATTATGAGAGTTTTAAAACCTCATACAAAATTTATATACTATTATAATTGCAAAACGTTGTCATCTTATTAAAATGAAAATTGCAATTCTTTTTATTTTTTTGTTTAATTTTTGTTAATATGAGTCACAATATGATTGGTCTATAAATTAATTTTATATTTTTAAAATTAAATTTTATAGTTAGATTATTCCTTAAATTATGTTACCAAAATAAGATCAATATGCATTTATTAATTTATGCATCTTTTATTAAATTATAAAATAAAAATTTAAATTCTTTTTTAAATTATGTTATTATAATTAGAATGAGATCAATATTCACATATGTCATAATGATGTGCCATAATATTATTGGTCTAAACATAATATGTTAATAAATACACGTATTCAAATTATTAATCACTATTAAAAGTTTATATTTTTATTTTTTGTCATTTTTGGTTTTAAATTTTATAATTTTTTTTATATCCTTCTAAACTACAAGGATTTAAACAATAATTTTTTTTAATACAAATATTTTTTTTTTACAAAAGACAAAAATATTAAGAAAATAAATGAACTTTTTAACAATTGTCAAACATAATGGATTCTATTAATTCTTTTTTTAATCTCATTTGTCAATTAAAAAAATTAAAATAAAAAAAAAAGTTTTTTTGGGCTTAAATAGTTAAGAAGGGACTTTTGCTAAAATCAAATACAAATAGACATTTTTTTTCTATTAAAATTGATAGTTAGTAAAACTTATTTTTTTATATAATAAAAAAAGAAAATGGGAGTTGTACGTGATAATTTATTATTCTAGTTAAAGATTCACACTCATAATGATGTGGCAAGGGAGTTGGGCCCCATTTCATTGAGTATATAACAATTCAAGAGTTGATACATATGATACCACATCATTGCGGATAAATTATGAATTTTTTTGGTAGGTCTCAAACATTTTTCTTATTGTTCATATAGGCTTTTTTAGTACTTGCGAAATATGGTGGATTCTGTTAATTTTTTTTTTAATCTCAATTGTCAATTAAACAAACTAAAATGAAAAAATGAAATTTTTTTGACTCAAATTGCTAAAAAGTGACTTTTGCTAAAACAAATAGAAATAAATGTTATTTTTTTTAATAAAAGTGATGGTTCGTGAAATATCTTTTTTATTTTTTTTTAAAAATGAGGGTTATAGGTAATAATTTATTGGTCGTCTAGAATTATTTTTAGATCAAATAAGAATATCATTCTAAATTTTCTTCTTACCTTTTTTTTATCCAGATACTTTTATTTTTTAAGAAATTTAATTTTATTATATTTAAATATTTTATTGTAATTTTTAAATTAAAAATAATTTTTGAAAAATAATATTTAAATTATTTTATGCCATTATAAAACGTAATTTTTTTTAATATCAACTTATTCGATGATCCCTTTCCAAAAAGTATATTTGTTTTTGTTCATTAATATTAAAGTTTTAATTAATCTTATTTATTATTAAAAAATAAATTAGCAAATAATTTTATATATTTATAAATACAATTTTGTTTTGATTGCTCAGGTTATTTGATGTCTCTGCCCGAGTCCATTCAAATTTATTCGAATTTTTGAATTTTGTATAGGTTCTTATCGAATTAAAAATTATGCTGCCCAATCTTTAAAAATTTGTAGACTCGACTCGACTCGAGTTGTTTGGGTTCAACTCACTCAAATTTACAACTTTAGCGAGGGGGTTGAAAGTTACATAATTAAAGTGGTGACAAATTAAAAATTGATATATAAATTATAATAAAATTATAGAATTTAATATGTTTTTATTTTCATAAACATATTTTATTAATTTTTTGACATCCCATGCATAGCACGGTTTTCACTAGTTATATAATTATACCAATTGAACTATATTTTTGGGATGGGAAGGAGAGCCTGTCCAGGGGTTGGATTGGCCCAACATGTTGTGGGTTTGGGCTTGGGGTCATTGATTCAGTGCCATGAGTGGGAGAGGGTGAGTAAATTGATCTCACGGAAGGGAAAGGGCTAACCATGCCCAAACTCGAGCCACTGGAACCTATGTGTAAACCACGCAACATCATGAATAAGGTTCTCTCTGCAGTTGCACATGATATTTAACCAATTTTGTAAAATATTTTCAGCAAGTTATTAAGTGCTTTAGCACCATATTAGATAGTATATTGTACTTTTCTTTTTGATTTCGTTTAATTTACTTCTGCTTTAAACTTTATGATATTGTAGTAGTCGTATGCGAAATTGAATTTTCAAATAAGTTAACAATAGGAATGCTATCCTTCTACAATTTTTCTTTTTCATAGTCCAATATTTTTCTTTATGATATTGTAGCAGCCTTATGCGAAATTGAATTTTCAAATAAGTTGACAATAGGAATGCTATACTTCTACATTTTTTCTTTTTCATAGTCCGATTTTCTTCTTTATGCCATGGTATTGTAATAGTCTTGTGCATATATACGAAATTGACTTTTCAAATAAGTTAACAACAGGAATGATATCCTTCTACATTTTCCTTTTTCGCAATCCAATTTTATTCTTTGTTCAATGAATATAAAGCACTCATGTTTTGGAGCCTAGTGCAATGGCTTTGTGTTGTACCATGCTCTATAAGAGCTTGAAATCGTGTAATGGAATGGTATAGAATATTTGAAAATATATAAATTGATTGTCGGATACAATTCTCATACATGAGTATAGGAGATCACACATGCATGTGATAAGATTAGGGGCTCATTCCCTTTAGTTTATGATCGGACTGGAAAGTACTGTTGAATTCATAAGGTCTCACTATGGGTCCCGTTTCGATAATCTCAATTATTCAATGTGTAGAACTCGTCGACTACTATACGCTTATAAAAAATCACGTTAATCGGATATCGATAGTTACATGATCAAATTAGTTTTGTATAAAAAAAATAAACGGTTGATAAAAATCTGATCCGATGAAATAACTATCGATATCCGATCAACCTAATGTTTTACAGGCATATAGTAATCGATAAGTTCTACACATTTAATGGTTTGAATTATCAAAACAAGACATATAGTGGGCCCTCCAGGCCCAACTGTACCCTCTAGTCCGATCACAAGCTAGAGAGAAGCCCAGCCCCACTATTTTTAATTTTATGATTAATTCTTCCAACTCACATGAAAGAATTATTGTCACGATCCAAACCCGCCCCTATAAGTTTAGCATCATGATCGGCCAGTAATTTAATATTACCAAATGTTTACTTAACAGTAATACAATAATAGGGGCTGTGGAAGCCAATAATTAATAAATATAACGTCAAATGAGTTGTACAGACTTAAATTGAATAAAACAAATCAATATATAAACATATATATATAAGTCCATGTCAAGCTTGGTGTACAAAACATAAACATGACTTAGGGCTTAAATCCCATTAACAAAATAAAACCAGTCATAACAAAAGTCTTAAGACTAAACTTTACACATGATCACAATTTCAAAAGGGTGAATTCTGAACTACCCAAAAAAACCTTGGCGCCTGATAGTTTGAAACCTCACGGTGAGGAGCGGTATTTGGCTTGACAAAACAGAGTTTAGGTTGACGCCACTACGTCCGCTCTTACACTTGATCACCTACATACATATATAAAACAATGAGTTAGAACCCTATGAATAACGTTAGTGTAAAGATGTTGAATGAATGAGGTCCATAACTTATAAAATCAAAACATTGTTCTTAACATGATCAAAGTATTTTTCGAATACTTGTAATCAGAAATAAAGTTCCTCAAACATTTAACTCTTTCATAGTTTAAGACCTAGCGCAATACATTTCCAAAAATTGTATTAAAACTTAGACAAAATTCCATACAGAACGCTTGCGTCAAAACGAAGCATTTATCATATATACACATTTAGAATTCATAAAGTTCATCAACCGTTTAGAGTTTCTTGCATTCCGGAATACAACAATACTAACCAGAATCTTACCAAAACGACCACAAAGGATTAGGGACATAGGCATAATGACCATTACGGATCGACATATACATAACGATCGTAATGGATCGACAAAGAAAATTATCTCCTGTAATCAATTTTTGTATAATTAAAAAAAAAAACATTTTGACCAACATAAAAGAAGTTTCAATGGGTGTAGAATAAGGTTCTAGAAGCAAAGTTAGAAGAGCCCAATCCTTGACATGCAAGAATTCAGTTTCCCATCGTACAATATAAACATTAAAGTTTGAGCATGAGATCATTATAAACTCAAGAAGCACTAAGAAGAGTTTTTTTATTATTATTATTATTTTTTTATTTTTAAATCACACTAATCGTCTTTGTAATTTAGGATTTATATAATTTTATTTTCTAACCTTTCAATTGTAATACATTTAATTTTAAATTTTGAATCTTGTTTTAAATAAGGACAATTAAAGACATTATTACTTCATTTCAAGGGTAAAATCGTTAATTTGATAAAATATAAATAGTTTGACAAAAATAAATAGGGAAAATCGGTTTAAGGTCCCTATCCAACTTTTAGTAATGGATTAGGTCCACAATGTGTTCTTTTGTAGCCTAAAGTCCCTCAATGTTATTTTAGAGTGTAAAATACCTGTCTTACCCTTATTTATAATATACGTTGTTTTGAATTTGGCAGCTAAAGATCATATTGATATTTTGTGGGAGATTACGTGAGGATGAACTTGACGATTCAGATTTTTGTGGAGATTTTCTAGGGTTTTTGTAGGTGTTGAAATCCTGTTCGTTGTTTGTAGGTGTTGAAATCCTATACGAGTTGAAATCATGTTCGTTATTTGTAGATGTTGATCGATCGTGTAGGAGTTGAAATCTGGTTCATTGTGTTTGATTTGATTTCATGTGGAGTTGAATTAGATAAGTTTTCAATTTTTGATTTGATTTGATCGTGTAGGTGTTGAATTAGGTTTTTGTTTTTAGTTTTGATCAATGTGAGAGAGACGAACTCAGTGTTATCGTTTTTTATTTTTGAAGTTAATTTTTCATTATCTGTTATTGATGAATTTTCGATGGAGTTGATTTTGATTTTTGGAGTTGCTTTTTCATTCTCTGTCAACATGGTTATGAGTTGTTTTTTGGTGCTCTGTTTTTCTACGTTTTTGTGCTCTGTTTTTTGTTCACTTTGCATTTTTTGTGTAGTGCAGAGAAAATTGCAGGTTTGTTACTATAATTGAACTCAAATCACAGAGAAAATTGTAAACTTGTAGTGCAGTGAAAATCACAGAGAAAATTGTAAGTAGGCAAAGAAATTTACAGATGTAGCAATAGAGTAGTAAGTGTTTTGTTTTGTTTTTTTTTTTAATTTTTTGAATTGAATGTTTTGTGAACATAACAGATCTTCTCTGTGATTTTTTTATGTGCTTGTGTTTGATATATTTTTGTCTCTTGATGTTAATGTGTTTTTGTTTTTGTTATATTGAAAGTGAATATGAGTTCACAAGTCCAGAGAAATTCATAAATGCCAGAGAAAATTAGAGAAGTAATTTGGCCAGAGAAAATTAGACACAAGACATAAACATATTGCAGAAACATAATAAATATGCCAGAGAAAATTAGACACAAGACATAAACATATTGTGGCCAGAGAAAATTATAAATGCTGCCAGAGAAAATTAGACACACAAGTAAGAAAAGTAATTTGGCCAGAGAAAATTATAAATGCCAGAGAAAATTAGCCACACCAATAGAGTAGTAAGCCACAGATAATTTGCTTGAGAAAATAATGCAGAAACATAAGCATGCCAGATAAAATTACACAATAGAGAAACACAAATGTAACAAGCCAGAGAAATTTACAAAAACAAGAACACAAGAAGCTTCAATAAGAAGCCCCAAATGCACAGAAAGCAGTTCAATTTTGACAGTTGGAAGGAAAGCAACCCATCATCAGTTGGAAGCAAAGAAATTCTGGACTTCCAAAGAATTTCTCTGGATTCAACCCAGAGAAAAATTTCTCTGGTCCAGAATTTCTCTGGAATGATAAAACTATGATTTGATCAATTTGTCATTGGTTTTGCTGCTGCTGATTCAATCACAATTTCCTGCACAAACAAATTAATAGTTCTTCTATGAGTTTGTGATAGATTTTCTTTAAACTTAATGGTATGAATTTCTCTGGGTTGAATCCAGAGAAAATTCAAATTTCTCTGGATCACTTTCTCTGGGTTGAATTTCTCTGGGTTGAATCCAGAGAAAATTCAAATTTCTCTGGATCACTTTCTCTGGGTTGAATCCAGAGAAAATTCAAATTTCTCTGAACCTGAAGATATTATATTCAACACTGGATATATATATATATGTGCTGACATTGTATATATATATGTGTGTATCATATATATATATATATATATATATATATATATATGTTTGCAACCATAGATAAGATAACTAAGAGTGACTGTTTGATTATGGTTGCAAATGGTCTTAATTGATTAATTATCATATATATACTAGTTAAGACAGTAAGCAACAGATTGTATATATATATATATATATGTATGTATCATATATATATATATATATATACATCTATCAACTCCACTCCACTCTGTTTGTTTACCCAGAAAATCAAATTTGCCAAACTTAGTACTTTTGTTTTGCTGAATTTGTTTTCGTACTCGCCGGAAAATACCCAACACCAGTACCAGCATGACAAAGGAGAATATCCAACAGACGTAGGGTATTTTGGTCCAAGAAATTGATAAAATGAGCTGGTATTTTGGTTAGGGACCTGAGGCAGTATTACATTTTGTAATGTCCTTTATGCAGAAAATTGTTATTATTAGGGAGCTTAAAAAAAAAAAACCCCAAATAAATATCAAAAACTTATTGTTAATTTTAAAAAATTATTTATATCCACCGAAGATAAAATTATATAAAAATGATAAATCTTTTACATTTTTATTTTTTTTATTAAATTTATTTTTATTATATGTTTGGATAATGATCATGTAATGAGTGATTGTTTTGGTTGATATTTTTAGATGATTATCATATAATAGATGATTGTATTTGTTATTAATAGATATTTTTAGATAATTATCATGTAATAAATATAAAATATTTTTATTTTTGAATTTTTTGATATGGATTAGTTTAATAATGATATCAAAATTATCGCCATATTTGACTTTTGAAAAAATATAAACCAATTTAACGAAAATAAATATAAAAACATATATATTTTAAAAAATTATTTCTACTCTTCCAAAAGGTAAAATTATATAAAAATAAAGTGTCTAATTTTTTTTACCAATCTAATTTTTAATTTCTTAAAAAAAAATTCCAAATAGATTCTAAAAACCAAACCAAACATTACTTTATAACTATGAAAGTTCCAACATTATTTATTAAAAAAAAACTATTACATTTCAAACAACATAAAAATTAACTAATACAAAATAAGTTATATGATGACTTGTACATAAAAAAAACTATTTACAAAGGAAATATTTTTTATTATTCTTATTTAAAATAAGATTCAAAATTTAAAATCAAAATTATTACATTTAAAAAATCAAAAATTAAAATAACACAAGTCTTAAATTACAGCCCTGCTAGTGCAATTCGTTATTTTTAGTGTGGATAATAACTAATAAGGTTTCTTGAATAATGGCTCGTCAACGTCACAGCATAACTCAGCATTCCTCCTAAATGTGAACAAAGCAAAGCTTTCGTCAATGAAATACAATAAATTGAAAAAGCTTTGGCCAATGAAATACAATAACGTGATCACTTTTGTAACAGTAGTGATAGAGATTTCACAAAACATAATCTCACAATCTTTCAAATGATTTGAACTATTCATGTTATTATCAGATACAATTTAAAAAAAATTCAAACACATCAATAATTAATACATTAGTGGAGGTTGTGAAAATCCTCCTTTGTGGAGATTCCAAACATTTTTCCTTTTGTAATTCGTTTATGGGCTTTTTTTAAACAAATTTGGTCGATTTAAGTTAGATTTAGAGTTTGTTTAGGAATTAAATCCAATTATTAAGATCTATTAATAATTTACCTATATATGTTTTTGTAAATAATATTTTTTATCCCCAACGATGTGTCATTTCCCCATTTTATAATTTTAACTAATAAAAAAATGTGATTCAAAGAAAAAAAAAAACTAATAAAATGCAAGGTCTGTGTATTACATACCTATCGATAATGCTGTGATGAGATTAATTATTATAAATGTTATGACTAATTATGTAAGAGTCATAATTAAAAGAAAAAAAATTAAATATTTTAAAAAAAGTATAATAAATTTTTTTTGACCATAATTAAAACAAAAAATTATAACTAATATCTCAATTAGTCACCACTAAAACTCAAATAGGTACTAATCAAATAATACAAAAATCATAACTAGGGATGCATTCGGTGGAATTTCCCTGTAGATATACCCAAACACCCAAGTTGAGAAGTACCCACCAAAATTTATACAACCAAACATGGAAGCTACCTTGCTTAACATACGCATCTCTCTCCGTTCTCACTCTCATTATTGCTTTTAAGTTCTTCTCACAATTAAGATCTCAGCGCCGCCGTAACCTCCTGCCTAGTCCACCAGCTCTTCCGGTCATAGGTCATCTCCACCTCCTCAAACCACCTCTCCACCGAACTTTCCACCGAATCTCTCAAAACCTCGGCTCCGTCTTCTCCCTCAGCTTCGGCTCTCGCCTCGTCGTGGTGGTCTCGTCGCCTTCCACCGTGGAGGAATGTTTCACAAAGAACGACGTCGTGTTAGCCAATCGTCCCCCGCTCATCGGCGACAAGTACATCGGCTACAACTACACCAGCGTCGTCGACTCCCCCTACGGCGACCACTGGCGCAACCTCCGCCGCCTCATGTCGCTCGAAATCTTCTCCACGACTCGACTCAACGCCTTCTTATCGGTCCGAAAAGACGAAATCAAGCTCCTCCTTCGAAATCTATATCGAAATTCGTCGGCTGATTTCGCAAAAGTCGAATTGAAATCGAAGTTTTCGGAGCTGAGCTTTAACATCATCATGAGAATGATCGCCGAAAAGAGATACTACGGCGAGGATTTGGAGAACCACGAGGAGGCGAAGCAGTTTCGGGATCTGGTGAGCGAGACATTCGAACACGGCGGTGCGTCGAATCCTAACGATTTCTTACTGGTTTTGAGGTGGATTGATTATGGGAATTTTGAGAAGAATTTGGGGAGAATTCATAAGAGGATGGACGTGTTGTTGCAAGGTCTGATCGATGAACACAGAAGCGATAAGAGTAGGAATTCGATGATCGATCATTTGCTCTCGTTGTAAGAATCGCAGCCTGAATATTATACGGATGCAATTATCAAAGGGCTTATCTTGGTATGTGGCCACTCCAGTATCTCCTAGAGTAATTTTTCTTTGATTGTTTTTTTAAGTGATTCAAATTTGATTTTATAAAAATTGAAGTTTAGTTAGGGGTGCAACTCGGGCGGGTTCGGTCGGGTTGGAGGTTTGTCCAAGTCCAGTCCGAATTGTATTGAGCAGTGCTCAAGCCCGCCCAAGCCCAGCCATCAACCCGAGCATAGCTGCCTAAGCTTGGACCAACCTTTATAATTTGAACTCAGGTTAGCCCGAATTGCCCGAAATTCACAAACAGCTTCTGAATGCTTCATTATATATATATATACACAAGTCCATTCACATTTGGTCTATGAAGCACGGGTACTCTAAAAATGGTGTCGTACGAGTACCGGGTACATACCAGGTACGAGTACGCGTACCGGTATGACTGCACGCGTATTGGGTACGGCCAAAGAGGGTTCGATACGTTTGGTACATTTGGGTACGGCATGGGTACGTCGTGGGTACGGAGGGGTACACCGGGCAAAAAATCAAATTGCAAAGAGATTCAAGGTACCGAAGCAATTTTTTTACGTTCTTTATTAAAAAAACAAAAAATAGATGGTTATTTTATAATATTAAAAATATATACAAACCTGGTTTATCGGGGCATCATAATCTTCAATCTCAATTCTTCCTTCGAATCCTTATCCCTGCCAGAGAGTTCCTTGAGAGCAAGACGGAGAGAGCCGACTAAGGACTTAGGGGTCTCAGAGGGTTTGGAGTGAAAGATTTCGAGGGTGAGGAGGGAGTCGTGGAAAGGGAGGGAAAGGGGGAGAACGAAGTGCTCGTTCTAGAAGGAGCAGGTGGAGCCAAAGTCGTCGGACTTGGTGGCCAGACAACGATCTGAATCCACCTAGAAGATCGCGTAGGGCTTTAGGTCGTCGGACTTGTTGCCATTTCTGCTGGTGGGTTGGGTTGATTTGGTGTAAGAGAGAGAGCGAGAGATAGAGAGATAGAGAATGAGAGAGTGAGAATGGTCCGGTGCTACAATTGTCTTCATTGGAATGGGAAACTGGTATGGGAATTGGTAAATGTCTCTTTCTTTTATTTACACCCTCCCCCCTCTCTCTTTCTGTGTAGCTATACAATATAATATAATTATACACTGACTTATCCTTTTGAATACACTAAAAAATTATAAAAAAATAATAATAATTTAGAATTTCATTTTAATGATAAATCAAAATTTTAACTTTTAATTATTTTAATTTTAATTTTTAATTTTTAAAATGATATTAGTTATGACCATTTTTGTAGTTCTCTTTTTAGTTTTGATATTAAATTTTAATTTGTAGGTTAGATCCTTAACCACAATTATAAAAATAAAAATAAAAATTATCGACGTACAGCAGCCGTACCCGTATCATATTTTTTTTGAGTTTTGACGTATCGACGTACCTGTACTCATACCCATGTCGTACTCGTACCTGCACCCGTGTTTCAAAGCATCTGGTGCATAAAAAACTGGTACATATAAAACACTGATACATATAAATGCTAGACATGCTAGAAATGGTAGGCCAGCCACAAACTTCAACAGATTTGAAAGTTTCTTCAATTGCAATTAATTAACAAACAATGGTTTATTATTCCATATAACGAACAATGCTTCATTATTCCATACATAAGGTATGATTTTCTTTTTAAATTTAATCTAATGGTCCAAATAAAAGATGCTAATTCAAAGGTGAAAGACCAGCCAAAAAATAAATAAATAATTAAGGACATCTATTTAATTTAATTTATACATATATTATATAATTTATATAATATATTAAATACAATTCGGGTTCTGATTGCTTGGGTTAGCCACTGATTCTGCACAGGCCCGACCCAAATTACAATTTGGGCATCAAAAATCTGCTCAGGCCCGTCCAAATTACAAAATATTGTTGTCCAAACCCTAAAAAAACTCAGGCTGGGCACGGGTTGCTCGGGTTGAGCGCGCCCGAGTTGCACCCCTAGGTTTAGTTTTGGATTTATAATTTGAATATAAAATTGTGATTTAAATGAAAAATTGTAAATTAAGTTTTGAAAAGAGAAAATTTATTTAATTATGAATTTTTAAAAATGTTTTGAAAAGAGTTTTAAAATTTTTTAATTTTGAAAAGAGTGTTGGTACACTAATTAGTACATGTAATACCACCGTTTGAAAATAATTTTGAGTTTTATTTTAAATTTTTAGTTTTTTGAATTTTGAGTTGTATTTTGAATTTTTTAAATTCATTTTTAGAATATTTACCAATAAATCTCATCTCACAAACAAGTATTTCAATTAGTCCCAAGTTTTTTCTATTGATCGGTTAAGTCTATTAATTGAGAGTTTCTTTTCATGTGGTCTTATTTTTTATTTTGGTAGTGTTTTGGTAAAAACTATACATTTTTATTAATGTGACAAGTATGATGTGATACTCCAATGTGATAGATATTAATGTGACACTCAAAAAAATAAAAACTCCTTAGTGTATTTTTTTTTTCCAAATGTGACAATGTGACGAGTATATGATGTGACACTTCAAAAAAATATAAATTTCTTGGTGTATTTTTTTAAAATGTGGCAACATGTCGGGTATAATGTGACACTCTAAAAAATTTAAAAACTCCTTAGTATACTTTTTCCAAATGTGATATGTGACACTTCAAAAAAAAAAAAAAAAATTTAATGTACTTTTCTTAAATGTGATAACGTGACGGGTATGATGTGACACTATAAAAAAAATTAAAAACTCTTTAATGTATTTTTCTTAAATATGACACTCTAACGTGATGGGTATGATGTGATATTAAAAAAAAATTTAATTTACTTTTTTCAAATGTGACTCCACAATGTGACAAAGCAAATGAGTCATTACACATCTAAAAAAACAAAATGAATCACATAAAAAAATATGGAACTATATTACAAGTCCAAAATATGAGATTTATTAATAAAACTCTTTTTTTTTTTCAAATATTAAAAAATATTTAAGAATTTTTTTTATTTTAAATATATATAATTTTTATTTAAATATTTTCAAATTTGTTATATTAAATATTTTATTTTATTTTGAAATTTTTTTTATTTTTTTTTATTTTAATATTTTAAACTCAAAATACAAAGCCACACTCAAATCGTAACTAAACACATAACTCAAAATTCAATTCAAAAATTATTTTCAAAACTCATAACCGATAACATAATTTGAAACGCTATATTACTCTCAAAACTCTACCCTCAAATTGTAACCAAACACATAATAAAAAAATTAAAATATTTAAAAATAAAAAATATTTTAAAAAAACAATACAACACAAAAAAAAGAAAAATTTAATAAAATTTTTTTTTTTCAATATTTAAAATATTTTTAAAAAATACAACACATAAACATATGCAATATAATACATTTGGAAATAAATAAATAAATATTTAAAATATGAAATATTTACCCTAATAAAATAAAATTAAGAATTTTTTTAAATATTTAAAAAATAAATTCAAAAAATTTCATAATACAATTTAAAATATTTTCAAAACTCATAACTAAACAAATTTTCTCTTTTCAAAACTTAATTAAACTCATAATTTAAAACACGACACCACGCTCAAATCATAATTTTAAAAAACAAAATAAAAAATATTTTTTTGAATTTTTTCTTTTAAAATAAAATTTTGAAAAGAGTTTAATTTTGAGTTTTGAATTATTTGCTTGGTTATAAGTTTTGAAAATAATTTTTAGATTAATTTTGAGTAGTTTTAAATTGTGTATTTGGTTATTAATTTTCATAAGAGTTTTGAATTTTTTTTATTAGAATTGTGATTTCAAAAGGGTACCAAACATGGCCTTATCTTTCAATTTTCAAATCTGACCTCGCAGCATATTGCTCTGAAATTATTAGAGGGTGTTTAGGGGACATTAAAAAAGTGTATTTATTCACCTTTTTAACTTTTTGAGTTATATTATTTCTTTATTTTTTTTTATAAATTTTTTCATAAAAGGTCAGAAAATAATTTTTAGATTTAGTTTTGAGTTATGTGTTTGGTTATTAATTTTCAAAACAATTTTGAAATTTTTTGACTGAAATTGTAATTCCAAAAGAGAACCAAACATGGCCTTTGGCTTTCAATTTTTGAATCTAACCTTACAAAATATTTACTTTAAAATTATTAGAGGGTGTTTTGTGATGCACTAAAAAAGTGTATTTATTTGTCTTTTTATCTTTTTGAATCATATTATCTCTCTATTTTTTTTACGAATCTTTTCATAAAAAGTAAAAAAATATACTATTTAGATCATCCAAACAATCCTTATGCTTCGTTTGGCTAAGGCTTTTGGGTCTAAAAAAACACAAAAGATAAAATACACTTAATTAGTTAATAAGATAAAATGACACATTCAAATTACAATCATTTTATTTTTTTCTCACAGAAATTAAAAAGTCAATCCAAATAAACTTTTTTGTGCCATACTAAAAAATCTTCATTCAAAAAAGCCAACTAAAAAATTTATTGCTTAAATAACAACAGTATAAAAAAAATTATTTCAAAGGATCCAGACTCGACCGGTTGCATGACGTAATAATGTTATAAATATATTTTGATTTTTAATTTTTGTAGAATTAAAATATGTTACATGTAACTTTGAATATTTTTTAATGATTCATATAAAATTTAGTAGTATTATGATTATTTCATTTCAATCACTAAACTTTTAAGAAGAATTAACAGTTAAGTCTATATTTGCATAAAAAAATACATATTAATAATAAATTTTAATAAGGGGTATTTAAACACAAGTCTTAATTTATGAACTTATATTTCATTAAGGTATCGTTTGAAAACAGATTATTTTAGTACTTTTTGATTTTTTGGCGAAAATATGAGGTAAAAAAATTAGTATGTTTGGAATGACTTTTTGATTTTTTACAAAAAGATTTGTAAAAGGTAGAGAAAAAAAAATGAAATCTTCGACTTTTTGGTATAGGTTGTTGGCTTTTTAATTTTTTTAATGATTTTTTGACTTTTAGATTAAAAAGTGATGTTGTCAAACAATGCCTAAGTGCTAACTAATTTTTTTTTAAGTCTTGAAATCCCATTAAAATTTTTTAATAGTCAGAATTGTCCTTCTAAAAAGTAAAATATTTGTGAAAAAATATTTTAAAAAATTAATAAATACACAAAAAATTTAAAAAAAAATATGTATTGAATTTTTGTATTTTTGATATTTAGGCTATGTTTGGCATCATCTTCTTGGGCTAAAATAGTCACAAAAAGACAAAATATACTTTTTAGCCCAATAAGAAAATACATCATAGCCAAACAATAATCATTTTATTTTTTCTCTCACAAAAATCAAAAAAATCCAAAAAATTTATCCTAAACGAGATTTTTTTGCCTCCGCTAAAATAGCCAAAAAGTCAAAAAGTCAACTCACATCCCAAATGAAAGCTTATTAATTTTTTTAAAGAGTATTTTATGTTAGTTGTGTTTAAAAATTTTAAAAAGTTGTTTAAAATATTAAAAAAATCGATGAAAACAAAAAAAAATACAAAAAAAAAAAAAAATCTAAAAAGTGAATTCTGGAAATCAAAGCCAAACAGAGTGAATGTTTTTTTTTTTTTTGAAAAAAATTGAAAAAGTTGAATTATTTTTTTTTTGTGCAAAACTAAAAATTTTGTATCTAAAAAGGAGCATAATGATGGAACATTGAGTTGCAAAATTGGAAAAATAATATAAAAAATAAAATAAAATAACTTTAAAAATGAAAAAAACTAATAATATTCTTAATTTTAAAATTAGAAAAAACTTATAATATTCTCGATTTTATTAGATAGTTGAATTAAATCAATAAGTAGAAGGGCAAAAACGTTTAATTTCATACTCTATTTTTTTTCTATCAGTTAATGAAATAATTATCTGAAATATTACTATGCAAAATTGACAATATTCTTAGTTTTAAAAATTAAAAAAAAATGATAATATTCTCACTTATTAGTTCAAGAAATCTTAAATAAGACATAAACTACCATAACATTTGTAAATAGAATTTTTAGATAATTATTTCTTTTAATAATTAAAATTATATATTTTTTCATGAGTTAGTAATTATTTTGAAAATGAAAACTGATGTATAAATTTCCCAACTTTTAACTCTTACATTTGTTAATGTACTTTTTTTGTAGTTGTGTATTTTTTGTCAATAAATAAGATGTTCATATTTGTAAATCTGAACAAATCTCATGACTCTCGTAATGTTAATGTACTTTTTTCTAGTTGTGTATTTTTTCTAGAGTTAATACTAGATATTGGATTGGTTTGGGGAGTGGGTTAATTTTTTTAGTTATTTTTGCCTGTGGTTAAAAAGTCTCGTTTGAGAAAGACTTTTTAGTTTTTTTTTAATTTTTTTTGTGAGAGAAAGAATGTAATGATTATGGGTTAAATGTTATGTTTTGTCTTATTAGGCTAAAAAATCTATTTTATTTTTTTGTGATTATTTTGGCAAAAAAAGTCTAAATCTCAACTTCCTAAACGGAGTTGGCAAGTTGATTTGTGGCTAAAATAGCCACAAAAGACAAAATAAGCTATTTTAGTCACAACAAATAAAACATCACATCCAACTTATAATCATTACACGCTTCTCTCACAAAAAAAGTTTAAAAAGTCAAAAAGTCAAAAAACTCTTCCCAAACTAAACTTTTTAACCCAGGCTAAAATAGCCAAAAAAAAAGTCAAAAAGTCAATTCACTTTCCAAACGGAAGCTAAAAAATTTATCAAATTTTTTATCAATTATCTCACATGAGTGCGAGACTTACATGAGACTGACATTTGATAGAAATTTTAACTCTAGAAATTTTTTCTAGTGTTAATACTTGATATTCTAAGGCTAATTAAAGTCTCGTTTGGAAATAGATTTTTTTTTAGTATAAAATTAAAAAATAATTTGATCATTCTATTCTTTTTATTTTTGTACACATTTTTTTCATGAAATATGAAAAAATTAACGAAAATATTTCATTCTTAAACCACGATGTCAGGGTGATTTTTAAAAGATCACATAATAGTTTTTTTTTTAAAAAAAAAATCATAATATTAATAATTAATTTCTTTTCAACGCCTTTTTACTTCTTTAATATGACTGTTGGTTGGATAAGTTAGGGAAAATTTCAACACGGGAGACAGATAAAAATAAATAAATAAATAAATAAATAAAAATACAAAACATATGGGGTTAAAGGTTATAAAGGTGTAAATGTGACTTGTAACTCTTCATATTTGTGTAAAAAAAAAAAAATTCTGCCCTCACTAATCGTTACAGGGTCTGCACATCATAATACACACAATACATATACAAATGGTATATATGTATATCTATGACTATAGAAGCATTATTACATTGTCGTTTGTTAACAATTTTTTTACTTTAATGTATAAAAAGATAAAATATGTTAAAGAAGTTAATAAAATAAATATATCAGATTTGAATCATAATTATTTCACTTTTTCTCTTACAATTATTATATACAAATAAAAAAAAAATCAATTTTTTTTTCAAACAAAATTAATTTAGTCAAGATAAATTAGTTATAAAGTCAAGTTAAATTAGTCTTTTCATACGAAGCCATGGATTGTGATGGAGATTTTCATTACAATTACATAATGGCATTGTTTGGTGTAAAAATTATTTATAACTTATTTATTTTATTTTATATTTTTTAGAGTCTATAGAAAGTGATGCATATTTTGTTTATAATTTATGAAATATAAATAATGTAAATGTGTTAAAAAAATTAATTATCTAAAATTTTGAGAATAATATTTTGAATTTATACTTTTTAATTTTGACCTTTATTGAGAAAAGTTGTATGTACTAAGAGGTTGTTTGACATCTGCTTAAAAAATAGTCACATTTTTTTCAATTTTTTTCTTTAATATTTTTTTTACAAATTTATTTCATTTTTTTTATTATATATTTTTTGATCAGTCTAGTGTAGAAGAATCTAAAAAGTTAGAAAAAAAAATTAAAAATGTCAATTATTATTATTAATATTATTTTTTTCCTTCCGATTTTTAGTAGACTTTTTTCAAGTTATTTATTTATTTAACTTTTTTGGTTCCTCTAATTGAGTAGAACTTAAAAGCCTAAAGTTTCTTGATAATTAAAAAAAATCACTAAAAAAAAACCCACTAAAAAAGATCAATCTCAAACACCCAATAATACGTATAAAATATGACTGTGCTATCCATGAGGGTTTTTGTCGCATTGTCAATAATATGCAAAAAAATGTCAAAATACGACAATGCATTGGCTTTTGATATTTTATTGTTGATTTGTAAATTTATAACGTTTAGGTCATTATACTTGCGGGCACAGACACATCAGCAGTGACAATGGAATGGGCAATGTCTCTTTTAATGAACCATCCAGAGGTGTTGAAGAAGGCTAGAGCTGAGTTGGACATTCAAGTGGGCCAAGAACGCCTGGTCGATGAATCTGATCTCTCAAAGTTGCATTACCTTGAAGCTATCATCACCGAAACTTTTCGATTGTTTCCTGCAGCACCACTATTGGTACCACACATGGCATCTAATGATTGTACGTGGTTTCAGCGTGGTTTGAGTGTCCCGTTCTTTACGCGATTTCAGCGTGTGTGGAACTTATCTTAGGTTGCGTAGAACGCGCTCCTGATTGATTTTCTTTGTTCTGCCTCCACTCACGAGTCCAGCGTGGTTGGAATATGTCGCCCTTTGCATCTGTTGTACTCTCTGTTGCATCGCATCTATTATCTATTGCATCACATCTATTATATCGTATCTATTTTACTGTCTGGTCTAGGAGACCTTAAATCCTCCGGTCTAAGGAGACCTTAAATCCTGCATCATCATTCGCGTTGTTTTGCGCATCGCACTTGCATTTATTCGCGCCGCCTCGTGCACTTTCCGGTCTAGGAGACCTTAAATCCTCTAAAGGTGCAATTCCTTTAGTGTTTGTCGTGCCCGAATGACTTCTGGTGGTCTGGTATAGCCACCTGCCTGTGTTTGCAGTGAGTTTCTAGGAGACCAACTGAGACGGTGGAAACTAGAGTTCGAATGGCTTATGCCTAGAACGCAAAGGTTCGGGATTTCCGAGACTAAAGTCTGGTTTAAATACCCAGGGGTATATTCTCGGCTTGAAATCTGTATGGCAGCCCCATAGATTGAGATAGCATCTGTATGCACCTCAATTCTGGATACTGATCCAACCTAGTCTGTCACCCTGTTGGAGAATAGGGAAAGCTGCGACCATAGTCAGGGAGAAAAGTAGTACCTGCAGTTCAACCAAGAAGAAGCGGGAGATCCCCAGCAGCATGAGGTAAGTCATTGCCAATTGCCCCTGTAGGTACCTTCATTTCCTAGCTATTACATTGCATTTCAGTTATTACATTACAGTGCATTGCATGAATCCTCAATTTTCAAACCGGCTTCCCGTAGCATATAAGTCCAATTTTCAAACCGGCTTCGTGTAGCGTATAAGTCCAATTATCAAACCAGCTTCGCGTAGCGTGTAAGTCCAATTTTCAAACCGGCTTCGCGTAGCGTGTAAGTCCAATTTTCAAACCGGCTTCGCGTAGCGTATAAGTCCAATTATCAAACCGGCTTCGCGTAGCGTATAAGTCCAATTACCAAAATCCTCCTGCATATCATTTTGCATCTTGCTCCCTGTCTGCGGGCATGCCTGCGGGCACATCTTTGTTATCTAGCCTGTTTGTCTAAGTCTTCGGCCTTGTCAAAAATGGGTTGTCTCTGGGCTTTGACATTCACTCCCGTCACGTGTGACTTTCGAGTTCTGTCAAAGAGGGGCAACTGTAGACACCCCATTTTTGACCGACCTTAAGACTCAGACATCACCGATTGAGTGCTCGGTGATGTTGCATATTGTGCTCGTTCAGAAGTTTCAGAGTCTCGGCTGCGAGCCTTGCCTCCGGACTTCCGGACTCTTTTGTGCTTTGCCTCAGTTTACGAACCAGGCTCCGTTTTCTTTGTTTTTCTCTTCGCGAAAGGAGGGAGAGGTCTCGTAGATCATCTCTCAGTGGCCGTAGGCTACGTTTCGTGGTCGTAGGCCATTTTGCCCGTTTGGAGTCCGGTTTTCGGTTTTTCGGAATCGTTGGTCGTGTGCCTCGGTTCGGGACCGCTTAACCATCTCTGTTTGTTCCGTTTTTTGGCATACTTCTTATTTGCTCCCTTTTGAGGGACACTGTGGTCCGAGAGACCTACTTCGTGGTCGAACACCACTTCCGGTGCCTAACAGTCAGTTTTCGGGGCCCCGAACTGCGCGTTTCGGTCCCCGAACCTTCGTTTTGCATTGGTTTTGGTTCATTTTTGACAGGGACCTCTGTTTCATTGGTAAGAAGGCCGTAAAAGGGTGGGAGGCCAGTAATTGTTCTGTCAGCCAACTTTATCCCTTCATCGCCCTCCGTCGCCCGATTTTCTTCACTTCAAAGCCAATGTTGAACACCCTTGGGCCATTTTCTTGAACCCTAAACCCCATATTTGTGATGTACACATCTGGGAGGCCACCAATATTTGGTGGCCGGCCAGTAATTGTTGTTGAACCTTTTGAACCCCTTTGAAAAGTGGGTTGTTCTCTCTCTTGGTTTACTTTTTCCAGTGCTTAACCACAGGGTTGTGTTGTACACACATCAGAGGATCTCTTTCTGTGGTGGCCGGCCACTAATCACACTTGAACCTTTTGACCCTTGGCCGGCCGGCCATGGGAATTAGCCGGCCGGCCACCTGCAACCTAGATAAGCAGCCGGCCATGCTCCTTGCATCAGCTACAGTGCAGATATGCATCTGTTTTCCCCCCAGATTGTGTATCCGGGGGGGTGCATTTTTTGGGGGGGAAACATGATTGTTTTCCCTCCATTTTTCCCCCCATTTCCCCCTCTTTTTGCCTATATAACAGGAGCTCCAGCTCTGTTATTAGGGTTACAAAACTTCTCCCCTAAGCCCTTGCCTTGTATCTCCCTTTCTCTATACTCCCAAGCTCAAAACCTCTCAAGTCCAACACCCTTCTCCACCACCACCTAGCACCATACCTCCAACCTCCATTGCAGCCATTTGAAGTTGTTTTCCAGAGCCTAGGAGTGTTGCAACTCAAGCCAAGGAGCTGCCAAAGACAAGTCTTCAAGGGTGAGCTTCCATTTTCCCTTTTCTACCATTTTCTTGATCTATTTGTAAGTCATTTTTGCTTGCTATTTTGGGCTCCGACCCTAACTAGAACTAGGCTTATTTTGAGCCATTTTTCATGTTTCATTAAGGGTCTTTCACTGTTTAAGGCACCCTTTATACACTTTGTGTTATGCCTCTCTTTTTGGCCCAATTTTGCATAGCATTTTGAGCATTCTTGCATACTGTTTTGGGTCCGGCCATCAACTGTAAAGTGCAATATTTTGGGCCCCTCTTCAACATTGTTGAAGGGCCCCTTTGTGTTTGAGGCCAGCAACCATCACCTGCTTCTTTGTCCCTCTTTTAGCCCATTTCTTGCATAAGAGCTTAGCCATACCTGTGCTGGTTTTTGTGGTTTGCCATAAAATGTAAAACATCATATTTTGGGCCCCTCTTCAACATTGTTGAAGGGTCCTCATCTGTTTGGGGCCGGCAACTGTGGCTTGCTTCTTTATCTCACATTTAGGGCCATTTTTGCATGCTAGTTTTGCCCTATTTTTGTTTGCTGTTTGACCTTACTTAAAACTGTAAACATGCTTGTTTTGGGGCTGCCTTGAATCTGTCTTCACATGTCATGATCAAATAATACATGCTTGATGTAGCTACAAGTCATTTCATGTGCTTAATCTTGCATTTCGGGACCATTTCATGCATCGGGTGCCATATTCCTATGATTCAGGGCTGTTTTGGGTCATGTTTTGCTGCTGAAACTTGCATGTTTGTATGCCATTTTCCATGCCTTGCCATGTTTTGTTAGAGTGGCATTTTGTGCCTTAGGGCCGGTCCTCGGTTTGCGTGCATGTGTGCACGTATTCTGAGTTGTCTCATTTTCATCTTATGGCTACTTATGTAAGCGTGGCTAAGGTCCACTCATGTTGGTGTAAGTCCATTGCGCATTGTGTATGCCATTTCATTTCATAGCATGTGCATGCTAGGTTGTATATTAGTTGCATTTCACGCATATCATGCATATTACATTGTGCTTGGGATAGGAGTTAGCCCGAGCACGGGAAACGAGATACGTTTCGTACTCCAAGTGACGGAACGTGTCTCAATTCCAAGTCACCGACACTCCGGATTGTCCATGATGGAGTCTAGGTTTTATTTCGTTTTCATGTGCATTCATTCCATATTGAGTCGTGCAATTCGACTCCTCGGCCATCATGCATCGAGATACGTGATTGGTGGCACGAGGATCGGGGCATGCATACATTTGTGAAAATACATTGCCATGCCCTTTTCCTGCTTTCTGTTGCAGCAAATCAAGAATCAGCAGTCTTCCGGGGCTTGGCACGCTTTCCAAGAATAAATTGCAAACAGAGGCTAATCAGGGCATCGCCATGGATTTCCATGCAAGGCAGCCCAGACATGCATCATTCATCATCCGGATCAGAGTCAAGGCAGTCCCTGACTTGCATGCCAGTTTATTATTTTTCTTAGTTAATTTGTAAATTAATTAGGAATTTGTATATATTTGGACTGTATTATTCGGACTGTATTATTTGGACTATATTATTCTTTCGGACCCTCTGCGCGAGGGCGTAACTGTAATAAGTGTGCGTGTGTGTGATGTATGTCTTCTAACCCTACGTCTTTCTCCCTTTTATTTATCCGCTTATGATGGTTAGATTAGGACATATTTCGATTAGCATACAGTATGACAGCATGTTTGCATCATTAATCTGTTTTGCATGCACCGGGCTCGGCGCATCATACTAACTGCATTGTATTTTCAATTCCAAATTGAATACATGTTAGTTGTACCATTTCATATGCCATATTTAAGATAGCCGAGCCTGCTATAGTTGCACTCTTGCATGTGTTGCATTAGGCATTTCTGTATAATTAGGATCATGCATGGATTTCTAATTAGTTTTTGTTTTGGCTTGGAGTACTCGATAAGTTTTATGCTTTAACATCCTTGCATGTGTGTGAGTGCTGCCATGAATAGCATGCTTACCATGAGGCTATTTGCTTATGTGATATAACTGCCTTGAATTCCTGTGGGTGAAGGTTGGGTTATTTGGATTGGAACAAATCATCAACTGTGAGTTTTAAGCCCACTAGATAGTGGCAAAACCATCTTTTCTAAGCCCACCCGGGGTGGCAAAATCTGCATTTTAAGCCTACTTGCGAGTAGCAAACCATCTTTCAAAAACAAACACGAAATGTTTTGTTCCAATTCAGGCGACCCGGTCTATACTTGTATGCTGTGCGCATCACATAGTAAATCTAGGCTAATAACCGGAATAAAAACACATAATGTTTTCAAAAATAGATATCATAGTTAGTAGAGGCCGATCTTTGATCGGGCGAGCGGGGGTGCTCACGAAGTGACCTTCTCCAATCGTACCCAAGTTCCCGAGCCGAGGCAACTTTGGTGATGACGGACACGTGGCCTTAGGCAAACGAGTCAGGGTTTCCTAAATTTCTCCAAAATAAAACATTTAGATGGCGACTCTGTATCTGGCAAAGCAGTCCATGTTTGGCACTTCTTTCTAAAAATTTGTTTTCTCAAAACGATTTGCCAGATTTGGACTCTTTGGTTCAGATTAAGAACCGTGACAATTTGAGAGTCCGAGCTGTAGTGAGCCCAATATCGAACGGAACGGGGGACTCGTTCCTCCCGGGGCGTTCGGGGACTTCTACAGGTGGGTTTAGGTTTGGCGTCATTGATTCAATGCTTTGAGTGGGAGAGGGTGAGTGAGAAGGCTATTGATCTCACAGAAGGCAAAGGACTAACCATGCCCAAACTTGAACCACTAGAAGCCATGTGTAAAGCACGTGACATCATGAACAAAATTCTCTGAAGCAACAATAATGTTTAGACTTAATTTTCAAACCCAACATTGTGACAATCAATTAGAATATTAAAAATAACACTCTTTCTCATATCTTCTCTAGTCACCAACCAATTATATCATTTACCTATCATCGGATCTGTAAAATGAGTCTAAACAATGGGCTTAAATATTATTTTTCATGTTTTTATATGTAGCACCATTAAGATAGAACATTGTTATTTTTTTTTTCTTCCGACTTCATCTATTTTTCTTTTGCTTTAAACTTTTTAGTACTGTAGTAGTCTTATGGGTGTATATGAGGTTGAATTTTTGAATAAGTTAGCAATGCTATCCTTTTAGATTTTTCTTTTTTGCAGTCCATTTTTCTTCTTCATGCCATGGTGTCATTTTTGGTACAAATACAACCCTCGTTTGTTCAATGGATATAAAAGCACTCATGTTTTTGGCTTTTCTGTCGTGCCATGCTCAACGAGGGGATGAAGTTGTGTCAAGTGTTACACATTAGAGATATGAAGTTGTTTTCTTAAAGTATCTCCAATATTGAATAAAAAAAATTATTAAATTTTAAATTTCATAAAAAATTTAATTTAATATTGTTTACTCAAACGTCAAAATTAAAATTTTCATTAATTTTTTTTACATTTTCGGTTGTCTTAGAGGATGTCCGGGCAATCATTCTAACGGTAACAATTAAATTTAGGATACAATTTAAATTTAATGAAAAATTAAAAATTCCTCTCATTTGATAGAAATTTTGATTTATCTCTCATTTAATGAGTTTGATGAAAAAATTAAAAGTTAAACATTTACTGTTTTTTATCAAATTTAAATCTTATGAAATATTAATGTAGTGTTAGAGATGATCTTATACATCATAAACTAGGGATGATGATGGATCTTTGGGAGACCATACTCTTTTAACTATTGAATATTTTTTTAGTACAATCAAAAACATCTATATCATAATCTACGTATGAAAGAAGGGGTATAAAGACGATAAAGGATTGTTTAGAATGATCTAAATAAGTATACTTTTTAACTTTTTATAAAATATAGTTTAGGTTTAGATTGAATTTGAAATTATGTGTTAGAGAAGTAATGTAATTTAAATAAGGTGATGTGATTTAAATAAAATAATAATTTTTTAACTTTATAATTTTTTCTAAATATGTCAAATCAACCCCAAATCTAGTCATGGGTGATACTGACCACTAGAGAGACCGGCCTTGCACATCTTATCTACGGATCACCGGGGTGAGTAGTTTGGAAATCCTAAGGGTTTCCTGTGTTGGGCTGACATGATTTCCAATGGAAGGGCTAGGTGGGTTGCGTGGGTTAAGTAAATAAAATTAACTTGATTGATATTTGTAATTTTTTATTTGATTTTATTATATTTTTATCTTTAAAAAAATAAATAATTTATTTTTAAAAATATATTTATTATTTATTTTTTTAAAATAAATATAATAAAATAAAAAGATTATAACAGATGATGTGATCATCAAAATAGAATTTATGAAAATTATATAAACCTCTAAAATTCTCTCAAATTAAAAAAAAAAAAAAAGCAGAAAAACCTAATCTTTTTTAATAGAAGAAAACCAATCCAATTAAATAATGTTATCAAATGAGAAAAGGAAGCAAAACAGTGAATTGGATAACAACAATTCCATTAAATTAATTGATAACCACTTGTAAAAAATTCTTTAATCTTTCCATCGAACTCATCCTTATCCATCATTATTATCTCCTCTCCTTCCCATAATGCATACAGTAATAATATAACACAGCATTCAAGTTTCATTCAATTACAATTGCATTCGTTCTCTCTCTTCCGATCTAACCACTCTCGCTCCGATTCGGCTTTGCAGAGGACACATAGATCGCCTGATAATACAAAATAATGGTATAAAAAAAACAGAATTTTTGTTCAAAACTTGATGATAGATCTAATGATTCAATACCACACCTGATGGTCTTCAATGCTGGGAATCCAATCATTGGTTGCAGGATTGGTTTTGAACATCATCACGTCTTCGATGCGTCCTCCATTATCATGGCCATTCTGCAACTTCAGATCATACCCATGCACACCTCCTTCTCTACCCACGTTTATAAACCCACTTCCAGTCTGCTCAACATTATTACTATGAGAAAATCAAATCAACCCTCAACATACATTTGAGTATGAAAAACGGAAGACCGAGAAAAACAGAGTATATTACCTTGTGGTGTTGTTTGTCAACTGAATCCAATTGTTTGTAGTATTGGGTCTCCACAAACTCGTCCTGGGAAGTGAACGAACCTGAAAATATGGCCTGTGTAAACATATACATACATATTAGAATATGAAACAAGTATGTTTTGTTTGGCAAGAAAGAAAAAAAAATTGGGAAAAAGCTGTGACCGACTTGAGATTGAAGAGATTGAAACTTTTGGAATTCGGGAAGTGGGATGTTTTGGCAGGGAGGAGGGGTTGGTGGTGGTGGTGGTGGTGGCGAATCGGACTCGCTTCGATTGGGTTTTGTGGGTCGCTTTGGGGCTATTGAATCGAACTGAGCTCTTACGAGATTGGCGATTCTGTTTTGTTCGACTGCGTCTAAAACTTCGTCGCTCCGGTTAGGTTTCGTCGCCGTCCACTGTCCCATGATCATGATGATGATGATTAGAGTTTGGATTAGGTTTGAGTTTGAGCTCGGACGTCCTTAATAAATAGACAGGTTGGAGTTGGGGGAATTAGGATCCGGAACCTTCTTGGAAAAAGGAAAAGTGGTATTCTGATAAAATTAGGAGACGCTTGAAACCACTAGCGCCGCCGGATTGTTGAAATAATAATAATAATAATAATAATAATAATAATAAAGACCTTTCTTAGGTGTGACATGGAAGGCACTTCTACTTTTTATATATTACACTCACATGTTTTATGTATTGAATTATAATAATTTTTTTTTAAAACTTACACAACAACGGTGACCTGTTAAGCATGTGTAAATTAATAAAATAATATATTATATAATTAACGGTATAATTTGTCAAAAAAAAAAAAAATGTAAATAATTTTATAAAAAGGTATAATTTTATAAAAGGTATAAGTTTTCATAAAAAACGTAAGTAATTTCAAGAAAACTTACACCTTTTATGAATACTTACACATTTTGTGAAAACTTACGTATTTGGTGAACATTTACACATTTTGTAAAAATTTATGTTTTTTTTGTGAAATTACTTACACATTTTTGAAAAACTTACGCTTATTTGTGAAATTATTTACACCTTTGTGAAAACTTATGCTTTTTTGTGAAATTACTTACGCCTGTTGTGGCAACTTATACTTTTTTGTGAAATGACTTACACCTTTTGTGAATGCTTACTCTTTTTGTGAAATTACTTACACCTTTTGTGAAGTTATTTACACTTTTTGTGAAAAAACATACACATTTTCTGAAAAGTTACACCTTTTGTGAAATAATTTCTTTCATAAAATTTACACATTTTGTTCAAATTTACACCTTTTCTGAAAATTAACAATTTTTTTTTTAAAAATACTTGCACCTTCTCTCAAAAGTAACACCTTTTGTCAAATACTTTTTTAATAAATTTTACACATTTTGTTGGAACTTACTCCTTTTGTGAAAATGAAACTTACACTTTTTTAGAAAAGTTACACCTTTTGTGAAAAATTTTCTTTCATAAAATTTACACATTTTCATAAAACTTACAATTTTTCTGAAAATATACACATTTTCGTGAAAATACTTACACCTTTTGTTAAAACTTACACTTTTTGTGAAAACAAAACTTACACCTTTTGTGAAATTACTTATATTTTTTGTGAAAAAATTTACACATTTTATAAAATGTTAGACCTTTTGTGAAATAATTTCTTTTGTAAAATTTTCACATTTTCTAAATACTTACACTTTTTATTAGAACTTACATTTTTTCTGAAAACGAAGCTTACACCTTTGTCAAAACTTACACCTTTTGTGAAATTTTTTTTCTTCTAAAATTTACATATTTTGTTAGAATTTACACTTTTTCTGAAAGCGAAACTAACACCTTTTGTTAAGATACTTACATCTTTTGTGAAAAAACTTACACCATTTCTAAAAAGTTACACATTTTGAGAAAAGTTTTCTTTCATAAAATTAACAATTTTTGTTAAAACTTACACCTTTGGTGAAATATTTTTTTTCTAAAATTTATATATTTTGTTAGAACTTATACTTTTTGTGAAAACGAAACTTACACATTTTGTGAAGTTACTTACATCTTTTGTAAAAAAAACTTACACCATTTTTGAAAAGTTACACCGTTTGTGAAAAATTTTCTTTCATAAAATTTACACATTTTGTTAAAATTTACACATTTTTTGAAAACTTACACATTGTCGTGAAAATACTAAATTTACACATTTTTTGAAAACTTACACATTGTCGTGAAAATACTTACACTTTTGTCAAAAGGTATAAACATGTTCACGAAAAGGTGTAAGTTTTCATAAAATGTGTAAATTTTGTAAAAAAAAAAATTATTTCACAAAAAGTGTAACTTTTCAAAAAATAAGTATGTTTGTTTACAAAAGTGTAAGTAACTTCACAAAATGTGTAAGTTTAGTTTTTACAAAAAGTGTAAGTTTCAACAAAATGTATAACTTTTATGAAAAAAAGTATTTCACAAAATGTGTAAGTTTTGACAAAATGTGTAAATCTTTTCACGAAAAGGTATAAGTTTTCACATAAGGTTCAGATTTTAACAAAAAGTATAGATTTTATGAAAGAAAATTTTTCACAAAAGGTGTAATTTTTTAGAAAAAGTGTAAGTTTTTTCACAAAAGATGTAAGTAACTTCACAAAAAGTGTAAGTTTTGTTTTCACAAAAGGTGTAAGTTCCATCAAAATGTGTAAATTTTATGGAAAAAAAATATTTCACAAAAAGTGTAATTTTGACAAAATGTGTAAATATTTTCATGAAAATGTGTAAGTTTTAACAAAAGGTGTAAGTTTTATGAAAGAAATTTTTTCAAAAGATGTAACTTTTCAGAAATGGTGTAAGTTGTTTCACAAAAGATATAAGTAATTTCACAAAAGGTGTTAGTTTCGTTTTCACAAAAAAATGTAAGTTCCAACAAAATGTGTAAATTTTAGGAAAAAAAATATTTCATAAAAGATGTAACTTTTGACAAAAGGTGTAAGTATTTTCACGAAAATGTGCAAGTTTTTAGAAAATGTATAAATTTTATGAAAGAAATTATTTCACTAAAGGTGTAGCTTTTCAGAAAAGGTATATATTTTTTTCACAAAAGGTGTAAGTAATTTCACAGAAGGTGTAAGTTTTGTTTTCACAGAAGGTGTAAGTTCTAACAAAAGATGTAAATTTTATATATAAAAAAGTATTTCATAAAAGGTGTAACTTTTGACAAAAGGTGTAAGTATTTTCATGAAAATGTGTAACTTTCACAAAAGGTGTAGGTTTTAACAAAATGTGTAAATTTTATGAAAGAATTTTTTTTACAAAAGGTGTACTTTTCAGAAAAGGTATAAGTTTTTTTTACAAAAGATGTAAGTAACTTCACAAAAGGTGTAAGTTCTAACAAAATGTATAAATTTTATGAAAAAAATATTTCACAAAAGGTGTAACTTTTGACAAAAATTAGTATTTTCATGAAAAAGTGCAAGTTTGAACAAAATATGTAAATTTTATAAAAGAAATTATTTCACAAAATGTGTAACTTTTAAGAAAATGTGTATGTTTTTTCACAAAAGGTGTAAACAAGTTCACAAAAGGTGTAAGTTTAGTTTTCACAAAACGTATAAGTGCCAACAAAATACGTAAATTTTATGAAAGAAATATTTCATAAAAGGTGTAATTTTTAACAAAAAGTATAAGTATTTTTACGAAAAGGTGTAAGTTTTCAAAAAATGTGTAAGTTTTAACAAAATGTGTAAATTTTATGAAAGAAAGTTTTTTACAAAAGGTGTAACTTTTCAGAAAAAAATGTGTAACTTTTTTTCACAAAGGATGTAAGTTACTTCACAAAGGGTGTAAGTGTCGTTTTTACAAAATGTATAAGTTCCAACAAAAGGTGTAAATTTTATTAAAGAAAATATTTTACAAAAGGTGTAACTTTTGATAAATAGTGTAAGTATTTTCACAAAAAGATGTAAGTTTTCACAAAGGGTATAAGTTTTCAGAAAATGTGTAAATTTTATGAAATTTTTTTTTTACAAAAGGAGTAACTTTTCAGAAAACGTGTAACTTTTTTCACAAAAGATGTAAATTACTTCAAAAAAGGTGTAAGGGTCGTTTTCACAAAAGGTATAAGTTTCAACAAAATGTGTAAATTTTATAAAAAAATTATTTCACAAAAGGTGTAACTTTTGAGAAAAGGTGTAAGTATTTTCAAGAAAATGTGTATGTTTAAACAAAAGGTGTAAATTTTATGAAAGAAATTATTTCACAGAATGTGTAACTTTTCAGAAAATGTGTATGTTTTTTCATGAAAGGTGTAAGTAACTTCACCAAACGTGTAACTCTTGTTTTCAGAAAAGGTGTAAGTTCCAACGAAATGTGTAAATTTTATAAAAAAGTTATTTCACAAAAGGTATAACCTTTGAGAAAATGTCTAAGGATTTTCAAAAAAAGGTGTAAGTTTTCATAAAAGGTGTATGTTTTAACAAAAGGTGTAAATTTTATGGAAGAAATTATTTCACAAAAGATGTAACTTTTCAGAAATGGTGTGTATGTTTTTTCACAAAATGTGTAAGTAACTTCACAAAACGTGTAACTCTTGTTTTTACAAAAGGTGTAAGTTCCAACAAAATGTGTAAATTTTATGAAAAAAATTATTTCACACAAGGTGTAACTTTTGACAAAAGGTGTAAATATTTTCATGAAAAGGTGTAGGTTTTCACAAACAGTGTATGTTTTAAGAAAATATGTAAATTTTATGAAAGAAATTATTTCACAAAAGGTGTATCTTTTCAGAAAAGGTGTATGTTTTTTCACAAAAGATGTAACTAACTTCACAAAACGTGTAAGTCTTGTTTTCACAAAAGGTTTAAGTTCTAACAAAAGGTGTAAATTTTATGAAACAAATTATTTCACAAAAGGAGTAACTTTTGAGAATATGTGTAAGTATTTCCACGAAAATGTGTAAGTTTTAACAAAAGGTGTAAATTTTATGAAATAAATTATTTCACAAAAGGTGTAACTTTGCAGAAAGGTGTATGTTTTTTTAGAAAAGGTGTAAGTAACTTCACAAAACGTATAAGTCTTGTTTTCATAAAAGGTGTAAGTTAAGTTCCAACAAAAGGTGTAAATTTTATAAAAAAAATTATTTCACAAAACGTGTAACTTTTGATAAAAGGTGTAAGTATTTTTCACGAAAATGTGTAAGTTTTAGGAAAAGGTGTAAGTTTTGGTAAAATATGCAAATTTTATGAAAGAAATTATTTCACAAAAGGTATAATTTTTTAGAAAAGGTGTATGTTTTTTCACAAAAGGTGTAAGTAACTTCACAAAACGTGTAAGTCTTGTTTTCACAAAAGGTGTAAATTCAAACAAAAGGTCTAAATTTTATGAAAAAAATTATTTCACAAAAGGTGTAACTTTTGAGAAAATGTGTAAGTCTTTTCAAGAAAATGTATAAATTTTCAAAAAATGTGTAAGTTTTAACAAAAAGTGTAAATTTTATAAAAGAAATTATTTCACAAAAGGTGTAACTAACTTCACAAAACCTGTAAGCCTTATTTTCATAAAAGGTGTAAGTTCCAACAAAAGGTATAAATTTCATGAAAAAAATTATTTCTCAAAAGGTGTAACTTTTGACAAAAGGTGGAAGTATTTTTACGAAAAAGTGTAGGTTTTAACAAAAAGTGTAAATTTTATAAAAGAAATTATTTCACAAAAGGTGTATGTTTTTTCACAAAAGGTATAAGTTCAAACAAAATGTGTAAATTTTTTTAAAAAAATATTTCATAAAAGGTGTAGCTTTTGACAAAAGATGTAAGTATTTTCACGAAAAGGTGTAAGTTTTAACAAAATGTGTAAATTTTATGAAAGAAATTATTTCACAAAAGGTGTAAGTTTTTCAAAGTATGTGTAAGTATTTTCACAAGAGGTGTAAGTTTTATTTTCACAAAAGGTGTAAGTCCCAACAAAAGGTGTAAATTTTTCAAAAAAGGCGTAAGTGTTCACAAAAGGTGTAAGTTCCCTCTGTCTATCTCTGTCTGTCCATTTCGAAACCTCTCTCTCTGTTTGTCTGTCTCTCTCTCTATCTATCCCTTCTTCTATTTCCCTGTAGCTCTAAGATTTTACAAAGAAAAATATTTGAGGGCAAAAATCATATTGAAAGAACAAGCTGGTTTATTTCAGTTTAGCAAACAAAAATCATTCACAAACATTGATTCATAAATTCATTTTTTAAGAAAAAATTTGTCGCTGGAGCACAACCGCACGGGTTAAACGAGCACCACTGCGAGGTTTAGCACCACCGTAGCTTTGTCTCCTCCGGTAGGTATGTCCTCTATTTCGCTCTTTCTCTTTCTCTGTCTTTGTGTCTCTCTGTCTCTCTGTTTGTCTTCTTTCATTCACATATACCTTTACACCCAAACCCAAATCGACCTAATAGGAACTATTCTCTACTCCATTTTTGTATTTTCTCCTATTCGAATAGGAACTCTTCCCTCTGCTACCCCAAATCAACCCAATAAAAATTGTTCTGTACTCGATTTTTGTATTTTCTCCCTTTCGAACAGGAACTCTTCCCTCTGCTACCAGTGCTACAACTTGAACATAAGTTTCATAGTAGTCAGCAACAAGCATCATTGTGTCTTGCATTTACATGGCCAACTATTGTTAAGTTATATATAAAAATATATATATATATATATATTTATGTAATCTTGGTACGGGAAAAACAATTCTTTTTTTTAGAGTACCCAAAAAAAAAAAAAAAACACAAAAAACAAACAATGAGTAATCTTGATTCAGCAATGGCTAGTACACTCGGTTAAATTCTGTTTTCAATTTTGTAGTACTCGACGACTTTAAATTGCCGGAACTTATGTTTAGAAACAACTGTTTCTTTCAGTGCTGAAGTTCACGCATAGTTGACAGTATTGAACTTAAAACATAGGAAACTCAATTGAAAGAGTTGAAATGATGATGATTTTCAAATTTTGTAAAGAGATATTCCTTCCCTATGCACTTTTACTTATCCAAAGAGAAGTCGACCAACTCGGGAAGTGTTAAAACAATTGATGGACCACTCTCTAATCTTAGAACTGGAATCACTGGAGATTACAAACAATTCTTTCCCAGAGTCAAACTTTTCACTTTCATGGCTAGCCTTTCCAAGAACTTAAGTGGCTGGAGATAATGGCAGAAAACCAATACCTTCTCACCACCTAATTCGCACAAGCCTAACAGATTAAGGAAGAACTTTGCCTTCAGTCCTTCTCTAATATCCAACTTCTCTAAGATGTGGTCCATCTGGGCATTGTCAAGCCCCTCTCTTTCTCTGGTTCACGTGTTTGTAGGTGAACTCTTTAGGAGAGATCTCAACTGTGGGTGCACATAAAGTGTGCTCCCATCCCAGCTGATTTTGAACTTCTTAATGAAGTTCTTCAGTTCGTCAACTTCATGCTTATGTGTAGGGCTGAGGTGAAGAAATACAGTAAAGTAAACAAGCCCAGACAATTCATGAAGAAAATCTCCTTCATAGAAATAGAGAACCTTGCTTGTCATTGCACGCAACTCTTGAATGACAGTTACCTTTCTCTTGAAATTGTCATCTTTCTGTTGAATAATAGTTACATTTCAAGAAAAAGGTAACTATCATTCAAGAATTGCGAGCTGTCTGGACTTTCTTGAGCGAGTTCAGGACATCCATATTCTCATTTCTGGAAGTATGACCTTCGTCCAGAATGAGAATCGATGGGTACGTTAGCAGTATTTGTTGGCAGACAGCGACAGTCTTCTTGGATTCATTGTCACATACAATTGAAGAAACTTGCTTGTATCCCAGGAAAAGTATTCTTTTCTGATCTGCCCACTGTTTGAGCACCTGAAGGTGCTGTGCTCAATTACCCGCTTTACAGAGTAGAAGTCATGTAGCAGAATGTCTTCAACTTGCTATGTGAAGAACTTTTTCTTTCATGTAGCCGGAATGCCTCTTGGCAACACCACCAATGGTCTAGTATGGGGATACTTGGCCAGAAAACTCTGTATAAAAGTAATTATCATGAAAGTTTTTCCAAAGCTTGGAGAATGGGCCAGGATGTAGCCAAGTTACTCAGTAGGAAATTGAAGCCCTTAACTTGATGGGGTTTCATCTGTTTTTTGTGCCTAGGATGAGCACCAATTTCAATGACAGCAAAATCCTGTCCAGATAGTTTAACCCCGTCATGAAATATTTCAGTTCCTTCCTTGTCTTTTGTAGTTCGACCTTCATAAAAGTATGTACGTGTAGTCCTTGTGCCCTAATGCAAAAACAAAATGGAGCAGCTTAGTCAAAATATAAAATAAAAGTTACAAAGAAAATTGAGAAAGTGAAGAAAATATCTGACATGAACGTTGACCTTTTTAAAGCTGTTGGAAATGGCAGTGTTGCTAGTTCAAGGCATAAGTAATTTAACAAGGAGGGATAAGGTTTGACAATAAGAGGTAAGTTTTCACAATAAGAGGTAAGGTTTCACAGAAGGTGTAAGTTTTCATAAAAGGTTCCTCTTCAATCTTGGGGAAATTATGCATTTGTTGCTTGTACAAATAATTATTTCAATTGTAAGCTATCTGAACTAAATGTAAAATTTTGATGTATGTCCTTTCTTTTGACCTTTTCAAAATCTGTATATGTGTTGGGAAATTATGTGTTTTATTGTTTGTGTTTAGGCAAAATTTTCAGGTTAATAGCCACATGTTGAAGCCGTTTCTTTGTGTTCTTGTAAATATTGATCAAAATACTTTGCAGGAATTGTTATCATTGCATCTGACGGATATTGGTCACATCGCACCAATAATGTTAGTTTTGTCCTTAAAGACTTGCTACCAGTTGGTTTCGTACATATGTTTGTTAACAAATGAAATCCATCACCAAGGAATACCCTAAATTTTTTATAAGATAAATTGTTACAGTAGCCCCTGTACTTTTGTGTTTGTGTTATTTGTTTTGCACCAATTTTGAATGGCCTTGCTTCGAATCGTCAACTGTGAACTTTTCTTTCAATGACATTCATTTGATTACAACTCTTTACCGTTTTTTATCAGAAAATATGCATATACGTGGCATGTGTCATTTTTTTTAGTGAACTTATAACTTTATTGAACTTAGTTAATCTCAATCAATCAATTGACATTAATATTTGTTCTGAAAATCACAAATGGTATTAGCAATTTGACCAAAATTGTCCACGAAATTTAAAATGAAGTGTTAGAATTGAGGGAGTTTAAAGTGTATTGAATCAAACAAGACAACGGAAAAAATGTGTACACCATCCCTGTAATTTTCCCTTCAATCTAATTTGTATGATTTGCTCTTTCTTAAAGGGGAAGGAAAAGATTGAAGACAATTGATGAACAACATATCCAAATGTCTGACACTATCGATGGTTCTTCTCGAAAGCAGCCAGCTGCACCATTCATTTGTTACAGGTACTACTTGTTCATTTTCAGAATCCAAAATTACATTTTTTATAGTCAAAGTATGCGCCATGTCGAAGTTCAGTTTGTAATGTTTGAAATTGGTTTGGTTTTGTATGTGTAAAAATGTTTAAATGGTGTCGATTTGGTCCCGGATGTACGAAAGGTGTTTTACGTAGATTTTGGGGCCAGATTGGCATAAATACTTACATATATATATATATATATATATATATGTATTCATATTTAAGATTTAGTGATGATAAACTTGACGATGCTTGCATGCAACCAGCAACAATTGAAGGAAATGCAAGGGGCAGACAACACTCGACCAAAAATGATGAGTGTGGAAATCTGTATTCTCTATAATACACTATAATGGAAACACATGACTGGGTTGCTATCCACGCGTTGTATTGAATGGTTGCACTGGGCTTCTGATTCTTTCACGTTTGTAGGATTGTATTTGCAATCTTATTTAATTACCAACAATGCATATGGATTGCGTATGGAAAAAGTTGTAGTTACAGTTATTTTGAACTTATAGTTGTTACTTGTCTTGTACATGTGTCACTTTCGTGCTTAAAGAGTAGAAAGGAGCTTGGGGAAAGGTGGAAGGCACTTCCCTCTGATAAGAAGAAGAGGTTTGCGGACATGGCTAAGGCGAGTGCCGAGGAACACGCCAAAGTAGTTCCATGTGCACTGAAATTTGAAAAGGTAATTACGTACGTCATGTTTTCATAAATGCATTTGGTTAGGTCTTACTTTGCTGACATTGTTGGTTGCATTTTTGTATTAATTCAAGCATAAAAAATGTGCAGACTAAAAGGCAACTCCGTATATCATTGAAGTCAATTGTTGAGCTAGTTAACCGGTTTAACGAAGCACAAAAGCAGGCAGTCATTGATATTAGGTTTGGTGGCCTCCTGGGGATGAAGTGTACACGTATAGATCAGGACTTTTGCGAATGGTTGGTACAGAACTTCGATCCTGACAGTAGTTCATTGAATGTTCATGGTCGTCAACTCAGGCTCACCTATAAGGCAGTTAATGTTTTATTGGGAATACGGTGTGAAAGCGACGATGTGCAGTTGGTTGGTTCATTAAACACATATCCCAATATCTACAAAGAGGTTAGAGTTGTTAAGGGAGTCATTCTTTTGAACAAGTTGAGACTTTATCTAACCGAGACTAATGGTGAGGAGGATGAGTTTCAGAGGAAATTTGCGTTGTATGTGTTGGGGGCCATGTTGTGTCTTACCGTAATGACCGCCTTGAGTCCATCATTCATTCATACCGTAAAGGACGTCAATGGTATGCGAGCTTGTAATTGGGCAAAGTTGACACTGTAATTCATTTGTTCGCAAGTATAGAACCAAAGGTCATCGCGCTGCAACTGGATGTGTTTTCCTGCTAATGGTATGCCAATAACTCGATTGTTTTTTCCATTCCCCTATTCATATGTTTCATGCATTGTTCTGTCATTGATCAACAAATTGGGCTTCATTAGGAAATATAATGTTACCTGATATGTCAGTATGATAAATAACACTCTTTCTAACTCAGTATGCTAGTCGCAGAAAGAGCTTTTCTGCAACCACCATCATGAATTTAAGAATAAAGAGTACAGGGAAAAAAAAATCACTGACCTCAATGGAGGAACCAATTTTCCTATGTTGCGAAGAGGGGAAACATAATTGATTGATCTTCATTCGTTTTGAATAATCAATCAGACACAGAACTGATACAAGAAATTTTATACACATTTGTAGGCAGAGTTGAAGAAGAATATACAGAAGAAGCCTTGATAGGACCATTACCAAAGCAAATGTATTCATTCTGGGAAAGGTCTTTAGGGTTTCAACCATTCATATACATAAACATGTACATAATTTTTTTTTTCATCAATAAAGTCCTTGTTTTGCTATACATTTTTTTTTCCCCAAAAAACATTGCATCATATGTGCCTATAAAGTTCACAGCATCATAAACAAAATCAATATTCTATGTACGTTCAACTACAAAATTGACAAGAATTAATGTCATTTTTACTGAATATAGTGATTTTTGTGGGAAGAAAAAATTAATTATGGTGTGCCCCTTACTATCCACAGCTATTGTACATCGATTATGTTTGTCTGAGCTCTACAAGTATGTCGGCTACAAAGTGGTCCATGCCTCAGCTTCATGATTGGGGTGATGCCCAAATACAGGAGACGCTGCGACGCATCAAAATGAAGCAAAATTTCCCAACAGATGTAATAAGCACTGCAACCAATATGCACATTTGACACCATTGACCCACTTGTCTTGAACATACAATGTCAGACTTCATTTATGTGTTTCTATGATTAGGTAGAGTTTGATTACACTAAAGACGAAAGTGATGCCGATAATGATGAAATGGATGCACACCACATCGATAACCAACAAAAAACACAGTATGATGAAGTTCGTATAACCAAAGTACAGTCGAACATTCATGAACTAAAGGAAATAATGAAGCAAGTTCTTCAGAACCAAACAGATTTAATGGAGATGTTGCGACATTTTCGAGGCAAGCAAGTTGTTGACAATGAGAAGGTAATCTATCTAATCATTAGGCAAATTTGACACAGTTGAGCCACATCATTTGAAGATGATTTATGAGACTAAGTTCACGTATGTGTTTGTATGATTAGTTGGAAGGCAATGATGTGTGTATCATTAACCTCTCCTCCAATGTTGCTGAACTGAAGGAAATGTTGAAGCAACTACTTCAATGCTTCAGTTTGGGCTGTAACCAACCGTTGACTGAACAAATCAATTTAGCTGAACTGAAACAAATGCTACAGCACGTCATGGAAGGTATATTCTTTGGACCACAATCGGCAAGAGTGGAAAAACAGGGTGTGGACCTTTTTATTGGAGTGGAGGCGCACGGCGATGGCATGGTTAAACCAACTGACGAAGTTAACCCAATGGAGTGTAATATTTTAGATGTACAAGGGGTGGATCACCAAGAATAGGATGTCAAGAGGTAAGGGACAAAAGTGATTTCCATGATGGACATAAGCTGAACATAGAAAAAGGTAGGGACAACCAGAAGAATAGAGGCCTTCACTTGGGGGAAAGATATGAAATTGAAGATAAATACACTCTTGAGCTTCAGTTAGTGGGCGTGAAGAAAGTGGCGTGTGATGTGCATACTTCTTCTACTAAGATTGGCCAACCATTGGGAGCAATTGGAATCATTAGAGGAAGAGGAAAGCGAAGTAGAAAAGGAAAAAGAAAAGGAAAATGCGCTTAAGAAGAGTTCAAGCCACTGAGGTCGGGGATATGTATTTGTGCATCGATAGCAAAACAAATAGTCGACTTGCAGAAGAAAAATTACGAATTCACGACATCAGTTCACCTTTGGATGTTGATGGTCTGAATAAGGCGAACAAGGTACAAGTACTGCCTTTAATACCCCACAAGTTCTGAATAACCAATTCATGCCCATATCAATAATATGAATCACTAATTTTACAATGATTTGCGTTGTATTGGACTAGTTGTCAAACAATTGCATGTTTGTACTTATGACTGCTGGCATATGTTTTTACACGTTTCTAACAAACTCCGCACCAAACTTTAGAAGTTGGAAAAACTCTGAGGTTTAGAGGTTATACATCATTTCACGTTCTTTTTTATGAGTAACAGCCTTATTGTGTAAGCTTCAATTTTTTTTTATGAAATGTGTTATGTTACTTGACTGTTTATTTTTGTAGAAATTGTTGAGGATGTTGGACAGTGAAGGGTTCTTATCGGCGGAGGAAGAAAAACTTGTCGACTATGTATTTGACGATAGAAAAAATGAAATGTATTATTTCATTTAGTACTTGCAAATTTTAAATGACAGTCCATTGTGAAATAACTATCGTTCTAAGGATCATTATTGCTTGTAGGGATATTGTTGTTTCCATGAATCTTTATGGAAGGGCATATGAAGTTGGTACCCGGCGTGACATGTGCACGCTAAAACCAGGGTCATGGCTATCCGACACTGTAAGTGTTGGCTACGCACATATGAATCTGCGTTTTTCATTTGAAGTAATTGGAAACCTTTCAAATCAACTTGCCTTGTGTCTTACATACAATGTTCCAGCCAATCAACTTGGTGGTGGTGCAATTGACTGATCGACAGAGGGATTTACACAATGACGAGAGGCATACTAATTGGTTCTTTCCCGTATATCTGTCGGTAAGTAAGTGTTTAAAGCTAGGTTGTGTTTTGTATGTGACATATTTTGACAAATGTTTGCCTCAATGACCTCTATGCAATACACATGCAGACTTTGATTCTAAATAAATATACGCAACCTCTGCACTATGAAAATATCGTCACATCATTTTTTGAACATGATAGATACACTGGTGCGATTGATGCATGTCAGAGGGTAATATCAATTGTCATCCCATTATATTAAAACGAACATATGAAAGTCAGTACATGTTTACATGCCCTCTAAACAATGTCTGCACTTGTGCTTGCGTGTAGATTTACATGTCTTTTAATTACAGATGAGTGCATTGGTTATGCGTTAAAATTGATATGGTGGATAGTGTAGCCTACTTATTTGACTCGTTCCCATCCAGTAGAGCGAACAAAAGGAAGCTAAATGCGGCAAAAATTTTGGTATGTCCTTGTGATGGATTTCTCAACACTATAACAAACTTGAACATCCTTTACATAAACCAACTTCAACCTTCTAGAATACGTTTAAACTATGCATGACTTGCTACAACTACACTTTGGAAATGAATATGTTATAGACGTGCGTAGCTTCCACCTCCACATGTTAGATGAAAGGCCATTACAACAACTGGACGAGTAATCCACAATCCCACCCTCACATTTATGTGTCTCCTGAATGACCGATTTAATGAACCTATTGACATTGATGACAAATTTAATGTTAAATTATTTTTGTAGCACATTTGACTGTGGGATGTTCGTCATCAAATACATGCAGCAACCTGATTTATGCCTCGGTCCACAAAAGGTACATTATACCGCTTCATTTCCATTTGTCAATCAAATCCTTCCTTATATTTCCTGCAATTGTAACTGATTTGTCTAATGATCTTTTTGTACAAAGTTCCATCCCTCTGTGCGTCATAAGTTGTTGGTTGACATCGTTATGGATGTCAATAATTCAAAAATCGCAGAGTATTGGGAGTGCCTTGATATCAGCAATGCGACAAACTAGGGCGGTGATGGGAATGGCCTGGTAGTACGCCACTAATTTGGGTGGCAATAGGACTTCACTAATTTTTTATTCATTGATTTCAATATGGATGTTAAATATGGCTCCCCAGTATTGTTTTTACTGAAGGATGTAAAGATGGATGAACTGAAAAGTGAAAGTCATATGTAAACATGGATCAAACATTTCAATGTGGCTGCTGTGTTATTACTATTTTGTTTACACATGTTTGTTGTATGCATAATTCAGATGAATGCGACTGAAACAAATGTAATTTACGGCTATTTTTTTTACTCATATTTTGAGGAATGTACTTGCTGGCCAATTTCTGAGCATAACTTTGATGTCGCAATTGTAATGTTAGTTATAACATATCTATGTTTCACTGGAATGAAGTACACTGTCTTCATGATGTTGTTACTCAACAAATTATGATGTCATACGTAATGCGAGATTGATTCGACATATCTCTTAAGTATTCAATATTGATTTACAGAGATGCTCTACAGTTCTCTTTTTAGAGTTGTCATTAAATCAATCTGTTGCGGTTGCTGTCCGCTGACTTGGCAGCTTTAATTACTTATCTCAATGTTGCACTGCAACAAACAAGTATAACCAAACTTCTAATTTCATTAATAACAGTTAAACATGTCACTTCATAACAATAATTATATTACAAGCTTCATACCATTACAATTGATAGGTCCAATCTTAACGATGTAACACCGAACTTATTATTACTATGCGAAAGTACAACTAGTCGTACGATAAGTTTAGCTACTCCTAATCGTTAGGAATTAAAGAAGAATGCACACCAACTGAACAAACAGATCAACCGACTCTTGACAATTTGGTTCTAATTTAGTTGAACATATGACCACTTGTTTCGAACAAATTACAAACGAGAAAAGGACTGGAGTAAACAAAGTACACACTGTAATATCATAATACAACCAATTTCATGAAGTTACGTAGCATAATTTACAGAGGAAATACTCCTAAATTACAGAACAACTCTCCAGACCAAAATCGATTAAAATGTTCAGTTGTTCATGTCTCTCCTTCCAAAATCCATGGGTTTTATTTCTTCTCCCTTGTTGTGTAGCCCACTATCACATGACTCTGAATCTGTAACTCCCCCTACCTTAAATGCTTCTATTACTGTGTCCTTACTCAAAGGATTGGGAACTCCAAATATTTTACGCTGCCTGTCGAGATACTCTCTCTTATGACGGCATGTGTCCCTCAACCCTTTTGAACGTCTGATCGACAGAGATTAGCCCTTACTTTGTACTTCATCACTTCTGCAAGAACCCACTAAGTCCATGATGAAGCGTAGTAAGTGCTCCATCACTTGGAACAGTTGCAGCATTGAATGCCATTCTTATGATGCCATCTGTCCATTTCACTAATGAAATATTCTCAATTAAGTCAAAGTGGCACATGTCACTATTTGTTTTATCCATCTGTCCACAGGAATAATCCACAATTTGGTGCAACCAATGCCCAACTTGTATAATTTTAATATAACTAATGGGTGGCACACATGATGCGTGTGCAATTCAGATAAGTAAGTATATATACAAATATTAAACAAATGAAGAGTGTTCTGAATGAAACTCAACTTCTTGGGTTCAAATCTTGCTTCCTGTGACGAATATTTTTTGCTTTGAGGATAGAAAATTTGGCACATGGTACAAGGAGAACCCACCACACTTTTCGACACCAATTTAGTGTGCACATATATAATAGTACTAGCGGTTGGCACACGCGATGCATGCATAATTCAAATAAATACAAATAAAATAAAATATTTATTACATATTAAACCAACAGTGAACTGGTAAGAGCCTTCTTCATTTCACATAAGTCCAAGGTTTAAGTCCCCTCTTGTCATCTATCAAATATGTTTTTATTTTTTAAAAAATAAAAGGTGGACACATGGTAGCATAAGAAACCAAGGGTTGAGGACACCATAATGGGTGTTCACTTTATATATAGTACAAATGGATACATAAAATTATTTTCACTTCAACAAACCCCTTTCTTTGGCCCAGCTAAACGTTTACATAATTAAAATCAAACAAGGAATGGGCCCAACAATAGCTGTAAAAGCTTCACGTCTTCAATGTCAACTTGTTTCAGATTACCCTTCTTTGCTTCATAAGCTTTGTAGCAGCTCTTACACAACTTATAACCCTAAATGGCTCCCAACAACAATATTGCCTACTAAAGAAGATGAACTCATTGAAAAACTCCTTTCATTTCCAAACGCCATTACGTAGCTGTTTGTAGCCATTTTATACGGGGTTCCCATTGATAGGTAGATCATTTGGATGGTGACAGGTGGTACGGTGAAAGTGACATTCTACACTCAATTAAGAGGATAAGTGGCCTTCAAAGATGGAACATTTGCATCGGATGGCTCCGATTATGTGGCGGTTATAAACTTAGGTCACAGACTTGATGGGTGCATTGCAATAAGACTCGTGTGTAGGGTCAAGGGTTTTCTCTATTGATATGAAGGCCAAAGTATTGAGGGGCAGGTGGCATCATGATACAGGAACAACTCGATAGATGGAAGTGCAACTTTATTGGGGTTTGAGATCCTTCAAGTGTATGAGCAGTTCAAACATCGAACCATTGGCAGTTGTAGGATTGTGTCAGCAGGGGCCACAAAAAGAGGGAGACTAAGAAGTTAACAATTGCGGGGACCAATACAGATATCAGCAACACAACATGTACGGTGTACACTTAGTAGTAGTTCTGTAATTTATGAGTCGATTCTGCAGAGAGTGTGTTACAACTCTGTCGACTTTGGTAGTGTTATTATAAAATTGCCTTCCCACATAGAATGAACATAAATAGAAAGTAGTTGGACAAAATTGTCAAACAATGTAGGAAAACATAAAGAAGTAATAAACCAAACTTTACAACATAAAGCATTGACATTCATTAAAATTATTACAACAACTTGGAGTTTGGTTAAAGTCTTTACAAGAGGTGGAACACAACCAAAATTCAGGTGTTGAGGAACAGGATGGCAAGAATACCCCAATCTGACTGGGCATCTGCAACCATAGCTTAGGCTTCGTCAAGTTCTACTTTGATGGCTTCAATGGATTAAGGACCACTTTCAATTTGTCAGAGCATGCTCCTTGTTTCTTTGCCAAGTTGGTCGTTTTGTTGTTCTAGTAAGAGCCTTCTTTGCTTGACAGCAGCTAATTCTACCTCCAGCCTTGATTGTTCATGTGCCAACACTTCGTCATGGTTAGAGATGTTAGAGGAGTTCTGTTGAATAAGCTTCAGGGAGTTCAAGATGGTTTGGGCATTAGCTAGGAAATTTTTCTTTGCTTTGATTTTCGTTGAGCACTTTTGAATCATTTCCACCATGGTTGGCCATCCATTCACAATTTTGCCCACTTGTTTGAGTTAACTAGGATTGAAAGGATTGAGAGAAAGGTGTTGGATGGCTGTGAGGCAGGCCAAGGTTTCCTGAGGTTGGTTGAGGGCAATCTCTTTAAGAGGAGTGTTGATGAGTTTCAGAAAGTTGGTCAAAAGTTGTTGGACTTCCTTTGTGAAATTATGTAGCCTTTAGGGGAGGGGTGAAATGTGTTGTAACCTCTGCTAAAATACAGCAATTTCATCCCATATGTTTTCACTTGATGTGGTTACCTGTAGACAGTTAAAAGTTAAGTAAGCGTTAGAAAGTACGAACTATACAAATACAGAATGTAAAAGGAATAAAGATATTACCTGCACATCAGTACATGTTGGAATGGGTGTACGTTCACTTGTGGGTGTTATAGTTGGGGTTCCCTCAGTTGCTGATGCCTCAGTTTGTTGAGGATTGGTTGAAGTGGGAGGTTCATGTGTGGAGGAGATAGTCAACTCTTAGGTCACTCATAGAACTACCTCTGTGTTTGCAGCTATGTGGGTTAGCTCATTCAAAGGCTTGGGGTTGGTAAATGAAGTTCTTCCAACTGTTGTCCCTGTCCTTGTTAGAAAGAGTTAGTAAATTAATCATTTTATGAAGAACATGGCAAGTTGCAGTGTGCTTGCCATGAGTGATTTCAGTGTCTGGTAGGGGAGGCTCACTTGTTTGGTCCTTGGGAGAAGTATGAGGACTAGGGAGAGATGATTGACCATTTCTGCATGGAGCAATGTCAATTGTCTCTGCTTGCATGGTAGAACACCTACTGGAGTTAGGTATTGATGGATGAGGGGGAAATACTGTTGGACAGGTGATTGGTTTAGTTTCACCAGGGCAATTATCTTTCACTGGCAAGGCTCAAAGTGTTACCTCAATTGTCTTAGGCGGGTTCACAGTGAATAGGTGGAATGGATTAGTTTGGAGTTGGTATATTCTGCTCACTTGCAATGATATGAGGAGGATATTCAGTGGTTTGTTTGGGAGATGGCATGGGGCTTTCTTCTTCGTCAGAACCAGTTGACATAAGAAGCTTCCTCCTTTTCATCTACAAGGAAAAGATATGAGATTAGAGTTCAGATATCATTGAATTTACTACATGTACAAGAATAAGTGAGATACCTTAGGTGTGTGCTCTGAAGGATGCTGAATAGTTTGGGTAGCTAGTTGGTTGAGTGGAATATCCCATTCACTGGAATCTGGAGATGGATTGAATTCTTTTTTCGTGGTTCGCATCTCTTCAGATGGTGATTGGCCAATTATTGTCTTCGTTTGTTCCTCTTTGTGGAGAGTTGTTATTGAGTCTCCTAAAAGCTTATGTACAGACAAAGGGGCTTTAGGATTTGCAGTATGGTCCATCGGTGCTTTGCCTTTGGTCTGGTCTTTGACAGGAGTTTCAGTGGGAGCAGGCTTCGCTGTAACAATGCAAAGGAGTTAATAGAAAGCAGGACATACATGTAAAAAAATGTGAAGTACAAGTGGGTTGGTAGCTAGAATAAACTTACTTGAAGTCTTGAGACTTGAAGTGGGTGGTTCCGACCCTTGATTGTCAGCAAACATATCTCTCAGACAAGTCTAAAGAGGTTTGGAGAAAATTACTGCTGCCATAAGGGTCCACCAGTGTTGAAAACCAAGCATGAGGTCAGGAACAGGCTTGAAGTAGAAGTGGCTAAAGCCTTGTAGAAGTTTTTCATTCTTCACTCCGATTAGTTTGGCCTTGGAAGAAGCTTTGATGTTGATCCTTGTCCATATTTGTTCTTCAATGGTGGAGTGGAAGTAAGGGCAAGGTGTGGCTTGCGTAAGTCCAAATTGTCTGGCCCATTGATTAGGGCAATAGTTTTCAACACTACAGCTAGACAATTTGTTGGCGGAGATAGAACATCCCACTAGGATATGTCTGGATGTCAGAATATAGTTCCATGTTTGAGTGTGACAAATCTTTTCATCATTTGTTAGGTCTGACGGATCCGTGAAGAGATGTTCTACTCCAGAAGATGGGAATCGAGATGGTTGAAATGGCATGAACAGTAGGGGGTCTCTGTGAGATTGAAGGTTGAAGAGTGTAGTAACGCATTGAGAGAACTAAGTGTGGGCTTATCAACAAAGGTTAACAAACATTCTGCATAAGAGTAATGTTTGGGGATCATAGTGTTTAGTTTGGAAGGTTGTATTTCAGGAAAATACGTATACAGCCCTGCTTGGAAAAGCCAGAATGGCCCACTACAATTGCCAGATATTTTCTTATCAACAAAGGAAAACATGCCATTGTAAAGTGTGGCAAGCAAGTAAGAAGCAAGGGCCATGGCTTGGCCATCTTGAAGGCGTAAAGCCAGAGGGAGGTATTCTTTAGTAATCTTATACCCAGGAACACATAAAAGAAATTGACATAGCCATATGAGGTAAAAGACATCCCTTTCTTGGTCAATGACAACACTACCCAGTTTGCCTTTGTATTTTTTGGTAAATTCAGTGTAACTCATGTCAGTCTGAAGGGTGAAGGGTACTTTAATGGGTTCTAGCAAGGCACTAATTTCTAGCCCTAGAATAGGAAGTCCAGTGAGGTAGGCGACATCAAGGACAATTGGGGATATCATTTCAAATGTTAAAAGCATAGAATTACAGGATGTGGACCATAAGCATGCAACAACGGCTATCAACCATTTATTCATATCGGATTTGAGGGTGGACAGACAGATAACTTGAGCGATGACAATATGTTTCCACACATCGGAGTCATGACCACCAATTCGTTGACCCAACTCTAAGGGGAGTCATGACCTCTATGCTCGAAGGGGAGTTTTGCTGCTCTCCCAACTCGTCCAGTTCGGTTTGGGTTGGTTGATAAGCAAGGTTTCACCATTGGCAAGTGGGTAGTATGGAGCCAATTCGTCAGGGAAGTGTTGTATGAAGGTAGGGCCTAGTGTTGCTTTCGCGACAATGCTGAATGAGTTTGTAAGGTCTCTTATGTGTTTGGGAAATTGAAGTTGGTCTGCATTGGTTTCATGTTCTTTGGTGGACTGCGATTTCTTTGGGGCCATGGGTTAGGGTTTTAAGATGGAAAATTTTGAGAGGGAGCAGCACAGTTCGAAAGTTTTGATAGAAGTCTTTCCGATATAACCAAATATAAAGGTTTGAGAGACGAAGAGACCAGGTGAATTAAGACGAAGTTGAAACCAAGTTCTGTCTTTTATAGATTCTGTCTGGCCCAGTCGTTGGGTGGGTTGAAATTGGAAAATATTTACGTAAGTGGGCCCAAAAAGGTGGGTTTGTCATCCTATATATGATTATGATTAAAAAAATGGAGGACTAACATGTACATCCTAATAAATGTCACTAATTCACAACTTTTAGCGACAATTTTTAAAATTTGTCACAGAAAAACGTCACTAATTGTAAGTTTTAGCGACAATTTATAAATACCATGACAAAAATAAGTCACTAATTGATCATTTTTAGCGATCTATGTAAAAAATCGTCACAAAAAAATTATTTTTTGCGATGCTTTTACCAGAACTTATTTTCAATAGGACTTGTGGGAATAAAATCCAAATATTAGGACCTATTGGTAGTTTATCCTTACAATTTTTGTTTTTTCTTTGCTCAGCTCGGTGGATTGTTTCGGATGATATAAATAAGTGCATTTTTTTATTTATTACAAAAATCTTTAACAAAAAATGGAGACATAAATATCATCCAAAAAAAGATAAAAAAACTCTATTTATATAGTGCATCCTAAACCAAACGCAAAATGCAACATCATCATGCTTTGTCCATTTATGTATAAAGTTGAATCAAAAGTCAATTTAGGTTTTAGGGCAACTTACCTACACCTCCGTTGATGTTTAGCTAAATTATCGATTCCCTCAGAAGTGACATCCGATTGTCCAAGGTGTATGTTTGGATAACAATTTAACCCGTGCCGATAAGTACACGTTAAAAATGGTTAGCTGACAAAACCAAATTATAAATTGATGGACGATATTGTCCCTCCTGAAATCCCTTTGATAAATGAACAAATTTTACAAAAGAATTAAGTTAGATGGACAAAAAAAACTTAAGTTTTTCGAACCATGTTTGATTTGTTATTTAAAAAACAATTTGAAAATTTAAAAAATAAATAAAAACTAATATAATAAAAAAATATGAAAAAATATATTTAATTTGTACAAATAATTTGTGAAGCACTCAAAAGATAAAATTATATAAAATTAATAATAAGTTGTATTTTTTATTTATTAACGAAATGAATGTTTAATTTAATTTAAAAAAAGTAAAAATTAATTTTAAAAAATGAAACCAAACTTATTAGAAGAATTTTTTTACAAGCCATTTCTTGTGTTTTCAACTTATTTAATTATTTGTTAATTTTATGAGATTTTCACCAGCTGACAGTACAACATATAAGAGTTTTGGAGACCAATTATTTTGATCTTTAAAACTGGAAATATTGTTGCAACAGACATTTAAGGACTAATTTCTATTGTCCTGATGCTAGTCGCTAAAAGGTCGTCCTGAGAAGTAAAAAATAAGGTTTTCAGCAACAAAATTGCGAAAATGGCAAATAATAAATAGACTTTGATGGACAAGATAAGTTGATCTCAAAATCGTTTATTTCTTCAGACAAAAAATAAACTACAAAAATTATAATAATTAATTAGTAATGTTCAATTTTCATTGCTAAAAATATAATAATGACACTATTCGCAACAAAAATATTTGGTCCTCTAAAAATAATTGTCTCTACATTTTGGTCTCAACAATTTTAATTTTTTTCTAGTGTCATAAGTGTTTTCCCATTTCAATTTTGCATTTCATAACTTATTTGAAAATGATAATTTAGGTAAACATTATGGGGGAATCTATAAATTAGCTAAACCTCAGCGGTGAATCTATAATTTAGCTCAACCTAAATGGGGTGTAGGTAATTTTCCCTTATTTGTCAAAAGGACAGTTTAGTTAATTAATGATATCCGTTAACGGCGTTGATTGCGATAGAGCTTTGATGTAATTTGTTAAACCTCCTTTCGTGGATTTCATTTTTGGATACATGAAGTACTACTACCAGTACCTCCTTCTTATTGTTGCTTTGGTAACAGGAAATGTCAAATCACTCGAAAACTCAGACAACTCTTCGTAAAAACTGGTTACTGTTTTACACTTGCTCCCTACTCATAATGATATTGTCTTCATTCTTCGTGTTGTTTTATGTCTGAAGTTGGCGGAAATTGTAATTCCCTATTTCCACTTATGTATTTCATATTCCAATGAAATTGTTGTCATTGTGAATTGATATAAAAATGCTATGGATCCCAAGTAAATTACCAACCCTCTCACATGGGTATGGGACCTACACACATGTGATTTATGTGGGTCTCACACCCATGTGAGAGATTTGGTAATTTGTTTGGTAATTTATTTGGGGTTCCTAACATAACTCAATTATTTATGTAGTAGTGAATTTGTTACTCGTTTTACTTTATTTATTTTACTTGATTTTTCTAAATTAGTGCTTCCAAACATTATTCAAACCGTCCAAGAATGTGGCGAAAGAGAGTGTATTTTCCTTTGATGATTTACAAACCTTGTCTCCAATATGAGGAGAAACAGACAAAGTGCATACTTCTCCTAGTAAGATTACCCAAACATTGGGAGCGGGAGGAATTGTAACAGGAAGAGGAAAAGGTAGAGGAAGAGGAAGAGGAAGAGGAGTTGAAGCCATAGATGTAGGGGATATGCATTCATGCAACAATAGCAAAATAAGTACTCGACTTACTGCAGAAAAATTCCCAAGTCGCCATATCACTTCACCTTTCGTACGTTTCATTATGAATTGATGCCGACAGCATTATTGATCATAATTGAACCATTATTTGTGTTGTATTTTAATATTTGTCATTTTAGTGCAAGTTTGCACTAACAAATGTTGTACAATTGTCTTATAGATTTCGAACAAAATCCTATCCAAACTGCATAAGTTGGACAAGCGGTTCCATTCAGAAGTTAGACATCGCTTTACTAATTTTAGATGCGTAAGGATGTGTTATGTGTTTTATAAATTTATTTTGTGAACTGTGTTCAGTTAGTTCATTGTTTATATTAATAGAAGGAGTTAATGTTAGTTGATGGTACTGGAGAGCATAGAGGTTTTATCGGCAGACGAAGATAAACTTGTTGACTATGTACTTGACGACAGAAAAAATGAAAGGTACAGTTTAGTTTACTACTTGTAATTAACCTGTTCCATAGTATTTGTCAAATAAGTTCGATTTTCTATCGATACTTCTTCCCTGTAGAGACATTGTTGTGTCTATGAATCTTTATGGAATGCCATGCGAATGTGTTACCCGACGTGACATGCACACACTTAAACCAGAGGCGTGGCTATCCGACACTGTAAGTGTTGGCTTCTGACAATGTTCTTTCCACTATATGTGCATGATGGACATTTCCCTATAGGGACATTGTTCTTTTGTATTAGATTTAAACAAATTGCAAACCTTATTTATCAAGTTGCCTCGTCTTTTACAATGTTCCAGCCAATAAACTTGGTCGTGGTTCAATAGACTAACGGACAACGGCAAGTAAACAAAGACGGGAGGCGTACTGCCTAGTTCTTTCCAGTATATCTGCCGGTAAATAAGTGTTTTAGATCGGTTGTGTATTGTAGATGACATATTTCAGAAATGTTTGGCTGAATGACCTTTACACACTAAGGGGTTGTTTGTGATGTTCTAAATAAGTGCACTTTTTGACTTTTTATGAAATATGGGTTGGATATGGGTTGGATATGGGTTGGGTTTGAAGTGGTGTGATAGAGAGGTGATGTGACTTAAATAGGATAGTGACTTTTTGACTTTTTTAGAGGATGACGAACAAGGCCTAAACATGCAGACTTTGATACTAAATAAAAATACTCAACCTCTGAACCATGAAAATATTGTCAAATCGTATTTTGGACATGACAGATATACTGGTGTGCTTGATGCATGTGAGAAGGTAATATGAATGTCAATCTCATTAAACTGAGTAGATTTAATATGAATATCGATCCCATTAATATGAATGTCAATGTAAATATGAAAGTGAGTAGATGTTCGCATGCCCTTTAAACAATGTCTTCACTTGTGTTTATGTGTAGATTTACATACCTTTCAATTATAGAGGAGTACATTGGTTGTGTGTACAAATAAATATGGTAGACCGTGTGGCGTACTTATTTGACTCATTGGCATCCGTGACACTGGACAGCAACAAGCTTAACACGGCAAAAATGTTGGTATGTCTTGCTGAATTTGACAAAACTACTTCCAAACTGTGACATCCTTTACATAAACCAACTGTCTCCTTCTGCAATAGGTTCAAACAATGCATGCCTTACTGCAACTACAGTTTGAAAATAAATATGGTGAAGATGTACGTAGCTTTGACGTCCGCATGTTAGACAAAAGGCCATTACAACAACTGGACGAGTAATCCACAAACCCTGCGTCATATTTATTTGACTCCTAAATGGCTCATTAAATGAACCTACTTATATTTATGAGAAATTTAATGTTACATTTCATTTGTAACACTTTCGATTGTGGGATGTTTGTGATCAAGTACATGCAGCGGCCTAATATACTTAGTGGTCCACACAAGGTACATTCTACTGCTTCATTTCCAATTGTGAAAGAAATCCTTTTATTTCCTACAACTGTAACTGTACCTGATTTCTGTTATTCACTTTCTCTATAAAATTTCATCCTTCTGTGCGTCGTAAGTTGTTGCATGAATTCCTTATGGATGTGAATAATTCAAAGATCGGCGAGTATCTTTCGTGCATGATTGATTGCAATTATAACAAATAGGGTAGTGATGGAGAATGGGCTGCCAGTACGACAGTAATTTGGATGGCCAACCACAGTTCACTTTTTTGTAGTAATTGTTTTGCTGATGGGTGTAAATATGAGTCCTTCTGATGTTTAGGAACAATGATGTAAAGATAGATCACTAATTTATTTGTAGTATAAGTACTATGTGAAGATGAGTGAATCAGGTTGTCGCGACAATTTTGAGGTCGTAGCTGTGATAATACTAATTTTCCACGTATATTGATTGTATAAAGAATTCGGATGTTTGGAACTGGAACAAATGAAGGGCAGTACTAATGTTTGTTCGCTTTTATCATGGCCTGTAAGTACTTACCAAATTGTGCATAAATTGGTTGTGGCAACTCTATCAATCAGTGGAATTATGGATACATGTTTGGGTGGGCTGATGTAACCCTTTGTCATGAATAAATTGAAGTAGTTACACTTGAATTTGTACAAATCCGATGTAATTGAGCGATGTCTTTCTTTGTGGCTTTGTTTTGAAATGCCATAATTTTCTCCAAAACAAAGCAAAAAAATAACCCATAGATCAAACAAATAGTAGTGACAAGAATGCACCAACAGGGGTCCACCTATCGACAGGAATTGATGTGGTCAACAAACTGTTGAAATTCTCCTGTCGAACCACCTTACTATTATGTTTCCAACTGTCCCTCCACATTTTGGGCTTCACATCGACAGGTCAAACTCTATATTCTGGTAATAACTTTTTCTGCAATCCACCCAGTTAGTCCATGCCATATCCTCGTAACTGCTGCACCATGTGGGCCCTCACATGCAATTAAACTAAACCCCTTTCATATGTGTAACTAATGAACTCTGACATTAACTTTGGCACATGCCATGTTGTGGTTAATCCACGTGTCAACAGGAACAAACAAGTACAAATTTTGTACTGCAAACAATAACATAACATCAATTCCTAATGAATCCTAACTTAAAGCACGTAAAGGAGTTTGGTATTACAACTTACAAGAAATAACATTTCATGCTCAAGTCTGACTATAAATCATGCTTATTATGAATGGACACAAAATCCACAACAATTTCAAGTAAATAATTAAACCAAAGTTACCAGGCAACTAATTCAAACTGATTGAAATGCCTGAGAAGTAGGACTTGGATACTGATTCCAATAAAGAACATGCACTTGACGACAGGACCTAAAATTCCTGCCACGAATGAACTGCGTGTACAAGCCACTGCAAGGACAATCCAAGTACGAAACAACGACACATGTTGCTTTAATAGTACAATACGTGTACATGTAAAACTATATATGTACGACTAGGAATCGATTTCAAAACAAAACAAAAAACTCGAATATGTTTCTTTGCATTTGATTGAGTGCAATATTTATATCGTCAGTTGATTATGAGTGCGAAAGTGGGCATGTGCTTAAAGCAGGTTAAACTTAATGCTGCCTATATAATCCTATGCCACGCCAATGATGGTACTCGAAAGACTCTGCTCACGATGATGGTAAGCTCAATGGTCCGATACATAAGAAGAGAACTAAGCACCTTTTACTTCCTTCAACAAGTTGGGCTTCAAAGAACAGCAAAATGATCTTGGTTGGATATGGTTTGATGCCATGAAACATTGAAGGAATGTACAAGTTGAAGATCTGCCATACAAAATAGAAGAACATCATGGGTTTGAACGATACAGTTTTTAGAAGAACCTGTTCATTTAATGATAAATCTACTCCTAAATTATGCAAGAATTATAAACTTCTTAACTTGTGTTGTTGATGATGTTGTCCTATCTTCGGCCAACATCATGGGTTTTGATATCTGTATACTCTTTTTGTGGCCCATTATTGCATGATCTCACACTTCTACCCCATAACTGCCACTGTAACTACCCCTTGACTTTGAATCTTCCAACTCTGCCACATATTAAATCTACCCTGCTGACCTTCCTTTCCACCATGCTGGTGTATGTCCCTCATCATTATGAGACAAAAATCGATAAACATTGTCCACTTAACATAAGCACGATCCTTTCTAAGTGGGCCACTGAACCACAACACTTAGCCACTCATTGTAACTGCCCACTGACATTGAATCTTCAAACTCTGTGAAATATTCAATCTTTTTTATCGACCTTCCTTTCCACCATGTTGCCACATGTCCCTCATCATTATGAGCTAAAGTTTGACAAAAAATTCTCCACTTAACACAATCAAGATCATTTCCAAGTGAGCCACTAAACCACAACACTTGGCCAGTAAGTGGTTCAGAGTTGGTTGCACCATTTTTTGCACATAATGACACAGTTCATGCCATCTGTCCCTTAGATTGCTTTGGTAATATTTCACTTTCAGTCCACTATGTGTCATTCTTTCATTGGTCCACCTGTTGACAAGTTCCTAAACACAAGTACGTCTAAACAATTACACACCAAATTTCGTAATTTAAGAAATGCCTAACCATGTTCAGCCAAAGGACAGACACTGCTCAACAAAAGATAGATGTTGAAATGCTATTTTTTTAACCCTAACATTAAGGTTATATTTAAGGAAAATCCATACCCATAACTGGAGGGGGCAACTCACCACTGAAGCGATAACAAAAGCCTACAGTTTCGGTCTGCTACAAACATTACAATTGAGTACTTACCATGTCGTTATTGAAATCTTAATATTTGGATTTCCTTCAATCCAAATCATAGTAAATTTTTCATTAACCTGAACCATTTTCACAAGCAGTAATTTAATCAACAAATTGAATGTCGGTAAACTTCTTAATATTTGAAATACCATTTTTTAATATTGTAATGACTTAAACACAATTGTTGTCATATATTTACCATAATACACAACTTATTTATATTGAAAACAAAATATACATTTCAGGTTTATAATAATAAAAATGAAAATTACTTTTTTATTATTATTATTTTTTTAAGTTGACTCATATTTGAAGCAAAATTATGATTCGTTTTTTTTTTTAATTTTAAATTTTTGTTTGTATCTACTTTTGCCAGATCTTGTCAGCAGGTGCTCCACTCAATTGAGGACACATGCCAAGTCCACAGTGGATATTTAGTATCAGCTGACAAGGGTCATCAACTACCATTGAATCTTGCATGCCACCTGACTTAGATGGTGGAACAGTTACTGGTATTGATCATAGACTTAGTAACCAATCTCCAAGAGGAAACATGAACGAAGTGGGAGTCTGTATTTGTCGAGGGAAGGCTAAAAGGACTTGGGGACACGTGGCAACTTCAAGGATATGCAGTTCGACAGGTAGAAGTAAAGGTTTTATATGGTTTCACGACTTGGAAATGACAATGCAGTTACAGAAGTTGCACAGCAGCAGTTGGGGATTCAGTACATCATGGGGTCGTGGGAAAGAAGAGCTATAAAGGCCAGAAAGTTTATAGAGAGAGAGGACATCAACAATAACACATCAACTTACATTCTACATTTAAGAGTAGTTCAAATTGTAATTTACAAGTAGTTTTTTCCCTTGTAATTTGTACTTTGTAACTAGGTGAACTTTGCTGATTTGAACCTCAAATCACCAAAGGTTTATCTTCGCTAATTTGTTACCATCAGCTCATATCAGAAAGTTCATTTCACCTGTTTAGTTTGTTACCATTAGTTCATCCAAACAAGTCATCATCCTTTTCAGGCATTCGAACCAATACTACAATTGCTTGATTGTTCTTCTTTAAATTGTCATCTTTGAATTATTGTTTGGTTGCTGTCGATATAGGCCCACCATAAATTTACTAACAATTTCCCCATCACTTTCATAGTTAACATGAAATTATTTCACAACTCTTGTTCGTAATATGTAATTCATATACCAATCGGCTTAGACGTAAAGTAAACTAGTTTGTTGGGCTAATTTGTCCAACTAATACCCAAAAATTAAATGGCACTTTGATTATATAGAAAATGCATGTGATGGGATGTAATTTTGCAAAACCACATGAACAAATTCCATATTTTAATCAGAAGACAAAATATAATACTAATTTACCGAAACAAGTCATAACAAATCAATACGAAGCCAAAACACATCATTAGTTGTCAACCACACCGCAACAACCCTTCAGTTAGATCCAACCAAATTTGGAACAGAAACAAGCAACCCCCTATAGGAATCTTGGAATACAGACATAAGCCAATTTCCAACCCAAAACAATACACAGACAACAGACACCCATATAAATCTCACCTTCATTTAGTTCTGAAAATGACAAGTCACTGTAAACAAAAATCACAAAATCACTCTAAACAATATGCAAAATAATTGTTCCTGGCCTTATACATAAGCAACATTGTGCCATTTCCTGGCCTTGTACATTAGTCAATTATTTACACGTTACGTACATTAATCCATGCAAAATCATAACTACGGACATATCTACAATGTTCTTGCCAATGATGTGTTTTCAGAAGCTAGTATTGTGTACCTAATAAATTAAGGGAATAAGCAAATCATACAATTACCTGATTCACCTCATCAATTGTGGTCAAATCATTTTTGCACACTTGTGCTTTAACACTACCGTATTGGCCCACAGGCTGTTTTGAATCAGGAGAAACATCAAAAAATAGACGGCGTTGCTTAATGTGCGATGTACTGGGATCCAACAACCCAGTTTTGCAGCAAATGGGCGATGAGTCCACATTGTACTCACGGTCACTGATGTGGGTTGTATCTGCAGCTGAGTTACTACCCATTGTTTGGCTAAACCAAACCTTAGGACACGTTCGCTTCATGTGGCCAATGCATTTGCAATTCTCACATTTTCTTGGTCTTCGATAGTTGGACAAGGCCTGTCCCAGGTTCCCTTGTATCTTCATAAGATCAGGTTCTTCTACTCCAAATTGTCGTGGGATTGAATGTTTCCCTTTGTCTCCATTCTCATCGTTACGATTTCTCTCATATAACTCCTTTATTCGGCTCGTCATCAGAAGACATGGATCTCTAGCCTCTTTGAAACCTTAAGTTGATTGCGAGGCATAGAAACACATTTCATTATAAGAAGAACTCAATATCCTATAGCGAGCAGTTTGTGTTGTAGTGCTATCAATTGAGGGTTGACGCCATAGCGGGCCATCCTTACTTGCAGCCCTTGTTCATCTATGCAACACAGAAGTTGGGGGAATTTGCGTTAAATTTTCTGCTTTCATAACACATATCATGTGACAGCAAGGTAGCCTAAATGACTCAAACTTCATGCAAGGACATATCATTGCGGCATCCACTGGATTGTGTGTTACTATCCACGATCTATCCTTCACCTTGTACTTATGAATATAGTAGCATTTCTAACCATCAGGCAAAGGGAACACGTCCTTCACATTCAACTTCCCCACTTCTAAGATTTCATCACGGAACATTTTAAATGTATTCTAGGTGAATAGATTAATTCCATGTCTCTCTATATCTCGCAATGGAGTAATCAATATCGGAAAAGTGTTATTTGTTTCGGCACATCTCCAACCTCGTTATACCTTATCCTTGTAAGAGCCCGATCATAGTGCCTAACAAATTCATATAATTTTAATTTATGTTGGAGGAAGGGATTGAAATAAGCATTCATACTCTCCGAGCGCTGAGTGCTCTTCATCCCAGCAAAGAAATGGCCACACATATATGTCTCAGCTCACATATGATGCTTCTCATATGTCTCCAACACCCAGCTGTTGTTTTCAAGTTCAAATTTTTCAACCATTCTCGTCTAACCATCCTCAAACTTTGCCTCATCCGTTTCCATCTCCATGCACTACTTGAAAGCATGTGCAAAGCCACTTTTGTGAACATTTGACGTAGCATTTTTCCCAAGTATCGATGTCTTGCATTTGGAAATACTCTTCTGATTGCCTCTCGCATCGCCTTATCCCCATCTGTCAGTATGGACATAGGTGCTTTATTATCCATCGCCTCCATAAATGTTTCCAAAACACACATGTATCTATCAATTGTCTCATTAGCTAGAAAAACACATGCAAATATCGTGGTCATGAAGTGGTTAGTCACATCAGCCAACATGACAAAAGGTTTCTTGTACGCGTTGATCGGTAAGTTGAGTCAAATATCAACACATCACCAAACTTTGCGTAGTCAACTCGCGATTTCGAATCTGCTCAGAACAGATTTTGTAACTTGTTATCCTTACACACATCATACTTGTAAAAAAAAGTGGGTCAACATCAAGTTTTGCACATAGGTAAACCAAAGCACCTTGTCCATCACTATCCTCAACTTCTGTTGTACGTTCGGTTTGAATGTGGTTATGCAGATCCATATGAATGAAACCAACATTCTCATAACACTTGGATTGATTTACCATATAGTCCATGCTTTGGCTAGTCTTCACACCGACGTTGCGCATAGCCATTGCTTGAGCTTTATCAGCACTGTTTAAAACCTGATGTGACCTCAGATACATCACACAGTGTTGTTTCGCCAATTCATGGTTGTGGTCTACGATGAAGTGAGTCACAACATACTTTCCCCCTTCACTAGCCTCTGGATCGTACCATACGTGAAATTGTGCTTTGCAACCGACTCTTGTTAGTGCTTTAAGGGCTCTTCTCTTCTCTACAACACGGTCCAAGTATTTTGGTAATCTCTGACCTTCCCTTGAACACAACCATAGCCTACTAACAACCTTTCCCTATTTATTTGTGTTAAATCAGGATGTTCTTATACTAAATCCCTCGACTTTAGCATACGCATTGTAGAAAGTTTCTCCATCTTCGACCGAATCAAATTTTTGTTCTAGAATAGCACATTCAACCTCACCAACCATGTCATCGCCATGAACATCGTCAACCATTTCTTGTTTCACATCGGCTCAGCCATCTTTAACGTTTATGTTGGTTGCTTCTTCATTGCGCAAACCAGCTTCGCAACCATGACAACATTCCATCCGACTTTCATTGATCAAACGAATGTCATCTACTTCATTTGGAATGCCATAATCAACACCTTCACTTTTAACTTTGGCTGGGGCCATACTGTACATAACATGAGTACAAACAATTACTTGATGATTGAAAAATGTTGACACAAACACAAATATGACGTTTTAACACGATTGGACTGTTTGTGCAAGCACAAACAGTCGATTAAGAAAAAGAAAGGTTACTTGGCGATGGAGGGGTTTCGGTTTGAGCGAAGCATAGAGGGATTGAAGTTAGGATGAGGGTTTAGTTGAGGAAAAATCACTGAAGTGAAGAAACCAGAGAGAGAGAGAGACGGAGAGAGAGAGAGAGACAGCTCCATACCTGATATCTAGTTGGAGAGAATGCCTTCACTTCAGCAATGGATCCTCACAAAGCCTTGTAGTTCCGTTGTTACTGGAAATCAAGGGTTATGTTGTTCCCTACAGAGCTTCGTCAATGGAACCTAATAGGGGCTTGTCGTTGTTAATGGAAATCAAGGGTTACATACTTAACCTTATAGAGATGAAGAGAGAGAGAGAGATGAAATAGAGAGAGTGAGAAAAGTGGGATACAATCATGCAAATAAGAGGATTAACCAGTTGCCCCGGCTTCACATTTTTTATGATTAAACAATTCGATGGTCTTGATCAATTATTGTAATCTAACAGCTAAAAATTGGGTTGAATATGGTGTGCAACCTTAAAGGGGTTGCACACTTAAACAGCTCCCTAATAATAATAATAATTTGTACTAGTAATTATTTTGGGAAAGTTTAATCTACATCCTCTTTAAAAATAATGTACCATATGTACAATATATTTTTAATTATATTATTTTTTTGTGAGTAAATTATTTGATTAAAATATGAATCATTTCTGTGATTCTAAAAATTACATTTCACCTCCGAGGTTTCTAATTTCATAACAAATCGCCCATTTTATTAATAAATTATCGAATCAATTAACAATTTTTAATGATGTTATAAATATGTTTCAATTAATAATTTAGGTAATTTTATTATTGTATAGGAGGTCAATTATGAATTTCATTTTTTAGTTAATTCCATTAAATAAAAATTTTTGACAATGAGATATTTGTAATTTTTCAAATTACAGGGTGCAATCTGTACTTTAAGCAAACCTCAAATGGTGTATTTGTAATTTATCCTTTTCTTTTTTAATTATAACTTATAAATTCTCTACTTATATTTCATGTTGTGTTTAGTTATGACATTTTTTTTTTTAATTATAACTCAACAATTGAAATTATGCTCTTTTTTTTTTTTTTTTTTTTTAAGTTATAAAGTGCATATGGTGCACACCCTATGAAATGTGTGCACCATAGTATTTCCCGTGGGAAAGTCTAAAATACACTCATGTAAAAAGGGTGTACCATATGTACTCCTAATTATGTAATTTTCTTCTTGGTGTTGGTTTAAAGGTTTAGAAAAGTTGTTTTAGTTTATAGGATGGGACTGGACTAATATTTTCAGCTCGATATATTACTTTGTTCGACTTAAGATTTATACTAACAATCCAGTTTGACCTGAGTTGGTGTAAACACCACATTTTTTATCATCCTCAAGATTTGGACGTCATCGTTTGAACACTCGATGATCATCCATGCTTATGTTCGTTTTGAGGCCTCGATCGCGCACCTTGCCTCAAGATCTCTCAACTTGTCTGTTTTGTGCTTGGTTGTGGACCAAACACTTGTGTTTTTGCTTCTGAGGGAAGTGGGTGGCTTGTTTGCCATCCCTTCAACCCATCGGCTAAGGCATGAAGCCATCGGCCTTGTTTTCTTGCCATTGGCCAAAAGTGTTGGCCGATCGGCCCTCTTTTTAGTCGATCGGCACTTATGTTGGTCGATTGGCCTTGTTTCTGGCCGAGCCCTATTCATCTACTTTATGCAGATATTTTATGCCAGCTGTCACAGCTGGCATGCACAATTCACCCCCTCCATACACGTGTATGGAGGGATTTGCCCCTTGGCTTAGCTTCTCCTAGAAGCTTTGAATTGGATTTCTATAAGAGGGGAGGTCCTCCTCCCCTCTTAAGGGTTCCAAAAATCTGAGATAGAAGATATATATCTATCTATCTCTCTATATATTTGTGTGTGTATTTGTGCTCAAAATGGTGTTTTTGTTCACATTATTGCACATAAACACCTAGCAATACACCATTCTTGGTTGTTGAGGTGCTAGGGAGTTGGTGTTAGGGTTCTTGAGGTGTTTTTGATCAGAGAAAGTTGCTGGAGTGGTGTTCTTGAAGTGTTCTTCAAGGGTGAGCAAACTTGCTTTTAATACCCCTTTCTTGCTTAAGCTTTTAGACCTTCTTGCCTATTGTTTTAAGCTTAGCTCTTAACTGGTAAAAGTTCTATTTTTTGGTGCTTTAAATCTTTGGTTTAGGTCTCTTTTTGGTTTGGGGTTGTTTCCCCCCTCTTAGGCCTTGTTTTAGGCCATCCCTTTTGGCCCTTGTTCTTGGCTTTGCATGACCTTCCTACCACTGAAATCTAGAGGATTTTCAGTGGTGGAAAGGTGGTTTTGGAGTCCTAAATAGAAGAGGGTCATCCCCTCTCCTTATTGTCTTGAATGCTAGTATAAATGGCTTATATTGGTAGCATGTTTGTTTATCTCGTTTTAGCTCCATTTCAACAAGTATTTGGTGTTATTTTGTCATGATATACCTCTGTTTCAAGTTGGTTTAATGGCCTCTTACATGCTCCATATACTTGTCTTGTAATCCCCTCAATTGCCTTAACATACATCATGCTTTAAGCCATCTTTCTAGCATGATTTTGGCTCAACTCCATGGAACTTTTAGCCTTGTTGTAACATGTTTAAGCTCTAATTTGAGTTGTTTTGACCATATATGCCATGCTTTATATAGCCATAAGGCATTCTAGCTTGTTAGCTTTAAGTGTCCAAGTCACTGGCATGCTTTACTTGGACCATTTCAATGATTTGGCATCATTTGTTATACTATTTCAGTCCATGTTTCATGCTTGAACACTTGCATTTATCACTCCTTTAATGCTTTAAAGAGTTGATGTTTTATGCCTCTTGAATGGATCATTGTGTATACCATCATGCTTAGGTCATTTGGATGCCATCTAAGTGGGTTTTTGATCTTGTTTTACCATGCCATAAATCTGTTTTTATTGGTTTATGTCATGCCATGTTTAGTTTTGATAGGTGTAGTGTAACACCCCTTTTGTAGCCTTGCATGCCTCATGCTTTTGGCATTGTGTTCTAGTTTGTGTTGGCCAGTTTCGAGCATGTTTTTGGTCTTGTTTGGACCTGCCTTGGGACTGTTTTAAGTCCCCTTGGCCCTTTGGGGCTTGTCTTGCATGGCCTTGGTTTGAACCCCTTGGCTAGCCTTGAGCCCTCTTGCATGATTTGCTTGTTTTGTTTGGTTGGTTTGGCACCTTTCCATGCATGATTTTAGAGCTTGTAGTATTGTCATACTTGCATGCTTTGTCCCCTTTTAAGTGTTCTTGAAAGTTGCCCTTTTATGCCTAGGTGATAGGCCATTACATGTGCATGTTTGTATGTGTTTTTGTCCATCATTTCTTAGCACTTTGGCCACTGATTTTGGGCATGGCTGAGGTCTATCCATCTTTAGTTTAAGTCCATTTTACCATGTTGTCGCATGCTTGTCTCATTTTGTATGTTGTTGCATACTTGTCCACATTTACATGCCTTGCATGTTTGCATGTTCATGTTACATCTTACCATGTTGTTCAAAGTTGTTACTTTACATCATGCTTGTATGTTTGTCGCGTTGTAGACGCGCCCGCGAAGGGCCCCGTGCTACAGTTCGGACTCGATTTGTGTCACGGTTCTTAATCTGAACCAAAGAGTCCAAATCTGGCAAATCGTTTTGAGAAACAGATTTTTGAAAAAGTAGTGCCAAACATGGACTGCTTTGCCAGATACAGAGTCGCCACCTAAATATTTTTTTATGGGAGAATTTAGGAAACCCTGACTCGGTGCCGAAGGCCACATGTCCGTCATCACCGGAGTTGTCTCGGCTCGGGAGCTTGGGTACGATCGGGGAAGGTCAGCTATGAGCACCCCCTTTCGCCCGGTCCGAAGACCGGCCTCTACTAACCGTGATATCCGTTTTTGAAAACTTTACGTGTCCTTATTCCATTTATTAGCCTAGAATTACTATGTTATGCGCACAGCAAACAAGTATAGACTAGATTGCCTAATTTGGAAATAAACATTGCATATCCGTTTGGTTTAAAAATGCTTTGGAATTTGCTACTCGCAAGTAGGCTAAAATACGGATTTCAACGAGTTTTTCCAACTCAAGCAATCCAACCTTCACCCACAGGCATTCAAAACAGTTTAACACATAAGCATCTAGCCACATGTTAAGCATGCTGTCATGGTAACATTCACACTCATGCGATATGCTAAAGCATTAAAATACTTACATAGTACTCCATGCCAAAACCAAGAACTTGTTAGCAAACATGCATGATCCAAGTCCATGTTAAGTGCCTAATGCATCGCATACAAAATGTCGCTAAGATAGGCTCGGCTAATCCTAGACATGTCATGTGAAAATGCACAATTAACACATATTCAATTTGGAATTGAAGTACTGATGCAGTTAGCGTAATGTACCGAGCCTAATGCATGTAATACAAATGCATGGATGCACACATGCATAGCATAAGGTATGCTAAATTAAACGTGCCCTAATACTAACCATTAAAGCGGGTAAGTAAAAGGGAAGAAAGAAGTGAGGTTGGAAGACATACACACCACCCACACACACTTATTACAGATTTGCCCTCGCTCGGAGGGACCGAATAATATTACAAATTAATTAACTACGCAAGCTAATTAATATTACAAATTAACTAATTTAATTAACAAATTAAATAAATTAATTAAAGCAGGAAAACGCCTCGGGAAGCGTGCCACCATGCGCAAGCTGCCTCTGTTTTCCTCCCTTTCCTCCTCTGGAGGCTGTCAAAACCTCAGGACTACATCCTTGGACAGAGGGGATCATCACCGGCTGAATGAAATTTCCACCGGCAGTGTTGTATGGCCATCGGCACAAAGTAGGGTCTGTCGGCAGAGAAAATTGTGCCGGTCGGCACATTACACTGCCGGTCGGCAGAGTATTCCTGCAGAACCTGCAACTCACAGCAACAGAGGGCAAAACAAGGCATGGCAGCACAATTCAAGGCATGTATGCACCAACCATGTCTCTTATCATTGTAATGACTCAAAGGGACATGTGCCTCGGTTCTCGGGCCACCAATCACACATTTCCATGCATGATGGCCCAAGGAACCAAGCATGCAACATTGGTTTCAAATGCAATGCAAACCAATCAAACAAAACTCCCAATCCCTATCACCCAAGTCAAGGGACAAGGAATGCATGCAAGATGCAATGCAACCTAGGCATACAAGCTAGGAATGCAACATGGCATGGCAATTAACTTATGCAAGCATACAAGCATGCACATGGCAATACAAATGGATGACAAGATGGACTTATACATGAATTAGGCAGCTCTAACAAGGCCTAAAACAGTGGCCATTGTGCTATAAAATGAAGGCTAAATGGCATGCACACAAATGCACATAAGGACCAACACTTAAGCACAAAACAAACAATATTCAAGCACACTTGAAAGGGACAAACATGAACAATTAGCATGCATTATAAGCCTTGAAATCATGCTAATACATGGTGCCAAACCAAGCAACAAATCAAGCCAAAACATGCAACGAATAGTCCAAGTGTTCAAAGCAAATCAATAAGGCATTGAACTACACTTAACATGACCAAACATGGCATGCATTAAACAACTAAAAACAGGTTTTTAGCATGTTAAAACAAGGCCAAAGGACTCCTTGGATGGCATCTAAGTGGCCCAAATACAAAGGCATGCACCATGGCCAAAACATGGAGCATTGCAACACATGCTTTCAAAGCATTAAAGAGACATGCAAGGCAATCCAACGAGCATGGAAATGGGACTGAAATAGCATGTAGGATGATTCCAAATCACCAAAACAATGCAAAGATGGCATGCTACACATGCACATACTCAAGGCCAACAAGCCCAAATACAAAGGAGCTCTATAATGCATGCAAAGATCAACCCAAACGATTATGGACAGAGCTAAAACATGGCAAAATAAGCACATAAACTTCACAAATGCAAGCCTAAAACATGCTCCAACAAAGGCTAACAACCTAGAACATGTTAAGGCACAAATAGGGCATTACATGGCAACTATGCTAAACATGCATGGAGTTCCAAAACCAACTTGAAATCATGTTATATCATGGATATATAAGCATGAAAAACAAACCAAATATGCTCAACACACACTCAAGCATAGGCTTCCTTAAGAGGCCAAAACATGCCCTTTTCAAGGACAACAAGGAGAGGGGGTGGCCCTCTCCTTCTTGGGACTTCAAAGCATCATCTTCACCACTGAAATCCCTCAAGATTTCAGTGGTGAAGAGACCTCAACACCAAAATCCCGGAGCTAGCACAAAATGGCTCAAAATGAGGCCTTTTGAGGCCTAAGGGTGGTCAACAACCCTCAAACAACAAAACACTCTTAATAAACAATAAAGAGGGCTTAAAAAAAGAACTTTTTTATGTTATACAATAATCACAAAAACAGCTCTAAGACTAGTAGAAAATCAATGCAAAAAAGGGGAAAAAAAGGACTAGTTTCTCACCCTTGATGCCTTCTTCAACAAAGATGCTCCAATGGCCTCCTTGAGCTTGAATCCAACACCAAAATCTCAAAACACACTCTTTAGAACCTCAGTTCCAAGAGGAAGGTGAAACACTAGGTGTTTGTGTGCAATAATGAGACACAAAACACCTAGTATGCAAAAATGAGAGGAAAAGAGAGATAGGTTGTGTATGTCTAACCCTAACCCTAGAAAACCAGAGCTCTCCTCTGTCTTCTCTCCTCAAAAATGTCTAAAGGCTCTCCTTTGCCTTAGAGAGAGCTTCTCTCTATATGCCTCTTGTAAAGCTTACAAGACAAGCTTTGCAAGAGGGAGATCCCTCCATACACGTGTATGGAGGGGAGCAAAAGCAATACAGCTGTCCAAAAATATCTGCAAAAGCAGATGAACAGCAATCGGCCGGCAAAAAATGCCATCTTGGCCAAACAAAATGCCGACCGGCACAAAATAGTGCTGACCGGCAACAAATAGTGCCGGCCGGCAAACTATATTGCCGGTGGCAGCAAAAACCAGCCAGTGGCATCTAGCCAATGCCGGTGGTGGGTGGGGATGGTCTACAAGCCTCACCCTGCCCTTCCAAGGCAAAACACAAGTGTTTGGTGCAAAACCAGACACTAAACGGTCGAGTTCGGGGATCCTGAGGCAAGGCGCGTGAGCCGAGACCTCCGGGAACTCCAAACGAACACAAACATGGAAGATCACCGTGTGTTCAAACAGTGACGTCCAAGTCTTGAGGACGGTCAAAAATGGGGTGTCTACAGTTGCCCCTCTTTGACAGAACTCGAAAGTCATAACAATGACGGGAGTGAATGTCAAAGCCCAGAGACGACCCATTTTTGACAAGGCCGAAGACTCAGACAAACATACAAGACAAATAAGATATGCGCCCGAAGGCAGGGGAAAAATGCAAGACAATGCACGAAGCCGAGCATAACTTATGATCGTGCAAAGAAAGCTGTAATGAAGCAAACATGCGACAATTTTAAGCTAGCATACCAAACTACACTACAATGCAGAAAGGATGTAAGAGAATTATGGAATTCTCAATACGTCTCACTCGGGAGATACAATACCTGTGCGGCTCGTCTGGTTGCACCAGCTTCAAATGAACCGTACATACAATATCGTGCCTGAAAAGAAAACAAACTTAACAGGTACAATATTGTTAGCAACATGCATGACAATGCAAAATGGATGCAAGACGACATGCAATATATACAAAACAATGTACAAACAATGCAAATGAAGATGCAATGTAATTGAAACAATGCAAGCTACATGCAAAGCATTTGGATCGTGATCCAATCACGAACGGTTCGAAACCACACCTATGTCAAATAGATTGATGGAGGTAACAAGTCTGTCTACCATAGAACGGTCAACTGAACTATGAGTATTGTAGACAGACGCAAGAACAAGCATTGGGTGGAATTGACATAAGTGGGGAAACAACCCGCTGGAGAGAGGACTACGATCCTAATGCCGGATGCAAAAATTACACTACAATGTAATGGATGGATATGGCACGCAGGCCAAATCAAATCTTGCCTAGGAAAGGCATGCATACATACGAGCCATGTGTAACACAGAAAAGGTGCCGCAACCCTCAACCAACATATCAACGTGGAATCGGCGCGATACACATACAGAACTGTGTTTTAACATGAAAAGTAAGGGCACATACCAGACCAAGCTCAACCTGGAAAGGCGCAAGCCAAAGGCGGAAGGTGATGCAACGAATGCATGCAATCTACAATGCAATATCTACAAATATGCAATGGAGTGGATATGGATACAATGGATATGGCACGCAAGCCAAACCAAATCTTGCCTAGGAAAGGCATGCACACGTACGAGCCATGTGTAACACAGAAAAGGTGCCGCAACCCTCAACCAACATATCAACGTGGAATCGGCGCGATACACATACAGAACTGTGTTTTAACATGAAAAGTAAGGACACATACCAGACCAAGCTCAACCTGGAAAGGCGCAAGCCATAGGCGGAAGGTGATGCAATGAATGCATGCAATCTACAATGCAAATGCATGACAATGCACTATGATGCAATGACTATGATTGCAACTTTCCCTATCTTACCAACAGGGTGATATACTAGGTTGGTTCAGTATCCAGAACTGAAGCGTAGACATGCCGTCTCAACCTATGGGGCTTCCATACAGATTTCAAGCCGAGGGTAAACCTCTGGGTATTTAAACCAGACTTTAGTCTCGGAACTCCCGAACCTTTGCGTTCTAGGCATAAGCCGTTCGAACTCTAGTTTCCACCGTCCCAGTTGGTCTTCTAGGAACTCATCGCAAGCACAGACTGGTGGCTTTACCAGACCACCGAGAAGTCGTTCAGGCACAACAAACACCGAAGGAATTGCACCTTCAGAGGATTTAAGGTCTCCTAGACCGGACGTGTTTAAGGTCTCGCCAGACCATGCGTGTTTAAGGTCTCGCCAGACCGCGGGGGTATTTACAAGACGCGTGACAATGCGCTGAAGGTTTCGCACCTCCAAAGGATTTAAGGTCTCCTAGACCGTGCGTGTTTAAGGTCTCGCCAGACCATGCGTTGCACGATGGTATGATGCGCAAGACAGCGCTATGCGCGAGTGCACAGGACAGTGCGATGGAATGCATGCAAAATGCAATGAGATGCGCAAAACAGCGCGAACAATTAAATGCACAAAACAGTGCAATGCGCAGAACAACGCGAACAATACAATGCACAAAACAGTGCGATGCGCAAAACAGCGCGAACAATTTTGAAATGCACAAAACAGTGCAATGCGCAGAACAGCGCGAACAATACAATGCACAAAACAGTGCGATGAAAAGTGTGACGTGCATGTCACACGGAGTGTAAATGGGCTTAAATGCGCAACAACGCACGTATTCCGGAATGCATGACAATGCATGGAATGGAAATGCAATGATGCATGAGAAATGTGCACGACAATGCAAAGGGGTGCGTGTTGCAACGCATGTAACACGTGCATAACAATGCAAATGTGCGGCGCACAACAGTGCGATGTAATGCACCGAAGTAGTGTGATGAACTTGTGCAACACACATGGGGCAACTTTTTGAATTCAAAAGGATACAAAAAGGATACACCTTGCATGAATTCGAGTGCCACGCACTGGAGACACGGCCTGCGGTCAAAACGGAGGTCGGTTGAGCGTCGGAGATGCACTTTCTTGCACTTTCTTGAGCTATGAAGACCACAAACTTCTCAAATGGCCTAAACAAGGCTGTGGGAACCCCACCGGCCGAAAGATGAGGCCACCGGCTGGCCATCGGCACAAAAACAATTCCATCGGCACAAAAAAGTGCCGACCGGCAAACAGTTGCTGGTGCGGGGCAGTTTTGTCTTTCCACCTCGAGTGTTATAAAATAGGGCTTCATGCCCTATTTTCTCACTTCTCCACCGCCGAAAACCTTTGCTCTCTCTCTCTAGAGTGCTTCTCTCTCATTTTTCGCCCGTTTCTTCGCGTTCTACGCCCGTTTCGTCGTCGGATTCGCGATCCTCTTCGCGTTTCGGACATTTTCCACCGATCACATTCTCGTTTCGGTGCCTCGTTCGGCGTTCTCGCCTTCTCGGGGTTTGTTCCCCTCACTTTCCTCTTCATTTCCGTGCCTCTTCACATTCCGGCCTTCCCGGCCATTTCCGACCCTCTCGGGAGTTGACTTTTCGGTTGACTCTTCGTATTCCGGCTCGGTTTTCCCTTTTTCGGCCATTTTCACACCATTCTCTACATGGCGGACGACATTCCACGTGGCGGGACTCCCCCGAACCACGAGATGGATCCCGAGATCGAGGTCTTACCACTGAGCGAGCGCCCGTTCGACCCGGCGACCTACCGGCCGACGATTCACGTTCTGCCCCCAGACGGCCTGCGTCAGTTCCGGAGCTTTGAGAGGTACGCGGCCCCTGAGCTACTGCTGCGTGAGCCTACCTCCCACCTTTCATTCGGCACTCCCGAGGTAACTCTTCATCTTCTGCTTTACTTTATGCAATGTAGGATACAAAACTGCCATAGTTAGCTGTATTCTCTAATTGCTGAAATCTGATATGCCGTAGACCGTAGTTGACTGTAAACATACATACAACTGATATCTACTTGAGACTGACACATGCACACACACTGCACTAGCCCTGAATCACCCAAACACACGGCGCACACTGTATTCTACTGCACACACACTGGTACCCAGTATTTGTCTGAATCTGTCAAACTTGCATACATGCCACATCTGTTCTGAAACACTCAAACACGCTGACACAGCACACGTATTTCACTGTAAGCACACCGGCACCCGGCATTTGCCTGAATCTGACAAACTTGCATACATGCCATATCTGTCTTTTCAAAACTGCATTTTGAATGTTGTCTTGCCATTGTCATTTTCTGTTTGCAAGAGGGTCCCCATACCCTTCGCGGGTATGGGAATACTGGTGCGCGGGAGTGGTATGACGAGCTCCCTGATGCGGTCCAGCGCATCGTGGACCGAGCGGGCTTCGGCACCTTCTGCCGAGGGCTCTCTAGGCTCTCCACATGCAGACCTCTCCTTGCCGCTTTGGCGGAGAGATGGTGGGACACCACCGATTCTTTCCACTTTTCTGCTGCGGGGGATATGACGATGACCCCTTATGACTTCTCGATGCTCACAGGCATCGGGGTAGGGGGTGATCCGATCCCCTTCGACACCGACATGGATGAGTGGACCGCCGCTCAGGTCCATCTACTGGGGGAGGCGCCACCGCTAGCTCGTCTAGGCTTCGTCCGATATTCCTGGTTCGAGGCACAGTTCAGCGTCCAGCCCGCATTGGGGGAGGAGGTGCAGATGACCGAGGAGGACGTGGAGAGGTATGCCCGCGGCTTCCTCATTTTCCTGTTCGGGACTACTATCTTCGCCGACCGGGCGAACACCGTGCCTCTCTGCCTTCTCAGCGCACTGGTGGACGTCCGAGACATCTTGCACTACGATTGGGGCGGCGCTGCTCTGGCCACCCTGTACGGCTATATGAGCTCGGCTTCTCGCGGCAGCGGCCAGCTGCTCGGAGGTTACTGGCGGGCTTGGGAGGTACATTTCTTCTCCGCTTTTCATTTCTGTCCGATATTCTCTGCACTCTGTACACTGCACACACTGCGGTCTGCTTCACACTCACTGTATACTGTACACACGGCACACACATACATTCTGTTTCACACTGACTGTACGCTGCTCACACTATGCACTGCACACAATACACTGCACAACACACGGCTCTGCTATTTCCGCTTTATTCTGTATATTCTGCTTTACCCGATAGTCATACTGACATCTGTTTTGCAATTGTGGGTTTACGCCTACTTTCCTAGGCTTGCACCTGTACCAGTTGCGGAGCCTCCTCCGGCTGTCCCGTTCTCGATTCGCTTTGACGGGAGATGCACCCGGCGACCACGGGAGACATTCGACTTCTTCCGCCGATATTTCGACACCATCACTCCGGCCGAGGTATGCTTTACTTTCAGTTCATTTAGCTTCGCTTTCCCACTGCATGTTTCAATAACAGTAGATAACAAACTGTCTGTTACTTTCAGATCACATGGCGGCCATGGGCTTCCTTGCCATTGGCGATGCGGGGTCGGTTCCCTGGTGCTGAGGAGACCTCGCATTTTCGGATCTTGCTAGAGGGCCCGGTCTGTCGGGCTTGGTACCTGGGGGAGCGTTTTCTATGCCAGACCCGCGGGTTACCTGAGCAGATAGTCCCGGCTCACCCTCCTGCAGAGATGAGGGAGACCGAGGGGCTGACCACTGAGCAGCTGGATGATTACTCCATCGGCTGGGAGGAGGCCGGCTTCCGAGGCACCGGCGACTATCAAGAGTACGTGTGGACGTACCTGATGCGACCGTTGAGCGGCCGTCGAGCAGAGGGAGCCAGGCCTGTAGCATCGGCGGCTGGGGCCGGAGCGGGAGCAGGGGCTGGGTCTTCGAGGAGGGCCCGGGTCCGTGGCAGGGGCGGAGCGCGGGGAGGACGAGGAGCTGGCTGGCCTGCCCTGCCTGCTGTACTGACTTTCCAGGGGCAGGGTGGGTCGACCTATCAGATCCCCTTCGCCCCTCCACCGGCTGGTCACGAGTTCATTGACATCCCCGACCTACCTCCGGTATGTATCACTGCACTTCGTACAGTTATTTATTTCAGTTTACTTGATATTCCACAGAATACTAATACATCTGATACCTTTGCAGGCTTCTTCTGAGTACACCCGTCAGTCGTTGGCGATGAATGCCTCGATGATGGGGATGCTCCAGCGGACATTTGACCTTCTAGCCGTCTACAGCATACCGGTATGTCCTTCTGACACTGGCCTCAAACCATTCATTCACTGCTTTACATAATCTGATGCACGGCACAACACCCGATACACTGATCTCACAGTATCTGACACACTGTATACACTGCATTCTGCACCGTACTCTGTACTGATAAACTGCTCACGGCATTCTTACCCTGTATTTACACACTGCATTCTGCACTGATAAACTGCTCACGGCATACTGATGCGTTTCCCTTTCGTGTACTTTTCAGCCTCCTTTTCAGATTCCCATGGCGGGAGGTGCTCCAGCTAGACCTGCTGTCCCTGCTCGGGGGATAGATGAGGAGGGTAGGATATTTCCCCGTACCAGGGGAGGGCGTACTCACGTCGGGAGTAGCTCGCGAGCTCCAGTCCCGGACGATGACGACGACGAGGAGTCAGAGGCGGAGGGAGGGTCATCGGAGGAGGAGACCGGAGGCGATTCTAGCTCGGGCTCTGACGACGACGCTGACGGTGCTCCTGGACCTTCGTCCAGGAAGAGGACCAGGACGGACTGACAGCCCTTCGGAGTGCTTGACATAGATGCAGATTTTTGCTATCTTTTCTTTCTTTCTTGTACTTTTCTTTTTGTTGGTAGATAGATTACCTTGTACTGCCGCAGGCAGATTTTTGTTTCCAAAACTTGTACATTTGAAAAGCTAAGTAAATGAAACAGACTTTTTATCTGAAAAAGTGTTTACATTTACACATTTCATGCATTGCATCGCATCTCATCATGTTACACCTCAATGTAAATGGAATTGATTGGTTGTCTGAAAATTGAACACTTGCACTGTAATAATCAGATAATTAAACAGCCAACAGCAAAATAACCCAAGCAATCCACTGCCTGATTCTTGAACACACAGCCCTTACTCTGTTGGGGATTAATCTGCATACAACCCATAACACAGCATTCGATTCATTCTGCACACGGCAAACTTCTGAACAAACGGCCCAATTTGACAGGACGGACCTCAAAGATGGAACCGGTTGGGGTCAAAACAGATTCAAATGTAGAGAATGGCACAGCATTCTGAGCATAGATGATTTTTGAAATCGAATGAGGGTTTTTCAAACCGGGATATCGAGCCTACAACCGAACACATCGGGGAGGACTCAAATATAAAGGTACACGACCTAAACACAACCAGACACGCTCGGGAGAGACTCAAAACAAAAGACGAGACCGTCAAATGAAAGAGACACGACACACAGACGCGTAAGCGAAGATGGGGGACCTCGGACCACGAGGAACCAGTTCAATCTGGGTATTGTTTCCCACCCTTTCTGATTTGTGATTCTCACATCACTCGGCTCTCGAGCTCGGATTTTTTTCTCAAAACCCTTTTCCTCACTTTTCTCTCAACTTATACCTCTCTATTCTTCAATCTCTCATTTTCCATCCCTCCCCGGGGTGATTAATGGATGAATAGGAAGTTGTGGGTTCATGCTCAACATCGTTAGCTCACGGCTATTTCTTCTGGCGGGCAGCGTGCTCTTCTGGCAAGTACGTTGATGACGGGGGAAAGACAGAACGCCTGGCTCAACTGTGCCCCTAGTTCATCATTTTAACCATTTTTTCGTTTTTGCTTTCTACTAAAATGGTTTTGATCAAAACGAGAGTCAGATTAACGTACTTGTTCAATTTTTGATTTGAAAAGCGTGCAAGTCAGGCTGCAAGCACTGAAAATTTTCCTTTTTTGGGTCCAAGACAATGGTCCGATTTTGGAAAATGAAATAGTTTTCAAGAAAATAGTCAACCTCAGTAAAAATTTTCAAAAACTATTTTTCAAACAGCTGATGCTGAACAAGCATGGAACTTACCCTTTGAGATGCGCAACCTCGGATCGGAGGCAATGGAAAATTACCCCTGGTTTAAAGGGGGGGTGTGAGGCAACGGAAAGTTGCCCCTAGTCTGAATGGCGTCTCACGACGGCTTGTGGCAACGGAAAGTTGCCCCTTGTTTGGGATGGTGCCGCAGCAATCCGCAGACAGTCTTCATTGGCGGTGGTCGAGCTCTTGGACACAGCGATGACGAAGACGGTCCCAACACATATATGGACACAATCACCTTGAAGGGTGTTGGCCACTGGACTTTGGAACGAAATTGAAACCATTGCATGGACTGAGACGCTTATGAAAGCGTTGGGGGCTGGACTTCATGATGAAGTTGCCTACGTATCCCAAACATGGGAATCAAGCCTTACGTAGTTCCGGTTAAGGTCCACTCGGGTATTTTAACCTTCACTTTGTTTGGCTCTCACTTTTGCCAAGGCGCCCAATGCGGGTTTTCGACCTTGCGAGCTTCTTTTCATTTTCTATTTCTCTCTCTTTTTTTTTGCATTTTTCTTTTTTCTTTTTCTTTTTGTATCTTTTGTCTTTTCTTTTTTTGCTTTTTTCTTTTTCATTCTTTCTTTTGTATTTTTCTCTTGCTCTAACTTTTGCCTGGACCGCCCTTCCGGGTTTTCGGCCCAGCGAGCCTCTCAAAGGGTAAAAGTGTAGCAAGTCCATGCCAAATGGGTTTTTTTTTTTTGAAATTGAAGCCTCTCTGTGTCTAGGAGAACGGCTGTTGCACTGATTTGCAGAAGAATCCATCAGGGTTACTCTACGAGCTTCTTCCGGCGAGATCTACTCCTTCCGATTCGGCTTCGGTGCTTCTTGATCGAAGGCTACCTCAAAACTGGCCACACGGGCCTTTCATGGCGTTTGTCCGTTGAATTTTCTGAACGTTCTGAACGGGTTCAAAGTCGGAAAGCAAACGGGTTGAATTTTGAGGCTGAGAGCGATCCTAGGCTGCGCGACCTCAAGAGGGATTCCACACATGTCTTCGCAAGGCCGCGTAAAACATTTGCTTTTGAAAGTTTTTAAGGAAGCGACAAATCGCTCGCGCCGAAGATAGTGTGGAACCAATCTGGATCAGGCCAGGGTCCTTCTCAGTACTCACGCCGACAAGCATGGTTTCATTCATAAAAAGGCTTAGCACGCCTCTCTTTTTCTCAAAATGATCAAAATTTTACAAAACCCGAGGAATTCCTTCCTCTTCGTTTTCATCACCGCAGTGTTCAAAAAGTTTGTTTGTAAAAAACTTAGGTTAATGCAATGAGTTTGACACACAGGAGAGCAGGCGAGATGTACTGTCAGCCCATTCAAATTCTCCGCCACTTATGCTGAAAGCAAGCATGAAGGTTGAGACAGCAACAGCTGTTTTGATCGGCTTTGTTGGTGCAACTGGCCCCTCGGCAGAAACAGACTCAAAACAAAACAGATAATAATTACAAAACAAAATGGTGTTCGGGACAACAAACCCCAGAATCACCAGGTATTATATACAACGGGGACTGACTCAATACAACAAGACAGACCCTTAAGCAAAAGACTGACTTAAGACAAAGAGACTGACTCAAAAACAAAAGACTGACTCGACATCCGAGCCAGGATTTACAAAACTCGGTCTCACCGATGCTCAAAAATGCGTGCCAGACGCTTCATCCAAAAATGTACCAAATGTTGCCCGCAGGCGGTTCACTTTACATACTCGCAGTATCTGAGCCCTCGAAATCCAACAACTGAGTGGTGACGGGCTTGCCTGAGGTAGGTGGTAGGATAACCTTGTTATCAATCAAATCCTGCACTTCATGACGAAGGTGGGAACATCCATCGGTACTGTGACCGGACTGTTGATGGTATGCGCAGTACAAGGTAGCATCATGAGTGGCGGGGAGATTCTTCGGGAGTGGCCGGGGCTCCAAAGGCTTAAGATGCCCATTCTTCGCCAATATTAGCAATGCCCTAGACAAAGGCATGTGGAGGTCATGAAAAACCCTGCGCCCTCGGGGCAGATACTTTGTATTTTGAGGATTCTTGCCAGACGCGCTGGCGAAAGGATCAGCTGGCGCTGCCTTGGCTTTTTGAACCTTCCCCGGTGTAGGGGTGGGAGCTACTGGAATTGTCTGGGCATGACGGGGCCCATCCCGGTTTTCTGTCTGGCTTGAACTGCCCTTGGTTGGAGCGGGGAAAGCATCATCTACAGCTTTGGTCACTATTGCAGATGTTTGTTGCTTGTTCATCCCTCTGGCCTTCAAAGCCTCGACTGCCCACAGCAGTTGCTCAATAGGGTCGGCGTCTACCTTTGCCTTGTCCTTTCCCCTGGCCTCAGCCTGATCGAGGGTCTGGGTTGGTGCTGACATGTCGTGGCTATAGCCGGAAGCCACCACTGGTTGGCTGAGCTCTATCACAATCCGCCCCAGTAGCGGGGGCTCCTGTGGTACAAAATTCCCGGCGTACGGCGCCGCTGGCGGTGAAGCCGACATTCCATAGGCGAGGTCTGCCACAGACCTTTGGAGATCGCCTATCATCCCCATCAATTCGAAGGTGGTGGGCTCACGGGCCTGGTATAACTGGGGAGCCCAAACCGGGTGCACAACGGGCGACCTGGGCGGGTATGACATACTGACGCTGGCCTCACTCTGTGGAGTGGTTCCCTGCTCCGGTGCGGCTGTCATAACCACAATTTCTTCTAAACTTTGTGTCGCCATAAATCTTGCCTCAGCAAAGGGGAGACACTGGCTGTTCTGTATCAACTCTGCCACTCTCTGAACTGAAAGGAAAAACAGACAGCATTTCAACCCAAACTGATCAAACACGGGTGTAGCCACACAACTGTACCCTACTGCTGATCACTGTTCCCAAATTTCTGTTCCCGAAATACTGAATCTGATACCCGCGGATAACTGATTCCTGATAACTGATTCTCAACAATACTGATTCTGGCGCCTTCAGGCCCGATACTCAAACTCGTAAACTGGTATATGCGTTCCTGTAGAGATACACTCTAAAAGCACATAGCAAGTAAAGAGAACAAAACACCCCTATGTTGGGGTAGGGTTTCCCTGTCCTATTTTGTCAGGAGCTAGGGTTTCACTACGCACACAGCGGTTTCAAACAACTTAGCATCGGGTAAGCAACCTGTCCTAGCTTGGAATGGTCACTATGGTTCCGAATATGCACTAGGTCGAATGGTCAAAAAAGGGTGCCCCGGTAAACCGGGGTTTGTGTTCCCATGCTGTCAGAGCCCATAGCCGGTCAGCCTTATGGACATGCCTTGACAAGACAAGCCTCCGGCAAACCGTTCAGGAATGGCAGATGGCAAACACTGTGTTCCTAGGCGCACCAATGCACATGCAATGCAAAGAAACACATAAATGAAGTCAAAATGGGATATCACGAGTTCGAGTCAAGCTCTCTAAACTCCCCAGCAGAGTCGCCAGAAACTGTAGACGGCGCCCCGCGGAGGGCCCCGTGCTACAGTTCGGACTCGATTTGTGTCACGGTTCTTAATCTGAACCAAAGAGTCCAAATCTGGCAAATCGTTTTGAGAAACAGATTTTTGAAAAAGTAGTGCCAAACATGGACTGCTTTGCCAGATACAGAGTCGCCACCTAAATATTTTTTTATGGGAGAATTTAGGAAACCCTGACTCGGTGCCGAAGGCCACATGTCCGTCATCACCGGAGTTGTCTCGGCTCGGGAGCTTGGGTACGATCGGGGAAGGTCAGCTATGAGCACCCCCTTTCGCCCGGTCCGAAGACTGGCCTCTACTAACCGTGATATCCGTTTTTGAAAACTTTACGTGTTCTTATTCCATTTATTAGCCTAGAATTACTATGTTATGCGCACAGCAAACAAGTATAGACTAGATTGCCTAATTTGGAAATAAACATTGCATATCCGTTTGGTTTAAAAATGCTTTGGAATTTGCTACTCTCAAGTAGGCTAAAATACGGATTTCAACGAGTTTTTCCAACTCAAGCAATCCAACCTTCACCCACAGGCATTCAAAACAGTTTAACACATAAGCATCTAGCCACATGTTAAGCATGCTGTCATGGTAACATTCACACTCATGCGATATGCTAAAGCATTAAAATACTTACATAGTACTCCATGCCAAAACCAAGAACTTGTTAGCAAACATGCATGATCCAAGTCCATGTTAAGTGCCTAATGCATCGCATACAAAATGTCGCTAAGATAGGCTCGGCTAATCCTAGACATGTCATGTGAAAATGCACAATTAACACATATTCAATTTGGAATTGAAGTACTGATGCAGTTAGCGTAATGTACCGAGCCTAATGCATGTAATACAAATGCATGGATGCACACATGCATAGCATAAGGTATGCTAAATTAAACGTGCCCTAATACTAACCATTAAAGCGGGTAAGTAAAAGGGAAGAAAGAAGTGAGGTTGGAAGACATACACACCACCCACACACACTTATTACAGATTTGCCCTCGCTCGGAGGGACCGAATAATATTACAAATTAATTAACTACGCAAGCTAATTAATATTACAAATTAACTAATTTAATTAACAAATTAAATAAATTAATTAAAGCAGGAAAACGCCTCGGGAAGCGTGCCACCATGCGCAAGCTGCCTCTGTTTTCCTCCCTTTCCTCCTCTGGAGGCTGTCAAAACCTCAGGACTACATCCTTGGACAGAGGGGATCATCACCGGCTGAATGAAATTTCCACCGGCAGTGTTGTATGGCCATCGGCACAAAGTAGGGTCTGTCGGCAGAGAAAATTGTGCCGGTCGGCACATTACACTGCCGGTCGGCAGAGTATTCCTGCAGAACCTGCAACTCACAGCAACAGAGGGCAAAACAAGGCATGGCAGCACAATTCAAGGCATGTATGCACCAACCATGTCTCTTATCATTGTAATGACTCAAAGGGACATGTGCCTCGGTTCTCGGGCCACCAATCACACATTTCCATGCATGATGGCCCAAGGAACCAAGCATGCAACATTGGTTTCAAATGCAATGCAAACCAATCAAACAAAACTCCCAATCCCTATCACCCAAGTCAAGGGACAAGGAATGCATGCAAGATGCAATGCAACCTAGGCATACAAGCTAGGAATGCAACATGGCATGGCAATTAACTTATGCAAGCATACAAGCATGCACATGGCAATACAAATGGATGACAAGATGGACTTATACATGAATTAGGCAGCTCTAACAAGGCCTAAAACAGTGGCCATTGTGCTATAAAATGAAGGCTAAATGGCATGCACACAAATGCACATAAGGACCAACACTTAAGCACAAAACAAACAATATTCAAGCACACTTGAAAGGGACAAACATGAACAATTAGCATGCATTATAAGCCTTGAAATCATGCTAATACATGGTGCCAAACCAAGCAACAAATCAAGCCAAAACATGCAACGAATAGTCCAAGTGTTCAAAGCAAATCAATAAGGCATTGAACTACACTTAACATGACCAAACATGGCATGCATTAAACAACTAAAAACAGGTTTTTAGCATGTTAAAACAAGGCCAAAGGACTCCTTGGATGGCATCTAAGTGGCCCAAATACAAAGGCATGCACCATGGCCAAAACATGGAGCATTGCAACACATGCTTTCAAAGCATTAAAGAGACATGCAAGGCAATCCAACGAGCATGGAAATGGGACTGAAATAGCATGTAGGATGATTCCAAATCACCAAAACAATGCAAAGATGGCATGCTACACATGCACATACTCAAGGCCAACAAGCCCAAATACAAAGGAGCTCTATAATGCATGCAAAGATCAACCCAAACGATTATGGACAGAGCTAAAACATGGCAAAATAAGCACATAAACTTCACAAATGCAAGCCTAAAACATGCTCCAACAAAGGCTAACAACCTAGAACATGTTAAGGCACAAATAGGGCATTACATGGCAACTATGCTAAACATGCATGGAGTTCCAAAACCAACTTGAAATCATGTTATATCATGGATATATAAGCATGAAAAACAAACCAAATATGCTCAACACACACTCAAGCATAGGCTTCCTTAAGAGGCCAAAACATGCCCTTTTCAAGGACAACAAGGAGAGGGGGTGGCCCTCTCCTTCTTGGGACTTCAAAGCATCATCTTCACCACTGAAATCCCTCAAGATTTCAGTGGTGAAGAGACCTCAACACCAAAATCCCGGAGCTAGCACAAAATGGCTCAAAATGAGGCCTTTTGAGGCCTAAGGGTGGTCAACAACCCTCAAACAACAAAACACTCTTAATAAACAATAAAGAGGGCTTAAAAAAAGAACTTTTTTATGTTATACAATAATCACAAAAACAGCTCTAAGACTAGTAGAAAATCAATGCAAAAAAGGGGGAAAAAAGGACTAGTTTCTCACCCTTGATGCCTTCTTCAACAAAGATGCTCCAATGGCCTCCTTGAGCTTGAATCCAACACCAAAATCTCAAAACACACTCTTTAGAACCTCAGCTCCAAGAGGAAGGTGAAACACTAGGTGTTTGTGTGCAATAATGAGACACAAAACACCTAGTATGCAAAAATGAGAGGAAAAGAGAGATAGGTTGTGTATGTCTAACCCTAACCCTAGAAAACCAGAGCTCTCCTCTGTCTTCTCTCCTCAAAAATGTCTAAAGGCTCTCCTTTGCCTTAGAGAGAGCTTCTCTCTATATGCCTCTTGTAAAGCTTACAAGACAAGCTTTGCAAGAGGGAGATCCCTCCATACACGTGTATGGAGGGGAGCAAAAGCAATACAGCTGTCCAAAAATATCTGCAAAAGCAGATGAACAGCAATCGGCCGGCAAAAAATGCCATCTTGGCCAAACAAAGTGCCGACCGGCACAAAATAGTGCTGACCGGCAACAAATAGTGCCGGCCGGCAAACTATATTGCCGGTGGCAGCAAAAACCAGCCAGTGGCATCTAGCCAATGCCGGTGGTGGGTGGGGATGGTCTACAAGCCTCACCCTGCCCTTCCAAGGCAAAACACAAGTGTTTGGTGCAAAACCAGACACTAAACGGTCGAGTTCGGGGATCCTGAGGCAAGGCGCGTGAGCCGAGACCTCCGGGAACTCCAAACGAACACAAACATGGAAGATCACCGTGTGTTCAAACAGTGACGTCCAAGTCTTGAGGACGGTCAAAAATGGGGTGTCTACACGCGTACTCGGTCCATTACATGTTTACATGCTTGTTGCATACTTGTTAGATTACATGTTGTCGCATGTTTGTTATTGGTATTCTTGTTGCAGGCCTATTACATTGCATGTATGCATGTTTGCATGCTTAGGTTGCATATCACTTGCATGCATGCTCCTGTTGCATTAGATTTGCATCATGCTTGAGTTGTTTGCATGCTTAGGTTGCATTGCATTATGTGTGCATTCCCTTCCCTCTTGATCAAGCATGATAGAGGTTGGGGCTCCTTATGTGTTTTGTGCATTTCATTCCATATTAAATTGCACACTTGGCTCCTTTGGCCATCATGCATTGAAATGCGTGATTGATGGTTCGAGGGCCGAGAACTACACACCTTTGAGTCTTAAACATGATAAGGGGTGTGGTTGTGCTAACATTACCTTATAAATGTATTGCCATGCTCTGTTTGTCCTTTGCTGCAGCAACATGAGCTTTTCACAGGAAGAAATGGTCGATCGACCATATTTAGTGCCGATCGGCTAACTATTCTTGGCCGAGAGCCCTATTTTTGGTCGATGACCAGTTTATCTTGGCCGATGCCCTCATATTTTGGCCGATGGCCTCACAGCATGCCCACAAGGTGGTTTAGAAGTGTCACAGAAGTTGGCACAATTTTCAGAGGTACAGAGCAGTGCAAACAGAGACAACATGAAGCATGGCAATGGATTTCCAAGCGAAGCCGTCCGAGAATGCATTCATCCATCGTCTCGAGGCCATTTCAGTGTTTTAATAACTTAGAATAGTTATTTATTTTGATTTGATTGTGTAATTAATTAATTAGCTTGTTAGTTAGTTAATTAGATGATTTGTATTATTCTTTTGGTCCCTCCGTCGAGAGGGCGCAATTGTGTAATAAGCGTGTGTGTGTGTGATGCATGTCTTCTAACCCCCACTTCTTTCTCCCTTTTACTTACCTGCTTTCAGTGGTTAGTTCTAGGGCATATTTCAATTAGCATCCCTATGCTATGCATGTTTGCACCATTCATCTGTATTGCATGCACCGGGCTCGGCGCATCATACTAACTGCATTGTACTTCAATTCCAAGCTGAACACATGTATCAAGTATTACATCTCACATGCCATTTTAGATTAACCGAGCCTATTCTAGTTGCACTTTGCATGCGATGCATTAGCCACTTTAACATGAACTAGGATCATGCATGATTTCTAACTAGTTTTTTTGTTTTGGCTCGGAGTACACTGTGAGCGTTTATGCTTTAGCGTCTTGCATGTATGTGAGTGTTAACATGACAGCATGCTTGCCATGAGGCTAATTGCTTATGTGATATAATTGCCTGAATGCCTGTGGGTGAAGGTTGGATTACTTGAATTGGAACGATTCATTGGAATCTGTGTTTTAGCCTACTCGCGAGTAGCAAACTTCAAAACATTTCCAAACAAACGGATATGCGATGCTTTGTTCCAAATTAGGCGATCTAGTCTATACTTGTGTGTTGTGTGCATCACTTAGTAATTCTAGCTAATTAATCAGAATAAGAATGCATGTGTTTTCAAAAATAAAATATCATGTTTAGTAGTGGTCGATCTTTGATCGGGCGAGCGGGGGTGCTTATAGATGACCTTCCCCAATCATACCCAAGTTCCCGAGCCGAGGCAACTTTGGTGATAACGGATACGTGGCCTTAGGCAACGAGTCAGGGTTTCCTAAATTCCCCCAAAATAAATATTTAGGTGGCAACTCTGTATCTGGCAAAGTAGTCCATGTTTGGCACTTCTTTCTTAAAAATCAATTTTCCAAAACGATTTGCTAGATTTGGACTCTTTGGTGATTTATCGGTCTTGCATTGCACTTTGCGAGATTAGATTCAGAACTGTGACATTTGAGTCCGAACTGTAGTAGCAAAGCCCAAGGGCGCGTCTACAGTTTCTGGCGACCCTGCTGGGGAGTTAGAGAACTTGACTCGAACTCATGATATCTTGTTTTGATTACACTTATGTGTTTCTTTGCATTGCATTTGCATTGGTGCACCTAGGACACCGTGTTTGCCGTATGCTATTCCTGAACGGTTTGTCAGAGGCTCGCTTTGAGAAGCGTACCATAAGGCTGACCGGTTGCGAGCTCTGCCACGACGAGAACACAAATCCCGATTTTACCGGGGCACCCTTTTCGACCATTCGACCTAGTGCATATTCGGAATCCATAGTGACTATTCCAAGCTAGGACATGTTGCTTACCCGATTGTAGTTTGTTTGAAACTGCTGCGTGCGTAGCGAAACCCTAGCTCCTGACAAAATAGGATAGGGAAACTCTACCCCAACATAGGGGTGTTTTGGCTCTCTTTGCTTGCTATGTGCTTTTTGAGTTGGCCTCTACAGGAATGCACGTATCAGTTTGCAAGTTTGGGTATCTGGCCTGCGGGCATCAGTATTTTGAGAGTCAGTCATATCAGTGGGTATCAGATTCAGATTCAGGGCAGTGATTTTGGGAACAGTGATCAGTGGCTGCGAACAGTTCATTCAGCGTGTGTTCGCCAACTGTGTGTTGTCTTTATTTAAGCTGTTATGCTGTCCGTTTTTCTGTTCATTATTTCCTTATTATGCTTTATTTATCTTTTTACAAGGTAGTTTAGCACCATTGCATCCGACCAGTTAGATATCCCCCGAGCACTCTAGGTCAGAGGTCCTAGACTTAATCGATCTAGGGATCTGATAGACGGACAAGCAATGTTCCTTTCTTTACCCCTGGTTACCAGACGGAGGTCAAGAGGACGCAGTGTATCGGTGCAACGGTCACCAGATCAGTGGTTTACCCCATCAGTGAACAGTCAGGTTGAGGTCTCAGTTTCTATTGTAGGGACAAATATACCAGTTGTTCAGATAGAACAGCACGATATGGCAGGTATGGAGGAGATGATGCGTCAGCTCCAAGAAAGTATGAGAACCATGCAGCAAGACGCTGCCCGTCAAGCAGAATTTGCCAAGCAACAGGCTGAGGTCATGGCCCAACAGGCAGAGTTAATTGCCAGGCTACAGTAGCAAACTGGAGCATCAGCTTCACACCAAGTTCCTCCCCCACCAAGAGTTCCCATACTCGGGGAGACAACACCCATCCAGGATGAAACGGACGTTCCAATAGGGTCGGCTCCGCCCCCAATTCTACCCCAGCTATCCAAAGCATAGACTAACCTGCCGGATTCTCCCTTTGAGTTCGAGGTGGACCCCACAGCGTTAAAAGTGAGCAAGCTTGAAAAGCTGTTCAAGAAATCTCAGGGTGTGAAGTCCATTCCGGATATTGAGGATGGGTACACCGACTCGGCTGGACCGATTTAAGATGCCGCACATAAACCGTTTTGACGGGTCTGGAGATCCTATGGTGCATTTGCGACTGTTTTCGGATATACTAAGGCCGATGGGCCTCTCCAGATTGCAGAAGCTTTCCTTGTTTGGCCGGACCCTGTCGGGTGTAGCGGCTATTTGGTATGCAAAACTAGAAGACTTTGTCAAGAGGAGTTGAGAGGAGATGGCCGAGGCCTTCATAGCTCAATACTCCTATAATACACAGATTGAGATTACAACCCGTGATCTTGAGGCAACTAGGCAAGAGCCTAAGGAGAGTTTCTCCGATTTTGTGACCCGGTGGAGGGCCAAAACCTCAATGATGACCATCAGGCCTCTTGACAAAGATCAGATTCGGATGGTTGTGCGCAACCTCCAGCCAAAGCTTATGCAAAAGATGATCGTTCTCCCCCTCCCCACCTTTGCAGATCTACATGAGATAGGGGTGCAGATCGAGGATGCTATGAAACAGAGTCTGATTGACCAAGACAGAAAGCAGCCTAAGAGGGCATTCAACCGCAGTACAAATGCAGGCGTAAGCAGTGCTGCAGCTGGCAGATCTTCAGATGTAGGAATGGTCACCACCACCACCCCGAGAACCCTTGTAGCTACACCATTCACCGGTGCGTCCGGAAGTAGCTCACAAATAACCAAATATTCTCCCCGAGGCCAAAGAACCTTCACTTCACTATGCATGCCCCTGTCCAAAGCTCTGGGGGTTTTAATCAAGAAAGGGCACTTGAAGCCCCTAGAGCCGCGGCCACTACCAGATAAACTTTCCGCTTCCCATAACCCGGCCAAGTACTGCGCCTTTCACCAACAGCATGGTCATGACATCGACCAGTGTTTTCGATTGCGTCATGAGATTTAGGTTCTCATTGATAACAGTGTGATTGTGCCTCCGAAAAAATCGAATGTCACAACCAATCCTCTCCCACCACATAACCAAGCTGCACCTCCCAAACGCATCAATCTTATCCAAACTGGGGTTGTGTCATATGACCCTAGTATATATATCACCCCCTCTCACCTGCCCAAGCCGGAGGTATTCATTCCAGATAGCACTGACTTGTGCATTTTGGACATCTCCCAAACCCAGCCTGAGACGGTGGTGGTAGCTATCGAAGATAGTAGTGGGTCGATTGTGGGGGCAGATCAGATTGATGATACAGACCCTGAGGGATCTGCGAACTTCATGAATAACCCGAGTGGTTACATTATATTAGTAGGCCAGGCTAGGCCGAAAGTGAAATTGCTAGTAGGGGCAGAGATTTGTGTAGTACGGGAAGATGGACTTAATCAGGGTCTGGATGACCTGGCAGAACTAGCGGAGGATATTTAGTTTTTCGAGGAGCGAGACTCAGCGGACGGAGCAATCAATTGCTTTGATGAGTCAGCGGAGTCTACTGGGTGGCTTGACGACCAGCGGATATTGTTGAACAACCTTAGCTAGAGTAAGATCCGTCAGGGACGAGGACATCAACTGTGGCCGGAAGGGCCGAAGAGCAGAGTGCATCACCGGAGAGCACCGGTGTTAAGAATTTTGCTCAAGATATGGTCAGTTTGGGAACAGAAGAAACTGAATAGCAGGCTGTACTGAAGCAGTTTGAGCAGGAAAGGATCGAAGATTCTGAGAGGACTAGAAAAGCCAAAGCCCCTGTAGGGATGGAACGTGCTGCGGGCACAGGAACAGAGCATGCTGCGAGCACAGGAATGGAAGGTGCTGTGGGCATAGGAATAGTTATAACGGAGCCGGACAGGTGTCTGTCGGCTACCAATGGTATGTGGTGGGAAGATGATGATCTATGTCTTGCTCACACGAATGAGGACTGGGGGAATAACCAGCCAGATGATACCTAGTATATTAGTGAAGTTGACCACATGACTAGGAGCGGGCGTTATTTCAAGCCCCGGCACTTAGATCAACCAGAGACGTCCGGAAAGGACAATAAGCCAGAAAAGCAGAAAGAAAAGTTGCTCAAAGAAGAGGCTGTGCTGAAACAGCTCAAGAAGATACAGGCAGACATCTCCATCTGGGGACTGCTTATGGCTTCAAGAGTACATAGACAGGCTGTCCTTTCTGCAATGGACAAGGCCAAACTTTCAATAAATACCACTCCTGAGCAGCTGGTAGGACTGGTCTTTTCGGGAGGAGCTTTCTCGACGTTGACCTTCACCGACAAGGAATTGCCGCCTGAGGGTGCAAATCACAACAAACCTCTCTACATCTTTGTGGAATGCAGAAACAAGTGGGTACCGGTGGTTCTTGTCGATACAAGATCCGCTATTAACGTATGCCCGTCAAGGACATCATATGCAATCGGGTTGAAGCCCGCCGACTTTGAGCCAACTGCCTAGGTGATAAGGGCATATGACAATACTAGCAGAGAAGTGATGGAGACTGTGAAGATTCACACTCAAGTTGGTCCAGGACAACACGAGATTGATTTTCATGTCTTGGACGTTCTTGCGACCTTTAATCTACTCTTGGGGCGACCGTGGCTGCATCAGGCGAAGGCGGTCTCTTCCACCCTGCATCAAATGTTGAAATACCCCCACGGGAAGGGGCTGGCTATAGTTTTTGAAAATTCGTCAATTCATCCGCCGCCAGAGGTGTCTACATCGGTTTGGAAATCAAGCATGGCACGGAGGATGTGTTCCTGTCAGGATTTACCCTAGCCGAGGCCTGGGTCGTACAGAGCATTTTGGCTGTTGATGAGGGGTTGTATGTCAGCGCACATTCGGTGTACCTCATGAACAAGCTTCAGCACATCCCTGGGATAGGACTAGGGAGAAGTGGCTGGAAAGGCATTGCAATATCGGCCGAAGTGCCGCACAATCCGCATACCTTTGGCTTGGGTTATTTGCCCACCAAAGAGGACTGGGTGAGAAAAGGTAAAGAAATGGCTGGGAGAGCCAGAGCCAAGCCGATCGGGAGGCATTTTGATTTGATGCATCGGCCTATTCAGGGCACCCTAAACGGACGCTTCGTTCAGGAGGGGGAAGACTTTCCATTTTGCAGCTCCCAAAGCCATGGTTGAACGCAGAGAAGAGGCGCTTGCCGGGTTTTGAGATCTTCTTCGACTTATAGTTGCCCGGGGATGATGTTGCCGAGGAGCAGACAGACCCATCAGCTGAGGTTGAGTAGTGTAAGGAAGTGGATTCCGAGAGCGCTGAGATTGAAATGGGGTTAGCACTGGCCTGTCTTCTATCAGATCCTCCGATCGTACATGAGTGCTTAGGGGATGAGTCTCTCAATGTCTATGATTGGGAATGAAACGGCTGCGAGCCCACCTTCAAACATTTTGGATGCATCCATCGCCCCCTCCCTCGTCTGGTAGTACGAGGAAAGATTCCTATTGAGCAGCACCGGGTCAGGTAGTGAGCCGGAATCTGATTCCATTGAGTCTGTAGAGTCGGAATCAGGTTCCAGCTCGTCTGAGTCTGAGTCCGGTATTCCTAGGACTGATAACCCGGATGCCACAGTCCTGTCTAGGTCGTCTTTTTCTTTCTCTTTTGAGTCTGTTGTAACAGAAGAATCAGATGGACTGGATGAAGTACTTAATGAGAATTGTGCGGCTGTGGCCTTCGATTACTTTTCTGTACCCTTGATTTATTGCATTAATTCAAACTTTCAAAACTTCGATGAAAACGACGAGGAAGAAATTCCTCCGATTTTAAAATATTTGTTAGAACAAGAGCAGGAGAGGTTTGTAAAATCCCTGGTTGATGAAATCACCCAAATTAACATTGGTACTGAAAAGGACCCGTGGCTGGTCCAGATTGGGTTCACGTTGTCTTCGGAGGAGCACGAGCGCTTAGTCGCTTTATTAAAAGATTTTAAAGATGTTTTCGCGTGGTCCTACTAAGACATACCTAGAATCGATCCTGAGATTGTAGAGCACCGGATCCCTCTTGACCCAGAGGCCCGACCTGTCAAACAGAAGCTCAGAAGGATCCGCCCAGACTGGGCTATCAAGATCAAAGAAGAGATCACCAAGCAAATTGACGCAGGGTTCCTGCTGGTATATGAATACTCAACTTGGTTGGCCAACATCGTTCTAGTGCCGAAAAAGGATGGCAGAATCTGGGTATGTGTGGATTTCAGAGATTTGAACAAAGCCAGTCTGAAGGACGACTTCCCTCTGCCGCATATCGACGAATTAGTGGACATCACAGCGGGGCATGCATTGCTCTCATTTATGGATGGCTTTTCAGGCTACAACCAGATTGTAATGGCACCCGGAGACTGGGAGAAAACTGCTTTTACCACCCCGTGGGGGACCTATTGTTATAGGGTGATGCCGTTTGTGCTGAAGAATGCTGGAGCTACATATCAACAGGCCGCGACCACGATATTGCACGACATGATCCACAAAGAGGTTGAGGTGTACGTGGACGACATGATTGTCAAGTCCAAAGAAAGAGAGGGCCACTACACCGCCTTGCAAAAGTTCTTCCAACGGATTAGGGAATTTCGGTTGTGGCTGAATCCTCAGAAGTGTACGTTTGGTGTTATAGCAGGGAAAATGCTGGGATTTTTGATTACACAAAGAGGTATCGAAGTCGACCCTTCCAAAATCAAGGCCATCTTAGAAATGCCACCACCAAGGACTGAAAAGGAGGTATGAGGCTTTCTGGGTAAAGTGCAATTCATAAGACGGTTTATTGCTAAATTAACCTTGACTTGTGAACCACTCTTTGGTCTCCTAAAGAGAGGAACGAAGTTCCAATGGGACGGCCGTTGCCAAGCTACTTTTGAATAGATTAAGCAATACTTACAGAACCCACCCGTGTTGTCACCGCCTAAGCCGGGAAAACCGTTGATTTTGTATCTTTCAGTGACTGAAACTACAATGGGCTGCGTGCTTGCACAAGAGTCCGAGGACAAAGTAGAGAGAGCTATCTACTACCTGAGCAAGAAGATACTGGGTTATGAGACCCACTACACTCCGCTGGAGAAGGCTTGTCTGGCCTTGGTATGGGTTACCAGGAAGTTGCGGCACTACCTGTTAGCTCACTCCGTAATACTGGTTTCGAGATTAGATCCCATCAAATATCTCTTCGAGAAACTGGCACTTACGGGTAGGCTAGCCCGTTGGTTGCTCCTGCTTTCCAAATTCGATTTGAAATATGTGACGCGCAAGTCAGTAAAGGGAAGAGCGATAGTGGAGTTCCTAGCCGATCACCTAGTGGACGGGGATGAAGCAGTTGAGTACCTATTCCCAGACGAGGCTATTCTGCATGTCAAAGACGAAACTTGGACGATGTACTTTGACGGAGCATCAAACCAATACGGGTATGGGATAGGGGTGTTGCTAATAGCACCCGACAATTCCCATATCCCTCTAACATTCAAATGCCGGTTCAAAGTGTCGAATAATGAAGCAGAATATGAGGCATGTATTACTGGTTTAGAAGTTGCCCTAGAACTAGGGACAAAACAGTTGGACGTCATCGGGGACTCGAACCTTGTTGTGTCCCAAGCTAAAAGAGATTGGAAAGTCAAAAAAGAAAAGATAAGAATAAACCACCAGACCTTGGACTTGCTGATTCCACGGTTTGAGAAGCTGAACTTCGCTCATCTATTAAGAGAGAACAACAGGTTCACAGATTCACTAGCAACTCTATCCTCTATGATAGACATCCCTTTTGGAGTCCGGATGCGTCCGATCATCATTGACCAGAAATTTGTACCGGCCTATGAGCTGATTGCTGCCATAGATGAGGTTCAAGATGAGAACCCCTGGTATTTCGATATTTGGAACTTCTTGGAGAAAGAGGCATATCCACCAGGGGAAAATGCCAAAGATAAAAGGGCAATTAGAAGAATGACCGCTTAGTTCATCGTCTGCGGGGGTAAACTGTACAAGAGAAGTCATCTGGGAATGCATAAGCTGTGTGTTGATACTGAAGAGTCGAAGCGCCTAATGGGGGCCATCCATGGAGGAGAGTGCGGAGCGCACATGAACGGGGTAATGCTAGCCCGAAAAATCCTTAGGCAGGGTTACTACTGGTCTACCATGGAGGAGGATTGTATAGGCTTTGTCCGGCGATACCGCACATGTCAGATCCATGCAAACCGTATGAATATTTCGCCGTCGAAGTTGTATAACATGACTTCGCCATGGCCATTTTTAGTCTAGGGGATTGATTTGATTGGAGCTGTCACTCCGAAGGGGTCCAATGGGCATGAGTTCATTCTAGTCGTGATAGACTATTTCACAAAGTGGGTTGATGCCCAATCTTATGCGGTGTTGAAGGCTTCGCATGTTGCAAAGTTCATCAGGAACAATATCATCTGTCGCTACGGGGTCCCGAATGAGATCATTTCAGACAATGGTTCCCACTTCAAGAAAGAAGTGATCGACTTGTTGGACAAATACAACGTGGCTTTTCATAAGTTATCCACATATCGGCCACAGACCAACGGAGCAGTTGAGGCCGCCAACAAGAACATCAAACACATTTTGCAAAAGATGGTGGAAACCTACCGGGACTGGCCAGATAAGTTGCCGTTTGCTCTGTGGGGCTACCGGACATCAATTAGAACTTCTACTAGGGCGACTCTGTATTCATTGGTTTATGGGATGGAGGCCGCTCTACCCATCGAAGTTGAAGTTCTGTCTTTGCGAGTACTGGCTGAGTGTCAGATAGTTGAGGCAGATTGGTAGCAGAGTAGGTTCGAAGAACTCATGCTATTTGATGAGCGATGGCTGAAAGCACTATACCATGTTCAGGGTTATCAACGCAGAATTGCCAGGGCTTTCAACAAGAAGGTTAAGTCTAAGAATTTGAAAGAAGGAGATTTAGTGCTCAAAGACAACCGTGCTCCCATCCACGACCCTAGGGGCAAGTTCAGACCTAATTGGACTGGTCCTTACATCATTAAGTCTATCTGGTTGGGCGGAGCTGTCGTTCTGATGGATCTAGATGGCCTAGAGTTCTCTCAACCAATCAACATGGACAAGTTGAAGAAATATTTTCCCTGAGAGGCTCGCTAGGCGGAAAACCCGAAAGGGCGACCTAGGCAAAAGTTAAAGCACAGAAAATTTGAAATTATAAAAACTGAGCTCGCAAGGTTGAAAACCCGCAAAGACAGCCTTGGCAAAAGTTAGAGCGTAAAAGGTGAGGGTTAATACACAAGTGAACCTGAGCCGAACTACGTAAGGCTTGATTCCTATCTTTGGGATACGTAGGCAACTTCATCCTGAAGTCCAGCCATAAACACTTCCCCGATCAACTTTGTCCATCTGATCATGTTTGGTCATTTTTGTCTATTCAGCATTCAAGAGCTCGGTTATGATCTCCGGTGCAGTGTTACTCAGACTAGGGGCAACTTTCCAGTTGCTGGAATCCGGGGTTGTGCATCTCAGTGGCAGATCACAGGCATGTCTAATTCTGATCCATATCGAAAATGATTTTGAAAAGTTTTAATAAAAGTTGATTTTGCTCAAATTAATCTTTTTACAACTTAGACCATTTTTGGACCAAACAAAAAAATTTCAGTACCCACAACCTTCAATTTCATTGATTTCAATACAAAGTTCTCTTGCTCTTGAATACAAAATTGAAGTTACTTTTCATTACATTCATAAAGAAAACTTGAAAGTTCTGATTAAAAGTAAATAAATCTGGGGTATAGTTAGGTGTTCCTGCGTCCCCTCCCAGAGCTGGTCGAAGCCTCTGATGCCAAGCTAGGCCCTACTTGTGCCTCTTCATTGAGCCAATCTATGCACTCGTCAGAAAGGGTATAGCTGAAAGTAGGAGCGGGGGCCAGAAGCTCTCTCGTCCTCCATGCCGTGGCATACCGAGCTAGCTGCGCGCCTCGAACCGAAAATGTAGCAGGGTACTCAATCCCTTCTTTCGGGCAAATCTGATCATGTCTGAACTAGCGCCAGAATCGAAACAAAAAATAGAAGACACAGTGTGTCATGCCAATCAACTGAATCCCGGGTTGACGGGTCATGTTGTAACTCATTACCGGCAGATTGAGCCAGGGGCAACGCCAAACAATGTGGTACGCGGAAAAACTGCACATCCAGTTGTACCACCATCCCTCATTCGGAGCATCGACTAGACGTCACCGGAAGGAATAGCTGTGAGCTGAATATGCCAGACATGAGTCCACTACTCTCAATTTGTCCATCAACCATACCTGGGGAGGGATGAAAAATGAGAGATTAAAGAATAGAGAGGTGTACGTTGAGAGAAAAAGTGAGCAAAGGGTTTTGAGAGAAAAATCGAGCCTGAGGACTGAGTGATATGAGCAATATATATATGAGATGGGATGGGAAACATTACCTGCAATAGTAGTGGACTCCCCGCAAACCTAGCCGTCACTCGGCGATGAAAAGCGTCCAAGCCCATCAATGTTTTGGCTAGCGTCATGGTGATGCAACTCTTACCCTCTCTTAAGCCCTCGGCAACCTCGATCAAACAAGTGCTAAACCCTTCCGAGCCCAGGGCAAGCAAGAAGTGAGATAACATGTATAAGCAAAGCGCGTGTCGCCGATAACCCTGCCAATGATGGTCGCCACGATCACTAGCATCAGAAAACCGACAAACCAAGCTCGGAATGTCCAGCTCTCCGTCGCGAATCAATGACAGAGCGTCGCGCAAAGTAAGGCCGCACATCCTTCCTAAAGCTTGGATGTGGCCAAACCGGAGTTGAGGCAAGATTTCTTCATCGTGCTCAGATTCCATTAAAGCTTGGAACTCCTCGAAAATAGGACACATCTCTTGTTCGCTAAGGCTAAAGACGTGTGTCACTGGATTCCAAAACCTTGCCGCGGCATAGAGAAACGGAAAATGCAGCGGGGTGCGACTTAAAGTGAATAGTGCGTTTATGCCGAAACCCCAGAAATTCAGCTTTTCCGAGCCATCTAAGTTGGCAATCCAATTTGTGAGATTTTGGACAAGAAACTCTTCCATTTGGTGCAAATTAGAGCTAAAATGAGGAAAACTACGAAGCTGAAGCTTTTGTAGAAGATAAGGTGTTGAGTGGAAGACAGGTGTCAACATTCTGGAGGTTCTTGCCATTTTTGGCCGATCGGCCAAAAATAGTGCCGATTGACCATCTTTATGGCCGATCGGCTAAAAATGTTGGCCGATGGCCACTTCTTGTGGCCGATGGCCTTTCCCTTTGGCTGATGGCCTCTCCCTTTGTTCTGTGAGCAGTCTATGTGTTGAACATGCTGAAAACTTGTGGTTGGTTCCACTTCCAATTCCTTCCGGTGTTGATTTTGCGAAGTCACGCCTATTCACTTATCGAGTTGTTGTACAGTTGTTTATCGAGTTGTATTTATTTTTCTTTAAGTCTTTATTTTGCTTATCGAGTTGTAATTACACTTGGTTAGTTTGTCGAGTTCTTTGTTTTGTTTATCGAGTTGTTTTGTCGTTAGTTGGTTCACTACTTGATTAATTGCAATTCAAGTGTTTGGTTTTCAAAACAAAAGTTCAATCTCATTTACATTGTTATGTAATGCGATGCGATGCGATGCATAAAATGTACAAATGTAACACTTTTTGAACAAAATAGCTGTTTCATTTCATCATATGTCTCTTGCAAAAGTACATAGTTTTGAGAAAATAAAACCTGCCTGAGGCAGTACAATGTGCTCAAACTACTAGCAAAAAAGGGAAATAAAGCGAAAAGGAAAAGAAAAGCAACAAAATGTCTGAACAAACAAAAAGAAGAAAAGAAGCAAGTGTCTGGATCAGTATCATTCATCTCAAGAACGGGAATCTGTCCTGGTCCTCTTCCTAGACGAGGGTCCAGGATCACCACCGCCGGCTCCATAGTCAGAGTCTGAGCTATCTCCGGCCTCACCCTGGGACGCCACCACCTCCTTATCAGAATCATCGGGGAAGAGCTCTTGTGAACTGCTCTCAGCACGGGTGCGCCTGTGTCTGCCTCGGCTGTGGATAGTCATCATTCGCCTGACTGCCCCTCTTCCTCGGGCAGGTACGAATGGTCCAGCTGGAGCACCTCCCACGGACGAAATTTGGAATGGGGCCTGAAAGGAACAAATGGCAAATGCATTAGTTATGCTATGCAAGGCAGGGTATGAATACCGAATACAGTGTGTGAGTACAGTGTATGAACGCTGTGAGCAGTGTGTGAGTACAGTATATGAATGTTATGGGCAATGTGTAAGTGCAGTGTATGAATGCCGTGAGCAATGTTGTGAGCAATATGTGAATTCAAGTGTATCAGTGCCGTGAGTGCTGTGTATCAAGTGCCGTATCGATAATGTGGTATATCAGATTAGTATGAAACAGATTATGCAAAGTTTGAGACTGCGGTCGAAGGAACTTATCGGGATACTGTAGATGGTCAACAGGTCGATGCTCCGTTGCAGCATCCCCATCATGGAGGCAGTCAGCTCCAGAGACTGGCGAGTGTACTCGACGGAAGCCTGCAAAAGTGTTGAAGTCATTAGTGTGCTGCGGAATATCAAATGAAATGAAATAACTGTACAGAATGCAAAGTATAGTGGTACATACCGAGGTCGAGCCGTAGACTCCGATAAGCTCATGATCAGCCGGAGGAGGAGCGATGGGTATCTAGTACCTCTCCCCACCCTGTCCTTGGCATGTCATCGTCGTAGGCAGCTCTGGCCATCCAGCTCCCTATCCTCTCTGGGATCTACTCCTCTCATGGGCCTGAGGTGCCCTCGATGCTCCTGCTCCTGCCGCTGGCGCCGCAGGCCTCTCTCTCTCTCGGCTTGGCGAGCACCGGTCAAAGATCGCATGAGATAAGCTTGGATGAACTTGATGTAGTCGCCCTCATCTTTAAAGGGCTCAGAGTCCCAACCAAGCGTGTAGTCTATCATCTCCTCTAAGGTATACCTCTCGGTGTGCCTCGTGTGGGTAGGAGGAGGTGCTGGAACTATCTGCTCTGGCAAGCCCAAGGTCTGCCGCAAGAAGTGCTCCCCGAAATACCATGCCTGACAGACCGGGCCCTCTAGTAGAATCCTGAACCGGGCAGTCTCCCGGGCACCCATGTATCCATCTCTCACTGTATCAGGCAACGGGGCCCATAGCTGCCAGGTGATCTGCAAATGACATACAGTTTGTTATCTACTGTTGAAAGTATAATGTAAAGTGAAGCTTAAATGAACTGTAAAGTTTGAAATACCTCTGCGACGGTGATGGTGTCAAAGTATCGGCGGAAGAACAAGAAGGACTCCCGTGGCCTCCGCTCGCACCTCACATCGAAGCGGTGGGAAAATGAAACCATGGGGGGCATCTCCACGTCTGGCACTGGGGCAAGCCTCGGAAAGTAGGCATACACCCACAACTGTATAGTGTAATGGGGCAGATATGAGTATGCTTATCAGATAAAGCAGAATGCAGATAAAATAGAAATCAGAGAATGTGTATAGTGTGTTGTGCAGCATGTGTAGTGTACAGCCAGTGTAAAGCAGATTGCGTGTGTGCAGTATGTGCGGTGTACAGATAATGTAAAGTAGAATTGAAAAGACAGAAAGGGAAGGTATACCTCCCAAGCTCGCTAGTAGCCTCCAAGTAACTGTCCGCTGCGGCAAGAAGATGAGCTCATATATCTATAGAGAGTGGCCAAGCCTGCGCCACCCCAATCATAGCGTTGGATCCGCGTCATGTCCATGAGTGCGCTCAGCAAGTAAAGGGCAACGATGTTCGCCCGGTCGGCAAAGAGTGTGGTCCCCAGCAGGAACATGATGAAGTCGCGAGCATACTGCTCCACCTCCTCCCGAGTCTTGGGCTCCTGAATCCTAAAATGGTCCTCAAACCAAGAGTACCTCACAAATCCTGAACGGGAGAGAGGAGGCTAAGCGCCAAGCAAGTAAATCTGTACGACGTCCCACTCGTCCATATCTATATCGAAAGGGATTGGATCACTCCCTACTCCGATGCTTGTGAGCATGGAGAAGTCAAAGGGAGTCATCGTCATCTCCCCGATAGCAGAAAGGTGGAAGGAGTCGGTGGTGTCCCACCACCTTTCCACTAATGTGCCCAGAAGAGGCCTACTCGCAGTGAGACGCAAGAGTCCCCTACAGAAAACGCCGAATCTGGCCCGATCAACAATATGACGAACTACGTCCAACAACTCCATGTACCAATCTCGGGCGATGGTGCTCCCATACCCCCGGAAGGCATGGGAATCTCCCTGTGTTCAAAGACAAACAGTTGCAAAGCTTTGTTAGAAATACAGTGTTTGGATGCGTTCAAAATTGATAAAATACAGTGTGTGTGCATGTGTTCAAGTTTACGTAGATATCGGGTGTGGGTGTGCTCACAGTGAACTAAGCATATGATGTATCAGTGTGTTTGAATTATCTGGTTGAGAATGCAGTGTGTGTGCATGTGTTCAAGTTTACGCAGATATTGGGTGTGGGTGTGCTCACAGTGAACTAAGCATGCGATGTATCAGTGTGTTTGAATTATCCAGTTGAGAATGCAGTGTGTGTGCATGTGTTCGAGTTTAAATAGATATCGAGTGTGGGCGTGCTCATGGTGAACTGCACATATGATATATCAGTGTATCTGGGTTAAGCAGTTAAAGAACAGTATCGACTATCGTAGTTATATGTTCTACATTGCAGAAAATAAGACAGAGGGGAAGAGTGTACCTCAGAAGCACCGTAGGACAGATGTGACTCTGGCTCGCGCAGCAAAAGCTCCAATGGCGGGCCCCGCGCATAGCTCCTGAAGTGGCGAATGCCGTCGGGAGGCAACACGTGTATCGCTGGCCTGTAGGTCGCCGGATCGAATGGTCGAATGCGAAGAGGTAGGAGCTCGACCTCAGGGTCCACATCCATCTCTGGGGAAGCCCCACCCCGTGGAATGTCGTCTGCCATCTCAAGAAGAGTGCACAATGGTCGAAAGTGTGAAAAATGGGTGAGAATGCGAAAAGTCAACCTAAAAGTCAACCCCGAGGGGTGAAAAATGGGAGAAAAGGTCAGAGTGTAGAAAAGGCATGAAGATCTAGGTATAACTCGGGGGAAACAAACCCTAAGTGGTGGAAACCAAGAAAGGGACACCGAAAACAAATTTCGATCGGTTCAAAGTGTGCGGAATGGGAAGGGTTTCGTGAATCGAACGATGGAAAAGGCTTGAAAACAAGAGAAAAACACGGATCGAAGGGAGGAAAATCATCTAGGGAGAGAGAGGAAGGATTTCCAAGCTAGGGTGAAGTGAAAATATAAGGTTTGGAACCTTATATTTAAAGACCCGTGGCTAAAAGACAAAACTGTCCCGAAACTGCCTTTTTTGGTCGATCGGCCAAATTGTTAGCCGATCGGCTAAATGTTTGGCCGATGAGATCATTTTATGGCCGATGGGTGGCCGATGGACTCCCCTTGTGGTTGATGCACCTCCCACACCCTTGGTTGGTTCAGTTATGTGGTTTGGGACCTTCATCTCTCAAGACAGTGCAAGAAAGTACATTTTCGGAGCTTAACCGGCCTTCGTGTTGACCTCGAGCCGCGTCTTCCGTGTGTGATGCTCGGTGCGCGCAAGGAGTATCCTTTTTTGTATCCTTTTATATCTTGTGAGATTCGAAAATTGCTTTAAATACGTTGCATTACAACATTTTTGTCGTATTTATAATAAGCGCGTATTGGTTATACGTCATTTCACTCTTGCATTGTTATGCACGTACTATATGCGTTGTAGCGCATACCATCCTTGCATTGTTATGCACGTACTATATGCGTTTTAGCGCACACCATCCTTGCATTGTTATGCACATCTCTTATGCGTTGTCATGCACACCATGCTTTCATTGTTATGCACATCTGTTATGCGTTGTCGCGCACGCCATGCTTGGATTGTCATGCACATCTTTTAGGTCGCATTGTCTTGCGCCCCTCCATCCGCGTTGTTTCGCATATCTCATTTGCATCATCATACATCTTATTATGTTGCATGCATTATCATGCATTTCAGTACCTTGCATTGTCTTGCACCCTTCATTTGCATTGACATGCATTTCCTCATCCGCATTGTCTTGCACGTTTCATTTGCATTGTCATGCATTTCAGTACCTTGCATTGTCTTGCACGCTTCATTTGCATTGACATACATTTCCTCATCTGCATTGTCTTGCATGTTTCATTTGCATTGTCATGCATTTTCCTACCTTGCATTGTCTTGCGTGCGTCATTTGTATTGACATGCATTTCCTCATCTGCATTGTCTTGCACGTTTCATTTGCATTGTCATGCATTTCAGTACCTTGCATTGTCTTGCACGCTTTATTTGCATTGGCATGCATTTCCTCATCTGCATTGTCTTGCACATTTCATTTGCATTGTCATGCATTTTCCTACCTTGCACTGTCTTGCACGCGTCATTTGCATTGTCATGCATTTCCATACTTGCATTATCTTGCACGTTTTATTTGCATTGTCATGCATTTTCCTACCTTTCATTGTCTTGCACGTTTCATTTGCATTGTCATGCATTTCCATACTTGCATTGTCATGCACGTCATTTGCATTGTCATGCATTTCCATTTGTGCATTGTCTTGCACCCCCTATAACTTGCATTGTCTTGCTCGTTATGTGCATTGTCTTACACCCTCTACTAACTTGTCAATTGTCTTGCACACCCCCACTAACTTGTGCATTATCTTGCACTCCCCCTCTAACTTGTGCATTGTCTTGCACTTCTCCACTAACTTGCATTGTTTTGCAAACTTATCTAACTTGCATTGTTTTGCAAACTTATCTAACTTGTATTATTTTGCAAACTTATCTGACTTGCATGGTTTTGCAAACTTATCTAACTTGCATTATTTTGCTAACTTATCTAACTTGCATTGTTTTGCAACCTATCTAACATGCGTTGTTTCGCACATATCTATAACATGCGTTGTTTCGCACGTTCTACTTGCATTGTTATGCACACTTCACTCGCGTTGTTACGCACTTTTCATTTATGCATGTTTCTAACGATATTGTACATGTTAAGTTTCTTTCTTTTACAGGCACGATATTGTATGTACGGTTCATTTGAGGCTGGCACGACCAGACGAACCGGACAGGTATTGTACATCCTCCGCGTGAGATGTAGTGAGAATCGTATAATTCTCTTACATCCTTTTTGCATGTAATGTAGTTAGATTTGTGTTCGTCTGCTTAAAACTGTTGCATGTTTTGCTTTGTTACAGCTCCCTTTGCATGATCATAAGTTATGTTAGGCACCGTGCATGTCCTTTGCATCTTTCCCCTGCCTTCAGGCACATCTCTTTATTATCTTGCCTGCTTGTCTAAGTCTTCCGCCTTGTCAAAAATGGGTCGTCTCTGGGGTTTGACATTCACTCCCGTCATTGTTATGACTTTCAAGTTCTGTCAAAGAGGGGCAACTATAGACACCCCATTTTTGACCATCCTCAAGACTTGGACGTCATCGTTTAAACACTCGATGATCATCCATGCCTGTGTTCGTTTTGAGGCCTTGGTCGCGCACCTTGTCTGAAGATCTCTCAACTTGTTTGTTTTGTGCTTGGTTGTGGACCAAACACTTGTGTTTTTGCTTCTGAGGGAAGATGGTGGCTTATTTGCCATCCCCTCAACCTATCGGCCAAGGCATGAAGCCATCGGCCTTGTTTTCTTGCCATCGGCCAAAAGTGTTGGCCGATCGGCACTCTTTTTAGTCGATCGGCACTTATGTTGGTCGATCGACCTTGTTTTTTGGCCGAGCCCTGTTCATCTGCTTTATGTAGATATTTTATGCCAGCTGTGACAGCTGGCATGCACAATTCACCCCCTCCATACACGTGTATGAAGGGATTTGCCCCTTGGCTTAGCTTCTCCTAGAAGCTTTGAATTGGATTTCTATAAGAGGGGAGGTCCTCCTCCCTTCTTAAGGGTTCCAAAAATCTGAGATAGAAGATATATATCTATCTATCTCTATAGCTCCCTCTCTCTATATATTTGTGTGTGTATTTGTGCTCAAAATGGTGTTTTTGTTCACACTATTGCACATAAACACCTAGCAATACACCATTCTTGGTTGTTGAGGTGCTAGGGAGTTGGTGTTAGGGTTCTTGAGGTGTTTTTGATCAGAGAAAGTTGCTGGAGTGGTGTTCTTGAAGTGTTCTTCAAGGGTGAGCAAACTTGCTTTTAATACCCCTTTCTTGCTTAAGCTTTTAGACCTTCTTGCTTATTGTTTTAAGCTTAGCTCTTAACTGGTAAAAGTTCTATTTTTGGTGCTTTAAATCTTTGGTTAAGGTCTCTTTTTGGTTTGGGGTTGTTTCCCCCCTCTTAGGCCTTGTTTTAGGCCATCCCTTTTGGCCCATGTTCTTGGCTTTGCATGACCTTCCTACCACTGAAATCTAGAGGATTTTCAGTGGTGGGAAGGTGGTTTTGGAGTCCTAAATAGAAGAGGGTCATCCCCTCTCCTTATTGTCTTGAATGCTAGTATAAATTACTTATATTGGTACCATGTTTGTTTAGCTTGTTTTAGCTCCATTTCAGCAAGTATTTGGTGTTATTTTGCCATGATATACCTCTGTTTCAAGTTGGTTTAATGGCCTCTTACATGCTCCATATTCTTGTCTTGTAATCCCCTCAATTGCCTTAACATACATCATGCTTTAAGCCATCTTTCTAGCATGATTTTGGCTCGACTCCATGGAGCTTTTAGCCTTGTTGTAACATGCTTAAGCTCTGATTTGAGTTGTTTTGACCATATATGCCATGCTTTGTATAGCCATAAGGCATTCTAGCTTGTTAGCTTTAAGTGTCCAAGTCACTGGCATGCTTTACTTGGACCATTTCAATGATTTGGCATCATTTGTTATACCATTTCAGTCCATGTTTCGTGCTTGAACACTTGCATTTATCACTCCTTTAATGCTTTAAAGAGTTGATGTTTTATGCCTCTTGAATGGATCATTGTGTATACCATCATGCTTAGGTCATTTGGATGCCATCTAAGTGGGTTTTTGGTCTTGTTTTACCATGCCATAAATATGTTTTTATTGGTTTATGTCATGCCATGTTTAGTTTTGATAAGTGTAGTGTAACACCCCTTTTGTAGCCTTGCATGCCTCATGCTTTTGGAATTGTGTTCTAGCTTGTGTTGGCTAGTTTTGAGCATGTTTTTGGTCTTGTTTGGACCTGCCTTGGGACTGTTTTAAGTTCCCTTGGCCCTTTGGGGCTTGTCTTGCATGGCCTTGGTTTGAACCCCTTGGCTAGCCTTGAGCCTTGAGCCCTCTTGCATGATTTGCTTGTTTTGTTTGGTTGGTTTGGCACCTTTCCATGCATGATTTCAGAGCTTGTAGTATTGTCATACTTGTATGCTTTGTCCCCTTTTAAGTGTTCTTGAAAGTTTCCCTTTTATGCCTAGGTGATAGGCCATTACATGTGCATGTTTGTATGTGTTTTTGTCCATCATTTCTTAGCGCTTTGGCCACTGATTTTGGGTATAGCTAAGGTCTATCCATCTTTAGTTTAAGTCCATTTTACCATGTTGTCGCATGCTTGTCGCATGCTTATCTCATTTTGTATGTTGTTGCATACTTGTCTACTTTTACATGCCTTGCATGTTTGCATGTTCATGTTGCATCTTACCATGTTGTTCAAAGTTGTTACTTTACATCATGCTTATATGTTTGTCGCGTACTCGGTCCATTACATGTTATTACATGTTTACATGCTTGTTGCATACTTGTTAGATTACATGTTGTCACATGTTTGTTATTGGTATTGTTGTTGCCGGCCTATTACATTGCATGCATGCATGTTTGCATGCTTAGGTTGCATATCGCTTGCTTGCATGCTCATGTTGCATTAGATTTGCATCATGCTTGAGTTGTTTTCATGCTTAGGTTGCATTGCATTATATGTGCATTCCCTTCCCTCTTGATCAAGCATGATAGAGGTTGGGGCTCCTTATGTGTTTTGTGCATTTCATTCCATATTAAATTGCACACTTGGCTCCTTTGGCCATCATGCATTGAAATGCGTGATTGATGGTTCGAGGGTCGAGAACTACACACCTTTGAGTCTTAAACATGATAAGGGGTGTGGTTGTGCAAACATTACCTTGTAAATGTATTGCCATGCTCTGTTTGTCCTTTGCTGCAGCAACAGGAGCTTTTCACAGGAAGAAATGGTCGATCGACCATATTCAGTGCCGATCGGCTAACTATTCTTGGCCGAGAGCCTTATTTTTGGTCGATGACCAGTTTATCTTGGCCGATGGTCTAATATTTTGGCCGATGGCCTCACAGCATGCCTACAAGGTGGTTCAGAAGTGTCACAGAAGTTGGCACAATTTTCAGAGGTACAGAGCAGTGCAAACAGAGGCAACATGAAGCATGGCAATGGATTTCCGAGCGAAGCCGTCCGAGCATGCATTCATCCCTCGTCCCGAGGCCATTTCAGTGTTTTAATAACTTAGAATAGTTATTTATTTCGATTTGATTGTGTAATTAATTAATTAGCTTGTTAGTTAGTTAATTAGATGATTTGTATTATTCTTTTGGTCCCTTCGTCGAGAGGGCTCAATTGTGTAATAAGCGTGCGTGTGTGTGATGCATGTCTTCTAACCCGCACTTCTTTCTCCCTTTTACTTACCTGCTTTCAGTGGTTAGTTCTAGGGCATATTTCAATTAGCATCCCTATGCGATGCATGTTTGCACCATTCATCTGTATTGCATGCACCGGGCTCGGTGCATCATACTAATTGCATTGTACTTCAATTCCAAGTTGAATACATGTATCAAGTATTACATCTCACATGCCATTTTAGATTAGCTGAGCCTATTCTAGTTGCACTTTGCATGCGATGCATTAACCACTTTAACATGAACTAGGATCATGCATGATTTCTAACTAGTTTTTTATTTTGGCTTGGAGTACACTGTGAGTGTTTATACTTTAGCATCTTACATGTATGTGAGTGTTAACATGACAGCATGCTTGCTATGAGGCTAATTGCTTATGTGCTAGAACTGCATGAATGCCTGTGGGTGAAGGTTGGATTACTTGAATTGGAACGATTCATTGGAATCCGTGTTTTAGCCAACTCGCGAGTAACAAAATTCAAAGCATTTCCAAACAAACGGATATGCGATGCTTTGTTCCAAATTAGGCGATCTAGTCTATACTTGTGTGTTGTGCGCATCACATAGTAATTCTAGCTAATTAATCGGAATAAGAACGCATGTGTTTTCAAAAAGAAGATATCATGTTTAGCAGTGGCCGATCTTTGATCGGGCGAACGGGGATGCTCATAGATGACCTTCCCCAATCGTAACCAAGTTTCCGAGCCGAGGCAACTTTGGTGATGACAGACACATGGCTTTAGGCAATGAGTAAGGGTTTCCTAAATTCTCCCAAAATAAATATTTAGGTGGCAACTCTGTATCTGGCAAAGCAATCCATGTTTGGCACTTCTTTCTTAAAAATCAGTTTTCCAAAACGATTTGCCGGATTTGGACTCTTTGGTGATTTATCGGTCTTGCATTGCACTTTGCGAGATTAGATTCAGAACCGTGACATTTGAGTCCGAACTGTAGTAGCAAAGCCCAAGGGCGCGTCTACAGTCGGCCCATTATTAAATTAATTAATTAATTATAATATATTAAAATATATATTTTCTTGTTGTGATTAAATTTTATCTTTGTTGATTTTAATGAAACTTACATTTAGAGTAATGTGTGATGGAATTTATTTAAGAAATCTTTCAATTTATAATGATGTTGGTATATTTATTTAAAAAATATAATGTGTGATTCAATTTAATTATAAAATATTTAAATTTATTTTAGCATATAACCCGGTGGGTGGATTTGAGATTTATAATTATTTTTTAGTTGAGCTTGGACAAATATAAAGGCCTGATATTATGACCAAACTGAGTTTAAACAAATACAAAATTTCTTATTATATAGTGTTAGCCTGACTTGACGAATACCCACCCCTTTCCACTCCATTAGGACAATGGATAGAAAGAAAGAAAAATAAATGACTAATACTTGAATATTAAGTCCAGCCATAACTTAAAATAATATCAATTTATATAGCGATCCCAGTTTTGCCTCGACCTTTATTTTGTTCTGGACTCGGGTTCCATAGTTGAATATTGTATCCATGTCTTTTTCCCCTTTGACTCTTTGTATTTGAGTTTTGGAACTTGTTAGGCGAGTTTGGAATAGGTTGGTTGTTAGTTGGTTTAGATTGTTGTTGCCCAGATTTTCGCATCTTCGCTCAAGCGAGGCTTCTTACGCTCGAGCGAGCATTGGGTATTTTTCTTCTTCACTAGAGCAAGGTTTCGTGCTCTCGAGTGAGGTTTAAGGGTCTTCAAGTTTCTCTCCTGGACGTAGTTTTTCGGGAAAGGGGAAGTTCTTCGCTCGAGCGAAGCTTCTTGAGCTCGAGCGAGTCTGGTGAAATTGCTTCTTCGCTCGAGCGAGACTTTTTGCGCTCGAGCCTGCGTGTGCGTCTGTGGCAGACCTGAAGCTTTGCATTTTGCGCTCGAGCAACGCTTCTTGTGCTCGAGTGAGGTCACTTGTTGTGCCTGGTCGCTCGAGCGACAACTCCTTCGCTCGAGCAAATACCATGTATATCAATTTGCAGCAGAGGAGTTTTACAACACTTTTTGAATCTCTTTTTGCTAAAAACCCTAGATCGGCTGTCTCTCTCAAAAAATTTATCTTCTCTCTACAAATCCCTTAGAATCTAAGAGTTTTTACTCTACTTCCTTTGAGAAAAAGGTGTAGCATCTCGTGGGCTTCCAATCTATCTGAGTAAAGCTTGATTTTGGGCATTTTCGAGTCTCTCCTTCTTCCTCTTTGAGCTCTACATTTGAGGTAGGGATATCCTACTCTTTAATATGAGTTTTAACCTAGGTATTTGGCATTTTTTATAAATTGTGGGATTTGGGAGGATTTGGATGAAACTAGGGTTTGGGTTTGAATTTTGAAAGAGGGGTTTCTATATTTGGCTCCATATATGTATGTGAGATCTTGAACATGATGTTACTTGAGTATAATTGGTGAAATTGGGTCTAGGGGTTAATGTTTGGAAAAGGGAGAAAACTTGCCCCAACTTGGATTAAATAAATTATTTTGAATAAATAATGGGATTGATGTGGGAAACATGAAGTTGGAGGGGTGTATAAATGAATGGTGTAGTTGGATTTGATAAATCACTCACCTATGGAAAATTTGGCAAATTATCTGTTTGATAGATTTGTTTATCTGTTTAGAAATATCTGTTTTGGGCTATCGGTGGATGATAGCTATGATTGTTGTAGAAACTGCATGATGATTAGGTGAATTGAAACTAATCATTTGAATTATGTCATTGAATATGACGGTTTGATTAGACAATTGAATATGTGATTTGGTTAGTCATTGCATATGACAATGCTTTTAAATATATTATTTACGTATCATTGTTTAGGTGGAGATAGGGGATGTGCTCCATTGTTTGGGAGGAGATAGGGAATGGACTCCATTGAAAATTAGGTTCGCCGGAGTGTCCAGGGTGAAAGTCTCGAAATCTTATATATGTATGGGTGTCGATTCCCTCGGATGTGATTTCGTAAAATGGCAAGAAAATTGAAGTGTTTGAATAATGGTTGTTATTGAAGTGTTAATAAATGAGTTGTAGTCTCGTTTTGAATTGTTTAGATTATAATGAACTATATCAATGAATTGATTTGGTTAAATAAATAGAAATGGAATAAAATATAAATGTCGATATTGATTGGTTATGGAAAGGGTGTAAGCTAGTTTGCAAATATTAAACATTTCTCTGATGCTGATATCTTAGTAAATTCTCTTATATTGTTTTAGCATATCTCTATTGGGCTTTGGCTCACCCTACTTGGGAAACCATTTTCAGGTACAGGTGACATGCCACCTCCAAGGGCATAGTTTGAGAGGACGGGGCTGAAGGCTTTATTTTTGTTACCTATATGTTTATATGTTTACTTCTTAAGCCGAGGGCTTTAATTGTAAAGAGCTTATGACTCTCACTTTTGTAGGGCATTCATTTTGTTGTTATTAATTAATGTTACATTTTGTAATTTCAGAATGAATATTTAATGCATGTAATCTGTTTTGTAATATAAACTCTGATGAATGAAAGTAATACATTTCATATTATGCTTGTGACTCTCTTGGGTTGATTTATACTATATTTTGAGAGCGTTACAACTTGGTATCAGAGCGTACCGAGTTTGAATACTTTGGGTACGTGGGAAGTGGTTAGTACCACAATGGGTTTGTCTCACTTGTTAGAGACTTAAGTATGATGTTATGTGCTTATATGATAACATGTTTATGTGACTATATGGGTATGAGATTTAATTTCTGGGATGTTGATCTGGTCTATGGGTTTCTGGGAGTCCTGTTGGAAAGGCACTTGATCACTGTCGTTTCTAACTGGAACTCTAGCAACACCACTGGATGATCATTATCCGGAAATGAAATTCGTATGTGTTTATGTGATTATGTGCTTATGTAGAGTGAATTATAATTGTCCATCGAATTAGGACGCGAGTGAGATAGCTTTGACATATTTGTAAATGTGCTAATCTCTTTTGTTACCTTTATTAGGATGTCAGGACGAGGTCGTGGTGGTAGACATGGTAGGCCTAGGAGGCACAAGATGCCTATACCAGATGAGATTCCGGCGCAGGAGGAAGGAGTTGGTCAGGCCAATGTGGCCGAACCGGTTGGTCAATAGGCCATGGGCGCCTTAGCCCGTGAAATGGCTAGAGCGTTGAGGGAATCTATGGACATTCTCATGGCTGAGAATCAAGTCCAGGCCTAGGTAGTTGAAGCAGGGTCATCGTTCTTAAAGAGGGAGTTCTTTCGGTCGAATCCGGACAAGTTTTTGGGTGACCCTAAGGAGCCACTGAAGGCTGATGAGTGGCTGGAACAGATGACGAAGACGTTTGAGATGCTTGGCATCGAAGACGAAGATTTGAGAGTGACCTTAGCGTCCTTCCAGCTGAAAGGAGACGCGGATCAGTGGTGGAAATATGCGCGGGGGCGCATTGGAGGGACTTGGGAAGCTGTTGTTAATGCCTTCCAAGACAAGTACTTGCTTGCTACAGCGAGGGAGAAGTTGAGGGACCAATTCTCTAGGTTAATACAGTTGAATACACCAGTGGCTAAGTTTGAGGCCACCTTTACTAGCTTGTCTAGGTTTGCACCGGAGTTAGTGGCGATTGAGGAACGCCATTGTTTGGAGATCGAGAAGAGACTGAGGACCGGACTTATGTTTAGAGTTGTCGGGTCCATAATTGGGGATTATGGGCACCTTGTAGAGGCTGCAGCCCATCTTGAGACTATCATGTATGCGGAGGAGGAGAGAATGAGGGGCTCTAGGAGGAGGCAGGATGGTCAGGGGGACAGTAAGAGGCAGAGGGGTTCTAACCCTCAGCAGTCCCAGGGAGTGCATTCGAGATCTACCTTCCCAGTGCTGAGTTCGGGTTCTGGGAGAGGCGGTAAGAGAGACATCACTTGTTTCAAATGTGGTCAGTTGGGCCACAAATCTCCAGCTTGCCCGGAAAGGGGAGGAAGGCAGCGAGCAGCTTCATCTTCGGCTCGTTCTCGGGGCCAAATTCAGGGCAGAGCCAGCTGCTCACTTGTTATTAGTGTGGGCAGACGGGGCACTTGAAGAGGTTTTACTCGTAGTTAGGTGACACATCTGGTGCGTTTAGTTCGAGGCAGACACAGAGTCACCAGCCAGCGTAGTCAGTACAGGCCTCGATGGCCAATCAGGGAGGCTCTTCGGCTCAATCAATGCACCAGTCTTATGCTCCGACGGGTGAGCAGGTAGATCAGAGACCTTCGGGAGGCGTGTATGCTGTTACCGCACCAAATCTTGTACCGGTTCCGTCTATTATGAGAGGTACCTTTTTTTTTTGCGACCCGGCTGCTAATGTGTTAATTGATACGGGTGCATCCCACTCCTTTATATCTTCTGCATTTGCATTAGTTTTGGGGTTGGGGTTGACACAGTTAGCATCTCCTATTTGTGTTGTGTCACCTGTTGGGGGTGAAATGGTTTTGAGACAGGGGTGTCGAGGCTGTGATATAGAGGTCGTCGATCACCGACTTTTGTTTTCTTTTGTATTGATGGATATGACTGGTTTTGATGTTATTTTGGGTATGAACTGGTTATCGTCATACCGGGCTGTTATAGATTGCTACTGTCAAAGGGTTACTGTATGCACCTTGAGCGGTGATTATTTTCATTTCTTGGGAGATCGGGTTGGTAGAGTTTTACCACCGGTGTATGATCCACGGGGGCAGAGTGAACTTAGTTGTCTTCTTGCTAGCTCCCTGAGTGGAGAGTATGATGAAGTTCGGGTCGAGTTAGCAAGAGTGGTTTATGAGTATTCGGATGTCTTTCCCGAGGATCATACTAGTTTACCACCTTACCGAGAGATCGAGTTCTCTATTGATCTAGTGCCTGGCACAGCACCAATTTCTATGGCACCGTATCGATTTGCGCCAGCTGAGTTGAGTGAGTTAAAGATTCGACTCTAGGAATTACTAGATAAGGGCTTTATTCGCCTTAGTACTTCACCTTGGGGAGCACCGGCCCTCTTTGCTAAAAAGAAAGATGGAGCCTTGAGACTTTGTATTGACTATCAAAAGTTGAACCAAGTTACGGTTAAGAACAAATATCCTATGCCTCGTATAGATGACATGTTTGATCAGTTGAAAGGGTCTCGTTGTTTCTCCAAGATAGACCTAAGATCGGGTTACCACCAGTTGAGGGTCAGGGAGGAGAATATTCCAAAAATGGGATTCCGTACGCGGTATGGCCATTATGAGTTTCTTGTTATGCCTTTTGGGCTAACCAATGCACCGGTTGTGTTTATGGACTTGATGAACTGAATCTTCCGAGAGTTTTTAGATCGTTTTGTGGCCATTGTGGACGCGCCCTCGGGCTTTATGCCACCATAGTTCGGACTCCCTTTTGTGTCACGGTTCTTAGTCTGAACCAAAGAGTCCAAATCCGGCAAATCGTTTTGAGAAAATAGATTTTTAGAAAAGAAGTGCCAAACATGGACTGCTTTGCCAGATACAGAGTCGCCACCTAAATATATTTTTTTATGGAGGAATTTAGGAAACCCTGACTCGTTTGCCTAAGGCCACGTGTCCGTCATTACCAAAGCTGCCTCAGCTCGGGAACTTGGGTACGATTGGGGAAGGTCAGCTATGAGCACCCCCTCTCGCCCGATCCGAAGATCGGCCTCTACTAACCATGATATCCAATTTTGAAAACATTATGTGTTCTTATTCTGGTTAATTAGCTAGAATTACTATGTGATGCGCACAACAAAACAAGTATAGACTAGATCGCCTAATTTGGAACAAAGCATCGCATATCCGTTTGTTTGGAAAATGTTTTGAAATTTGCTACTCGCGAGTAGGCTAAAACACGAATTTTGATAAGTTGACCCAACTCAAGCAATCCAACCTTCACCCACAGGCATTTAGGCAGTTCATATTACATAAGCATCTAGCCACATGGTAAGCATGCTGTCATGTTAACATTCACACTCGTGCGAGATGCTAAAGCACAAAATACTTACAGTGTACTCCAAGCCAAAACAAGGAACTCGTTAGCAATCAATGTATGATCCAAGTCCATGTTAAGTGTCTAATGCAACGCATACATAATGCAATTAGGATAGGCTCGGCTAATCCAAGGATAACATGTGAAATGCAACCATTTGATGCACATATTCAAGTTAGATTTGAAATAATTATGCAGTTAGCATGATGCGCCGAGCCTGGTGCATGCAAGATAAATATATGGATGCACGCATGCATAGCATAAGGTATGCTAATTTAAATATGCCCTAATACTAACCATTGAAAGAAGGTAAGTAAAAGGGAGAAATAAGTGGGGGTTGGAAGACATGCACACACGCACCCATACTTATTACAAATTCGCCCTTGCTCAGAGGGACCAAAAGAATAATACAATTTAACTAACTATCAAGCTAATTAAATATTACCGACAATTAACTAGTTAAGCCAATTAACTAAGCTAATAAAACAGTAAAAGCAGCCTCAGGAAGAGGGCCCAATGTATGCGCACTCAGTTCCGCTCGGAAGTTCACTGCCATGCACAAGTTGTCTCTGTTTCCCCTGCTCTGCTCCTCTGAAAATTGCATAAATCCCAAGGTATGCTCCATGGACACTGTGGATCACCACCGACCAAGTGGAAACCCCACCGACCATGTCCGGATGGTCATCGACCATTTGTTGAGCTCTCGGCCATTAATAATTGGTCGGTCGGCAGTATAGATGGTTGGCCGGCCAAAGCTTCCTGCAGCAACCTGTTTTGACAGCAGCAGAGGGCAAAACATGGCATGACAATGTATTTCAAGCAATGTTTGCACCAACCACACTCCTTATCATGTTTATGACTCAAAGGAGGATGGTCCTCGATTCTCGGACCATCAATCGCGAATATTAGATGACATGCCGAGGGCGTGGTGGGACGACTTACCAGATCCCCATTGCTCCCCCTCCGACTGATCACGAGCTAGTCGGGTTCTACGGCTTGCCTCCGGTATGTACTACTGCACTTTGCATTCTGTACAGTTAGTTCATTTCAGTTCATTTGATATTCCGTAGAATACTGATGCTTCTAACACTTTTGCAGGCTTCCTCCGAGTACACTCGCCAGTCCCTGGAGTTGACCGCCTCGGTGATGGGGATGCTTCAACAGAGCCTCGACCTTCAGGCCATTTACAGTATTCCAGTATGTTCTTCTGACCACGGTCTCAAACCATACATAAACTATTTCACACAATCTGATGCACGACACAACACTTGATACACGGCCCTTACGGTATCTAACACACTGTAGCCCACAAACTGTTCACAGCACTACTCACGGCATTCATACACAGTACTCATACACTGCATTCTGCATTGATACACTGCTCACGGTAATCGCACACTGTATTCATACACCGCATCCTGCACTGATACACTGCTCACAGTATTCACACTGTATTCATACACTACATTCTGCACTGATACACTGCTCACAGTATTCACACACTGTATTCATATATGGCATTCTGTAGCATACTGATGCGTTTGCCATTTGTACTTTTCAGCATCCCTTCCAGATTCCTACTGTAGGAGGTGCTCTAGCTGGACCATCCGTCCCTGTTCGAGGGGGAGATGGAGAGGGCAGAATGATGCTCCAGCAGCTTCTTCAAGCTCAAAAGCACCCAAAAACACCAAGAACAGCCTTCTGGTCCCTCAGCAACCAAGAGAAGGTGTATGACTAGGTGTTTGTGTGCAATAGTAAGACTAAACACACACACAAGGCAAAAAGAGAGAGAGATATAGAGATGGAATAGATACAAACTCAAACCCTAATCTCAGAGCTCTTCTGAAAAATTTTGTAACCCTAATGGAGGGAGAAGAGGCTCCCTCTTATAGAGCTCACTCTTACAAAGCTTCTCAAGTAAGCTAGTCAAGAGGGAAATCCCTCCATACACGTGTATGGAGGGATGCAAAGTGTATGCCAGCTAGCACAGCTGGCATAAAAATATCTGCCAAAGTAGATGAACAGTGGTCGGCCAGCCAAAAACATAATTTGACCAAAATAGATGGCCGATCGACCATCTAGAGTGCCGGTCGGCCAAACATTTGGCCGATGGCAACAAAACACAGCCGGTGGCCTCAAGCCATGGTCAGTGGAGTGTGGGGATGGCCAACAAGCCATTCCCTGCCCTCCAAAGCAAAAACACAAGTGTTTGGTGCAAACCCAAACACAAAACAATCGAGTCGAGAGATCCTGAGGCAAGGCGCATAGCCGAGACCTCCGGGAACTCAAGACGAACACAAACAAGGATGATCACCAAGTGTTCAAACGGTGACATCCAAGTCTTGAGGACGGTCAAAAATGGGGTGTCTACAGTCGTCTTTGTGGACGATATCTTGATTTACTCACCCTCTGAGGAGGAGCACGAGGAACACTTGTGAGTGGTGCTCGAGTTGCTTAGAGCCCATAAGTTGTATGCTAAGTTCGGGAAGTATGAGTTCTGGCTAAAAGAGGTTAAGTTTTTAGGCCATGTGGTATCCAGGAAATGGGAGACTGTAGATTCATCCAAGATAGAGGCAGTGCAGGATTGGGCACAACCTAAGAATGCTTTTGAGATCTGTAGTTTCTTGGGGTTGGCTGGGTATTACAGTCGGTTTGTAAAGGATTTTTCCAAATTAGCTTCGCCTTTGACTAGATTGATGAGGAAATGGGTCAAATTTGTGTGGAGTGAGACTTGTGAAAAGTCATTCCAAGAGCTTAAAGTTAGACTTACTCCTGCTCCAGTCTTGATTATTCCAGAGAGGGCTTTGAGCTATTCAGTGTATTGTGATGCCTCACAAGAGGGTTTGGGTTGTGTATTGATGCAAGAAGGGAGAGTAGTAGCCTATGGCTCACGGCAGTTGAAAACATACGAGAGGAACTACCCTACCCATGATTTAGAGTTAACAACTGTGATTTTCACCTTGAAGATTTGGAGGCACTATATGCATGGTGAGAGATTTGAGGTGTTCTCGAATCATAAGAGTCTGAAGTATCTATTTACACAGAAGGACTTGAATTTGAGGCAGAGAAGGTAGATGGAGTTCATTGAGGATTATGACTTCGAATTACATTACCATCCAGGGAAGGCCAATGTTGTGGCCGATGCCCTAAGTAGAAAATCCATTAGTAGTGTATCTTGTATTGCTATTCGGGAATGGGAGATGTTGGGTGCTCTTGGGGAGTTTAACTTGCATTTGAGCGAGTCTTTTGAGTCTGCAGCCTTGTTCTCTGTGGTTGCACAACTTACACTTGTGAATCGAGTGTTAGAAGCGCAGAGGGGTGACTTTGAGGTAGAATCCCTCCGGGAGAATATCTCCAGTGGGAAGATAGAGAAGGGTTTGACTGTATATCCCGACCTGAGTGTGAGACACTGTGACCATTTGTTTGTGTCGGAGTCTTGCCGAGTGCTCCGAGAGTTTCATCATTCACGCCTTGCGGTGCATCTGGGAAGCACAAAGATGTATCACGATCTGAGTCGCCAATTTTGGTGGAGGGGTATGAAGAAGGATGTGGCAGTGTTTTTATCGAAGTGCCTTACTTGTCAGCAAGTGAAGGCCGGACATCAGAGGGCAGCGGGTTTATTGCAATCCTTGCCTATAGCTAAGTGGAAGTGGGAGCATGTTACAATGGATTTTGTTGTGGGCCTTCCGAAGACTCAACGGGGTAGCAAGGCCATTTGGGTGGTAATTGACCGGTTGACTAAGTCGGCGCATTTTATTCCTATGCACGTAAGAGATTCGGTAGATTACCTTGCTGACTTGTATATTCGGAACATAGTAAGGTTGCACGGGGTCCCTGTGACGATTGTTTCGGATAGAGATTCGCATTTCACTACTCGGTTGTGGCAGAGTTTGCAGAGTGCCTTGAGCACTAAATTGACCTTTAGTACTGCTTACCATCCTCAGACTGACGGGCAATCCAAACGTACCATTCAAATCCTTGAGGATATGCTTCGAGGTTGTGTCGTTGACTTTAAGGGGTCGTGGGATAGATACTTATCCTTAGTGGAGTTTGCCTACAATAACAGTTTCCAATCGAGTATTGGCATGGCACCATTCGAGGCCTTGTATGGCCAACCGTGTAGATCTCCAATGTGTTGGGCCAAGATGGGTGATGCACCTTTGTTAGGCCCAGAGTTGGTGCGGGAAACGACGAAAAAAGTGACACTTATTTGTAAGAGGTTGGTTACAGCCCAGAGTCGCCAAAAGAGTTATGTCAATCATAGAAGGAGACCTTTGTCATTCGAGGTGCGTGATTATGTCTTTTTGAAAATATCACCTAGACAGGGTTTGATGAGATTTGGGAAGAGTGAGAAGTTATCCCCTCGGTTTATTCCTCCTTTTGAGACCATAGAGTGGATTGGGGAGGTTGCCTATCGTTTGGCATTACCGGCACAACTTTCCGAAGTGCATGACGTGTTTCTTATTAGTATGCTTCTGAAGTATGAGCCGGATCCATCACATGTGCTGGATTGGACCGACTTAGAGGTAGACGAGGATGCCTCATATGAGGAGAGACCGGTGGGAGTCTTGGATAGACGGGACCAAGTCTTGTGAGGCAAGGCAATTCCCTTGGTCAAAGTATTGTGGAAACATCACAGGGTTGATGAAGCAACTTGGGAGCGTGAATTGGAAGTCCGAGAGAAATATCTGGACCTATTTGTTAATGTTTGAGTATATGTTGAGATTTTAGTTTTGTTTATGAACTATAAAACATTGTATATGTTTTGGATTATGAAGACATTGTAAGTGTTAAAAATGTTTCAGAAATGCAAGTTTAACTTGAACCTTGTATATCTAGTTTTGGAAATGCAAACTTATCATAAACATTGAATATGTTTTGAAAAACTGAGATATATGTATTGAAATTAGTTAAATTTCGGAAGAATGCATATTGGTAATACATGTTGGGCGATATGTGGTGGAAGTGTTCTCTTGTGAAGAGATTGAATGACCGATGGGTGGGTCATGATGTTAAAAATTGAATTGAGTATTTTAAAAATTTGGTAATCATGATTTTGAAATTTTACTAAAATTTCGGGGACGAAATTCTTTAAGGGGGAAAAGTTATAGCGATCCCGATTTTGCCCCAACCTTCATTGTGTTCCGGACTCAGGTTCCGTAGTTGAATATTGTATCCATGTCCTTTTCCCCTTTGACTCTTTGTATTTGAGTTTTGGAACTTGTTGGGCGAGTTTGGAACAGGTTGGTTGTTAGTTGATTTAGATTGTTGTTGCTCAGATTTTGACCTCTTCGCTCGAGCGAGGCTTCTTGCGCTCGAGTGAGCATTGGGTATTTTGCTTCTTCGCTCCAGTGAGGTTTCATGCTCTCGAGCGAGGTTTAAGGGTCTTTAGGTTTCTCTCCCAGAAGCAGTTTTTCTGGGAAAGGGAAGTTCTTCGCTTGAGCGAAGCTTCTTGCGCTCGAGTGAGTCTGGTGAAATTGCTTTTTCGCTCGAGCGAGACTTCTTGCACTCGAGCGTGCGTATGCGTCTGTGACAGACCTGAAGCTTTGCATTATGCACTCGAGCGAGGTCACTTGTTGTGCCTGGTCGCTCAAGCAACAACTCATTCGCTCAAGTGAAGACCACGTATATCAGTTCGCAGCAGAGGAGTTTCACATCTCTTTTTGAATCTCTTTTTGCTAAAAACCCTAGATCGGCTGTCTCTCTCTCTCTAAAAATTCATCTTCTCTCTACAAATCCCTTAGAATCTAAGAGTTTTTACTCTACTTCCTTTGAGAAAAAGGTGTAGCATCTCGTGGGCTTCCAATCCATCCGAGTAAAGCTTGATTTTGGGCATTTTCGAGTTTCTCCTTCTTCTTTTTTGAGCTCTACATTTGAGGTAGGGATATCCTACTCTTTTATATGAGTTTTAACCTAGGTGTTTGTCATTTTGTATAAATGGTGAGATTTGGGAGGATTTGGATGAAACTAAGGTTTGGGTTTGAATTTTGAAAGAGGGGTTTTTATATTTGGCTCCATATATGTATGTAAGGTCTTGAACATGATGTTACTTGAGTATAATTAGTGAAATTGAGTCTAGGGGTTAATGTTTGGAAAAGGGGGAAAACTTGCCCTAACTTGGATTAAATAAATTATTTTGTATAAATAATGGGATTGATGTGGGAAACATGAAATTGGAGGGGTGTATAAATGAATGGTGTAGTTGAATTTGATAAATCACTCACCTATGGAAAATTTGGCAAATTATCTGTTTGATAGATTTGTTTATCTGTTTAGAAATATCTATTTTGGGCTATCCGTGGAGAATAGCTATGATTGTTATAGAAACTGCATGATGATTAAATGAATTGAAACTAATCATTTGAATTATGTCATTGAATATGACGGTTTGATTAGACCATTGAATATGTGATTTCGCCAGTCATTGTATATGACAACGTTTTTAAATATATTATATATGTGTCATTATTTGGGAGGAGATAAAGGATATACTCCATTATTTGGGAGGAGATAAGGGATGAACTCCATTGAAAATTAAGTTCGCCGGAGTGTCCAGGATGAAAGTCCCGAAATCTTATATATGTATGAGTGCCGATTCCCTCGGATGTGATTTCGTAAAATGACAGAAAAATGAAAGTGTTTGAATAATGGTTGTTATTGAAGTGTTAATAAATGAGTTGTAGTCTCGTTTTGAATTGTTTAGATTACAATGAACTATATCAATGAATTGATTTGGTTAAATAAATAGAAATGGAATGAAATATAGATGTCGATATTAATTAGTCATGGAAAGGGTGTAAGCTGGTTTATAAATATTAAACATTTATCTGATGCTAATATCTTAGTTAATTCTCATATATTGTTTTATAATATCTCTACTAGGCTTTGGCTCACTCTACCTGGGAAACTATTTTCAGGTACAGGTGACATGCCACCTCCAAAGGCATAGTTTGAGAGGACGGGCTGAAGACTCTATTTTTGTTACCTATATGTTTATATGTTTTCTTCTTAAGTCGAGGGCTTTAATTGTAAATAGCTTATGACTCTCACTTTTGTTGTAACCAAGTTATCTCTTAGAAAGATGTAAGCACGTAGGGCATTTATTTTGTTGTTATTAATTAGTGTTACATGTTATAGTTTCAAAATGAATATTTATGAAAGTGCAATGCGTGTAATCTCCTTTGTAATATAAATTTTGATGAATGAAAGAAATACATTTTATATTATGCTTGTAAATCTCTTGGGTTGATTTATACTATATTTTGATGGCGTTACAATTTGGGACAATAAGCAGCTTGTTTGGTTATAGTTTTCAGAAAATTCTACTGTTTTATTTTCCGTATTTTCGTGTTTTCAATGAATATTTTTAATAGTTTAAGCATTTTTTTTTTAAACACACCTAACATAAATACACTTAAAAAGTATAATATTTGTGAAAAAAATCTTTAAAAAATACACTAAATACCAAAAAAATATATTTAAAAAAATATGAAAATTCAGTTCATTTTTCGTATTTTTGTGTATTTATTAATATTAATTTTTTAAAATATTTTTTTACAAATATTTTACTATTTAAATACATATAAGTAAGGTGCATCTAAAAAAATAAAAAAAATACTTAAAATTTTAAAAATATTCACTAAAAACAAAAAAAAAAATAATAATTTTTAGAAAACTGAATTCAAAAAACTGAAACCAAACACTAAATATTATTATAGTCAAATACACCATCCCGATGCCAATTCTTAAATGAATATTAAACATACCTCTCATAATCTTACAATTTTAATATAATTAAATTAATTTTTCTTTTATTTATTGTAAAACCAAATAGGTAAAGTATTAATAAATCTTAAAATGTGATCTTATGAATTGTTTAGTCCTTCATTTTTTTATTTTTATGAACTCAAATGTCCCGTTAAAATAGAAGTTACACAAAAGGATAATCATTTACATGTTTGGATTTAATTTTTGAAGAATAAAAGTGGACTTCTCCAAATGTAAAATTATACATTTGAACAATTTGCACTATAGAAGTTTTGGATTTTTCCTCATTCTGAAACAAATCTCACATTACGAACAAGAACGTAACACTCCAATATAATACTCCAATAACGTAACACTCCAATGTAATATACTAAAAAAAACTCCTTACTGTACTTTTTCCAAACGTAATACTCCTAAGAGGGTAATTTATATGAAAATTGGGCCGAGCTAGGTAATGGGCCGTTATGAGCCATAGTACGAAGGGCTGAATAAAAAGGCCTTAAAATTAGTCCAGTCCTAGAAGGCCTTAATTAGTCCGGTCCCAGAGAGCATATTGTTATCTCGGTCCAGGAGAGCACTGCGGATAGCTCGGTCGCTAGGTTGCCACATTCAGAGTTAGCCCGGTCATGGAATACTGCAGCTAGCTCGGTCAGAACCATGCTACTTGTCAACCCGGTCTAATCACGCCATGGTCTGTATGGGAGGAACCGAGGTAAGAGCAATAAAAGGAAGAACCAGACTAGCTATAGTTCGGTCTACTCTACGGCTCAGCATAGCCATGCTTATCTCGGTCATATTGGAATCCGACCATGGTAAAACCATCTCACTTGGTTTAAGTAGTGAGGGGGGTGTTGAAGGATAAGAATTATCTTTTAGGAATATAACTCCTAGGAGGACTCTACATGGAGGAGTAAGAGTCCTACTAGGATTGTGCCACGCGAAACCTATAAAAGCTCATAACATCACCTATGGAGAGGTAACACAACTTTGACTCTCGAATGCACAGAGCTTTTTGTCTATTTGTCTATTTGCTGACTTAGGCATTGGAGAGGTATCCGGCACACACCCGCCGGCTAGCTCACGTTTGTGTTTTCAAGGAATAAAGCAACGACATACGGAGGAGCGCAATCTTGATCAACAAGATTATACGAGAAGGTTTATTTCTTTCCCGTACAATTGGCGCCGTCTGTGGGAAACATCATACTAGAACAAAACCTCTTGATCAAGCTTTTCCTCTTTATAAGCAATGGTGCACAATGAAGATTTTTCGCAGTCCGCCATCGACGGACAAACACCAGAGGGGGGTGCGAGGAGCAAAGGCCTACCTTTTATCCCTCCTATGGCGGACTTGGAGCCACAGCGACAGAATCCCAGGAGGGATGCACGGGGGAGGAGGCGGACTAACAGCCCCCGTCACTCTCGTTCACAAAGTCCTGACAGACAAAGGCGGAGGATTGATCCTCAAGTTCTGGAGGACCGCGTGAAGGAGCAAGATGAATTGATAAGGAAGATGGCGGCGGACATGGAGGCCATGAAGCGCCAGATCAAGGAAAAAGGGGTGGCGACAGGAGAGGGGCGCAAAGGCAATGCGCCTCCTCGCCACTCAGAAGATCGTAGAAGCCTCAGAACGAGCGACACTCAATCAAGGACTTCCAGAACTCGTTACTCCAGGTCTGAGAGAACGAGATCACTAAGGTCTTACACAGAGGGAAGTACCTATCGGCCCTCACACACGCACCATACATCATCCAGGCAAACAAAGTTTCCTAGATCGTCCGACTTACGGACTGTGCTTGAAGAAAGGGCGCGACAGAATGAGGATGCTAGGACATGCGATCCACACAGAGTTTCAGCCCTTCAGCGGTTGGCCCCTCGGACGCATGGAAGTGTCGAGGTTGGGATGCCAATACCGCACCTTGCCTACGAACCAACAGATAAAGCGTTGGCAAGACTCCATTGCTCGCCGTTCGTTTCGGCAATTGAAAACGCACCATTACCCTCAGGCTTCATCCAGCCTAAATTTACCACGTACAAAGGGAAGACAGACCCTTACATGCACCTAAGCCACTTTTGTCAGGTTATGGCAGTATACCGACGGAACGAAGCTTTAATGTGCATCCTCTTCCCATCAAGCCTTGGTGATCTAGGCTTGACTTGGTTCGAAAAACTTCCAGAAGGCAGCATAGCCTCCTGGGCGCAATTGGCAGAGGCATTCATTACTAGGTTCAGAACGAACACCAAAACCCCGGTGGAAATTGATCAACTGCTCTCCATCGATATGGGCGAAAAAGAGTCATTAAAATCCTACAATAGCCGCTACTGGGAGACCTTCAACCAGATTGGGGACTGCCCCACCAATCTCGCCATCGCACAGTACAAAAGAGGCCTTCCAGTCGAGAACAGACTAAGGGACTCAATCACTAAGACACCACCTCTCACAATGGAGGCCTTAATGCAGAGAGTACACCAACACATTCGGGTAGAAGAAGATGGCGCTCGTGCTAAATCAAAGTCTAGCACGACCACAGTACCAGATAAAAAGACCACGGCAAAGGTTAACGCGGTAGAACGTCCGAACAAAAACGGACGAGGCAGGCGGGACAACGGAGAAGACCAAGATAAAAGATGGTTGAGAATCCGCACTGCCATTACCACGGTATTCAAAAAATCAATCTATCGGATCCTAAGCGAGATACGCGATGAACCTTTCGTCAGATGGCCTACCAAGCTAGGAGAAGCTCAGAAGGACTACGACGAAAGATCGCGGTGCACCTTCCATAAAGAAAAAGGGCACCGCACTGAAAATTGTACACCATTGAGACAGCATTTAAAGGAGTTGGTGGCAGCCGGTCACCTGGACAAATACATTGAAGGAGGGGCGCAGCCAGCCCCCCAGAATGACGATCACCCGAACGGTATGCCAATCGACCCCCTACCTCAAGGCGTGATCAACGTGATTCATGGAGTATTCGAACCTGAGCGCGTATGCGAGCTCAGGGGCATGATAAAGAAGGCTGAGCACTTAAGAAAGGTACTAAGCGCCCAACCTACCATCAAAAATGGGAGAACAGAGGCCACGAACGTCATGTCTTTTTCAGACAAGGACTTGGAAAGAATATATTGCCCGCACAACGATGCATTGGTTTCCCTCCACATCAAGGACTACGACGTCAAGCGAATTTTGATAGACCAAGGTAACTCGTGTGAGATAATGTACTACGACACCTTCAAACAACTAAAATTGGAGGACAAAGACCTGGCCCCAGCTGTATCCCCCCTGATCGGATTCAACTCAATGCCAGAATGGCCAGTCAGCAAAATGAAGCGTGACAAAACAAGTGGAATTTTGGGTGTTGAAGGTCCCTTCCACTTACAACATAATCTTGGGAAGAACATGGCTGCATGCCATACGAGCGGTAGCTTTGTCCTACCATCAAGTAATGCGATTCCCCAACGAAATCGGGGTAATTGAAGAGGTCTTTGGAGACCAAATTATGTCCAAGCAATGCTTTGTCACGGTTAATGGCAACCGCGCTGCCAAGGGATATGTTCATTCGGTGGAATAACCTGAGAGCAATAAACTGTTGGCAAATGTCGGCAAAACAGCTGATCAAAAAGCGGTGGAAGACTTGGTAGAAGTAAAAATAGATGAAAAGAACTTGGATAAATTATTTTTGCTCGGATCGTCGTTGCCCAGCACTGAGAGATTAGAGGTTTTGGAATTCTCGACCTCTAACATCGAAGTGTTCGCCTGGACACCCTACGACATGCCAGGCATTGATCCAAACTTCATCTGTCACCAACTCAATGTCCACCCATTCACCAGACCAATCATTCAGCGCACTCGCAGATCGGCACTCCACCACGCCGAAATAGTTGCGGAAGAAGTAGGAAATCTGCTAAGAGGCAGAAGCTATCAGAGAGGTGCACTACCCCAAATGGATTTCCAACACAGTCGTGGTACCAAAAAAGAATGGCAAGTGGCGTGTCTGCGTCAATTATAAGGCAGTCAACAAAGCATGCCTAAATGACAACTTTCCCCTACCACGGATAGATCAACTGGTAGACCTAACGGCAGGGCACAACCTACTTAGCTTTCTTGATGCATACAGAGGCTACCATTAGATCGCCATGTACGAACCAGACTAGGAGGTCACGTCCTTTACAACTCCAAAAGGGCTGTATTACTACAAGGTCATGCCCTTTGGCCTAAAGAACGCAGGGGCAACATTCCAAAGAATGGTCACCAAGATGTTCGAGCCGTTGTTAGGCAGAACAATGGAGGCTTACATCAACGACATGGTGGTCAAAAGCAAGGATGAGAACGACCATCTAAGGGACCTAGGTGAGATGTTTCAGATTCTGAAGAGGCACAAGTTGCGCCTTAATGCATCTAAGTGCGCGTTCGGTGTAGGATCTGGCAAATTCTTGGGCTTCCTTATAACCAACCGGGGTATTGAGGCAGACCCCTCCCAGATCAAAGCTATTCAGGATCTGGAGAGGCCTAACTCAGTAAAAGAAGTGCAATATCTCACCGGCATGGCAGCTGCACTCAATCGATTCATTAGCCGGTCGTCAGACAGACTACGACCATTTTTTCTAGCATTAAAAGCCAAGTTCGAGTGGGACGAAGAATGCGACCGCGCTCTGGAAAACTTGAAGGAATACATGTCTTCTCCACCACTGCTTGTTACCCCAATACCTGGAGAAGAACTCTTCCTGTACCTAGCGGTCTCTCAGCACGCAGTCAGCGCAGTATTGGTCCGTGCGGAAGGAATCCAATATCTGCCCATTTATTATGTCAGCAAGACATTGCTGGGCACCGAAACGAGGTACTTGTCACTGGAAAAACTGGCCTTGGCCTTAATGATGGCCTCAAGGAAGTTGTCGCACTACTTCCACGCCCACACCATAATCGTCCTCACAGCTTTCCCATTAAAAGCTTTGTTTGAGAGGGCAAACTTTTCTGGGTGAATCTTGAAGTGGGCAGTAGAGTTAGGACAATTCGACATCAAGTTCTAACCCAGAACCGTGATAAAGGCCCAAGCTTTGGCAGACTTTGTCGCAGAATTTACTCCTGGAAGTCATCATATCTGCCCAGTCGACCTGACTAATACAACCGAACTAGGGATGGAAGTTGACGCCGGAATAGCACAACCCCTGGTGCAGGATACTCAGTCGAACCCCAAGGCAGACCAGAGTAAAGAGAGCAAGGCAGAAGCGAACCATGCTACACCAAGCCAAGACTCACCAACAAATAAAGACTTGGTTCAATCAGATAGCGAGGGGCAGACAGCAAATATGGACCTTGAAGAAAACACCAGCAACATTCTTGACCCCACGGCATCATCTGATCCCTCAATTTGCTGGAAATTGTTCGTCGGAGAGATGTGGAAGCTCTTTGTGGACGGAGCATCCAACCGGCATGTTGCAAGACTTGGCATAGTCCTCATCTCACCAGATGGCCTGGTTATGGAGCAAGCAGTCAACCTTGGATTCCCAGCATCAAACAATGAAGCAGAGTACGAAACGCTTCTTGCAGGTCTCAAATTAGCATTCTACATGAAGGCTACCGAGCTAATGGTCTACAGCGACTCACAACTGGTGGTAAACCAAATTTCTGGCAATTACAAAGCAAAGGATGACAGGATGGCCAAGTACCAAGAATTGGTCAGAACAGAGATCAAGAAATTTGAAGTAGTAAGGATAGAACAGATTGGTAGGGAGGAAAACAGCAGAGTAGACGAACTAGCAGGCTTTGCTTCAATGGCAGATACATCCATCCTTCATCCACTGCTAATTGACTACCTACCAAGACCAAGCATTGAAGACCCCGAAGCAGAAGAGCTATGTTGCGCCGAATTAGGCCCCTCATGGATGGATCCCATCATACTATTCTTAAAGACGGCATCTTACCGGAAGAAAAGAAAGAAGCCAACAAAATTAGAGCAAAGTCGCAGCGATTTTGGCTCTCCCCATCTATGGCATTATACAAAAAGTCATTCTCAGGACCTTACCTAAAGTGTGTCCACCCCAACAAAGTGGAAGCGTTCTTGTTCGAGATACACGAAGGCGTGTGCGGAAGCCACCAAGGAGGAAGATCGTTGGCCTACAGAGCCATTTCGCAAGGATATTGGTGGCCATACATGCAAGCGGACTCAGAGAAGTATGTGAAAAAGTGTGAGAAATGTCAGAAATTCACACACCAAATACACTAGCCAGCCAGAGAGCTCCTACCATTGACCAGCCCATGGCCCTTCGCAATGTGGGGCTTGGACATAGTAGGACCACTTCCAACAGCACCCGGTAATAGGAAGTTCTTTCTCGCAGCAATAGACTACTTCACAAAGTGGGTGGAAGCAGAAGCATTGGCATCAATCAAGGAAAAAGATGTGAAGAAGTTCGTCTGGCAGAATATCATTACTCGATTCGGCGTACCTAAAGCCCTAATATCAGACAATGGCACTCAGTTTGATGGCAGAATCTTTAGAGGCTTTTGTGAAGAATATAAAATAGAGTTCTACAATTCTACACCGGCATATCCCCAAGCCAACGGCCAGGCGGAAGCATCAAACAAGGTCATCTTGGATGGACTGAAGAAAAGGTTAGAAAGAGCAAAAGGCAAATGGGCTGAGGAACTTCCTCATGTTTTATGGGCCTACCGTACCACACCTCGACAATCAACAGGAGAAACACCATTCTCCTTAGCCTACGGTATGGAAGCAGTAATACCGCTAGAAGTTAGCCTCCCCACAATTAGAAGCGAAAATTTTGATCCAGACTTAAATGGAGAAGCCATAGCATTGTAGCTCGACCTCGCCGAAGAAAGAAGAGAAAAAGCACTGGTTCACATTGCCTTATACCAACAAGAGTTATCCAGGAAATATAACAAGACAGTACATCCACGGCAATTCAAAATCGGAGATTGGGTACTGCGCAAAGTAATGGGAAACACCATGATACCGGGAGATGGCAAGTTAGAACCCAATTGAGAAGGACTTTACAAAGTGGTTGGATTAACAGGCAAAGGGGTATACCACTTAGAAGACGAGGACGGCAAAGCAATTCCCAGGCCATGGAATACTGTCAATCTCAAGTTATTTTATTTTTAACTTTTTCTTTTAAGTATATGTAATTTTTTCCTTTCTCAATAAAATAAGTAGCTTCTTTTTCAGTATAGTTGTTTTCTTCTGTAAGAGATTATTTTAGTAAGTTAGGGGCATTGAAAGCAAAGTTGGCCGGAATAACCAACTATGCACCCTCCTAAGCCCAGGATAAGGATCTAGGTTGCAGGACGTTTGGTCGGAATAAACCAAACACTTTACTTTAGGTTGGCTGGAAAAACCAATCTAAAGGTTGGCTGGAAAAACCAACACCCTCCTAAGCCCAGGATAAGGATCCAGGCTGCAGGACGTTTGGTCGGAATAACCAAACACTTTACTTTAGGTTGGCTGGAAAAACCAATCTAAAGGTTGGCTGGAAAAACCAACACCCTCCTAAGCCTAGGATAAGGATCCAGACTGCAGGACATTTGGTTGGAATAACCAAACACTTTACTCTGGGTTGGCTGGAAAAACCAATCTAGAGGTTGGCTGGATTAAACCAACTCTTAGTACTCTTCAGCCGAGGTAAGAATCTCGGCTAAAGAGTGATTGGCTGGATTAAACCAAACTCTTAGTACTCTTCAGCCGAGGTAAGGATCTCGGCTGAAGAGTGGTTGGCTGGACTAAACCAACACTTGGTACACTTCAGCCGAAGTAAGGATATCGGCTGAAGAGTGGTTAGCTGGACTAAACCAACTTTTAGTACTCTTCAGCCGAGGTAGGGATCTCGGCTAAAGAGTGATTGGCAGGTATACTTATAGTTGCAATGTTAAGACCGGAATAAAGTATCTCGGCAAGAGAATGCTGCACCTCATCCAAGACATCAGTTAGAAAGTAAAGTACAAACATAGAGATCAACCAAAATAAGAGTTGGAACAAAAACGCAGACTTCATTAAAAATTCCAAGCAAGTACAAAGGGTGGGGCTTCAGCCCGGTTACAAACTTTTTTGTCCAATAGAAAGAAGAAAATACAAAATCAGGTAAATAGATCATCTAGATCCGCATCAAGATCAACTCGGAGCCCGGTTTCATTCAGGAGCACGGTCTCGGTTGGGAGCACGGTTTCAGTAGGCAACTCATTAGTCAGGTCTTCCACTACTGGCTCCAACTGAGCTGACTGACTGACAGGCTCATTGACGACCGGGACATCATTGGGCACGATTTCTTCTTCATCATTTGAATCTTCAAGAAATTGTTGCTGAAGGGCAACAGCATATTCCGCCATGGAGCTTGGTATGAAGTATGCAGGAGGGTTGAAGACCTCGGTCTCTAGACCGTGACCGAGCTGCGCCACAACCGCTCTCCACCCACATTTGAAGAAAAGATCCTTGGCAGCTTCACATTGTTTAATGTAAGTAGCCTCCCCCTCCTTGTAACGCCGGAGCTCGGCATCATCCGCACTCTTCTTCAGCTTCTCAATCTCGGCGTTCTTTTTCCCTTCAAGCTTGGCCAGCTCCCGCAGATATTTGTCTTTTATCACGGCTACAGCCTTTTGTTTGTCTGCTTCAGCCGAGCTAACAAGAGCAGTCAGACGACCATTCTCGGTTTTTAGCTCGGCTATCTGCTTCCTGGCCTCTTCTAGCTCGACGGTTTTCTCAGTTACTTCGGCCATAGCTTGCCTTGTTGTTTTACGAAGCTCCAACACACGCTTGTGTGCAATGTGGTTCTTTTGCATAGCCTGAAAAAGAATGGGAAGAGACTTGTAATAAAAATCGAGCAGAAAGTCGTGCAGATTAGAAAAATCAGCAAAGGAAGCTACTTACAAGCACCATGGATTTTGTTGCCGAACGGATGGCCTTTAGCTCGGTCAAATGGTTATGGTGCTCCATATCCGCTGGAAGGCAAACACTCTTGGCAAGATTGAATGCCATTAAATGATCTTTTTCAGCAACCACTAAGTCAGTGTCCTGAATAGCTCGGTTCTGGAAAGTGATTTTGGGAGCCCACTTGGAGGAGCTAGCCCGGTCGGAACGCTCCGGTTGCGGGCTCGGCGGAGGGCTTGGTGGTAGAATGGTTTTGTCTTCATCGACAAGGCGTTGCTCGGTTGGGGTACTCCGGGCACGCTTGCTTGGACGAGAAAAGGAGGGTTGTTGAGATGGAAGAGCTACCACGGCCTCAGTGGATTGACCGGTTTGCGGTACCCCGGCTTGGTGTGTTTCGGTTAGCAGGGCCCTTACTCTGTTCCTCTTTGCCATCTCTTGTTCAGCGGTAGTTCGGACCAAGTTAATTTGAGGCAAGGATGGATCTGGTTCAGGAGAGGCTTCCAGCAAGAAGTCTGTTACTCTGGCTTTTCGTCGGCTGCGGTATCTATACGTCGGTTCAAAATTCAGTAGCTTAGCCCAACTTCTTTCAAGATATCGTAGTGCGGCACAAAGTACGCCTAAGTTGGGGTAGCTATACAGTGATTTGAGATGGGTTGAATCTGCATAAAGAAGGCAAATAGTTAGTCCGGTTCAGGGAGTGGAACCGAGGTAAAATAAAACATGCAATAGAGCCGAGGCAATTATACCGGTGGGTCCTTTATTCCAATTTATTCGGTCACCAGGAATCTAGGCTCCTTGGTCTTCGAAGTTCCCAGAAATCCAGAAGAAATCATTATCGTTTAAATCTTTATCTAGGGTATCTTTGATTATTTTTTCTCGGCGGCGTCGTATTCTTAAATAATAAACCCAGTCGTCTTCTTTTGAGCCTATGGAGTATTGATGGAAGAGCTCGGCTAAGCCGAGGTTAAGGCCAGCTTGACGGTTTAGCTCGGCTATGCCATTTATTATACGGTATGAATTTGTGGAAAGTTGGGTAGGACAAAGGTTGGTTTGTCTAAGGAATTCACAAAGTAAGGGCTGTACAGGGAAGCGTAAACCACACTCCACAATGGAAATAACGTTAAAGGGGACAAAACCTTGTTTTCCTCAGGGGACAGTGTCTAGCTCGGCTAAAGAAAGGTGGACATCATCTGGGATTTGGTAGTCCTTGCGAAATTCAGCTATTGCACCAGGTGAGTTAACTAAAAACCTATACTTTCCCATTTATGGTCTAAGTTATGAATAAATTCTACTCGAGTGTTAGCTCGGTCGAAGGATGATGCCGAGTAGCTCGGTTGAGCGCTCAAAGGAGTGCCTGGGCAACCTAAGTCTGTAAAGTGAAGAATAAAGGTGTTAAGCATAGATCATTGGACCGTGCTAAAAGAAACACAGGCAAGTTAAATGAAGTCCTAGCTCGGCTATGAGAATTGCTTCGTGTCTTAGCTCGGTTTGAGGAAGGGGTCTGTTAGCTCGGTGTGAACAAGGGATTTGTTAGCCCGGTTGAGCCTCTAGGGGCAGCATTCTTAGTTTGGTCTGAACTAAGAAAACTGGTTTAGCCCAAGTTGTAGCTCGGTCGTGGTTGAAACTTTCAAACACACTTGTGCAAACTTAGTACGGTTTGTTAGCCCGGCTAAGTTAAAACAAAAGATGGTTTGATTTGTTGAAACTACGGGTATATGAAATAATAGTTCGGTTGGATAGTCTGGCTAGATTGACAGCAACTACAAACAACTTTTTAGTTCGGTTATATTGTGATTTTGGATCAAATACAGTGTTCTACAGATTGCTTAGTGAAATACAAGTGGTTCTATTACTAAGTTTTTTTCCAGAAAAATGCATGACCAAGCGGAAAATGTTTTTTGCAAAAACATGAAACAATATGCCATGGATTGTAAAAACAAATGCAAAAACAAAAACAAGACAGATTTGAGTAGCTTACCAAGTCAAGAGGAGGAAAATGAAGATGGAAGCAAAGACAGTGAAGAACACGAACTCAACAAGCTCAGGGTTGAGGAGTTTTAGAGGCTGGCAAGAGAGAGAAGGTAAATAATAAAGTGAATGATTCACAGCATTAGGGTTTGTTTTGTGAAAAGAGAAGGGAAAAAGATGGGAACTGTTCAAAAAACATGAGGTACGAAGACGGCGTGACAGCTGCCTTCAGCCAATGAAAGCATGCCACGTATCCTTAAAATAAGAAGCGATTCAGTTGCTGTGACTGAAGAGACGTTTTGATCGGACAGGTACGGCCCGGTGTAAATTTAGCTCGGCTGGAAAGGCTTAAGAGTTTAGCTCGGTCGTAAGGCTAAAGTTTTTAACCCGACTTATAGGCAGGTAATCCTTATCATGCTGCACAGATGGAATTAAGGGGCAATTAAGAGGGTAATTTATATGAAAATTAGGCCGAGCTGGGTAATGGGCCGTTATGGGCCACAGTACGAAGGGTTGAATAAAAAGGCCTTAAAATTAGTCCGGTCCTAGAAGGCCTTAATTAGTCCGGTCCCAAAGAGCATATTGTTATCTCGGTCCAGGAGAGCACTGCGGATAGCTCGGTCGCCAGGTTGCCATATTCAGAGTTAGCCCGGTCATGGAATACTACAGCTAGCTCGGTCAGAACCATGCTAATTGTCAACCCGGTCTAATCACGCCATGGCCTGTATAGAAGGAACCGAGGTAAGAGCAGTAAAAGGAAGAACCAGACTAGCTATAGTTCGGTCTACTCTACGGCTCAGCATAGCCATGCTTATCTCGGTCATATTGGAATCTGACCATGGTAAAACCATCTTATTTGGTTTAAGTAGTGAGGGGGGTGTTGAAGGATAAGCATTATCTTTTAGGAATATAACTCCTAGGAGGACTCTACATGGAGGAGGAAGAATCCTACTAAGATTGTGCCACGCGAAACCTATAAAAGCTCATAACATCACTTATGGAGAGGTAACACAACTTTGATTCTCGAATGCACAGAGCTTTTTGTCTATTTGTCTATTTGCTGACTTAGGCATCGGAGAGGTATCCGACACACACCCGTCGGCTAGCTCACGTTTGTGTTTTCAGGGAATAAAGCGACGACGTACGGAGGAGCACAATCTTGATCAATAGGATTATACGAGAAGGTTTATTTCTTTCCCGTACAACTCCAATATAACACACAAAAATATTTCTTAGTATATTTTTTCCCAAAACGTAACAATGTCACACTTTAAACTTTTACCAAACGTAACACTTTAATGTAACACAAAGAAATTTTTTAGTGTACTTTTTCGAAATGTAACACTCCAATCAATATAATCTCAAACGTAACACTTCAATGTAATACACATAAAAATACTAAAAATTACTTAGTGTATTTTTTTCCAAACGTAACACTCGCAGTTTAAAATTATACATTTACTCAGAACTTACTAAAGAATTTTTGTACTTCTTTTGAAATGATTTGAAACCCCCCCCCCCCCCCCACACCCTATTGAAATGGTTTGAAAAATCTGATATCCTTTTTTGGGAGTATTACATTGGAGTATTATGTTTGGAAAAGTATACTAAGAAATTTTTTTATGTGTTACATTGGACTGTTACACTAAGGAATTTTTTTTAGGGCTCGTTTGTTTGGCCACATGAAGGATGGAAATGGATTGTGCATGAGGTGGGGTCCACCAATGGCATGTTTGGTTTGGGAATACACTGGAGGATTGAGACTCTAGGTGGATTACTAAAAAATCTAGAAATCCCTTAGATATTGATTTGTGATTATGTATCAATTTTAAGCAGTAAATAACAAATCCAATTAAACAATCAAGACAAATTGACACAAATAAAAAACCACAATTGGAGTACCTCCAATTGTGATAAAAAAAAAATTTAAAAAAAAACCACGGGCCAAAGCCCCAAAACAATCCATTAAGAAGACAAAAGGAATTACACGAGTGTACTTTCAATTACCTAGCGAATCCACGCCTGAATTGAACCGACTTCTATATACGTCTTCCACCACGGTCTTTACCTCGGAATTATCTTGCCCAATGTTGAATCCACAACGTCAATGAGCCACTCCAGAATCCACTTCAGTTTCAGGCCCAAATTCCTCGGAACTCACTGAAGAACAACTCTCTCTTTTGTATTGAATAAAATAAACAATCCTTTGATATATACTTCTCAAACCACGAGTTAAACTCAAACAAACATCAAAAAAACTAGCAAAGAATCTCCAGATGAAAACCCTAATACCCAAGAAGAAGATCTAGAAGTCGTACCCTAAAATCGGACTGAAACACATATTTATAGAAAACAGATCCGCGATCTCCGCTGGAGCGCAAAAATGGCCACTCGAGCAAATCTACGCTCGAGCGAAGGTATGGCTGCTCGAGTGGGAAAAAACAACTCCCAGTATTTTTGCAGACGAGTGAAACTTCTAAACGGATTGCATCTCCGCTCGAGCACAGGAATAGCCGTTCGAGCGGAAAAACCAACTTCAATTGCAATTTTGCTTTTTGCTTTAGAGAAGCTGCCCCGAACCCCCCAAGGGGCGCTACCCCCTGGACCTTCACGAGCTGACCGGCAACTCAATCCCCGACATAGTCAGTGATGTGGCAACACATGAAAGAACAGACATCACAAACTTCTCTGCAAGGCACAATTCTAATTGGATTCGCATCTGAAACTCATAAGCACACTGAAATAAAAGAACGAATAAAATTACAACTGAAAAAGGAATTTTGTCAAGCGGGATTGCCAATAATAATAACCTAACAATTACTAATCCCCTTCTATAAGGGAATAAGCTTGGCTAGATTTTGGGTGGTATTAGCCAATAATGAGTGGATTGAGTCTATTTTATATAAAAATATTATTTTTTTATTTTTATTTTTTTTTACCAAATGTACATGTTTATTTTAATATTAATTTAGTTTTTTTAATATAGAAATAATTTTTTTATTTATTTTATATAAAAATAATTTAACAATCTCATCACTAACCATCTCCAACACTATCTTCAAAACAAACACACTTTTACTTAATTCTCTCACTAATAATTCTCACAATAATAATTTCTTCACGAACCATCATCTCACTAACAATTTCATCCAACCTAATCTGCCAAACAAACGTGGCTTTAGAGTGTTACATTAGAGTGTTATGTTTAGAAAAAGTATACTAAGGAGTTTTTTTTTTTAGTGTCACATTGAAATGTTACGTTTGAGTGCTACAGATTAAAATTATACATTTGTTCAAAACTTATTAAGGAATTTTTGTACTCCTTTTGAAATATTTGAAAAATCTCACATTATTTTGAAATATTTGAAGAATCTCATATTTCAAGTCATTTTTGTACTTATTTTGAAATATTTGAAAATCTTATATTTCAATTCATTCCAAATAAAAAATAAAAAAATTCATCCCAAATTTAATTCTTATAAGTTGTGTATCTTACAAAAACAAAAAAACAAAAAAAAAATAGAAATAAGGATATAACCATAAATTCAATTTTCAAACAATATATTAAATTTACTTTTCCAAAATTAGTGAGACTAATTGGTCTATAAAAAACTCTTAAGACTAATCCAATCACCATTCTTCAAGATAAGATTTATAGGTAAATTTTTTTAAATTGAATTAACAGAATGAATAATATTAGTTTTTCATCTTTATATTTTATATATATTATAGATATCAAAATTAACTTCAAAATAAAAAACCCTTCATTTCATATTTGGTCTTACAAAATTATACTAACCACCAACCACATACACTACCCACGGCCATTTCCACTTTCCACACTCTCCCTCTGTTTCTCATTTTCTTACCCAACCCTACCACTACAGATGATTCAGCATTATTATTATGAATGTGCCAAAATATATTTGGAGGTGCAAATTTTTATAATTTTAAATTATTTTAAATTTTGTAATATAATATATAATATTTTTTAATTTTTTAAAAGTGCGGTCAACCCATTCACACTCCTAAATCCATCTGTACCTACCATGACTGTCACCTACCAATAACCCATTATCGTCCAACACTACCACTTGCGACCCCTTTACCACCTACCGCAAAGTGTTTGCAGAGCCCTAATTGGGAGGAGGTGGCCTCCAGTACTGCGGTTCCAATGGGTGGAAGATTGGTTGCTGATAGTGGATCAATGGTGGTTGATTGGTTGGTGACATGAAAATGGCAATATATTAACGTTTAGGACTCTCTTTCCCAGAGAAGAAAACATAATGATTAGTGAGAGAATAATGGGAGAAGCTTCTCTTTGTCAAAATGAAACCTAACCTCAAATATGTTGGCTATGAGTAGTATTAATCGGAAAGAGAAAGGGGTCGGTGAAGAAAGAGTAAAAATACCTTGTGTTATTATTTTTTAATAACAAAATATTTTTTAGAATTTACTCATTGAAATCCATCAAACAACATCAATATTAGATATCAACTCATGTTAAAAAATTGTGAAATTTTTTAATTTCGTTGGCAAATTTCTTAATTTTCTAGAACTATAAAATTTTGCAACTTTTGTGCTTTGAGTAATTGTGACATTTCATAATTACTTGCAAAAACTCTGAAAATTTCAGTTTGGTATTGGTCAAGTGGCACCTAATGACTCCTTCATGTTGATTCCTTCTTACTCATGCTTGAACACAAAAATTAATTTTAGTTTGACGAGATATCAAATCAATCAACTTGTCCAATTGACTAGAACTTCTACATTTTATTAAGAGTTTAATAATTTGAGTCTTTTTTTCTCTACTGCTTCTCATGTAACAAATCACTATATATGTATTAACTCCAAAATGCTTAGTTTGTGTCGTAAAAACATGCTTTGGAACCCAAATGCTTGTGTATGACAATGAAAGGTAGCAAAGGAAAGTGTGGGATGGTCATCATTATTAATTTCTTACTATTAGCTTATTTCAAAAGTAAATCTCATACATACATATATTAAGATTTCTGTAATACCTATTATAAAATAAAATAATAAAGACTACAATAATACCACAAAATTCATAGCAGAAGAAAAATAGATGAAGCAAATATATATCTATTATACGATGGACTATATAGTTAAGGTGCTAAATTAATTGAGAACTTACAAAAATATTTCACAAAATTGGTCAGCCATCGTTTAGAGCTTCAGAAAAAATCTTGTTCATGATATTGCGTACTTTACACATTACTTTTTATTGCTCAAGTTTAAACATGATTAGTCCTTTTCCTTCTCTATGATAATTCTAAGATGAATTATCATCTCACTCATCCTCTCCCACTCAAGCATTGAATCAATGAGGCCAAGCCCAAACCACCATGTTGGGCCAGTCCAATCTCCAGGCAAGCCATCCTTTCAATCCCAAACAGCCACAATGTGTGTCCACCCACTTCTCAACCTTGAAATCTCTCGGACTTAAAAGCTTGCAAGGCCATCCCAAGCTTGAGGGTCTCTCTGTGAATGGCCTATGCATTGACCAATAAGATTGTGTTGGGAGGCACATTGAATCCTCTAATTGTACAATAATTGGATGACATGTGCGATATTAAAAGTAGTCTTGTTGGGAATAATTAGAGGGTTTCAGAAATAATAGTGTGAAGGTAATGTAATTTGAAAAGATCGTGGAGATTGATCAGGTAATTTTTGCTTACTTAAGTGTCTAACTCAGTTTTAACGTTGCTCAACATTTTTAGGTGGTTTATTAAAAGCGACATTACACATTTTATCATCCCTATTGATGTGTCTATGCTCTAAAATACAACGACCTAGACATTATAAAATCATAAGAAGTAAATTACATTTTATCTTCGTATGATTAAGCTAAAATGAAAATGGTGCCTAGTGAAATTTAATTTGTAACATTATATCCATTTGGATTAATACCAAAAAGAAAGATGAAACGAAATAGTTAAAAAAACAAACCTATTTATTTTTCTCGTTTCATGTACAATCTATGATCAAATTAGATTAGAGGCACTTACATGTAGGTCCTAATAAGTGAATTTATTATCTAATAGGACCTATGGAAAAAAATTTATCATAAAAAAGTCTCTAATTGTAAATTTTAGCGACAATTTATAAAATCATGACAAAAAAAGTCACTAATTGTAAATTTTTAGCGACATATATAAAAAATTATTACAAAAAAATTATTTTTAGCCACCATTTTATCAAGACTTATTTTCAATAGGAATTAATGGGAATTAAATCTAACTATTAGGATCTATTGACAGCTTATCCATTAGATTTATCAAAGTAAGACTTATAGTAGGCTCAACTAGACAGTCCAATCCAAAACTCTAGTCATTGTTGTCTAAACATGGTTGTTTTGAAAAATTGGTTAAAAATTGACTTTTTAACCTTTTTTTTTATTTTTTTAAAAAAACATATAAAAAAGTAAAGAGGTGATCTGATTCAAAATATGTTAAATGTCAAACAGTAGTCACATTATACTACTATCTTCTTTAGTATAATAAAATTAATATAAACTGTAAATGTAAATAATCTTATATATATCAATTACATAAATTATATCGTATTTTTTTAATTTATGATTGATTCTTCTCACTATTATTATTAGTATGCAATAATGATTTGAATGAAGAGAGAATAATGCGCATCAAAAGTGGTGCAATTTTCGATTGGTCTAGTCTAAAAGGATTTAAAAACGAATTTTTTTTTACAAATATTTTTAAAAGCCAAAAACAAAATAAAATAAACTGTTCAAAAATTAATTGAACTTCCTACACCTCCCGAATAGAGTTTGGTTTTGTTCCCCATTTATACTATTGGTGAACATAATACGTTAATTATTATTATTATTTATGGCTTGGTTGCTTTTAGTATTGTTCACTGCTTGGTGAGTGAATAAAATTAAGAGTAATGTTATATAACCCTTAATTAATAAATTTTATATTTTTTTACTTGCTAAAATTAAAATTCACTTAAAATTTGATCTCACAACAAAAATTTAAAACACACTCTATAAATTTATTTTCATAATACAAATCTCAAACTATTTTGGGCAAATAACCTACGCCTCTCTTAAGGTTTAGCTAAATTACATATTCTTCTTTGAGATTTCAAAAATTACATCTCGCCCCTCGACGTTTATATTCGCATAACAATTTAACCCCTACCGTTAATTAAACGTTAAGAATGGTTAGTTGACATCACCAAAATATAAATTGATGGACGATATTATCCCTACTGAAATCCCTTTGATAAATCAGCAAAATTTACAAAAGAATTACATTAGATGGGGAAAAAATAATAATTTTGAAACCATTTTGATTTGTTGTTTAAAAAAAATTCAGAATTTTAAAAAAAATAAAAACTAATTTAATAAAAATAAATATGAAAAAATATATTTAATTTGTAAAAATTATTTCTAACCACTCAAAAGATAAAATTATATAAAAATAATAATAATTTTTTATTTTTTATTTTTTATTTCTTAACCAAATTAATTTTTAATTTTTTTAAAAATAAATTAAAAATAAATTTCTAAAAATCAAACCAAACATATTCTAAGAATTTTTTGACAAGTCATTTCTTATTTGTTAATTTTATGATATTTTCACTATCTGACACTACAACATATAAGTGTTTTAGAGATCAATGTTTTTTATCTCTAAAAGTAAAAATTTTGTTGCAAAAGTCATTCAGGGACTAATTTCTATCATCGTGAGAATAATCGCTAAAATGTGGATTTGAAAAGTCAAAAATAAAGCTTTTAGTGATAAAATTTTGAAAATGTCAATAATAAATAGACTTTTAGGGAGAAAATAATTTGGTTTCAAAATTTTTTATTTTTTTAGACAAAATTTGATACAAAAAAGATAATAATTAATCACTAATGTTCAATTTTCGTTGCTAAAAATAAAATAACACTTTTAGCAACAAAAAAAATTTGGTCCTCTAAAAATAATTTTGTCCCTAAATTTTGGTCTCTAAAACCTTAATTTTTGATAGTGTGATAAGTGTTTTTCCATTTTAATTTTGTATTTCATAACTTATTTAAAAATAATAATTTAGCTAAACCTCAGGAGAGAATCTGTTATTTAGCTAAATCTTAGGGAGAATCTGTAATTTAGTTAAATCTCAAGGGGTAGATAAGTTGCCCTTATTTGTCAAAATGACATTTTAATTAATTTATGATATCCGTTAATGACCTTAATTCCGATAAGGCAAGAGGTAATTTTTGAAATCTCAAAAAAAAAAAAATTTATGGCCTTGTTTGGTTTGTTTTTTAGAAAAAAATTTAGAAAAAATTATCTACAAACAAATTTCCAAGAGTAATCAAACCAAACAATTTTTTCCAAAAAAATCTCAAATTTTGTTTGGTTACCTACTTTCTAAAATCACTCTCACATACACATCAAATCAATCACTTTTTTTAAAACTCTCTTCCCAAAATAATTTTCCAAAACTATTTATGAAAAAAGGCAAACCAAACAAGTTTTCGTACTTTTTATCTCAAAAACTAGTGTTTGGTTTGTGTTTGTAGACTAGTTTTTGAGATAAAAAGTACGAAAACTTGTTTGGTTTGCTTTTATCATAAATAGTTTTGAAAAATTGTTTTGGGGAGAGAGTTTTAAAAAAATTAATTGATTTGATGTGTATGAGAGAGAGTGATTTTGAAAAGTAAGTAATCAAACAAAATTTTGAGACTTTTTTTAAAAATTTTGTTTGATTTAATTATTCTTAAAAATTTATTTGTAAAGAATTTTTTTCAAAATTTTTTTTTAAAAAACAAACCAAACCAGGCCTATAATTCCTTAAAACTTTAAGGAGGTATGGGAAATTTGTCCAACTATTTTCTAGTCTCCAGACTTTGGCATTGACATTTCCATCCTCATCAAATATCACATTACCTTTTTTTTGGTACATCAAATGTCACATTACCATTGACATATCCATCCTTATCAAATATCACTACCTACATCTATTATTATCTCACTAGGACCAGTTCAAGACTTATAAGTCAAGTCCACGCGAAGCCAGCTGTCCCAACCGTTTCTGTATTTCACATTTATGTTCCTTTGTGTTATTTACTAATAAATCATATCTCCTAACAGTCTTGTTACAGAGCCCGAAAGTCTCGGTTCGAATTTGGCTCAAATTTGAAAAGGAAGAAGGAGGAAGAAGAAGAAGAAGAAGAGAAGGAGGAAGGAGGAAGGAGAAGGAGAAGGAGAAGTAGAAGCAGAAGCAGAACTGGAGGGGCCATCAAAATCGGGCTGGAGACGGGACGGAGGCAGAGGCGCAGAGGCGGGGCTGCGATACGACGATCGGCCGACGAGCGACGAGCTGCGACGATGACGAGCTGCGACGACTCTCTCTCGCCTCTCGCCTCTGTTTCTCTCTCTCGCCTTTGTTTCTCTTCTCCTGTGTTCAAAACGAAAAAAAAAAAAAAAAAAAAAAAAAAAAAAAAAAAAAAAAAAAAAAAGGAAGAAAAAAAAATTTGAAACCCAAAACGACGTTGTTTTGGGTTTCGAGCTGAATTCGAGCAACTGATTTTGGGCCCTCAAACATTTTTCATCTCATAAATAAGTACTTTAATTTAAATTTTTTTTATTAATCTATTTATTATTAGTGGAGAATTTCTTTTCATATAGTTCTTTTTTTTATTTTAATAATATTTTGGTGGACAATTATATCTTTTTATTAACATGACAGGTATGATGTGATATTCTAATATGACAGGTATTAATGTGACACTCCAACGATATGACACTCCAAAAAAAATTAAAAACTACTTACTGTACTTTTATCAAATGTGACAATGTGGTGAGTATGATGTGACACTCCAAAACTTTTATTTCAAAAAACTAAAAACTCCTTAGTGCATTTTTTCTAAATGTGACAATATGGTGAGTATGAGGTGACACTCCAAAAAAACTAAAAATTTCTTAATTTATTTATTTTAAAATGTGACAACGTGACGGATATGAGGTGACACTCCAAAAAACTAAAAATTCCTTAATAAACTTTGTTTTTTTAAAATGTGACAACGTAACGAGTATGTCACAAAAATCCCGTAATGTACTTTTTTCAAATGTGACAACGTGATGGGTATGATGTGATACTTTAAAAAAAATAAAAACTCCTTAATGCACTTGTTTTAAATGTGACATGGCGGGTATGATGTGACACTCCAAAAAAAATAAAAACTCTTTAGTGTACTTTTTTCAAATATGACATGTGACACTCCAACTTGGCAGGTATGATATAACACTAAAATCTCTTTAGTGTATTTTTTCCGAATGTGACACTCTAATGTGGTGGACAAATGAGTCATTACACATCTAAAACGACTAAATGGATCACAAAAAAAAATATGAGGCTATATGAATTACAAGTCTAAAATATGAGAATTATTGGCCAATCTCTCTTGAATCATCTATCTAAATTTATATTTTAAACACAATTTTAAAATTTTAAAAATTATTTTATGCTAGGTATGATCATATAAATTGTGTTTAAATTATGAATTTAAATAAAAATTTAAAAACAAAAAGAAAGAAAATATAAATAAAATATAAGTTAATTTTTTTTTTTTTCATTTCTGTCTCTTTTGTAATGAATTCCCCAAACCACCCACCCAAAAAAAAAAAAAAATCTTTTAAATCCATAATGCAAATATAGTCTTAATGCCTCAAATTAGTACCTAGGATTATGTTACCAAGTTATGGCATTTTCAATCATAACTAAAAATAAAAATAAAATCATGACCAAACGCTGTATAAGCTATAATTAAATATTTTTTGAATCATTATTAAAATATGTTATAATCAACACCAATAAATTATAATTAACTAGAACCAACTATTGTAAAAGTCGTAACTATGATATATTGTAAGGGGGTATATCCTAGAATTTCCCATGTAATTAATATGAAAAAGTAAATTCACATTTTTGTGTTGATAATTGAAGAAATAACTGGAAAAGTGTTTATCATTAATTTGTGACGTGGCTAGTCGTGTTGACCATAAGACTATCTATATATATTTTTTAAAAATAAAATTTAGTTTTGAAACTCAAACTAAATTTTTCAGAAAAAGTTTTGGGAAAAAATCAAATTTTCAAACTACTAAACAATTTTCAAACTCAAACTAAAATTTGGTTTGTTTTTCAGAAAAAAAAAAAAAAAAATTCAAACTCAAAAAATCAAATTTTCAAACTCAAACTAAACAATTTTTCAAACTAAACTCAAATTTGATTTGTTTTTCAGAAAAAATTTTGGGAAAAATTATCTACAAATAAATTTTTAAGAGTAATCAAACCAAACAAATTTTTTCAAAAAAAATTTCAAAATTTTGTTTGGTTACCTACTTTCTAAAATCACTCTCTCTCATACACATCAAATCAATCACTTTTTTTAAAACTCTCTCCCCAAAACAATTTTCTCAAACCATTTCTGAAAAAAAACAAACCAAACATGTTTTCGTACTTTTTATCTCAAAAACTACTCTACAAATACAAACCAAACACACCAATTTTTTGGGTTTTTGTTTTCATATTTTTTAATGAGTTTGTTTTCATATTTGTTTTGTACTTTTTAAATGTACTGTTAAAAAATAATTATTTGTAATTTTTAAAATTTGGGTAAATTGCACTGACACCCCTTGAGGTTTGCATTTAATACAACTTCTCCTCTCACATTTTGAAAATTACAATCTCCTCTCCAAGGTTAATAATCCAGTTACATATTACCCCCTCTGTTAGTCTACTGTTAGTCTACTTAACAACTTGTGATGATGTCAGCAATATTTTTTAATAAAATGCCAACTTTGCCCTTGAAATTATCAGACTAAAATTTTCCATCTTTCTCACATCTCTTTGTAAATGGGTTCAATCCATATACAGTTCACTACTCCATTTTCCCTCCTTCACCCTCTACTATCATTGTCCCACCATGGAAACACTGAACGCTTCATCCATTAACACAACCATGACATCATTGAAAATACAAAGTATATGCGATGTCAATTTTTTTATGGTGTTTAATTATCATGTAAACAAAAAGCAAAGAAAGAAACAGCTCAAGTTGCAAAACAAACTCCTAATTCAACTAAGATATAACTAGTTAATTGCATCAAAACTACAAAAAGACACAATATACAATTGTTCTGGTAATCCATTAACCGAACACTTGCATACATGTATATCTAACTATTATTATTATTATTATATGCATGTATGAATAAATAAAATAGATGGTTCAAACATCAATTTGATTGATACCCACCAAATAGTCTTGAAAACTATGGTTCTTCAGTATCGTTTTCATGGCACTATGAGCACTGGCAAACTAGCAGGTTAGTGGCATGAAAACCAACCAACGACCTCCACCATTATTGAACAGAGCAACCCATTCACCAAAACCCCACCTCTGTCATCATCACCCACCCACCTCTGCTTCAATCCCTATTGCTATTATCTCGAACCACTCTGCCTTCATCCCACAGCTGCCAGCCCTTTCACCATCCCCTATCCTCCATCACCCTCACTTCCGACTTCCGTGTCTTACCAACCCATAAATCATACGAAATAAGATCCAAATCACACAAAAATAATACCCAAATCAGACAAAATTATATCCAAGTCGTACAAAATAAGATCCAAATCACACAAAATCATTCCCATCTAGTGTTGCTGAAATTTTTTGGCGACATAGAAGGTCTGAGAAACTGCTAATGGCAGTTAGTGGAGTTTGGTGATGATGAATGAGACATTTTAGGTTCAGATGAAGAATATGGAAGATAGATATGGTAGGGTTATTAATGTCTTTTCATGTTATTGTGTAAGGATAACATGGTAATTTTATATTTTCCATTAATTTTATTAAAAGACAAACTCTGACAGGGGGTGTCTGTAATTTTTAAAATGTGATGGGAGAAATTATATTAAATGCAAACCTCAAGGGGTATCAATGTAATTTATCCTTAAAATTTTCACTAAATACACAAATTTCTCTTTATTTGTATATATATATATATATATACAAATAAAGGGAAATTCTACTATACGCCTCGTTTTAAAGGATGTATCATATGCACCTTTAGTTATATGATTTTTTTTTTCTTTACTTATGAATTTTTTTATTTTTTAGTTATGCTATTATTTTGGTTAGGACTCGTGAGATCTTTGTTTATGCCTCAAGGTTATAACTTTTTTATATATATATATATTATTTTAGTTATGACTTAGAAAATATAAAATCATGTCATTGTTTTATTTGATTATAAAGTACATATGATACACATCCTCTGAGAGAGATGTACTGTAATCTTTCCCATAAATCAATACTTTTTTTTTTTTTTGCATTTTACATTTTGCACTTCACTAAACCTAAAAAATATATGAAAAACAAAAAAATAATTTTAAAAAACTAAAAAAAAAGATAATTTAAGATTGTTTTGAAAAAAATGATTAAAAATTAAATTTTTTAATTTTTTAATTTTTAAAAAAATATATATTAAAAATATAAAAAATAATATAATCTAAAATAAATTAAAAATTATAAAATAACTTTTAATCACCTTTTTAAAATAGCGTTAATGTTCATGGTTTCATCGTTTTACTTCATCCTTGATAAGCCGCCCTCATTCAATCGATAAAGAAACTACTCTCTAATCACAAACAATTCTCAAACAAATTTCCATGGAAAATCTTCAATCCCGCAAGACTCTCTCCTCTCTCTATCTCCTCCTGTTCCATTTCCATCTTCTCCAATTCTCATCTCTTTCACTTCTCTCGTCATCTTACACTCTTCCAGACAAGTACTTCATCAACTGTGGTTCTGACTCCAACTCCACACTCAACCGCCGAAACTTCGTCGGCGACGTCAACTCCACCTTCTCCTCCGCCACCGTCTCAGCCACCAATTCATCAACAACAATCGAATTATATCGGACGGCTAGAATCTTCAAAAACCCATCTTCATACGAGCTCGAAATTTCCCAAATCGGCACTTACACGGTACGCTTTCATTTCTACGCTTTCAACAATCTCTCCGACGCTCAATTCAACGTTTCGGCTTCTGGGTTTTCGCTGCTATCAAATTTCACATCATTAAAAAACTCACCGGAAATCAAGGAGTTCTTACTCACTGTTAATGTAAATTGTAAATGTAAATTGTACTCCACCTACCACCTCCACTTCACCTAACACACTCAACTCTACCTACCACCTCCACTTCACCCCTACCAGCACCACCACAATCTGCTACCTTCTCTTCTATATATAGGAGTTGTAATCAATATACAGATAGACATCAATCTTGTAATATACACAAATCAATAATATACATCAATTTATTCTTACATGGTATCAGAGCTATAGGTTAAAGATCTTGGTGTTCTTCGCCTTCCGGCGGGCGGTAACCTTGCCTTGACCGCCCGCCGGACCTCAACCTAAGCCCTTCCTCTCACTGTTACCCTCCCTGGCGTCGATCGTCTACGGAAGGGCCTAATCGCTGTAACACGCAAGTCCTATGAAGAAAGTGACGTTCTTGTTCAACAACTTCAAGATGAACACACTCCCCTGCTTCGGATACTCTTCCCTCAGCATCACCACCGGTCCTCCCAAGAACCGGACCAGCCCTCCCACCACCGGCCACCGACTGCACCACCACATGATACGGACCGTTGTAGAAGACAGTTTACGGGGTCATGTCGGACCGATGCCTTGACCGCCCGCCGGACCTCAACCTAAGCCCTTCCTCTCACTGTTACCCTCCCTGGCGTCGATCGTCTACGGAAGGGCCTAATCGCTGTAACACGCAAGTCCTATGAAGAAAGTGACGTTCTTGTTCAACAACTTCAAGATGAACACACTCCCCTGCTTCGGATACTCTTCCCTCAGCATCACCACCGGTCCTCCCAAGAACCGGACCAGCCCTCCCACCACCGGCCACCGACTGCACCACCACAACCAAGAACTGTTTGGAGGTTCTTCATTATTCCCAGTACCGCCTCCAATCTACGGCCGAGGCCCTTCCAACCAAGCGTGCAAGGCCACACGCTTCCCAGACACGTGCGAGTCCTCATTGGTAACTCCAATCACGTCCCTCCATACTCGACTTCTTCGTCCCAAACGTCGCTCCCGACACCGCCGGCGACAGGGTCCTACTTTCCACCCCACCACCCACCGGCTGCGGCGCCGACACAAACGACGAGATCGACCTCGCTGACCCTTCCAACACCAGCGTCACCAACGGCGACATCGCCCATAACTGCGGCAGATGCACATCCACCACCACCGCCGACCATGATCTGTAGCTCTCACGCGCTGCTCTCACTCTTTGCTTGAGTCTCTCCTCCTTCTCCTGTCCTGTGGATCCGATACAATCTGGACCTGAGAAGCATTCAACGCTGACGATTCAGATCGCGCAATGTCTGCTCTCTGTGCTGCTGGCTTTGCACTCCCAACCCACACTCCCACCCACACCCACGGGTTTGCCACTTTCTGATGCAACTTTTTTTTTATTTTTTTTACTCACCCCACTCCCTCTCTCTCTGGTTTCTTTTTCTCTCCCCAGAACCACTTTAATCATCTCCCTCTTTTGCCTTCCTTTCTTCCTTCATTCATACATTTTTTTTATTCTTCTTATTTTTTTATTCCCCCATTGTCTACACGCACTCTTGTTCCCCACTCATATATATATATATATGTATATTTTTAATTTTTTTTTTATTTCTTTTACTCCTCCTTAAAAACAAAAAAAAAAAAAAAAAAAACAAAACAACAAAAAAAAAAAAAAAAAAAAAACAAAACAAGGCCGCCGATGAACTGCACACCCATCCTCCTTTTTATTTTTTCAAACCAATCTTGCACACACATCCATCCTCTTTTTTATTTTTTAAACCCATCTACCTTTTTGCCCACACACCCATCATCCTTTTTATTTTTTTTAACCCAATCTTACACACACACTTTGCACTACACCAACCTATTTTAATATTTTACCATCCACTTTGCTGAACACTGCACACTTTCTCATTCTCTTTCTTCTTATTTTTTATTATTCTCACATGGCCATCACATGACCAGCTTCACATGGCCATCACACAACAGAACCCCTTTCTTTTCTTTTCTTTATTCTCCACTCACCAAACCTTATCATCCCCGTTGCTCCACTTTTTCTCTTTTCTTTTATTTTTTTTTTATTTATTTATTTATTTTATTAAAAAAAAAAAAAAAAAAAAAAAAAAAAAAAAAAAACACGGAGGAAGAAGACGAACTGCAAAATTTTATTCATATCGGGCCTCACCCCGATCATCATTTTACACAAAAAAAAAAAAAAAAACAAAAAAAAAAAAAAAAAAAAAAAAAAAAAATACAAACAAAACAACCACAGTGGGATTTTTCTTTTCCCTTCTCTATTCTACTGCAGGTCTCTTCTTCTTACTTTTATCTTGGGTGTCCCGTGCCAGTCCGGTCTCCGTGTTTCCTTGTCCACTGAGCACGTTCACTCCCCCATACTCCTCCACTGCAGCATATGGAGGACCTCCAAATCGGAACATCACAGTGGCCTTCCGCTTCAGCTCCTTGTTTTCTGCCCTTAGCACGCTCATCTCTGCTCGCGCATCCTTATACATGCGTTGGAGCAGAGCCAGCTGGGAGTTTAACTGCTGCACCTCATTTGTCCTACTCTGTAGCCGGTGCGACAGATTTGTGACCGCCGTCATGGACTCCACACATGCCTTCAAAGTATACTGATTCGCCTCCACATCCGTTTGCACTGCCATTTTTTGCTCCACCGAGTGCATCGGAAAGTTCAGCGGAGCAAACCCAGCGGTGTTTGGTTGAGGTTCACTGGCCACCGCCCCAGTTCTCTCTCCTGTGGACTCGTTGAGGTCGGGAAAGAGGGTGAGCAGCCCGCGGGACGACGAAGCCATTTTCTGGGCAACAGCAACAGAGTGTTACAGACTATCTCTCTCAGCAAAACGACCTCTCTTTCTCAGCAAAATGAAGAATTTTTCAGAGGTTTCTCTCAGTTTTCTGTCTCAGTTTCTGCCTCCTCCGCTTCGGTTTATAACGACCATGACATAGAGACAGCCACGCGCATCGCGCGCCTTTTGACACCGACAACCTGGCACGCCTTTTGATGGCACGCCTTTTCATGACTCGGGCACGTCTTTTGATGGCACGCCTTTTGAGGGTGCGGGCACACCTTTTGAGGGCACGACTTTTGAGGGCTCGATATCTACATCCATGTATATTTTTTGGGCAGCCTATATACCCACTCATACAGTGTCTTCTACACCGGTCAGCTTTCTCAATCCCTTTGTTTCAACCTCAAATAGGTTTCTATCTTCACACCTATTTGAGTTTGAGGGGGGGTTATACCAGTATCATGTATAAGTCGCTCATGGCGCACTCCCTACGTCGCCTCCTCGGTGCACCACCACAGCTGCTCCATCGGTCCGACATGACCCCGTAAACTGTCTTCTACAACGGTCCGACATGACCCCGTAAACTGTCCTGCTACATTGGTCCGACATGACCCCGTAAACTGTCTGCTACAACGGTCCGACATGACCCCGTAAACTGTCTTCTACACCGGTCCGACATGACCCCGTAAACTGTCCTGCTACATCGGTCCGACATGACCCCATAAACTGTCTTCTACATTGGTCTGACACGACCACACAGTGTCTGCTACAACGGTCCGACATGACCCCGTAAACTGTCCTGCTACATCGGTCCGACATGACCCCATAAACTGTCTTCTACATTGGTCTGACACGACCACACAGTGTCTGCTACAACGGTCCGACATGACCCCGTAAACTGTCTGTCACAACGGTCCGACATGACCCCATAAACTGTCTGCGACATCGGTCTGACACGACCATACCGTGTCTCCTATCCTGTTTTATTTATCAGTTTATTTTTCTGTTTTGTGACTCTCTCCAAACTCAAGTTGGCTAGTGCCTATCCTCCTTGAGTTTGAGGGGGGCTGTTAATGTAAATTGTAAATGTAAATTGTACTCCACCTACCACCTCCACTTCACCTAACACACTCAACTCTACCTACCACCTCCACTTCACCCCTACCAGCACCACCACAATCTGCTACCTTCTCTTCTATATATAGGAGTTGTAATCAATATACAGATAGACATCAATCTTGTAATATACACAAATCAATAATATACATCAATTTATTCTTACACTCACCATCAAAACAAGAAAATTCACGATCGATTTCAAACCTTCTAAAAACTCATCGTTTGCTTTTGTAAACGCACTCGAAGTTTTTCTCGTCCCAGACAACTTCATTGTAAATTCCAGGAATCGCGTTTCTTCTTCTGGAAGTAACAGTACTTACGACGGCTTGCTCTCTCGCGTTCTTCATCCGGTTCATCGGATTAATGTTGGAGGTGGCGCACTCTCACCGGAAAATGACACACTCTGGAGGAATTGGGTACCAGATGATGGGTTTCTATAATCAGTCATCGCTGCTGCGAAGAACAGCAATTTCTATAGCAATAGGCCTAATTATCAGGATGGAGGAGCTACTGATTATATTGCTCCTGATCTTGTTTATAAGACTGCTAAAGAAATGAATATAGATCCTGGAAAGGGATCCACTTTTTTCAACATAACATCGAATTTCACTGTGAGTAAGAATGTTCCAAATCTCGTTCGGGTACATTTTTGCGACATAATAAGCAAGTCCCCTGGCAATTTCAAGTTCAATCTCTACGTGTTTAGTACGTTCAGTCAGAAAATTGATCTGTATGAGGTTATTCCCCAATTGGCAGCTCCGTTTTACTATGATTTTGTGGTTGATTCCGATGATTTTGGATTTATAAATGTCAGCATTGGCCCACGGCAAGATTCAAATAACCAAACTGCTTTTTTAAATGGGCTAGAGATCATGGAGATAATAGGGGGATTGAGTCCTGATTTGAAAAAACTATCAAAGACACATCTTCTTCTTGTTATAGTTGGTTCAGTTCTTGGAGGTGTGGCTTTCGTGTTTTTATTTATTGCAGTGTTTGTCATGACATATAAATTCAGAATAGCCAAACCTGTTGAGAATTCGGATTGGCAGACCATTCCCTCTCCGGTTTGCAATCTGAATCTCGGGTTAAAGTTATCTCTTTCTGAAATTCAGTATGCAACTAAAAATTTCAACTCCAAGTTGATGATAGGTGAGGGCGGGTTTGGAAAAGTTTACAGAGGAACTCTTCGGAGTGGTGAAAAAGTTGCTGTCAAAAGAAGTCAGCCAGGGCACGGCCAGGGCCTTCCAGAATTCCAGACAGAGATCATGGTCTTGTCAAAGATTCGCCACCGCCATCTTGTTTCCTTAATTGGGTACTGTGACGAAGAATCCGAGATGATCCTTGTTTATGAGTTCATGGAAAAGGGTACTCTGAGGAGTCATCTGTACAATTCAAATGCAGATTTGGATAAAGCATTTTCAGAGTCAAAATTATCATGGAATCGAAGACTTGAGATATGCATTGGGGCTGCCAAGAGTCTACAATATCTTCACAGAGACCGAGGCATAATTCACCGCGATGTTAAGTCAACAAACATCTTGCTTGATGATGATTATGTCGCTAAAGTTGCTGATTTTGGTTTATCAAGATTAGAAGCTCTCGATCAAACCCATATCAGCACAGAAGTGAAGGGCAGTTTTGGGTATCTTGATCCGGAGTACTTCAAATTCTTCCAATTAACTCAAAAATCCGATGTGTACTCATTTGGCGTGGTTCTACTAGAAGTGCTATGTGCAAGGCCGGCCATTAACAACAAGCTTCCATGGGAGCAAGTGAACTTGGCGGCATGGGGCTTGTCTTGTCAAAAAAAAGGACAGCTCTGGAAAATTGTTGATCCATTGATCGCAGGGAATATTAGTCCCAATTCGCTGAGAACGTTTGGGGAAATTGTGGACAAGTGTTTGAAAGAGTACGGAGTTGAGAGGCCGAACATGGCTGATGTTTTGTGGGATTTGGAATATGCACTGAAACTTCAACAGACTGCAACGCACAAAGAACCTCGTGAGGATAGCACAACGGACGTATCGTGGGTGTTGTCGGTACCTATTGCTCATCGGTTACCTTCTGATAGCATGACAATCGATGAAGATGATGTGACCGTGGATGATTTTTGGAATACAGGTGCGGATATAGGTACAGATACATGTGTGTCCCAAGTGTTTTCGCAGTTGAGGATCGACGATTCCAGATAGTTAATTTTGAAGTTTTAAAGTAAAATTTTGAAATTAGATAGATAAATGTTAGTAGATTAAAAAATACTAAGGAGTGTATTAGTCTCATAATTTGTAATTTTTACTGTCAGTCAATTGTTTTTATCTATCAATTTAAATTATGTCATGTGTGTCTGTTTTATTTTTCTTTACTTCCATTACTCAGGTGGGTTTATTCCCAATGAATTACCCGAGTGGTGGATGATCTTGTTTGGGTAAGGCCTGGTTTGGCATGTCTTTAAAAAGACAAAAAGTCAAAACGTTACTTAAAAAGTTAAAAAGTTATTATTATTCATAAAAAAAAATACAAAAAAATAAATTTACACATAAAAAAATACAACTCAACTTTTTGCTGAAGTGATGGGCTATCCGTGTGATTGGTTTACTGTACTGGTCTAGAAATGATTGCCTTCTTTGCGGGCAACCATTTAGACCGTGTTGTTCGACCCGTGGAGGCCACCACAGGTCACATTTTGATAATCTGAACCGTCAATATGTAGAACTCGTTGAGTACTACATGCCTGTAAAAAATCACATTGATCGGATATCGCCAACTATATGATCAAATCAATTTTATATATAAAAAAAAAGGATGGTGTTATAGTTAACTGGTAAACAAAAACTAATCCGATCAATGTGATTTTTTACAGACATATAGTACTCGACGAGTTTTACATATTGAGCGGTTCAAATTATCAAAATGAGACTCGTGGTGGGACCCACGGGCTGAACAACACAGTCCAAATGGTTGCCCGCGAAGGAGGCAATCATGTCTTTATCTCCTACACTTTGCCTAGAAAAAGGTGACGTACAGCCTATTACACTTACTTCTCCTATACACTTATTTATACAATTTTTTATTACACATTTTTTCGTAAAAAAATAAAAAATTAACCCAAACATCTATCTTTTTTTCTTAACTTTTTAGTCTAAAAAAATTTTAAAAAAAACACTTATTTAAAACACCCAAACAACCTTTAAAACTCAGTTGCATCTTTAGTTGGATTTTGGCCAAATAATAATTATCAGCAATGTGCAGGTCGCTTTTGAGCACACATTTTTCCATTATGAGGGTATCACAACGGTAATTAGCCCCGAAAAATAAATGTACGGTCTTGTTTGGTGTGTTTTATTGTAAGTTAATGATCGTGATTGGTAGCTCGAGATTTTTGGCTCGAAATTGGCTCGAAAAAGTGAGAGAGAAGGAGAAGGAGGAGGAGGAGGAGGAGGGAGAGGCTGGAGGAGGAGGAGGGACTGGAGGGGGCCAACATATCGGGGTGGAGGCGGAGGCAGGGGCGGAGAGGCGGGGGAGGGGGGTAGGGGCTGCGAGGAAGAGGCTGTGACGACGATCGGCGGATACGAGGCTGCGACGATCGAGCAGAGGCGACGACGGAGGGCTGCGACGGACGACTTGCCTTCTCTCTCTTTCTCTCTGTTTCTCTCTCTCCCCCTCTCCCTCTCCTTTGTTTCAGACCAGCATGACGAAAAAAAAAAAAAAAAAAAAGAAGCCCAAAACGACGTCGTTTTGGGCTGTCAAGCCAAAATCGAGCCACGAATTTTGAGCTACCAGTCATTTTCGGTAAGCTAAAAGTGGATAATAGATGTTTTTCAATTCATATTAAGGGGTTGTTTGGGATGACCTAAATAAGTGTATTTTTTGTTTTTTTTTTAAAAGATGTGCAAAAAAGTAAGAGGTGATGTGATGTGATGAAAAAAAGCTAAAAAGTACATACTTATTTTGAGTAGCCAAACTTGGCCCAATTTTGCCTAATAAAGTTGTGAAGTTGTTTGAGACAAACTTTCAAAGCAACCCATATAAACTGCACCGAATAACCCTATTCTAGGAGTGATCTTCTGTGATTTTTTTTTTTTTTTTGTTTTTGATTTGTTTTGTGCATGTAAAATTATTGATATCAGAAAGGGTTAACTGAGATCATAAACATGATAACGATGGTCATATTTGATTTGGTTTTCAAAAATTTATTTTAATTTATTTTTAAAATAATTAAAAAATAATTTGCTAAAAGAAATAAAAAATAAAAAACACTTAGGTGCCGTTTGGTAACACTTACGTTTTCAGTTTTCTGTTTATATTTACAAAAATTTAAAAAACTCAAATAAAAACCTGTTTGGTAAAATTTTTGATTTATAAATCAGTGGTCTCAGTTTATAAATTAGGCCAAAAAACGAAAACACAAAAAATGTGTTTCCATTTTGAGTTTTCAGTTTTTTTTTTTTTTTATCACCCAACATTAGCCCCCACCCGCCACCATTTTCCACCACCGTCTTCCGCCACCACCACCCACCACCTACCCTCCACCACCACCTGCCACCACCACTCACCACCCACCTGCTACCACCAGCCACCACCCGCCACCGCCACCCACTCGCCACCACCAACCACCCCTCGCTACCACCACCACCACCACCACCCACCTGTCATCCACCCGCCACCATCCGCCACTTACTTGCCGCCACCACCACTCACTACCCACCTGCCACCACCATTCACCACCTGCCACCACCAGCCACCCCCCACCACCACCAGCCACCTGCCGCCACCACCACCACCACCACCACCACCACCACCATCACCCACTGCCCACCTGCCACCACCACCCACCACCCACTTGCTACCACTTACCACCCGCTACCCACTTGCGACCACCACCCACCACCCACCTGCCACCACCACCCACCACCACCACTACCACCCACTCGCTACCACCTATCACCCGCCACCGTCACCCACCCACCCACCCACCAACCACCACCACCACCCGTCACCTACCCGCCATCCGCCACCCACTTGCTACCACCACCCGCCGCCACCACCCATCACTCGCCACCGTCACCCACCCACCTACCCACCCACCATCACCCACCATCACCCGCCATCCGCCACCCACCTACTACCGCCATCCACTCGCTACCACCCACCACCCGCCACCGTCACCCACCCACCCACCACCACCACCTGCCACCTACCCGCTATCCACTACCACCTGCCATCGGTCACTCACCACCTACCACCTACCCGCCACCCACCACTCGCCGCCACCACCACCACCACCACCCACCCACCCACCCACCCGCCACCACCCACTACCACCCGCCATCTGCCACCCACCCGTCCCACCACCACCACCCACTCGCTACCACCCACCACCCGCCACCGTCACCCACCCACCCACCACCACCACCCGCCACCCACCATCGGCCACTTACCACCCACCACCCGCTATCCGTCACACACCACCCGCCACCACCACCTCCCACTCACTACCACCCACCACCCGCCACCGTCACCCACCCACCAACCACCATCACCCACCCGCCACCACCACCAGCTACCCACCACCCACCGTCACCACTTTCCACCATCGTCTTCCGCCGTCACTTGCCGCCACTTGTCATTTCTCACTCTTTTTTATATTTTTAAATTTTTTTAAACATTTTGTCAATTACCAAACGCGTTTGTAGTTTATGTTTTCCTAAAAATAAACAAAAAATAAACAAAAACCAGTTTATAAAATTTTTGTAAATATAAACTGAAAACGTAAACGTTACCAAACACACCCTTATTATTTTTATATAATTTTATTTTTTGGAGGCTATAAATAATTTTTAAAAATCTTAAAATATTTTTCTAATATTTATTTTTATCAAATTAATTTCTATTTTCAAAATTAATTTGTATTTTCAAAAATAATTCTGAATTTTCCTTTTTTATTCTCCCTACTAATCTTGCTCCTTATCGGCGTAAAGTATTGACTGATCCGTGGTGTCCTCGCTGTGGTGTTGAATTGGAAACGTTGGATCATCTTCTACTTCGCTGTCCTGATTCACAACTTGTTTGGAAATGCTCTCCGCTTCGATTGGAATGGCCTTCACATATTACGCTGGATTGTTTCTCTGAGTGGTGGCAATATCTTGAACATCTTCTTGCTAGCTTGGAGCACGGGGATAAGAGTTTACATTTGGTTTGTTATATTTGTTGGGCTCTTTGGAAGTCTCGGAATGCTTGGGTCTTCTCCCAAATTCGACAAATGCCACCGTCCATTTCCAGCTTGGCTGTGGCAGAATGGATCGAATTTTCTGATGCCTTGGATTTGAATTCTCCCGAACAGACATCATCCTTGCCAAGTGTTGCTACCACAGCACTTTCTCAGGTTATTCCTCCTATTAACCGTTGGGTGTGTCCTCCTTCTGGTTGCATCAAGCTGAATTTGGATGCTAGTACAAGAGAGAGGGATTTTCGTGCTAGTATAGGTATTGTGGGCCGGACTTCCATGGGTGCCATTTTGTTTATCAAATATATCCCTTTATTCACTTGTCCTTCCCCTAGAGTGCTTGAAGCGCTAGCAGTTCGAGAGGCCTTACAGCAGGTATTGTTTGGCCAACATAGTAATATCATTGTTGAAGGTGATGCAAAGGCAGTATATCAGAGCCTCAATGGTGCTACGCAACCTCCTCAAGACATTGCTGTAATTGTGTAAGACTGTCGAACATTAAGTCTTTCTTTCAATTCAGTATGTTTTCGTTTTGTTCCGCGTATTTGTAATGGTGTCACGCATGATATTATGCACCATGCTCTGTCAATTGATGAGGCTCGAGTGTAGGACGTTTGTTTTCCATCCTGGTATTTACACTCCCATCAATCTGATATTGAGCCACTAGACCCATTGTAATTATCTCTGTGAATATAACCCTTCTTTCTTTGGCAAAAAAAAAAAAACAATCAAATAAACAAACAAACCAAGGCCGCGGTCTTTCCAAGTGACTTCCAAGTTGCTTGAATGCAGTTAATAGTGCATCTCAGTGGGATTCCCCAAAAGCAAAATTTCAAACAGTATGTCTGGTTTCAATTTTTTTGAAATTGATTTTTTTTTATTTTTTTATTTTTAATGAATAATTTTTAAATTTTAAGTAATTTTTTTACTTTTTTAGATACACCTTATTTAGATGTATCTAAATAATAAAATATTTATAAAAAAATATTTTAAAAATTAATAAATACATAAAAATAAGAAAAATATACTGAATTTTCATATTTTTGGTATTTAGTAAATTTTTTAAAGGATTTTTCACAACTTTTAAGTATATTTATATTAGGTGTTTCTAAAAATTAAAAAAAATTACTTAAAATATTAAAAAAAATCAGTAAAAATAAAAAAATAAAAACCTTTAAAAAGTAAATTCTGAAAATGAACCAGAATGAATATGATGACAAACAAAAGAACATGAGTTCCCATTTTTTTTTTTTTTAGACAGAATGGACTGCAGGGAGGAAGATAGTTGGTTCAGAAGAAAATATTTGGTAAGAAGCTTCCTTTTGGGGGAGGATCATCACTTTAACGGAAAGGGGGTGCTGCTGGGCTTAAAACGCAACAGTTACTGTGTGCCCTTTAAGAGAGATTTTTTTGAGTATTTTTCGATAATCTGAACTGATCAGATTGTAGGATTCGTCAAGTAGATCATTCATACAAAAAATCAAGCTGATTAGATATCTGTAACCCTATAACCAAAGCACATTTGTTTCTATAAAAATTAACGGTTAACATAACTTTCATAAATTTTTCAAAACAATTGAGATTTAATCATGGAGTTATGAATATCCGATTAATTTGATTTTTTACGGAAATAATATTCTTAACGAACCTTACATTATATACGGTTCAGATTACCGAAAAATATTCAAAAAAGTCTCCCAAAAGAAGTAATAGTAACTATTGTGCCTTAAGACACAACGGTACCCCTTATCCCACCTTTAAACCTCTATAAGCAGAGTGGAAATTTCCGAGCGGGCCATCTCTCTTTAACTCTTTATGAGCACACTAGAAATTTCGCCACCAGTCTTACAAAATATCCCTTAAAGGTGTGGTCAGAATTTACTTCTAACCTTTTTTTGTCTTTTTCTTTTTTTAAAGGATGTTTTTGAATTTTAAAATTTAAAGCAGAAAAAATGATGCAAAAATTATTTTTAAAAAGCCTTCTAAAAAACATTCAAATACGACACAAGGGAAGGTCTATTCTTATAGAAAATTTATACAAAAATGTATGGAGGATATGCGGTTGATATTTTTGGGTTTATGTTTGTTTACTGACTTCAGTAACCGGATGGAACTAATTGGTCTATAAAAACTCTTAAGACTAATCAAATCGTCATTCTTCAAGATGAGATTTATAGGTAAATTTTTTAAAATCTAATTAACTGAATGAATAATATTAGTTTTTCATCTTTATATTTTATATATATTATAGATATCGAAATTAACTTTAAAATAAAAAACCATTCATTCCATATTTGGTCTTGCAAAATTATACGCACCACCAACCAAACACAATACCCACGGCCATTTCCACTTTCCACACTCTCCCTCCGTTTCTCATTTTCTTACCCAACCCTACCACTACAGATGATTCAGCATTATGCCAAAATATATTTGAAGGTGCAAATTTTTATAATTTTAAATTATTTTAAAAAATTTAATATAATATATAATATTTTTTAATTTTTTAAGAGTGCGGTCAACTCATCAACACTTCTAGATCTATCTTTACCTACCATCAGGGGCGGAGCCGTGTTAGGCTAGGGGGTCACATGCCCCTTTGCGTTTTGAGAATTTTTTTTTTTTTTTTAAAACATAAAGAAAATATATTAAATAAAAAAATTATAAAAAAATTATTTAAAATAAAATGTCAATGACATTTTTAAAATTATAAGAACAATAATGGTTATTTTGATTAAAAATAAAGAGACTATAATAAGTCATATTATTATCTATAAAAATTTCAATATAATGGTGATGTCTATCATTATTGGCATACAAACATAATAAATTTCAATGAAGATATAGAATTTATTGGATTGTTAGTTACATTTGACATATGGAGTTTATCCTTCATGTGTTTCTTTCCATTCATAACTAAAATGATCACTATATAAATTATAATTAAGCAACACATCTTCAATTATAAAAAAAAAAAAAAAAATTACAATAGGTCATAACTAATATCAGAATGAGTCATAACTAACTGTTACTTAATATATAGTTATAACTAAAATAACAACCACAAGAAGTTATAACTAAATTATATCTAACACTATAATGTGTTATAACTAAAGACCATGAATATCATAATTGCGAGATATGATAGACACTTTTTTTGCAGTATGTTTTATAGAATTTATCTACCAAAATATATCATTTCTGTCTCAACGTATCTTCTTTTTTAATTTTCCAATCCACCTATAAAATAGTTACTCCCCAAAATTTGTATAAAATTTAATCTCAAACCCTTTAATTTAAAATTCACATTTATCCAAATGAACTCTTAACATTTAAGTTTAGTAATATATCATTGTTGTTTATTATGGAAAAAAAAAATTAATCAGTGTTTTTTATTTGAGTTTTTTGAATTAAATTTTTTGAAAATTGAGTTTTTAATTTTCGTATTTTTTTGTTTTTAGTGAATATTTTTAAAATTTTAAAATTTTTTTTTACTTTTTTATATGCACTTTGCTTAGATGTATCTAAAAAGTAAAAAATTTGTGAAAAAATATTTTAAAAAATTAATAAATACAAAAAAATACAAAAAAAATGTATTGAATTCTTGTATTTTTTTTATATTTTTGATATTTAGTAAATTTTTAAAAAGTTTTTTCACAATTTTTTTACTTTTTACGTATATTTATGTAGATATGTCTAAAAAGTAAAAAAAAAAAAATTACTTAAAATATTAAAAAAAAATCAGTAAAAACAAAAAAATACGGAAAACAAAACAATAAATTTTTTTGAAAAGTGCTTTTAGAAAAATATGTAGGACAATCTTCACTGTATTTAAAAAGATTAAATTCTGTTGTGTACAAAACAACAACAAGAATAAAAGAAATAGAGAAAATGAGAGAATTTGTTTGATTACAAAAATCAAACTCGAAATAAAAATAAATAAATAAAACCACAGATTTTATTTTGTTACAAAAACAAAATTAAAATCTGATTAAATAAACAAATAAAAACAGAATAAAATTAAACAACTTACTTGGTTAATTTATTTGAATAACTTTTATGATCAAGTCTAATGTTTAACACTGTGTCCTTAAGACAGATTCGTCATCTCCACGGTGCTTTCAGAATTTGGACGTCTATCTCCCAGGATAAAATGATCTTACCACAAACAATAGCAGCACTACAAATTGTTTGCCTTACGAACACACTAAGTGTTTACACTCTTTCTTTCGGAAATAAAATGCAGCAAGATGAAGAATATAATTTGCAGAGGATGGAGTACGAAAATTGGAGTAAAATCCAAATGGGAGATTAGTCTATTTATAGATGTAAAGGTGGCTCTTGGTTTTGAATTGAACAGGTATGAAACCTGTTAGTTTCAAATTTAAACAGATTTGAATTTGTTGGGCTAATTATTCAAACAGATAAAAATGGGAAGGGCTTTGTTTGGATGAGCAATAAATCCAAACCAGTTTAATTCTGTTTGAAAACGGGAAGGGCCCTGTTTGGATGAACAAAAAATCCAAACCAGTTTAATTTGAATTCTGGATTTTATTTTTAATAAAAATAAAATAAAATTCAAATGTTTTTTGCCCAAAAAGATTAGAAGCCCAACCCGCCCGACCGGACGGACGGACGGCGGTGCGCGTGTGTGGTGATTTTTGGGTCCAATGGGTCTAGCCCATTTTGTCCATAACCTCTCCCTCTAAAACACTTGGGTACCCCTTGGGGCACACCCCAAGTATCTCACCCTAAGCCTTATAAATCCTTTCAAAACTTCCCACCAAATCAATGTGGGACAAGCCAATTTACAACCTTAAGGAATTTCCACCAAAACTCCATTTCCATGGAGCACACTTTGGCTTCAATTTCCCATTCACTCAGTAATGGTTTTGAGCAACCAAATATGCCACGTGAATCACAACGCGGCATAGAACGCGTTACCACTTTAACCCGAGTAAATCGACACTCGGGGCCCACCTAAAAAATAGACCAAACTTGAGGAAAAATTCTGGTTTTACCCAGAATTTTTTCCACCATTTCCAACAATCCCCCACATGAATGGAATTTGATGACAACGGAAATGCAACAATATGCAGACTTAACGAAAGAGTATAAGTCGAAAATATCTTGCATCAGGATAGGTAGTTTTCGGCCTTGAACCTTCCCTAGTGATAACCTATCGGACTTACTGGCTAACCAATGGACGCGATGCCTTGAATTGTTCAGCCGTTTGTGTAAGCCAAGACAATAGATTTCACACAAAATATCTTCTAACACATCGTAGTTCTCACTGTTGTGTTCATTTTGGCCTTGAACGTGCCTGGTTTTCATAAGTGTTTCTAGAGAATTTAGCCTCTTCATTCTCATAGAACCGACCCCAGTTCAACACTCATATAGATGATTCTTATTGTGAGTATCTCCTTATACTCATCTTGATTTTATGCCTTAATCAAGATATAAGTAATCATTAAAAGCAAATCTTATCCTTATACCCCTGCAGACAACATATGTTGCAGATATCACTCTCACCATAGGAATGGGTAGGAATTTGAATCCTTTGGTGATTTCTGGTGAGCCATACATAACTTAGTTGTCCCTTTGAACTTAGTTCTTGGGATCTCCAGTCATATAAGTAGGGTTACCATTATAACGACTCTTATGTAATAGGCTTTAATCCCATCCCCTTCGATGAACTATATACTAGCTCTTTTGTCAAACCTTTTGTTAACAGATCCGCAATATTCTCTTTAGATTTTATATAATCTATTGAGATTATTCCGTTTGACAATAATTGCCTTACGGTATTATGTCGACGACGAATATGTCGTGACTTACCATTATACATATGATTCTGTGCCCTGCCTATTGCAGATTGACTATCACAATGAATGCAAATAGCTGGCACAGGTTTTGGCCACATTGGAATGTCTTCTAAGAAATGACGAAGCCATTCTGCTTCTTCATATGCTTTGTCTAAAGCAATGAACTCGGATTCCATTGTGGATCGTGCGATGCAAGTTTGTTTCGTGGACTTCCAAGAAACAGCAGCGCCTCCTAGAGTAAAGACATATCCACTAGTGGATTTTGAATCTTTAGTATCCGATATCCAATTGGCATCACAATAACCTTCGAGTACTGCTGGATGTCGAGTAAAGTTCAAACCATGATCACGAGTAAATCTTAGATATCTAAGAACTCGAACGATCGCTTTCCAATGGTCTTCTCCAGGGTTACTAGTGTACCTACTCAATTTACTAATAGCATAAGCTATATCAGGACGAGTACAATTCATTAGGTACATTAGGCTTCCAATGATTTGGGAGTATTTTAACTGAGACACTGCATCACCTTTATTTTTCGATAAATAAAGACTGATGTCTACAGGTGTTCTAGCTAAATTCAAATCATCTTTGATAAATTTATCAAGAATTTTCTCAATATAATGAGATTGAGATAATGCATATCCGTCAGATGTTTTAGTAATTTTCATTCCTAATATAACATCTGCGACCCCCATATCTTTCATATCAAATCTTTTGTTAAGCATTTGCTTTGTTGATTTGATCATGTTTTGACTGCTTCCAATGATAAGCATGTCATCCACATAAAGACAAACTATGACATATCCTTGGTCAGTGTTTTTAACATAGACGCATTTGTCACATTCGTTTATCTTAAACCCATTAGTAAGCATTGCATGATCAAATTTTTCATGCCATTGCTTAGGTACTTGTTTTAATCCATAAAGGGATTTTACAAGTCGACATACTTTCTTTTCTTGTCCTGATACTACAAACCCTTCGGGTTGTTCCATATAGATCTCTTCATTTAGATCACCGTTTAAGAAAGTTGTCTTAACATCCATTTGATGTATTTCTAAAGTAAACAACGCTGCTATAGCAATAAGCATGCGAATGGATGTTATTCTTGTCACAGGGGAATATGTGTCAAAATAGTCCAGACCTTCCTTTTGTTTGTAACCTTTAACAACAAGTCTTGCTTTATACTTGTCAATTGAACCATCTGCTTTCATTTTTCTCTTGAATATCCATTTATATCCAAGAGGTTTAGAACCTGGTGGAAGATCCACCAATTCCCAAGTATGATTTTGCATAATGGATTCAATTTCATTATTAACAGCCTCTTTCCACAAAGGTGCTTCAGGACCTGTCATTGCTGCCTTAAAGCTTTGAGGTTCATTTTCTAACAAGTATGTCAGAAAATCTGGACCAAAGGATTTTGATGTTCTCGCTCTTTTACTTCGTCTTGGTTCATCATTAGTTAAATCCTGTTGGTCGAGACTATTACTAGTCTCTTGTGTTTGATTGTCATTAGTCTCTTGACTTTGTGTACAATCATAAGTTCTTTTCTGTGAACTTAATTCCTGTCCTTTCTTGTAAGGTAAGACATGTTCAAAAAACACAGCATTCCTTGACTCTATAATTGTGTTCACATTTATATCAGGTATTTTTGATTTATAAGTCAGAAACCGATATGCACTACTATTCTGAGCATAACCAATAAACACACAATCTACTGTTTTTGGTCCAATCTTAGTCTTTTTAGGAACAGGTACTTCAACTTTTGCCAAACACCCTCACACTTTTAAGTATTTGTAGGAAGGTGGTCGACCTTTCCACAATTCATAAGGAATGCTTTTGGTTTTCTTGTGGGGTATTCTATTAAGAACATAATTAGCAGACAATATTGCTTCGCCTCACAAGTTCTGTGGTAAGCCTGAACTAAGTAACATGACATTCATCATTTCTTTTAGGGTTCTATTCTTCCTTTCAGCAATTCCATTTTGCTGTGGAGAATAAGGGGCTGTAGTTTGGTGAATAATGCCATGTTGTGTACAAAATTCATTTAATGGTGCATCATATTCACCACCCCTATCACTTCTAACCATTTTAATAGTTTTACCAAGTTGATTTTCAACTTCTGTTTTGTAGAGTTTAAACATTTCTAAGGCTTCATCTTTACTTCTAAGTAAATAAACATAACAATATCTTGTGCAATCATCGATAAAAGTTATGAAATACTTTTTGCCTCCTCTAGTTTGAATAAATTTTAGATCACATACATCAGTATGAATTAATTCTAGAGGTTTGGTTTTCCTTTCAACCGATTTAAATGGAGCCTTAGTTAGTTTTGCTTCTACACAAATTTCACATTTATGATTAGGATTAATTTCAAACTTTGGTATATAATCTAAACCAATTAATCTACGCAAAGCATCAAAATTCACATGTCCTAATCTACCATGCCATAAATTTGACTCAAGAATATAAACAAAAGATGTGTTATTCTTATTCATAGCAACTTTCGGTACAACTGTCATTACATTCAACTTTAAAGAGACCATCACTCATGTATCCCTTACCAACATACATACCACTCTTTGTTAATACAAATTTATCAGACTCAAATACAAGCCTAAAACCATTTTTACTTAACAAAGACCCAGAAACTAAATTCTTCCGAATGTCAGGTACATGTAGTACGTTGTTGAGGGTCAGTTCTTTCCCTGATGTCATCTTCAAGATAACTTTTCCTTGTCCAGCCACAGTAGAAGTAGAAGAATTTTCCATGAAAAGTTGTTCACCATTTGCAGCCTCATTGTAGGTAGTGAACATCTACTTGTCCGCACATGTGTGACGAGTTGCTCCAGTGTCAACCCACCACTCTTTGGGATTTCCAACCAAGTTAGCCTCAGACACTACAGCAGAAAGGTTGATGTCATTCACTCCGTCAGAGATGTAATCTAATTCTGTTACATTGGCCTGATTGGTGGTCTTCTTACTTGTACTTCCATGATTCTTTTTAGGACGGCGGCAGTCAGAAGTTCGATGTCCAGTTTTGCCACAGTTATAGCATTTTCCTTTGAACTTCTTGCTACTATCGCCTTGTTTAGGACCATCTCCAGTAAACTTCATCTTTTTGTTATGTGGTTTATGAACTTGTTCAACCACATTAGCCTTGGACTCAATGGGATTTTTCCCATTCCTCTTTTCAGCCTTTCGGTTATCTTCTTTAATTCTTAATCTTACAATCAATTCATCCATAGTCATCTCTTTGCGTTTATGTTTTAAATAATTTTTGAAATCTTTCCAAGCCGGTGGTAACTTTTCCACTAAAGCAGCGACTTGGAATGACTCGCTAAGAGACATACCTTCTGAATGAATATCATGCAAAATTATTTGAAAACTTTGAACTTGAGATATTACCGTTTGGGAGTCTACCATAACAAAGTCCAGAAATTTACCGATGACAAATTTCTTCGTGCCGGCATCATCTGTCTTGTATTTCTTCTCCAAAGAATCCCACAATTCTTTTGCTGTTTTCAGAGGACTGTATACATTATACAGCATATTGTCAAGGCCATTTAGGATGTAGTTTCTGCACAGGAAATCTGAATGTTTCCAAGCATCTACAGCGGCAACAACTTGCCGATCACTTTCACCCTCTTTAAGTGCTGGAGCCTCTTCATGGAGAAACCGGGCCAAATTAAGAGTTGTAAGATAGAACAGCATCTTCTGCTACCTCTTAAACTCGGTACCGTTAAATTTTTCCGATTTTTCTCCATGATTGATTGGTACATGAACATGGTTCTGGATAGGGACCGATGTAGGTGTAACAATAGGAGTACCACTGCCAGATGCAGTTTCAGTTGTAGTAGCCATAATCTCTGATTACAAAAATCAGAAAAAATTAAAACACAAATTAATTTTCTAGTTACTAAAACCAGAAAATAAATTATAACAACAAAATAATTTTATTTTCCTTGTTACTAAAACTAGAAAAATAAAATATCACAAGAATTTTCTGTAATACCAAATAATATTCTGAATTGTTAATGACACCAGTATTGTACTACTAGTTGTTGTCAAAGAAAAGAGACAGTATATTACTACTATCTGTCAAATAGCATAAATCACTATTTGTTTTTCCAACCAGAATATTAATTTGAAAACACAGAAAATTAAATACAATGAAGATACCCAAAAAGGAATCTGTCTTAAGATTGTAGGACAATCTTCACTGTATTTAAAAAGATTCAATTCTGTTGTGTACAAAACAACAACAAGAATAAAAGAAATAGAGAAAATGAGAGAATTTGTTTGATTACAAAAATCAAACTCGAAATAAAAATAAATAAATAAAACCACAGATTTTATTTTGTTACAAAAACAAAATTAAAATCTGATTAAATAAACAAATAAAAACAGAATAAAATTAAACAACTTACTTGGTTAATTTATTTGAATAACTTTTCTGATCAAGTCCAGTGTTTAACACTGTGTCCTTAAGACAGATTCGTCCTCTCCACGGTGCTTTCAGAATTTGGACGTCTATCTCCCAGGATGAAATGATCTTACCACAAACAATAGCAGCACTACAAATTGTTTGCCTTACGAACACACTAAGTGTTTACACTCTTTCTTTCGGAAATAAAATGCAGCAAGATAAAGAATATAATTTGCAGAGGATGGAGTACGAAAATTGGAGTAAAATCCAAATGGGAGGCTAGTCTATTTATAGATGTAAAGGTGGCTCTTGGTTTTGAATTGAACAGGTATAAAACCTGTTAGTTTCAAATTTAAACAGATTTGAATCTGTTGGGTTAATTATTCAAACAGATAAAAACGGGAAGGGCTCTGTTTGGATGAAACCAGTTTAATTCTGTTTGAAAACGGGAAGGGCTCTGTTTGGATGAAACCAGTTTAATTCTGTTTGAAAACGGGAAGGGCCCTGTTTGGATGAACAAAAAATCCAAACCAGTTTAATTTGAATTCTGGATTTTATTTTTAATAAAAATAAAATTAAATTCAAATGTTTTTGGCCCAAAAAGATTAGAAGCCCAACCACAGGCCCAGCCCGACCGGACGGACGGCGGCGCGCGCGTGTGTGGTGATTTTTGGGTCCAATGGGTCTAGCCCATTTTGTCCATAACCTCTCCCTCTAAAACACTTGGGTACCCCTTGGGGCACACCCCAAGTATCTCACCCTAAGCCTTATAAACCCTTTCAAAACTTCCCACCAAATCAATGTGAGACAAGCCAATTTACAACCTTAAGGAATTTCCACCAAAACTCTATTTCCATGGAGCACACTTTGGCTTCAATTTCCCATTCACTCGGTAATGGTTTTGAGCAACCAAATATGCCACGTGAATCACAACGCGGCATAGAACGCGTTACCACTTTGTCCCGAGTAAATCGACACTCGGGGCCCACCTAAAAAATAGACCAAACTTGAGGAAAAATTCTGGTTTTACCCAGAATTTTTCCACCATTTCCAACAAAATAAAATCAAATTATCATTAATTCATGCCTCTCTACACTGAATTACTGATTACACCACTGCCTCCCATGACTATCACCCACCAATAACCCATTATCGTCCAACACTACCACTTGCAACCCCTTTACCACCTACCGCAAAGTGTTTGTAGAGCCCTAATTGGGAGGAGGTGGCCTCCAGTACCGCGGTTCCAATGGGTGGAAGATTGGTTGCTGATAGTGGATCAACGGTGGTTGATTGGTTGGTGACATGAAAATGGCAATATATTAACGTTTAGTACTCCCTTTCCCAGAGAAGAAAACATAATGATTAGTGAGGGATTAATGGGAGAAGCTTTTCTTTGTCAAAATCAAACCTAATCTCAAATACGGGGGCTACGAGTGTTAGGGAAAATATGTGATTCCCCACAAGTAAATCAATCAATGGGAATAAAACTAATGCGGAAAAATTAAATCAAAAGCAACAAAAGAATTTTACGTGGTTCTCTCAATGTGAGATACGTCCACGGGATCGAAATCCGATTCCACTATCAACCAAATAAGTTTCCAAACGATTACAAACGAGACACGAATGGTCTCACAAATCACCTTAGGTGAATTCCAAATAATCACAAATAAACAAGAGGAAAGATCTCACCAAATAGATAAACAAAAATCTTCGAAACCAGAGTTGTAGAAAATCCAAAATAATAGACCCAAATTAATTTCACCAAAGCAGCCGAATAAGCACCAACTTGATTACACACAAAAATAGAGCACTTGAATATGCAATCAAGAATCAATCAGCCACTAAGCTTGTAATTTAACCACAAAACCCATTGAAGATGTATCACGGCTGCTGCACAAAGAAAAAGGCTACTTGTTCTTGTTTTTTTTAAAAAACAGAAAACAATCCCAATCTATAAAACAAATCTTGGATTTGTTTTATCAAAATCCTAGTTGTTACCAAATTAAATTAGGACTCCACAAATTAGATATAATATATAAAAATATATTATAACTAATATCACACCAAATTAAACTATTTTAATAAACCAATTGGGTCCCACACTCCAATAAGGAGGTATACCCAACAATTCTCCCCTTACCGACTTAGGTGGAGAGATCAACCATACCCGCCAAAATTCGACACTTCAAATGTTTGTCCCTCGACAAAGTCTTAGTCAACATATCTGAAATATTATCATCTGTGTGAACTTTTTCAAGTTGTAACAATTTCGAATCTAACACATCACGAATCCAATGGTTTCTCACATCAATGTATTTCGATTTCGAATGAAAAGTAGAATTTTTACTCAAATGAATAGCACTTTGACTATCACAATAAAGCACATACTTTTCTTGTTTCAAACCCAACTCTTGCAAAAATTTCTTCAACCATAACTCTTTTTTGTAAGCTTCTGTAATAGCAATAAGTTCAGCTTCGGTAGTTGAGAGAACAATACATTTTTGTAATTTAGATTGCCATGCCACAGCTCCCCCTACAAAAGTCATCAAATACCTCGAAGTAGATTTTCAAGAATCAGCATCACCAGCCATGTCAGAATCCGTGAACCCATCAAGCATCGGCTTACCATTCCCAAAACACAAACACACCTTCGAAGTCCCTCGAAAATACCTTAGAATCCATTTTACCGCTACCCAATGTTCTTTACCAGGATTAGAGAGAAAACAACTCACCACACCAATGGCGTGAGCAATATCCGGCCTTGTACAAACCATGGCGTACATCAAAGAACTAACTGCTGAAGCATAAGGAATTTTCTGCATCTCTTCCTTGTCTTTCTCACTTGTAGGACATTGATTCGAACTAAGTTTGAAGTGATCCGCAAGTGGACAACCAACCAGCTTTGCTTTATCCATGTTGAACCTCTCAAGAGCTTTCTCAATGTAGCTTTCTTAAGACAACCAAATTAGCCCCTTTTTGCGATCACGAACAATTTTCATACCAAGTATTTGCTTTGCCGGCCCCAAATCTTTCATAGCAAAAAACTTGCTCAACTCCAATTTCAACCTGTTTATCATGGTAGAATCTTGACCCACAATTAACATGTCATCAACATAAAGCAAAAGAATAATAAATTTGCCATCCGAAAAATTTTTCACAAACACACAATGATCCGAAGTGGTTTTAGAAAAATCATTATTCATCATGAAAGAGTCAAATTTTTTGTACCATTGTCGCGTTGCTTGTTTGAGGCCATACAAACTTTTCTTCGATTTGCAAACAAATTTCTCTTTCCCTTTTTCCACAAAACCTTCTGGTTGCTCCATGTAAATTTCTTCTTCAAAATCACCATGAAGAAATGCGGTCTTCATATCAAGTTGTTCAACTTCAAGGTTCATACTTGCAACCATGCCAAGTACAACCCGAATAGAAGACATCTTCACAACCGGCGAGAAAATCTCATCAAAGTCAATACCTTTATTTTTCCCAAAGCCTTTCACAACAAGACATCCTTTGTATCTCAGATTCTTACTATCATTCTTCAATTTGAAGACCCACTTATTTTTCAGAATTTTTCTCCCCTTAGGCAACTTCACAAAATCATATGTGTGATTTTCAAGTAAAGAATTCATCTCCTCTTCCATGACCTTTTTCCAATCACCTTTCTTTGCATGCTCAATTGTTTCTTGGTAGCTCTCAGACTCCCCTTCATCAGAAATCAACACAAATTCATTGGGAGGATACTTTCTTGAAAGTTGTTGGTCCCTTGTAGATTTCCTCAACTCAAGTTATGGTGGCGGTTCTTGAGTTGGATGCTTTTCCTCAATTTCTGGCTCAACTTCATTAGGATTAGCATCAGCCTCTACATCTTCAATAGGTGGCTGCATATCTCCCCCATTTTCATCATCAACTGAAGATGAAGGAGATGGATCCATGTCAATGAGATCACTAGTTTTTGGCTCCGGTTGATCACCTTTGCCAAAGTCTTCAATTGTTTGGTCTTCAAGAAAAACAACATCACGACTTCGAATAACTTTCTTGTCGACCGGATCCTACAATCTATACCCAAATTCATCACGCCTAAATCCAAGAAAAATACATTGTCTTGACTTACTATCAAGCTTAGACCTCTCATCCTTTGGAATGTGAACAAAAGTTCGGCAACCAAATACTCTCAAGTGCGCATAAGACACATCTTTACCGGTCCAAACTCTTTCTGGAACATCACCATTCAAAGGATAAGAAGGAGATAAATTGATTACGTCAACCGTTGTCTTCATTGCCTCACCCCCAAAAGGATCTTGGCAATTTAACTTGTGAAACCAAACACCTTGTTCTTTTCATAATGGTGCGGTTCATCCTCTTGGCAACGCCATTTTGTTGAGGAGTCTTCTTAACTGTCTTTTGGTGCCGAATACCTTAACTGCGACAATACTCATCAAATGGCCTAATGTATTCACCACCATTGTCTGATCGGATGCACTTCAATTTCTGCCATATTTCTCTTTCAACCATGGCCTGAAAATGCTTAAATACTTTTAGAACTTGATCTTTAGTTTTTAGTAGAAAAGCCCAAACTTTCCTTGAAAAATCATCAATAAAAGTAACAAATTAAGTGCACCATTATGTGTTCTAACTTTCAAAGGACCACAAACGTCCGAATGAATCAACTCCAAAACATTTTCTTTTCTAGAAGCAACATTTTTATGAAAAGAAACTCTATGTTGTTTACCCGCCAAACAATGAACACAAATTTTAAGATGTGTACCTTTCAAACTGGGTAGAAGCTGTTTCTTGAACAAAACTTGTAGCCCCTTTTCTCTCATATGGCCAAGCCGCTTGTGCCACAATTCGGTAGAAGTATCATCTTCAAGTGCATTGACAACACCTTTACAAATTTTTCCTTACATCGAATAAAGTGTATGAGTCTTCTTGCACTTAGCCACCACCAAAGAACCCTTTGTGAGCTTCCATATTCCATCACCAAATTTGTTGTTGAAGCCTTCATCATCTAGCTTCCCAGTAGAGATCAAATTAAGGCGAATGTCGGGAACACGCCTCACGTCTTTAAGCAACAACTTGCAGCCCAAATTTGTTTCCAAGCAAACATCACGCATGCCAATAATCTTGGACAAACCTTCATTACCCATTCGAACAGAACCATAATCTCCTTTGGTGTAGGTAGTGAAGAAATCAACTCGAGAAGTCACATGAAAAGAAGCACCAGAATCAATCACCCAATTGCTCTCTTAGCCTACAAAATTGATACAATCATCTTCACAAACGACCATGAGATCATTGGTAGTAACTGCTGTTGTGTCTTCTTGCTTCTTATCTACACTTTTGTCACGCCTTTTCTCCTTGTTCTTAAGCTTTCGGCATTCTCGCTTCATGTGCCCTTTCTCATGGCAATAATAGCACTCAATGTCTTTCTTTGAAAAAGAACCATCTTTTGATTTGTCACGGCTTTGATCACGACCATGAGGAGTCTTACTCCTCCCTCTTGTTTTGTTTCGGCCTCTCACAACAAATGCTTCCGAATGAGAGGAACCCGCTGATTTTCTTCTAATTTCTTCATTCAACAAGCTACTAGTGACTTGGCCCATTGTGACAACTCCATCAGGTGCCGAATTACTAACCGTTACAACCAAAGTCTCCCAACTTTTGGGCAAAGAACTAAGTAGCATCAAAGCCTGTAACTCATCATCAAAAATAATTTTCACAGAAGCAAGTTGGTTAACAATACTCTTTATTTCATTCAGATATTTTGGAATAGGGCTGCCCTCTTTATATTTTAAATTAACCAACTTACGAAAATGAAAAGCTTTATTTGTGGCTGATTTCCTATCATAAAGGCCTTCTAATTTTTTCCATAAATCATGTGCTGAAGTTTTAGTAGCAACATGATGAAACACACTGTCATCAATCCATTGACGGATAACACCAACGGTTTTTCGATTAAGCCCCTTCCATTCATCATCTTTCATATCATCAAGTTTGCCACTATCACCCTCAATGGGTCCATACAAATCTTTATAAAATAATAGGTCCTCCTTTTTAGTTTTTCAAGTTACCCAATTGCTTCCATTGAAGCTAGACATACGACCAACATTCCCCTCCATTGATTTACACAAATAAATAAACCCAAATAAACCGTAAGCTTTGATACCAGTTGTTAGGGAAAATATGTGATTCCCCACAAGTAAATCAATCAATGGGAATAAAACTAATGCGGAAAAATTAAATCAAAAGCAACAAAAGAATTTTACGTGGTTCTCTCAATGTGAGATACGTCCACGGGATCGAAATCCGATTCCACTATCAACCAAATAAGTTTCCAAACGATTACAAACGAGACACGAATGGTCTCACAAATCACCTTAGGTGAATTCCAAATAATCACAAATAAAAAAGAGGAAAGACCTCACCAAATAGATGAACCAAAATCTTCGAAACCAGAGTTATAGAAGACCCAAAATAATAGACCCAAATTAACTTCACCAAAGCAGCCAAATAAGCACCAACTTGATTACACACAAAAATAGTGCACTTGAATATGCAATCAAGAATCAATCAGCCACTAAGCTTGTAATTCAACCACAAAACCCATTGAAGATGTATCACGGCTGCTGCACAAAGAAAAAGGCTACTTGTTCTTGTTTTTTCTTAGAAAACAGAAAACAATCCCAATATATAAAACAAATCTTGGATTTGTTTTATCAAAATCTAAGTTGTTACCAAATTAAATTAGGACTCCACAAATTAGATATATTATACAAAAATATATTATAACTAATATCACACCAAATTAAACTCTTTTAATAAACTAATTGGATCCTACACTCCAATAAAGAGATATACCCAACAATGATTAGTATTAATCGAAAAGAGAAAGTGGTCGGTGAAGAAAGAGTAAAAATGGGGTAGAAATTTTAAGGTAATCAATAGTTTCAAAATACCTTGTGTTATTATTTTTTAATAACAAAATATTTTTTAGAATTTACTCATTGAAATCTGATAATGCTACAATTCCAATGAAAGATGGGTCGGACTGATCTACGCTTCTAACAGGTCTGCTGGCTTTGAAGTCCACAGAGCGTGCCTGTAAAAAGGTCTAAGGGGGAGGTAATCTCCCGGAGGACACTCCGACGATCAAGTTAGAATGGAGTAGGTTGATTATGTAGAAAAAGAAAAAGGAGACAAAGAATTTAACCTTTTACGTATCTTGGAAGCTTCTTGTAACAACCCTCGTCACTGTTTACCGATTAACCACTAATTACTGCTAAACTGAGACTGATTATGATTGGTAACTGAATTGATTGAAGTACTGAACTGACTGACTGAAATCTAAAACTGATTGATTGACTGTATCTGTTTAAATGCATTATCTATCTGTTTGACTGTTTGATTATCTGTTTATGCTTTTATGGTTAAATTGCAAATTGAAGGCCTTATCGGCGGCCGAATCCGAAATCGATTGATGTTCTATGATCGTTAGAATTAATGTGATTTATGGCATATTCAGTTAAAATGTGATTTGGTACGATTAAATTAGGTTGAATATTAATAAATTACATATATTGGCTTTAATTACCATTTTGCCACATGAGTGGCCCACTACCTAGACTACATTTGAGCCTCACAACACTTTAACAAAACATTTCATCAGTCCATTTCTTGTTCTTGCCGACTTGAGAGAGTGAGAGGTAGAGAAAGCTTGAGTTCTTCACAATTTGGCTTAGAGTCTTGTAGAGATTGAAGGATTCTTGCATATTGAGCCTCTAGACTTGTAATTGAGGAACCTAGGTATGAATTTCATCCTCCTTATTGTGTATTTAAGTTCCTTCTAGCATGGATCATGGTAGTTTAAAGAGTTAAGTCAAGAATTGGTTCAATAGTGTTGAATGGAAGCTTAATTATTGCATGCATGGCATACTCTTGCATTTTAGAGCTTGTTCTTCGTGAATTTGCCACATGCATGTCCATGTTTTGATCATAAACCATGTTTTCACCTTGTCTTTGAAAGAATTGGCTCATTAGAGCATGAAATTGAAGCTTTGAAATGGTTTAAATTCATGCATGTTTGCATGTTTTTCATATTCTTGAAATTTGGTTTGAAATTGAGTTGTTTGAAACACCCTTGGGCTTTGATTTTACAATTGAGCTTTGGAATCATGTTAAACTATGAGTTTTGGGATGTTTTCTGGAAAATTGGCCCAAGAGGATCGAAATTTATGTTTTAAAACTTGGTTTTGAGTTTGAGGTTCAAATCTGGAATTTCCAGAATTTGGACTCACGCTCGAGCGGGGTTACTGGCGCTCGAGCGTGCAATTCATGCTCCCAGTACTTTGCACTGTTTTGATGTCCACTCGAGCAGAATAATTGACGCTCGAGCGGGACATTGTGTCTCATGCTCGAGCGGGTGTCGAGCGCCCAATCGAGCATGATTTTCACCTATCCAGCACTTTTGACTGTTTTGCAGAACGCTCGAGCGGGTAATTCTACACTCGAGCGGAAACCTTTGTCTGCATGTCCGCTCGAGCGGAGTAACCTACGCTCGAGCGTGACCCCTGTTTTCTGAAAATTCTGAAAATATTTTCTGAATGCATCTTTGCATCCTCATCCCATCCTAGGCATTCTTAGGCCTAGTTTAAGACATCTTAATGAGGATATAGATGTAGAACACACCGAGGCAAATTAGGGATTAAGTTATTATCTTTCCCGACTGTGTAGCTTAGTATGTGTTCAATCTGTAACTGTGTAGGGTTGGCGACTGGGGACGCGCTCTAGCTTTACTGTAGCCCAGAACTCTGTGAGTAACAACTGTGTAAAGATATATTCAAAATGATTATCTTCTGAACAATTGAACTGTACTGCTTTCTGAACTGATACTGTTAATTGAATGAATGTATGTCCTATATTCTGAACTGTATTGTGGCATCCTTAGCAACTACTGCTTACTGTTACTGTTATAGAGATCTCTGTCGGTTCCCTTGTTAGAACCACTACTGTTTACTGATTGATAGCCATCATTTACTGTTCGGTCTTTTAAGACCTACTGTTCACTGTACTATTATGCTAATGGATGTACCACATATGACTGAATGACTGATATACCGAATTAACGAATTGTTTTCATTACTATAAGGACATTCATTCTTAACCTCTTTACGCATTACCTTATTCACTGGGCTTTAGCTCACTACTTATATATATATGTAGGTGTACAGGCACCAGACCGTGGTTAGAAGCGTCGGGGTAAGCTCCAGTTTTGTCAAGCCAACCACTGTGCCTCACTGCGAGGTTCCGAGCCTGTCAAGCTATGGCTTAGGGGTGTTTTAATTTCCCCCGTTTGTCCCTGTAACTGTTTTGTAAACTGTATAGACTGTTATTGTACTGTTTAATAGGGATTAGGTCCCTGAACTGAATGATTGTTAATATGTACATACTGTTCTGTACTATTCATGTATATATGTATGAAAAGTCTTTTTGGCATACAGACTATCACAGCTCATTGGACATTGTTTATTTACTGTTTTGGCTTCCGCCATGCCCCTGTACTCTGTTTTACTGTATTACTGTTAAGCAGGCCTTCGGTAATCTTGGATTACTGGTCAGTTACGGTGCTAAACCTATAGAGGCAGGTTTGGGTCGTGAAACTTCCTTAAATCCTTTGCTTATCATTTCCTTTTCCATTCCAGACGGTCTTGTTTGTCGAAAGTCTATATTCTAGCTTGCATCGTTCATGGTGAGTTTGTATCCTCCTGCGTGAAGAGTCCGGATCTTCTACTGTGGTCTCCTGCGGTGGTCCCTGCAGTGCCCCAAAACAACGTCGTTTTGGGGCAAATTTTCTAAAAAAAAAAACAAAACAGAACACACCAACACAGAGAACCAAACCAAGGAAGAGAGATGGGAGAAGAAGATACAAGCACAGAGGAGGAGAAAGAGGAAAGAAGGTTGTTTGTTTTTTTTTTGGTGTGAAGATTTCTTATCTAGGATCTCTCTTTTTCTCTCTTAAAAAAAGAAAATCCCCTTCTTTTCTCTCTCTTAAAACTTTCTCTCTTTCAGAGACTGGCCCAGCAGATCGAAATCTCCATCTTTTTTTTCTTCTAGTTGTTGACGATCTAAGTTTCTTGAAATGGTGTTACCAAAACACCCACTTTGTGTTTCTTTGTATTTATTATTAATCTTTCTTTATTTTTTTCCCCCGGTTTCAACCTAGATCTGAAATGCAGAAAGATGGATTTATGAAGAAAATCAAAGTTTCAAAATCTCTATGAAAGATTTGAGATCCAAAATCAAAAATGAGGAGAGGAAATTATTTCTGACTGTTGTTCTTTGCTTTTGTTTGTATTGATCTATTTTTTAGTCAATTTTGATTTATCATTTGGATGTTCGAAGTGTTTATATGTATGTGTATATATATATATCAAATTAAAGAATCTCCAACTTTTGTTTAAATAATTGTTATATATATATATATATATATATATATATCAATTAAAGAATCTCCAACTTTTGTTTAAATAATTGTTATATATATATATATATATATTGAATGGGTTTACGAGGGATTTGAGGAAAACCCAGATGAGAAAATGGGGTAAATCATAAAACCCAGAGAGAGAAAGGAGATGGAGAGAATGAGATGTTGGGGAGGGTGGGCAGAAGTTAAATTTGGTGGGATGCCATTCTTCTTTCCTCTTTCTCTTCCTCTGTGCTTGTATCTTCTTCCCCATCTCTCTTTCTTGGTTTGGTTCTCTGTGTTGGTGTGTTCTGTTTTTGTTTTTTTTTTTTGAAAATTTGCCCTAAAACGACGTCGTTTTGGGGCACCGCAGGAGACCACGGCAGAGGATCCGGACTCCTGCATGAAAGGGTTGTCACATTTAATGCCACGAGAGCCTCATTAATGGCTGATGTGTGGATGCAATAACTTTGCACGATCTTTTTCTGCCTATATGGCTGATTCCCTGCCCGATAGGTGTTTGAATGCTATTAGTCTTGATCCATTATTGATTTCTCAAGGTTACTGGGCTTCGTGGGCTGGGTCCTGAGTCGTGGGCCGGACCCTCTTGTAGGCCCACCGGTATCAAAATCCATCAAACGACATCAATATTAGATATCAACTCAAGTTAAAAAATTGTGAAATTTTTTAATTTCATAAGCAAATTTCTTAATTTTCTAGAACTATAAAATTTTGCAACTTTTGTGCTTTGAGTAATTGTGACATTTCATAATTACTTGCAAAAACTTTGAAAATTTCAGTTTTGTGTTGGTCAAGTAGCACCTAATAACTCCTTCATGTTGATTCCTTCATACTCATGCTTGAACACAAAAATTAATTTTAGTTTGACGAGATATCAACTCAATCAACTTGTCCAATTAACTAGAACTTCTACATTTTATTAAGAGGTTAATAATTTGAGTCTTTTTTTTCTTCTACTGCTTCTCATGTAACAAATCTCTAAATATGTATTAACTCCAAAATGCTTAGTTTGTGTCGTAAAAAGATGCTTTGGAACCCAAATGCTTGTGTATGACAATGAAAGGTAGCAAAGGAAAGTGTAGGATGGTCATCATTATTAATTTCTTACTATTAGCTTCTTTCAAAAGTAAATCTCATACATACAGATATTAAGATTTCTGTAATACCTATTATAAAATAAAATAATAAAGACTACAATAATACCACAAAATTCATAGCAGAAGAAAAATAGATGAAGCAAATATATATCTATTATACAATGTACTATATAGTTAAGGTGCTAAATCAATTGAGAACTTATAAAAATATTTCACAAAATTGGTCAGCCATCGTTTGGAGCTTCAGAAAAAATCTTGTTCATGATATCGCGTGCTTTACCATGACATTTAATTGCTCACGTTTAAACATGGTTAGTCTTTTTCCTTCTCTATGATAATTCTAAGATGAATTATCTTCTCACTCATCCTCTCCCACTCAAGCATGGAATCAATGAGGCCAAGCCCAACCCACCATGTTGGGCCATTCCAAGCCCCAGGCAAGCCCTCCTTTCAATCCCAAACAGCCACAATGTGTGTCCATCCACTTCTCAACCTTCAAATCTCTCGGGTTAAAAGCTTGCAAGGCCATCCCAAGCTTGAGGGTCTCTCTGTGAATGGCCCATGCATTGACCAATAAGATTGTGTTGCGAGGTACATTGAATACTCTAAGGCTATGTTTGTTTGGGTGGATTGGATTAGGTTGGATTAGTATTCTCATGACTAATAGTCTTAAGACTATGAATCCTTTAGATTATTTATCATATCCTATGTTTGGATTGAATTAGGATTATAAGGAGTGATTAATAAAATAGTATCCAATCCGATGTTTGTTTAAAGAGATTGGAATGGATAGGACATGAGACATACAATATATTGACCATAATACCTCTATTATGGTCATTTGATAAGTTAGTCCAGACTTTGACTTAGTCCCTCAATTTATATCCCACCTCTATGTGGGATTGAATAGTCCATCATATGTGGGATACCATATCCGGATGGATTGTTAGTCTGTACTTTAGTTTTTTAACCAAATATCGGATTAATAATTTTATTTTACTATTAGTCCAATCTCAAGCACATATCCATCCAAACAAACATGGCCTAATTGTACAATAATCAGATGACATGTGCGATATTAAAAGTAGCAGTCTTCTTGAGAATAATTAGAGGGTTTCAGAAATAATGGTGTGAAGGTAATGTAATTTGAAAACACCGTGTTCGATTGATCACGTAATCTTTGTCCACTTGAGTGTCTAACTTCTTCAACATTTTAGGTGGTTTATTAAAAAGGACATTACATATTCTATCATTATTATTGATATGTCTGTACTCTCAAGCATAACGAGCTAGACATTATAAAATCATAAGAAGTAAATTACATATTATCTTCGTATGATTAGGCTAAAATGAAAATAGTGCCTCTGTGAAATTTGATTTGTAACATTATATCCATTTGGATTAATACCAAAAAGAAAGATAAAACGAAATGATTAAAAAAACAAATCTCTTTATTTTTCTTATTTCATGTACAATCTATGATCAAGTTAGATTATCAAACTAAGACTTATAGCAGGCTCAACTAGACAATCCAATCCAAAACTCTACTCATTGTTGTCTACACAGGGTTGATTTGAGTAGTTAGTTAAAAGTTGACTTTTTAATTTTTTTAACTTTTTTGAAAAAACATATAAAATAGTAAAGAGGTGATCTGATTTAAAATAGGTTAAAAGTCAAACACATTATACTACTATCTTTTTTGAGTATAATAAAATTAATATAAACTGTAAATGTGAATAATCTTATATATATCAATTACATAAATTATACCATATTTTTTTAATTTATGATTGGTTCTTCTCATTATTATTATTAGTACACAACAATGATTTGAATGAAGAGAAAAAACAATGCGCACCATGGATGGAGCAATTTTCGATTGATCTAGTCTAATAGGATTTAAAAGTGAATTTTTTTTTACAAATATTTTAAAAAGACAAAAACAAAATAAAATAAACTGTTCAAAAAATAATTGAACTTCCTACGCCTCCCGAATGGAGTTTGATTTTGTTCCCCATTTATAGTATTGGTGAACATAATATGTTTATTATTATTATATTATTATTATTATTATTATTTATGGGTTGGTTGCTTGTAGTATTGTTCACTGCTTGGTGAGTGAATAAAATTAAGAGTAATGTTACATAACAATTAATTAATAAATTTTATATTTTTTTTACTTGCTAAAATTAAAATTCACTTAAATTTGATCTCACAACAAAAACTTTAAACACAGACTATAAATTTATTTTCATAATACAAATCTAAAACTATTTTGGACAAATTATCTATACCTCCCTTGAGATTTAACTAAATTACAGATTCTTTTATGAGATTTCAAAAATTACATCCCGCCCCCGAGGTTTGTATTCACATAACAATTTAACTCCTACCGTTATCTAAACGTTAAGAATGGTTAGCTTACATCACCAAAATATAAATTGATTGACGATATTACCCCTGCCAAAATCCCTTTGATAAATCAATAAAATTTACAAAAGAATTACATTAGATGTAGAAAAAAAAAAAAAAAAAGAGCTTTTGGAACCATGTTTGATTTGTTGTTTAGAAAAAAAAATTCAAATTTAAAAAAAATAAAAACTAATTTAATAAAAATAAATATTTATTTACTTTGTAAAAATTATTTCTAACAACTCAAAAGATAAAATTATATAAAAAATAATAATAATTTTTTATTTTTTATTTCTTGGCCAAATTAATTTTTAATTTTTTTAAAAATAAATTTAAAAATAAATTTTTAAAATCAAACCAAACATATTCTAAGAATTTTTTGACAAGCCATTTTTTGTGTTTTCAACTTATTTAATTATTTATTAATTTTAGGGTAAATTACATTAACACCCCTTGAGATTTGGTCCAATTACTACGCACTCCCTGACGTTTTAGAAATTACATTCTCACTCTTGTGGTTAATAGTCTCATTTCACAAATCTCCCTGCTTATATAAAAAGTAACAACTTTTAGTAGAAAAACAGAGAAAATTACATTAAAAAAAAAAGTTAAGAAAATGGGAAAAATAAGAGAAAGTAAAGCAAAGCAAAAAAAAAAAAAAAAAAGAGTGCATGAGTTTAATCTCTTCATTCCGACTAAATAATTACAATGACAAGGGGTTAGTGTAATTTCCCAAACGTCAAGGGGTGATATGTATTAAACCCAAACCTCAGGGGGTGTAAGTGTAATTTAACCTTAATTTTATGATATTTTCACCATCTGGCACTACAACATATAAAAGTTTTAGAAACCAATTTTTTTGATCTCTAAAAGTGAAATTTTTGTTGCAAAAGGCATTTAGGAACTAATTTCTATCGTCGTAAGGATAGTCGCTAAAAGGTCGCCTTGAAAAGTCAAAAATAAGACTTTTAGCGATAAAATTTCGAAAATGTCAATAATAAATAGATTTTTAGGGAGAAAATAATTTGATACAAAAAAGATAATAATTAATCACTAATGTTCAATTTTCATTGCTAAAAATATAATAATGATACTTTTAGCAACAAAAATATTTGGCCCCCTAAAAATAATTTTGTCTCTAAATTTTGATCTCTAAAATCTTAATTTTTTGTAGTGTGATAAGTATTTTCCATTTTAATTTTGCATTTCATAACTTATTTAAAAATGATAATTTAGCTACAGCTCAAGAGAGAATCTGTAATTTAACTAAATCTCAGAGTGAATCTATAATTTAGTTAAACATCAAGGGGTGTAGATAATTTGTCCTTATTTGTCAAAAAGGTATTTTTGTCAATTTATAATATCTGATAATGGTGTTAATTGCGATAAGACATGATATAATTTGTAAAATCTCAAAAAAAAATCAATAATTTTGTAAAACCTGAGGGAAGATTTAGGTAATTTGCCCAACTATTTTCTAGTCTCTAGACTTTGCCATTGACATATCTATCCTTATCAAATATCACACTACCTACATCTATTATTATCTCACTAGGACCAGTTCGAGACTTATAAGTCAAGTCCACGTGAAGCCAGCTGTGCCAACCGTTTCCATATTTCACATTTATGTTCGTTTGAATCATCTATATAAGGTCCAGGTTGGCTAATCTAAAAAGTGTATTTATTTCATTTTTTTATCTTTTTTAAGTTATATTAATTAATATTTTCTTTTTATTTTTTTTACACATAATATAAAAAAAGTCAAAAAATATACTTATTTAGTCTTCCCAAATTTGGCCTAAATTTATATTTTAACCACAATTTTAAAATTTTAAAAATTATTTTATGCTATGTATGATCATATAAATTGTGTTTAAATTATGAATTTAAATAAAAATTTAAAAACAAAAAGGAAGAAGATATAAATAAATTATAAGTTAATTTTTATTTTTTTTTTCATTTCTGTCTCTTTTGTAATGAATTTCCCAAACCACCCACCAAAAAAAAAATTCTCCAAATCCAGAAGATATATAATACACCTCCTTTGAGAGAGATGTACTGTAGTCTTTCTCATAAATCAATACATTTTTTTTTTGGGTGCATTTTGCAATTCACAATCTAAAAAATATATGAAAAACAAAAAAATAGTTTTAAAAAACTAAACAAAGAGATAATTTAGAATTATTTTGAAAAGATGATTAAAAATTAATTTTTTAATTTTTTAATATTTAAAAAAATCTATAAAAAATATAATAAATAATATAATCTAAAATAAATTAAAAATTAAAAGATAACTTTTAATCATCGTCCCAAATGGCTTTAATGTTCATGGTTTCATCGTTTTACTTCATCCTTACATGATAAGCAGCCCTCATTCAATCGATAAAGAAAGTACTCTCTAATCACAAACGATTCTCAAACAAATTTCCATGGAAAATCTTCAATCCCGCAAGACTCTCTCCTCTCTCTATCTCCTCCTCTTCCATCTTCTCCAATTCTCATCTCTTTCACTTCTCTCATCATCTTACACTCTTCCAGACAAGTACTTCATCAACTGTGGCTCTGACTCCAACTCCACACTCAACCGCCGAAACTTTGTCGGCGACGTCAACTCCACCTTCTCCTCCGCAGCCGGAGGCCAAACCAGCGCCGTCTCAACCACCAATTCATCAACAACAATCGAATTATATCGGACGGCTAGAATCTTCAAAAACGCATCTTCATACGAGCTCGAAATTTCCCAAATCGGCACTTACACGGTACGCTTTCATTTCTACGCTTTCAACAATCTCTCCGACGCTCAATTCAACGTTTCGGCTTCTGGGTTTTCGCTGCTATCAAATTTCACATCATTAAAAAACTCACCGGAAATCAAGGAATTCTTATTCACCATCGAAACAAGAAAATTCACGATCGATTTCAAACCTTCTAAAAACTCATCGTTTGCTTTTGTAAACGCACTCGAAGTTTTTCTCGTCCCAGACAATTTCATCGTAAATTCCATGATTCGTGTTTCTTCTTCTGGAAGCAACAGTACTTACGACGGCTTGCTCTCTCGCGTTCTTCATCCGGTTCATCGGATTAATGTTGGAGGTGGCGCACTCTCACCGGAAAATGACACACTGTGGAGGAATTGGGTACCAGATGATGGGTTTCTATATTCAGTCATCGCTGCGAAGAACAGCAGTTTCTATAGCAATAGGCCCAATTATCAGGAAGGAGGAGCTACTGATTATATTGCTCCTGATCTTGTTTATAAGACTGCTAAAGAAATGAATATAGATCCTGAAAAGGGATCCACTTTTTTCAACATAACATGGAATTTCAATGTGAGTAAGAATGTTCCACATCTCGTTCGGGTACATTTTTGCGACATAATAAGCTCGTCCAATGACATTTTCAGGTTCAATCTCTACGTGTTTGATACGTTCAGTCAGAAAATTGATCCGTCTGAGGTTATTCCCCAATTGGCAGCTCCGTTTTACAAAGATTTTGTGGTTGATTCCGATGATTTTGGATTTATAAATGTCAGCATTGGCCCACGGCAGGATTCAAATAACCAAACTGCTTTTTTAAATGGGCTAGAGATCATGGAGATAATAGGGGGATTGAGTCCTGGTTTGAAAAAACTGTCGAAGACACATCTTGTTTTTGTCATAGTTGGTTCAGTTCTTGGAGGTGTGGCTTCTGTGTTTTTATTTATTGCGGTGTTTGTTGTTAGATATAAATTCAGGAAAGCCAAACCTGTTGAGAATTCGGATTGGCAGACCATTCCCTCTCCGGTTTGCAATCTGAATCTCGGGTTGAAGTTATCTCTTTCTGAAATTCAGTACGCAACTAAAAATTTCAACTCCAAGTTGATGATAGGTGAGGGCGGGTTTGGAAAAGTTTATAGAGGAACTCTTCGGAGCGGTGAAAAAGTTGCTGTCAAAAGAAGTCAGCCAGGGCACGGCCAGGGCCTTCCAGAATTCCAGACAGAGATCAAGGTCTTGTCAAAAATTCGTCACCGCCATCTTGTTTCCTTAATTGGGTACTGTGATGAAGAATCCGAGATGATCCTTGTTTATGAGTTCATGCAAAAGGGTACTCTGAGGAGTCATCTGTATAATTCAAATGAGGATTTGGATAAATCATCTTCGGAGTCAAAATTATCATGGAATCGAAGACTTGAGATATGCATTGGGACTGCCAAGGGTCTACACTATCTTCACAGAGACCGAGGCATAATTCACCGCGATGTCAAGTCAACAAACATCTTGCTCGATGATGATTATGTCGCTAAAGTTGCTGATTTTGGTTTATCGAGGTTAGAAGCTCTCGATCAAACCCATGTCAGCACAGAAGTGAAGGGCAGTTATGGGTATCTTGATCCCGAGTACTTCAAATTCTTCCAATTAACTCAAAAATCCGATGTGTACTCATTTGGCGTGGTTCTGCTAGAAGTGCTATGTGCAAGGCCGGCCATTAACAAGAAGCTTCCATGGGAGCAAGTGAACTTGGCGGCATGGGGCTTGTCTTGTCAAAAAAAAGGACTGCTCTGGAAAATCGTTGATCCATTGATCGCAGGGAATATTAGTCCCAATTCTCTGAGAACGTTTGGGGAAATTGTGGACAAGTGTTTGAAAGAGTACGGAGTTGACAGGCCGAGCATGGCTGATGTTTTGTGGGACTTGGAATATGCACTGAAACTTCAACAGACTGCAACACACAGAGAACCTCATGAGGATAGCACAACGGACGTATCGTGGGTGTTGCCGGTGCCTAGTGTTCATCGGTTACCTTCTGATAGCATGACAATTGATGAAGATGGTGTGACCGTGGATGATTTTGGGGATACAGGTGCGGATACAGTTACAGATACATGTGCGTTCCAAGTATTTTCGCAGTTGAGGATTCACGATGCCAGATAGTTATGTAGAATTTTGAAATTAGATAGATAAATGTTAGTGGATTAAAAAATACTAATGTTGTGTTTAGTTGGGAGATTTGGGAAGGAATTTAGAAATAGAAAGGGAAAATGTGTGTGAAACTAGGTGAAATGTAAGTATATTTTATTCATATTTCACTTAACTTTTCCTTTTTCATTTCCAAATCTCTCATCAAATCCCCCAACCAAACACAGCATAAGAAGTGTATTCGTCTCATAATTTGTAATTTGGATTAAAAAATGCTAAGTAGTGTATTCGTCTCATAATTTGTAATTTTTACTATTAGTCTGTTGTTTTTATCTATCAATTGAAATTATCTCTACTTTTTTTTATTGTTTTCATGTGTGTCTGTTTTATTTTTCTTTACTTCCGTTACTGTACAGGGAAGAAATAAACCTTTTCGTATAATCCTGTTGATCAAGTCTGCGCTCCTCCAAACGTCGTCGCTTTACTCCCTGAAAACACAAATGTGAGCTAGCCGGCAGGTGTGTGCCGGAAACCCCTCCGATGCCTAAGTCAGCAAAATAGACAAGTAGACAAAAAGCTCTGTGTATCAAAGTTGTGTGTTACCTCTCCATAGGTGATATTTGTGAGCTTTTATAGGTTCCGTGTGGCACAATCCAAGTAGGACTCTTACTCTTCCATGTAGAGTCCTCCTAGGATTCATACTCCTGAAAGATAATGCTTATCCTTCAACACCCTCCTCACTGCTTAAACCAAGCGAGATGGTTTTACCATGGTCGGATTCCACTATGACCGAGGTAAGCATGGCTTATGCTAAGCCGCAGATTAGACAGAGCTAACTTTAGTTCGGCTCTTCCATTCATTGCTCTTACCCAGGTTTCTCCTAGCGCCAACCATGATGTGATCAAACCGAGCTATCAAACAGCAAGATTCTGGCCGAGATAACCTCGATAAGCCAAGACCGGGCTAACTTTATGTACGGCAACCGGGCTATGTTCAAAGCTTCCTTTAGACCGGAGTAACCTCAAGATTCTTTCGGACCGGAGTAACTTTATACCTCTCTTGGACCGGAGTAACTTTACACCTCTCTTGGGCCGGAGTAACTTCATGGCCTTTTTTCTCAGTCCTTCGCAACGTGGCCCATAACGGCCCATTACCCAGCTCGGCCCAATTTATAAGTATAAATTACCCTCTCAATTGCCCCTTAATTCCATCTGCGTAGCATGATAGGGATTTCCTGTTACCAGCCGAGCTAAAAAATTTCAGAATTCCAACCGAGCTAAAATCATTTAGCCTTTCCAGCCGGGTAAAAAACCCTTTTAGCCTTTCCAGCCGGGCTAAAAAACCATCTTAGCCTTTCCAGCCGAGCTAAATTCACACCGGGTTGTACCTGTCCGGTCAAAACGTCTCTTCAATCATAGCAACTGAAACGCTTCTTATTTCATGGACACGTGGCATGCTCTTATTGGCTGAAGGCAGCTGTCACGCCGCCCTCGTACCTCGTGTTTTTTGAACAGTTCCCGCATTTTCGTCCTTTTATCTACACAAAACAAACCCTTACTATTTTGAATCACTACTCATTTCCTTCTCTCTCTCTCCTAACCTCCACTGTCCTTCAACCTTGCAACTGTGAAGCTCGTGTTTTGCTGCTGCCGTGTGCTCCCATCCTCTAGGCTGTTCGATCTTCATTAGGTAAGCATTATAAATCTGTTTTATTTTTCTTGTTTTCATATTTGTTCAATTCACTGTATTTTGTTTTGTGTGTTTTTGCAAAACACACTCTTTCTTTCTACTTGATTTGTATGTTTCTGGAAAAACTTAGCAATAGAATACTCGAATACATGTAATACCCTGTAGAACACTGGTTTTCGATCCAAAATCATAATGCAACCGAACTAGGATACTGTTTATGCTATGTGTAAGTCTAGCCAGACCATTCAACCGAACCAACACTTGTACCAGTAGTTTTAACAAGTCAAAAAACCATCTTTTGATTTATCTTAGCCGAGATAACAAACCGAACTAAGTCTACACTTAGGGTGTTTTGAAGGCCATAATTCCGACCGAACTATCTTGGGGCTAAGCCAGCACTCTTAGTTCAGACCGAACTAAAAAAGCTACCCCTAGAATTTCAACCGGTCTAACAAATCACTTGCCACAACCGAGCTACCAAGCACCTTGCTGAAACCGAGATAAGACCTGCAACATTTCACAAAGCCGAAGTAGGACTTAATTTGTTTTTACTTTGTAACACGGTCTAAAGATTTGTGCTTAACACTTCTGTTTTTTCACTTTGCAGACTTAGGTTGCCTAGGCACTCCTTTTGATCGCTCAACCGAGCTACACAGCAACATTTTCCGACCGAGCTAGCACCAAGCATAATTTATACATAACTTAGGAGTAAATGGGTAAATATAGGTTTTTAGTAGAAACACCAAGTGGCATGGCCGAATTTCGAAGGGATTATAACATCCCTGACGATGTCCACCGAACCTTAGCCAAAAAAGATGTTATACCTTGGGGAAACCAGGGCTTTGTACCCTTTACCCTTTTATCAATAATAGAAACCGGACTAAGATTTCCAGTCCAACCTTTAATTTGTGAATTCCTTAGGCAAACGAGAATATGCCCAACCCAACTTTCACCAACTCATACCGCATAATAATGGGCATAGCCGAGCTAAACCGCCGAGCTGGCATTAACCTCGGTTTAGCCGAAATCTTCCACCAATACTCCATAGGGTCGAAAGAAGACGGCTGGGTTTACTATCTTAGAATACGCCGCCGCCGCCAAGAAAAAATAATAAAAGACACCGGACAAAGACTTGAATGATGATGACTTTTTCTGGGTGTTTGGCAATTTTGAAGACCAGCAAGCCCAGATCCCTGGCCGAAGTATAAACTGTAATAAAGGAGAACCTGGTATAATTACTTCGATTTGTTGGCATGCTTTGCTTTATTTCGGTTACCTGCTCCTGAACCGAATTACCAGTTTATTTTCTTTATGCAGATTCAGCCCATCTTCAATCCTTGTACAGTTATCCCAACCTGAACACTATCCGCGCCGCACTACGTTTTCCAGAAAGAAGTTGGGCCAAACTTCTAACTTCCGAACCGACATACAGATACAGCGGCCGCCGAAAAACCAGAGTAACTGACTTTTTGTTGGAGGACGCCCCCGAACCGGACCCAACCTTGCCACAAATTAACCTAATCCCACTGACTGCTGAAGAAGAGATGGCCAAGAGAAACAGAGTCAGGGCTCTCTTGACCGAGACAAACAGGGCTGAGGTACCACCACCAAACCAAACACAAGAAACCGTGGTGGCCCTACCATCACAACAACCCTCCTCATCACGCCGAACTAAGCGCGCCCGTACTACCCAGACCAAACAACGCTTAGTTGATGAAGACAAAACCACGTTGCCACCAAGCCCTCCACCGAGCTCGCAACCGAAGCACGCCGACCGAGCCAGCTCTTCCAAATGGGCACCCAAACTGACTTTCCAAAACCGTGATATTCAGGACACTGATTCAGTTCTCGCTGAAAAAGACCATCTGATGGCTTTCAACCTTGCCAAGAGTGTGTGCCTCCCAACCGACATGGAACACCATAAGAACTTGACCGAGCTAAAGGCCATCCGCTCGGCCACGAAATCAATGATCCTGGTAAGTTGTTCTTCTTGTCTCTCTAAATATCACCAACTTTCTGTTCGGTTTTGTCATTAGTTTTTTTTTTTTTTTGTCAGGCCGTGCAAAAGGGCCAAATTGCTCATAAAAAGGTGTTGGAGCTTAGGAGCACAGCGAGGCAAGCCATGGAAGAGGTTGAAGCAAAAACAACCGAACTGAAGGAGTCCTACCAGAAAACGACCGAGCTAGAGGCCGAGGTAGCTCGTCTGACCGAACTAGTTACCTCGGCCGATGCAGACAAACAGAAGGCCCTAGCTGTGACGAAGGATAAGTACCTTCGTGAGCTAGTCAAGCTCGAAGATAAGAAGGACACCGAGATAACGGAGCTGAAGAAGAAGGCAGAAGACGCCGAGCTCCGGGGTTTCAAGGAGGGCGAAGCCCTTTATATCAAACACTATGAAGCAGCAAAGGATTTGTTCTTCAAGTGCGGCTGGAGAGGTGCTGTGGAGCAGCTCGGTTACGGACCCGAAACCAAAATCTACAATGCTCCTCAGTATTTCATTCCGGCCTCACTGGCGGAGTACGCTGTCGACTTTCAGAAGCAATTTCTTGAAGAAGGTGGAGATGAAGGTTCTTCTTCTGAAGACGACTCCCAGCCCAGTCGGCAGCCTACTCCTCCAATTCCAGTGATCTCCAATCCCCCAGCACTTGATGCTATAGTCATGTCTCTAGCTGAGCCGAACGCAGAGGAGCTTGTTTCAACCGAGCCCAACCAAGTTCTGGCTACGACCGAACTTCCTGCTGAGACCGGACTCAGAGTTGAGCTGGATGCTGATCTGGATGATCTCTTTAACTGATTTTGTATCTTCTTTTTTCTTTTTGCTTTTGTAACCGGCCTATGGCCCCTCTTTTGTACTTGTTTTGAATTTAATAAATGAAAATCATCTTTTGTATTCAACACTTATTCCGATTTTGATCTGTATGCTTGCACTTGTAATGAGTTTTTCAATGAATTCTTTTGTTCCAACTGTTATCTCGGTTTGCTTTCCTGTTTGTGCTTGCTTTCTAACTGCAACTTGAACGAAACACAATATTTTTCGGCCGAGATACTTTATTCCGGTCTTAGCTGAGCAATCTGACTGAGCTTACTAGCCAAGCACTCTTTTGCCGATATACTTACTTCGGCTGAAGAGTACCAAGAGGTTTAATTTAGTCAATTACTCTTCAGCCTAAACCCTTACTTTGGCTGAAGCGTAATGAGAGTTTAATTCGGTCATCCTCTAAGTTGGTTTTATCCAGCCAACCACTCTTTAGCCGATATCCTTACTTCGGCTAAAGAGTACTAAGAGTTGGTTTAATCCAGCCAACCACTCTTTAGCCGATGTCCTTTTCTTCGGCTAAAGAGTACAAGAGTTGGTTTAGTCCAGCCAACCACTCTTTAGCCGATGTCCTTACATTGGCTGAAGAGTACTAAGAGTTGGTTTAATCCAGCCAACCACTCTTTAGCCGATGTCCTTTTCTTCGGCTAAGGAGTACAAGAGTTGGTTTAGTCCAGCCAACCACTCTTTAGCCGATGTCCTTACTTCGGTTGAAGAGTACTAAGAGTTGGTTTAAGCCAGCCAACCACTCTTTAGCCGATGTCCTTTTCTTCGGCTAAGGAGTACAAGAGTTGGTTTAGTCCAGCCAACCACTCTTTAGCCGATGTCCTTTTCTTCGGCTAAGGAGTACAAGAGATGGTTTAGTCCAGCCAACCACTCTTTAGCCGATGTTCTTACTTCGGCTGAAGAGTACTAAGAGTTGGTTTAATCCAGCCAACCACTCTTTAGCCGATGTCCTTTTCTTCGGCTAAGGAGTACAAGAGTTGGCTTAGTCCAGCCAACCACTCTTTAGCTGATGTCCTTACTTCGGCTAAAGAGTACTAAAAGTTGGCTTAATCCAGCCAACCACTCTTTAGCCGATGTCCTTACTTCGGCTAAAGAGTACTAAGAGTTGGTTTAATCCAGCCAACCTCTCTTTAGCCGATGTCCTTACTTCGGCTAAAGAGTACTAAGAGTTGGTTTAATCCAGCCAACCTCTCTTTAGCCGATGTCCTTACTTTGGCTAAAGAGTACTAGGAGTTGGTTTAATCCAGCCAACCTCTAAATTGGTTATTCCTGCCAAGTTAGAATAAAATGTTTGGTTATTCCGACCAAACGTCCTGCAGCCTGGATCCTTATCCTGGGCGTAGGAGGGGTGTTGGTTTTTCCAGCCAACCTAAAGTAAAGTGTTTGGTTATTCCGACCAAACGTCCTCCAGCCTGGATCCTTATCCTGGGCTTAGGAGGGGTGTTGGTTTTTCCAGCCAACCTTTAGATTGGTTTTTCCAGCCAACCTTTAGATTGGTTTTTCCAGCCAACCTAAAGTAAAGTGTTTGGTTATTCCGACCAAACATCCTGCAGCCTGGATCCTTATCCTGGGCTTAGGAGGGGTGTTGGTTTTTCCAGCCAACCTATAGATTGGTTTTTCCAGCCAACCTAGCTTTTGATGTCCTTAACTTCTTAATACAATCTCTTACAAAAAATAACTATGCTGAAAAGAATCGACTTTATTTTATTAAGAAAAAGGGAAATTACACATACTTTTAAAAAAAAAAACTAAAAATAAAATACTTTGAGATTGACAATATTCCATGGTCTGGGAATTGCTTTGCCGTCCTCATCTTCTAAATGGTATGCCATTTTGCCGGCTAACCCAACGACTTTGTAAGGTCCTTCCCAATTGGGCCCTAACTTGCTATCTCCTGGTACTAGGGTGTTTCCCATCACTTTGAGCAGCACCCAATCTTCGATCTTGAATTGCCTTGGATGCACTGTTTTGTTGTATTTCCTGGATAACTCTTGTTGATATGAGGCGATGTGGCCTAATGCTCTTTCTCTTCTTTCTTTAGCGAGGTCGAGTTCCAATGTTATGGCTTCTCCATTCAAGTCTGGATCAAAATTTTCGCTTCTAATTGTAGGAAGGCCAACTTCCAGTAGGATTACTGCTTCCATGCCGTAGGCTAAGGAGAATGGTGTTTCTCCTGTTGATCGTCGAGGTGTAGTGCGATAAGCCCATAAAACATGAGGAAGTTCCTCCGCCCATTTGCCTTTTGCCTTTTCTAGCCTTTTCTTTAGTCCATCCAAGACAACCTTGTTTGATGCTTCTGCTTGGCCATTTGCTTGAGGATATGTTGGTGTAGAATTATAGAATTCTATCTTGTATTCTTCACAAAAGCCTCTAAAGATTCTGCCATCAAACTGGGTGCCGTTGTCTGATATTAGGGCTTTAGGTATGCCGAATCGAGTAATGATATTCTGCCAGACGAACTTCTTCACATCTTTTTCTTTGATTGATGCCAATGTTTCTGCTTCCACCCACTTTGTGAAGTAGTCTGTTGCTGCGAGAAAGAACTTCCTGTTTTCGGGCGCTGTTGGAAGTGGTCCTACTATGTCCAAGCCCCACATTGCAAAAGGCCATGGGCTGGTCAATGGTAGGAGTTCTCTCGCCGACTGATGTATTTGGTGTGCGAACTTCTGACATTTCTCGCACTTCTTTACATACTTCTCCGAGTCTGCCTGCATGTATGGCCACTAGTATCCTTGCGAAATGGCCCTGTAAGCTAACGATCTTTCTCCTTGGTGGCTTTCGCACACCCCTTCGTGTATTTCAAATAAGAATGCTTCTACTTTGCTGGGGTGGACACACTTTAGATAAGGTCCTGAGAATGATTTTTTGTATAATGCCATGGATGGGGAGAGCCAAAATCGCTGCGACTTTGCTCTAATTTTGTTGGCTTCTTTCTTGTCTTCCGGTAAGACGCCGTCTTTTAAGAATAGTATGATGGGATCCATCCATGAGGGGCCTAATTCGGCGCAGCATATCTCTTCTACTTCGGGGTCTTCAATGCTTGGTCTCGGTAGGTAGTGAATTAGTAGTGGGTGAGGGATGGATGTATCTGCCATTGACGCGAAGCCTACGAGTTCGTCTGCTCTGCTGTTTTCCTCCCTGCCAATCTGTTCTATCCTTACTACTTCGAATTTATTGATCTCTGCTCTGACCAATTCTTGGTACTTGGCCATCCTGTCATCCTTTGCTTCATAGTCGCCCGAAATTTGGTTTACCACCAGCTGTGAGTCGCTGCAGACCATTAATTCGGTGGCCTTCATGTAGAATGCTGATTTGAATCCTGCAAGAAGTGCTTCATACTCCGCTTCGTTGTTTGATGCTGGGAAGCCAAGGTTGATTGCTTGCTCCACAACCAGGCCGTCTGGTGAGATGAGGACTATGCCAAGTCCTGCACCATGTCGGTTGGATGCTCCATCCACAAAGAGCTTTCACATCTCACCAACGAACAACTTCCAGCAAGTGGAGGGGTCAGATGATGTCGTGGGGTCAAGAACGTTGCAGGTGTTTTCTTCAAGGTCCATGCTTACTGTCTGCCCCTCGCTATCTGATTGTACCAAGTCTTTATTTGTTGGTGAGTCTTGGCTCGGTGTAGCTTGGTTCGCTTCTTCCTTGCTGTCTTTATTCTGGTCTGCCTTGGGGTCTGACTTAATATCCTACACCAGGGGTTGCGCTATGCCGGCGTCAACTTCTATCATTGGTTTGGTTGTATCAGTCAGGTCGACTGGGCAGATATGATGGCTTCTTGGGGTGAATTCTGCGATAAAGTCTGCCAAAACTTGGGCCTTTATTGCGGTTCTGGGTTGGAACTTGATGTCGAACTGTCCCAACTCTACCACCCATTTCAAGATTCGCCCAGAAAAGTTTGTCCTCTCAAACAAAGCTTTTAATGGGAAAGCTGTGAGGACGACTATAGTGTGGGCGTGAAAGTAGTATGATAACTTTTTTGAGGCCATCATTAAGGCCAATGCCAGTTTTTCCAGTGGCAAATACCTTGTTTCGGCACCCAGCAACGTCTTGCTGACATAATAGATGGGCAGATGTTGGATTCCTTCCGCGCGGACCAATACTACGCTAATTGCGTGCTGAGAAACTGCCAAGTACAGGAAGAGTTCTTCTCCAGGTATTGGGGTTACTAGTAATGGTGGAGAAGACATGTATTCTTTCAAGCTTTCCAGAGCTCGGTCGCATTCTTCGTCCCACTCGAACTTGGCTTTCAATGCTTGAAAAAATGGTCGTAGTCTGTCTGACGACCGGCTAATGAATCGGTTGAGTGCAGCTGCCATGCCGATGAGATGCTGCACTTCTTTTACTGAGTTAGGCCTCTCTAGATTCTGAATAGCTTTGATCTGGGAGGGGTCTGCCTCAATACCCCGGTTGGTCACTAGGAAGCCCAGGAATTTGCCAGATCCTACACCGAACGCGCACTTGGATGCATTAAGGCGCAACTTGTGCTTCTTCAGAATCTGGAACATCTCACCTAGGTCCCTTAAATGGTCATTCTCATCCTTGCTCTTGACCACCATGTCATCGATGTAAGCCTCCATTGTTCTGCCTAACAACGGCTCAAACATCTTGGTGACCATTCTCTGGAATGTTTCCCCTGCGTTCTTTAGGCCAAAGAGCATGACCTTATAGCAATACAGTCCTCTTGGAGTGGTAAAGGACGTGATCCCCTGGTCTGGTTCGTACATGGCGATCTGATGGTAGCCTCTGTATGCATCCAGAAAGCTAAGCCGGTTGTACCCCGCCGTCAGGTCTGCTAATTGATCTATCCGTGGTAGGGGGAAACTGTCTTTTGGGCATGCTCTGTTGACTGTCTTATAGTTGACGCAGACACGCCATTTGCCATTCTTCTTTGGTACCACGACTGTGTTGGAAATCCATCTAGGGTAGTGCACCTCTCTGATAGCTCCTACCTCTAGCAGATTTCCCACCTTTTCCGCCACTATCTCGGCGTGGTGGAGTGCCGATCTGCGAGTGCGCTGAATGATTGTTCTGGCAGATGGGTGGGCATTGAGTTGGTGACAGATGAAGTTTGGATCAATGCCTGGCATGTCGTAGGGTGTCCAGGCGAACACTTCGATGTTAGAGGTCAAGAATTCCAAGACCTCTAATCTCTCAATGCTGGACAATGACGAACCGAACAAAAAGAACTTATTCGGGTTCTTTTCATCTATTTTTACCTCTACCAAGTCTTCCACTGCTTTTTGATCAGCTGCTTTGCCGACATCTGCAAACAATTCATTGCTCTTAGGTTCTTCTACCGAATGAACATATCCCTTGGCAGAGCAGCTGCCATTAGCCGTGACAAAGCATTGTTTGGACATAATTTGGTCTCCAAAGACCTCTTCAATTACCCCGGCATCATTGGGAAACCGCATTACTTGATGGTAGGATGATGCTACTGATTTCATGGCATAGAGCCATGTTCTTCCCAAGATTATGTTGTAAGTGGAAGGGACCTTCAACACCCAAAATTCCACTTGTTTTGTTACGCTCCCTGCCCTGACTGGAAGAATGATTTTGCCAACTGGCCACTCTAGCATTGAGTTAAATCCGATCAGGGGGGATACAGCTGGTGCCAGGTCTTTGTCCTCTAACTTCAGTTGTTTGAAGGTGTCGTAGTACATTATCTCACACGAGCTACCTTGGTCTATCAGAATTCGCTTGACGTCATAATCCTTGACGCGGAGGGTGACGATCAGTGCATCGTTGTGAGGGCAATATATTCTTTCCAAGTCCTTGTCTGAAAAAGACATGACGTTCGTGGCCTCTGTTCTCCCCTTTTTGATGGTAGGTTGGGCACTTAGTATCTCCCTTAAGTGCTCAGCCTTCTTGATCGACCCTCTAAGCTCGCATACACGCTCAGGTTCGAATACTCCATGTATCACATTGATTACTCCTTGAAGTGGGGCGTCAATTGGCATTCCATTGGGATTATTGTAGTCCTGGGGGGCTGGTTGCGTTCCTCCTTCAATGTATTTATCCAGGTGACCAACTGCCACCAACTCCTCCAGGTGCTGTCTCAATGGCATGTAATTTTCAGTACGGTGCCCCTTTTCTTTGTGGAAGGTGCATCGCGATCTTTCGTCGTAGTCTTTCTGTGCTTCTCCTAGCTTAGCTGGCCATCTGACGAAAGGTTCATCGCGTATTTCACTCAGAATCCGATAGATCGGTTTCTTGAATACCGTGGTTATGGCAGTGCGAACTCTCAACCATTTTTATCCTGGTCTTCTCCGTTGTCTCGCTTGCCTCATCCATTTTTGTTTGGACGTTCTACCGCGTTGATCTTTGCTGTGGTCTTTTTATCTGGTACTGCGGTCGTGCCAGATTTTGTTTTGGCACGGGTGCCATCCTCTTCCACCCTGATGTGCTGATGCACTCTTTCCATCAAGGCCTCCATGGTGAGGGGCGGTGTCATGGTGATTGAGTCCCTTAGTCTGTTTCCGACTAGAAGGCCTCTTTTGTATTGTGCAATGGCGAGATTGGTGGGGCAGTCCCCAATCTGGTTGAATGTCTCCCAGTAGCGACTATTGTAGGATCTTAGTGTCTCCTTTTCACCCATGTCGATGGAGAGTAACTGGTCAATCTCCACCGGGGTTTTGGTGTTCGTTCTGAACCTCATGACGAATGCCTCCGCCAATTGTGCCCAGGAGGCTATGCTGCCTTTTGGAAGTTTTTCGAACCAAGTTAAACCTAGATCACCAAGGCTTGATGGGAAGAGGATGCACATCAAAGCCTCGTTTCGCCGATATACCGCCATAACCTGGCGGAAGTGGCTTAGGTGTATATAGGGGTCCGTCTTCCCCTCGTACATGGTGAATTTGGGCTGAAGGAAGCCTGAAGGTAGGGGCGCGTTTTCTATTGTCGGAACGAACGGCGAGGTCTGCAGCCTTGCTAATGCTTTGTTCGTTGGTTCGTAGGCAGGGTGCGGTAATGGCATTCCAACCTCGACGCTTCTATACATCCGAGGAGCCAACCGCTGAAGGGCAGATACCCTGCGAGGGTCGCGCACCCTAGTATCCTCCTTCCTTCGTGCCTTTTCTTCCAACATGTTCCGCAAATCGGACGATCTTGGCAACTCCGTCTGCCTGGATAATGTCTGCTGCGAGCGTGAGGGTCGATAGGTACTTCCCTCAGTGAAAGACCTCAATGATCTCGTTCTCTCAGACCTGGAGTAACGAGTTCTGGAGGTTCTGGATTGAGTATCGCCTGTCCTGAGGCTTCTACTCTCTGCTTGTGATGGTGTGGAATGCCTTCCATGGTCTTTCGAGCGGCGAGGGAGCGTCTTGTTTTTGCGCCCCTCTCTTGTCGCCACTCCTGTTCCCTTCATCTGGCGTTTCATAATCTCCATGTCCGTTGCCATCCGTCATATTAATTCGTCCTGCTCCTTTACACGGTCCTCCAAAACTTGAGGATTAATCATTCGCCTTTGTCTGTCAGGACTTTGTGAATGAGAGTGACGGGGGCTGTTAGTTCGCCTCCTCCCCCTTGCATCCCTCCTGGGATTTTGTCGCTGTGGCTCTAAGTCCGCCATGGGAGGGATAGAAGGTAGGCATTCGCGCCTTGCACCTCCCTCTGGTGTTTGTCCGTCGATGGCGGACTGTGGCAAATCTTCGTTGTGCGTCATTGCTTTTAAAGAGGAGAAGCTTGATCAAGAGGTCTTGTTCTAGTTTGTAATTCCCACAGACGGCACCAATTGTACGGGAAAGAAATAAACCTTCTCGTATAATCCTGTTGATCAAGTCTGCGTTCCTCCAAACGTCGTCGCTTTACTCCCTGAAAACACAAACGTGAGCTAGCCGGCGGGTGTGTGCCGGAAACCCCTCCGATGCCTAAGTCAGCAAAATAGACAAGTAGATAAAAAGCTCTGTGTATCAAAGTTGTGTGTTACCTCTCCATAGGTGATATTTGTGAGCTTTTATAGGTTCCGTGTGGCACAATCCAAGTAGGACTCTTACTCCTCTATGTAGAGTCCTCCTAGGATTCATACTCCTGAAAGATAATGCTTATCCTTCAACACCCTCCTCACTGCTTAAACCAAGTGAGATGGTTTTACCATGGTCGGATTCCACTATGACCGAGGTAAGCATGGCTTATGCTAAGCCACAGATTAGACCAAGCTAACTTTAGTTCGCTCTTCCATTCATTGCTCTTACCCAGGTTTCTCCTAGCACCAACCATGGTGTGATTAGACCGAGCTATCAAACAATAAGGTTCTGGCCGAGATAACCTCGATAAGCCAAGACCAGGCTAACTTTGTGTACGGCAACCGGGCTATGTTCAAAGCTTCCTTTAGACCGGAGTAACCTCAAGATTCTTTCGGACCGGAGTAACTTTATACCTCTCTTGGACCGGAGTAACTTTACACCTCTCTTGGGCCGGAATAACTTTATGGCCTTTTTACTCAGGCCTTCACAACGTGGCCCATAACGGCCCATTACCCAGCTCGGCTCAATTTATAAGTATAAATTACCCTCTCAGTTACTTAGGTGGGTTTTTTCCCAACGAATTACCCGAGTGGTGGACTAAAACTCAGTTGCCATCTTTAGTTGGATTTTGGCCAAATAATAATTAACAGCAATGGATTGTTTAGGTTGGGTGCAGTTTGCCTTTGAGCACGCATTTTTCCATTACGAGAGTATCACAACAGTAATGAGCCCTAAAAAAATAATGTACGGTCTTGTTTGGTGTATTTTATTGTAAGTTAAAAATGAATAATAGATATTTTTTAATTCACATATTAATTTTGCCTAATAAGTTGTAAATTTGTTTGAGATAAGCATTCAAGCAACCCATATAAACTGCACCAAATAACTCTATTCGTGATTTCCCTTTTCTTTTTTTTTTCCAATTTGTTTTGTGCATGTAAAATTATTAGAAACGGTTAACTGAGATCATAAACATGATGATGGTCATATTTTGGTTTGGTTTTCAAAAATTTATTTTAATTTATTTTTTGAAAATTTAACAATTAATTTGCTAAAAGAAATAAAAAAATAAAAAACACTTATTACCTTTATATAATTTTATTTTTTGGAGACTATAAATAATTTAAAATATTTTAAAAATATTTTTCTAATATTTTTTTTATCAAATTAATTTTAATTTTTCAAAAATAATTCTGAATTTTCTTTTTTTAGAAAAACAAACCAAGGCCGATGTCTTTCCAAGTGACTTCCAAGTTGCTTGAATGCAGTCAACAGTTCATCTCAGTGGGATTCTCAAATGTTATATTTGGTTGGGCGATTTGGGGAGGGATTTGAAAAGAGAAATGAAAAAGGTAGGTGAAATGTGAATAAATCATGCCTATATTTCACATAGTTTCACATACCTTTTCCCTTTCTCTTTCCAAATCTCTTCCCAAATCCTCCAACCAAACACAGCATAAAAGTAAAATTTCAATCAGGATGTCTAGTTTTAATTTTCTTGAAATTGATTTTTTATTTTTTGTATTTTTTTATTTTTAGTCAATATTTTAAATAATTTTTTTACTTTTTTTATTTTTTACTTTTTTAAATATTTATAAAAAATAATAAAAAAATTAATAAATACATAAAAATATGAAAAATATACTGAATTTTTATATTTTTTGTATATTTGGTATTTAGTGAATTTTTTAAATATTTTTTCACAAATATTATATTTTTTAGGTGTATTTATATTTCGTGTGTCTAAAAATTAAAAAGTTTGTTTAAAATATTAAAAAAATTCAGTGAAAATAAAAAATATATAAAAAATAAAAATATTATATTTTTTTTTAAAAGTAAATCTTAAAAATGAAAACCAAACAGAATAAATATGATCACAAACAAAAGACCATGAGAACAAGAGTTCCCATTTTTATTTTTATTTTAGACAGAATGGACAGCAGAGAGGAAGATACTTGGTTAAGAAGCTTCCTTTTGGGGGAGGACCGTTACCTTTAAACCTTTATAAGCACAGTGGAAATTTATGAGAGGGCTATCTCTCTTTCTTATGAGCACATTAGATATTTTTGAGCCACCAGTCTTACAAAATACCTCCTAATATTGTGTTTGGTTGAAAGATTTGAATAGATATTTAAAAAGAAAATAAAAAAAGTAAGTGAAATGTGAATAAAATATACTTAAATTTCACACATTTTTCATTCCTCTTTCCAAATTCCTCCCAAAATCTCCTAACCAAACACAGCATAAAAGTATTGTCAAAATTTACTACTGATGATGTGATAATTCCAACGGAAGATGGGTCGAACTGATCCACACTTCTAACAGCTTTACTGGTCTTGAAGCCCACAGAACGTTCTTGCAAAAAGGTTCAAAGGGGAGGTAATCCCCCAGCAGACTCTCCAACGATCGAATTATAATAGGATAGATTGACTATGTAGAGAAAGAAGAAGGGAACGAAGAACCTAATCTCTAATGCGTTTTGGAAACTTTCTTATATCATTTCCTTGTCCACTCCAGATTGTCGTGTTGGCTAAAAGTTTATAGCTCGTATCGTTCATGGTGAGTTTGTATATTCCGACGTGAAGGGGTTATCGTATTTAATGCTGTGAGAGCCTCATTAATATCAGATATATGGGTGCAATAGCTTTACAGGATCTTTGTCTGCTTATGTAGTTAAACCTCTGCTTGACAAGAGTTTGAATGTTATTGGTCCTGGTCCATCATTGATTTCTCAAGATTACTGAGTTTTAATATCTAATCCGTGGGCTGGGTCCTGAGTCGTGGGCTGACCCTCTTGTGGGCCATCCAATATCAACTTCTAACCTTCTTTTTTTTCTTTTTTCTTTTTTCTTTTTTTTAAGGATGCTTTTGAATTTTAAAATTTTAAAGCAGAAAAAATGATGTAAAAATTATTTTTAAAAAGCCTTCTAAAAAACATTCAAATACAACACAAGGGAAAGTCTATTCTTATAGAAAATTTATACAAAAATGTATCGAGGATGTGCGGTTGATATCTTTAGAAAAGTATCAAGATAGTATGTTGCTTTGAAAAAGGAAAAATGATTTATAGCTAGAATTTTTATACATAAAGGTTATGTTTGTTTACTGACTTTAGTGGCCGGATTGGATCATCTTGGTTGTGGCCCATACCAACAGCATGTTTGATGCGGAAATGAGAGGCCGGATTGATAGTTCAAGGGCATAGTAGTCTCCTTCAATATGAGGATTAGTTTAATTGGATAGAGGGTGGAATTAGGAAAATAATGAGCGGATTAGGCCAATTTTTTTTTATTTTTTATTTTTTATCAAGTACACATGTTTGATTTTATATTTGTTTTAGATTTTTTTCAATATTGAAATAATTTTTTTATTTATTTTATATAAAAATAATTTAATAATTCTATCACTAATTATCGCCCGTACTATCATCAAAATAAACATACTTTTACTTAATCCCCTTACTAATAATCCTCATATTAACAATTTTTTTACTAACCATTTTCATACTAATAGTTCCATCTAACTTAATCCACCAACAAATGTGGCCAAAACAAATTCAAAATGATGAGCCTACAATCATAATCTTAAAATGAAAGAACCATAAAAGGTAAGGTCAAGTATATCTTTGTCTAACGTTACCCTTGAAAAAAAAAAAAAAAAAAACTACCGCAATTTAAATTTGATTATGCCATTTTGTTTTAAAATTTTGTATAAAATCTTTATTTGTAAAATATTATTATATCTATAAGAGCATGTTTGTTTGGTGGGATTGAAGGGTGAAATTGGACTAATAGTCTGTTGTTTGTTTCAAATTTTTTGTACCAGACTATTAATCCAAAATCTGTGACACTATTGTATCTCATGGGGGGTGGGATACAAATCATAGGATAACTCATCCCATGGAATTAAGTTGTCAAATTACATTATTGACCATTTAGTATTAAATATCTTTTTCCTCATGGTATTAATTATACTTAATAAAGTAGTCTCAGTTTAAAAATAAAATAATTTTTTAAAATTTTTATTGATGTTTTATTTATTTAATTTTTTAAAATAATTTTTTATAGATATTTTATTGATGTTTTATTTTAAAATTTTGTTGATATTTTATTTAATTTCATTGTTTAAAATTTTAATAGATGCTTTATTTAATTTCATTATTTAATTATTATTATTTTTTAAAATAAATTTATTTAAAATTTTAATTAAAAAAATAACATATATTTTTATTGATATTTTATTTGTTTAACTTTTAGTTAGCTTATCTATAACTCTAGCTCCTATCCCTAGTACGAATGTACTAATTAATGAAGAAAAATATGAATATTAAGATGTTAAAATTGATTTAAGTTGGAATATTCCTAAAGTCAAAACCAAAGAAATTTACAAAACTGGTTTTTTACAACCCACCTTTAATGTTGATTTACAAGTCAAAACTATTGAACAAGTTTATGCTTTAACAAAAATTAGGAAAACTTGTCAATTATTATCTAAAGAGTCAATTGGAAAACATCTCAAAGTTGGTCATAATTTTATCCATTTAGGATTAATCCAAGTGGGAATCAACCCATTAACCTAACAAGGTACAAATACTTCTGTCCTTTTATGTTTACGTGATACTCGTTTTATTAATTACCATGCTAGTGTTATGGAAATGATGGAATCTGGTCTGCATAAAGGTCCGGTATATTTTAATTATTTTTTAGATTTTACTTTAAGTTTACGTGATCCCCATATATTAAAAGTTTTAACACTAAATATTCAATTATCTGGTGAATATATTAATATGTTAGAAAGTACTCATAACATTGCTTTAATATATCGAATTTATTACAAATGTATTAAAACTAATTTGAATGGTCAAACTTTAACTAAAAGCCCCAAAGATAAAACCCTATTAATCCAAGGTAGCACTACTGAAACTAATATTTCTATTCCAAAAATGATTTGCTGGAAAGATATTAATCTTCCTGATTATTGGGTTACAGTAAATGAAAATTACTCCCAAAATCAACAATCTTCTCTTAGTCATGATATTCAAAATATTCAACAATTTAATGATGGTTCTGTTCATATTAGATTTAATAGACCCTATAGTCAATCCTCTCGATATAGTACCTCTAGTTTACCTACTGAAACTGATGAAGATGAAATCTTCAATACCCATTTGTTTACTAGAAGAGATAAAAAAAACTACACCTTTGTGAGCCTTCCTCACAAACCCAGCATACACATAATAAATTAAAAGGAAATGATAATTCTTCTACTTCTCAAATTAGTAAATCAATTTACTCTACTCACACACATTTTCAAGAAGAAGATACTATATCTCAGGATTCACCTACTCAAATTGATTTTGAAATTGTTCCTCCTATCAGCCCACAATTGTTAACTTTAAGTAAACCTTTTACTCCAGGCCTTAATAAACTTCATGCTGAATTGAAATCTACGACAAATAAGTCAAAAAGACACACATATAGAAATACTTATGATACAAAACAACAATCTAAAATTACCAAGAAATTGTAAAAATTTATGACAGGAATCAATACTGAAATTAATTTCTTTGATTATTTAGAGAATTATTATCAAAAAGTAAACGTTATTACAAAAACTAAATGGAAAACTTCCCCTACCACTTCTATTTCATCTAGTCACCCTCCTTTAGAAACCATTCTGACTGAACATAAAGGCACCATCGTTCATGCTTCTCTTTTTAAACTCCCTGGTGAAGAATCTTAAATTAAAAAAGTTATTGAACAAAATAATTATACCAACCAATGTTTAAAAACTATTGGCAAACAACTAGATAAACTCGAAACTACCTTTGAGAATTACTCTACTAGTCATACTTTTACAAGTAAACCTTTAGATAAACCTCTTATTAATCTTCCTAGTACTAGAAAGCGATTAAGCTTAGCTATTCAAGATAATACTACGGTTGAAGCCAATGAAAAATTATTTAATAATATGTCTACATCTACTACAAGCAAATGAATTACTGTCCTAACACAACGACCTCCACTAGAATTTCCTAGTTATTCTAATACGTTTAGCGATAATGAAATCACTAAGTTAGCACAACAATTTTAACCTTCCCATCTTAATAGAATCACACACCCTAAAGTCAACTCTACCACTCTTATCAAAAATTGGTACACTAAACCCACACCTCCCGATCTCCAATTTGAAGAAACCAATATTAGCAATCAATTTTTCGTTTTTGCTAAAAAATTATGTGAATAGAATATAAATGGTCTTAGCGAACATCAAATTCTCCAGAAACTCAATCATTTATCCATGGTTGCAAACAGTTATCTTACTAATTATCCTGATTATACTCAACCTGAAATTGTTATTTTAATTACTATTGGATTTACTGATATGCTCAAATCTTGTTAGGATAAATATCTCACTTCTGATCAACGAGAATCTATTCAACATGCTGTTCAAATGGATAATAATGGTTTTCCTATCTTTTGTTGGACAATCTTCACTGTATTTAAATAGATTAAATTCTGGTGTGTACTAAACAACAACAAGAATATAAAAAAAATAAAGGAAATGAGAGAATTTGTTTGATTAAAAAAATCAAACTAGAAATAAATAAATAAATAAATAAAAACATATTTTATTTTGTTACAAAAACAAAATTAAAATCTGATTTAAATAAATAATAATAAAATCAGAAAATAAATAAATAACTTACTTGATTAATTTTTTTTAATAAATATCTAATCAAGTCCAGTGTTTGACACTGTGTCCTTAAGACAGATTCATCATCTCCTCAGTGCTTTCAGAATATGGACGTCTATCTCTCAGGATGAAATAATCAATTACAAACAATAGCAGCACTACAAATTGTTTGCCTAACGAACACACTAAGTGTTTATACTCTTTCTCACAAAAATTAAATGCAGCAAAATAAAGAATAAATTTGCAGAGGTGAAGTATGAAATTTCTGAATGAAACATCAAATGAGGGTTGTCCTATTTATAGATGGATTGGTGGCTGCAGGTTTTGAATTAAACATGTGCAAACTTGTTTGAACAGGTATGAAACCTGTTTGGTTTGAATTAAACAGATTTAAATCTATTGGGTTCAAAATTCAAACAGATAAAAACGGGAAGGGACCTGTTTGGGTGTACAGCAAAATCAGACCAGATTATTTCCGGAATTAATTTGAATTCTGGATTTTATTTTTCCAAAAAATAAAATTAAATTCAAATGTCTTTAACCCAAAAAGATAGGTATTGGGCCAGACAAACCTAACCCAACCTCACACCAAGCACCCAAGCCCAAGCCTAGCCCGCCCGACTGACCGGACGGATGGGCGGCGGCGATGCGCTCGCGCGTGTGTAGTGATTTTTAGGTCCAATGGGTCTAGCCCATTTTGCCCATAAACTCCCTCTCTAAAACACTTGGGTACCCCTTGGGGCACACCCTAAGTTCCAATCCCATGCCTTATAAATCTATTCAAAACTTCCCACCAAATCAATGTGGGACAAGCCTTATTCAAACCTTTAAGGATTTTCCACCAAAACTCCATTTCCATGGAGCATACTTTGGCTTCAATTTCCCATTCACTCGGTAATGGTTTTGTGCAACCAAATATACCACGTGAATCACAACACGGCATAGAACACGTTACCACTTTGACCCGCCAACTTTGACGCTCGGGTCCCACCTAAATAATAGACCAAAGTTAGGAAAAAATTCTGATTTTATCCAGAATTTTCCAACCATTTCCAACAATCTCCCACATGAATGGAATTTGATGACAACGGAAATGTAACAATATGAAAACTTTATCGAAAGAGTATAAGTCGAAAATATCTTGCATCAGGATAGGTAGCTTTCGGCCTTGAACCTTCCCTAGTGATAACCTATCGGACTTACTGGTTAACCAATGGATGCGATGCCTTGAATTGTCCAGCCGTTTGTGTAAGCCAAGACAATAGATTTCACACAAAATATTTTCTAACACATCGTGGTTCTCACTGTTGTGTTCATTTTGGCCTTGAACGCTCCTGATTTTCATAAGTGTTTCTAGAGAATTTAGCCTTTTTCGTTCTCATAGAACCGGCCCCAGTTCGACACTCATATAGGTGATTCTTATTGTGAGTATCTCCTTATACTCGTCTTGATTTTATGCCTCAATCAAAATATAAGTAATCATTAAAAGAAAAGCTTATCCTTAGACCCCTGAATACAACATATGTTGCAGATATCATTCTCACCATAGGAATGGGTAGGGAATTTTAATCCCTTGGTGATTTCTGGCGAGCCACACATAACTTAGTTGTCCATTTGAACTTAGTTCTTGGGATCTCCGGTCATATAAGTAGGGCTACCATTATGATGACTCTTATGTAATAGGCTCCAATCACATCCCCTTCGATGAACTATACACTAGCTCTTTTGTCAAACCTTTTGTTAACGGATCTGCAATATTCTCTTTAGATTTTATATAATCTATTGAGATTATTCCATTTGACAACAATTGCCTTACGGTATTATGTCGACGGCAAATATGTCGTGACTTACCGTTATACATATGATTCTGTGCCCTGCCTATTGCAGATTGACTATCACAATGAATGTAAATAGCTGGCACAGGTTTAGGCCACATTGGAATGTCTTCTAAGAAGTGACGAAGCCATTCTACTTATTCTCCTGTTTTGTCTAAAGCAATGAACTCGGATTCCATTGTGGATCGTGCGATGCAAGTTTGTTTCGTGGATTTCCAAGAAACAATAGCGCCTCCCAGAGTAAAGACATATCCACTAGTGGATTTTGAATCTTTAGTATCTGATATCCAATTGGCATCACAATAACCTTCGAGGACTGCTGGATATCGAGTAAAGTTCAAACCATGATCATGAGTAAATCTTAGATATTTAAGAACCTGAATGATCGCTTTTCAATGGTCTTCTCCGGGATTACTAGTGTACCTACTCAATTTACTGATAACATAAGCTATATCAGGATGAGTACAATTCATTAGGTACATTAGGCTTCCAATGATTTGGGAGTATTTTAACTGAGACATCGCATCACTTTTATTTTTTGATAAATAAAGATTGATGTCTACAGGTGTTCTAGCTAAATTCATATCATCCTTGATAAATTTATCAAGAATTTTCTCAATATAATGAGATTGAGATAATGCATATCCGTCAGATGTTTTAGTAATTTTCATTTCTAATATAACATCTGCAACCCCCATATCTTTCATATCAAATCTTTTGTTAAGCATTTGCTTAGTTGATTTGATCATGTTTTGACTGCTTCCAATGATAAGCATGTCATCCACATAAAGACAAACTATGACATATCTTTGGTCAGTGTTTTTAACATAGACGCACTTGTAACATTCGTTTATCTTAAACCCATTAGTAAGCATTACATGATCAAATTTTTCATGCCATTACTTAGGTGCTTATTTTAATCCATAAGGAGACTTTACAAGCCTATAAACTTTCTTTTCTTGCCACGATACTACAAACCCTTCGAGTTGCTCCATATAGATCTCTTCATATAGATCACCGTTTAAGAAAACTGTCTTAACATCCATTTGATGTATTTCTAAATTAAACAATGCTGCTATAGAAATAAGCACGCGAATAAATGTTATTCTAGTCACAGGGGAATATGTGTCAAAATAATCTAGGCCTTCCTTTTGTCTGTAACCTTTTAACTACAAGTCTTGCTTTATACTTGTCAATTGAACCATCTGCTTTCATTTTTCTTTTGAATATCCACTTATATCCAAGAGGTTTAGAACCTAGTGGAAGATCCACCAATTCCCAAGTATGATTTTATATAATGGATTCAATTTCATTATTAACAGCCTCTTTCCACAAAGGTGCTTCAGGACCTGTCATTGCTTCCTTAAAGCTTTGAGGTTCATTTTCTAACAAGTATGTCAGAAAATTTAGACCAAAAGATTTTGATGTTCTCGCTCTCTTACTTCTTCTTGGTTCATCATCAGTTAAATCATGTTGGTCGAGACCATTACTAGTTTCTTGTGTTTGATTGTCATTAGTCTCTTGACTTTGTGTACAATCATAAGTTCTTTTCTGTGAACTTAATTCATGTCATTTCTTATAAGGAAAGACATGTTCAAAAAACACAGCATTCCTTGACTCTATAATAGTGTTCACATTTATATCAGGTATTTCTGATTTATAAGTCAAAAACCGATATGCACTACTATTTTGAGCATAACCAATAAACACACAATCTACTGTTTTTTATCCAATCTTAGTCTTTTTAGGAACAGGAACTTCAACTTTTGCCAAACACCCCCACTTTTTTAAGTATTTGTAGGAAGGCGGTCGACCTTTCCACAATTCATAAGGAGTGTTGTTGGTTTTCTTGTGGGGTATTTTGTTAAGAACATAATTAGCAGACAATATTGCTTCCCCCCACAAGTTCTGTGGTAAGCCTGAACTCAGTAACATGGCATTCATTATTTCTTTTAGGATTTTATTCTTCCTTTCAGCAATTCCATTTTGCTGTGGAGAATAAGGTGTTGTAGTTTGGTGAATAATGTCATGTTGTGCACAAAATTCATTTAATGGTGCATCATATTCACCACCCTTATTACTTCTAACCATTTTAATGGTTTTACCAAGTTGATTTTCAACTTCTGTTTTGTAGAGTTTAAACATTTCTAAGGCTTCATCTTTACTTCTAAGTAAATAAACATAACAATATCTTGTGTAATCATCAATAAATGTTATAAAATACTTTTTGCCTCCTCCAGTTTGAATAAATTTAAGATCACATACATCTGTATGAATTAATTCTAGAGGTTCGGTTTTCCTTTCAACCGATTTAAATGGAGCCTTAGTTAGTTTCGCTTCTACACAAATTTCACATTTATGATTAGGATTAATTTCAAACTTTGGTATATAATCCAAACCAATTAATCTATGCAAAGCATCATAATTTAAATGTCCTAATCTACCATGCCATAAATTCGACTCAAGAATATAAGCAAAAGATGTGTTATTCTTATTCATAGCAACTTTCGGTACAACCGTCATTACATTCAACTTAAAGAGACCATCACTCATGTATCCCTTACCAACATACATACCACTCTTTGTTAATACAAATTTATCAGACTAAAAAACAAGCCTAAAACCATTTTTACTTAACAAAGAACCAGAAACTAAATTCTTCCGGATGTCAGGTACATACAGTATGTTGTTGAGGGTCAGTTCTTTCCCTGATGTCATCTTCAAAATCATTTTCCTTTGTCCAGCCATAGTAGAAGTAGAAGAATTTCTCATGAAAAGTTGTTCACCATTTGCAGCCTCATTGTAGGTAGTGAACATCTTCTTGTCCGCACATATGTGACGAGTTACTCCAGTGTCAACCCACCACTCTTTGGAATTTCCAACCAAGTTAGCCTCAGACACCACAACAGAGAGGTTGATGTCATTCACTCCGTCAGAGATATAATCTAGTTCAGTTATATTGGCCTGATTGGTAGTCTTCTTGCTTGTACTTCCATGATCTTTCTTAGGGCGGCGGTAGTCAGAAGCTCGATGTCCAGTCTTGCCATAATTATAGCATTTTCCTTTGAACTTTTTGTTGCTATCACATTGTTTAGGACCATCTCCAGTAAACTTCCTCTTTTTGTTATGTGGTTTGTGAACTTGTTCGACCACATTAGCCTTGGACTCAATGGGATTTTTCTCATTCATTTTTTCAGCCTTACGGTTATCTTCCTCAATTCTCAGTCTTACAATAAGTTCATCCATGGTCATCTCTTTGCGTTTATCTTTTAAATAATTTTTAAAATCTTTCTAATCCGGTGGTAACTTTTCCACTAAAGCAGCAACTTGGAAAGACTCGTTTAGAGACATACTGTAGGAACCCACACTTTATGTCCTCATCATGTTCATGAGCATCGGTATGATTATGACTTGTTTAGCTTGCATGTGTATGTTGTGATTGTTTCGCTTGAGCTAACGCGATCCATGTCTTGATTTGAAGCCTTGTGATTTGTCTAAGTGTAGTATGCTTGTCTTATTCCTTCCTTGATGTAAAAACTTAGGTCGCGCCTTGACTCTAGCCGATGTTATTCCAAGCCGAGGTCACCCTTAGTCTAGTAGCAGTATCTTGGAACCCCTTGTTGATCTCCGTCCTTGCCTCGACCACGTTAGCCGAGATGTCACCTTGCACCCCAGTGATCTTGTCCTGGAGCGGTATGACCTAGGCCGAGGTGTGGCGCATCTAGGCCAAGATGTGGCACAGCTTAGTCAAGTGTTGTCCTTCCTAACCGAGGTCATTGTCACCTTAGTTGCCGAAGTCCTTTGTTAGCCGATGTCACCCCTTGCCGGAGTGTCATTCTGTGTAGCTTGTTGGATACGCCTTGTTGTTAGCCGATGTCCTTGCCCTGGCAGAGAGCCCATACCGCCTTGCTTGTTGAACACCCTTCCACCATGCTTTGTCTGGTCTGTCAGTCACCTTTTCAGGTAGAACCCAATCAGTCGCCGCCACGTGCCTCAGCAGAGGGTTAACCCCAGAACCGGGTATAGAAAACTATCATTTTAGTATCATAAACTTGCCTTGTAGAGAGAGAAGCTCTAGGAGGAAGAAAGAGTTTTAGAGTGAGGAAGTAGATCTTCAAGCTTGATTCCTAGAGATCCAACCGTTAGATCCGCGTTCTAAGGTTAGATTCTTGATCTGCTCATGATGTTCTTTATGTGTATGTTATTGCATTGCATGATTGAAAATGATTTGTAAGCCATGCATCGTTTTGAAGCTCGATTTTAGAAAGAGAAAATGACATTCATGTGTTCTTCAAGAAAGTCTTGTTTTGATCCGAAAGCTTGCATAAAGAATCATAATTTTGTGTTTGTTTCCGCAAGGATTCCAAGTACGGGCACCCAGGTCCATGTTTTCAAACTCATAGCACGAAAATCCCAGATTTGTGATGGCAGATTATGATCAAACATTCGTATTTTTCATGTTTTCACACTCATGTTCTTCATGTTTATCAGCAGAGGGAAACCCAGAGTTTCCCGACCTCTTTTCCTTGCATGTGGCCCTCGGGAACACACCTCGGCAAGGAGGTGTGGAACCTCGGCCTAGACCTGGCTGGTGCCCAGCATGTTTTCCGAAAACATTTGTGTACATGAGAGACTTGTTGAAAGCGCATTCAATAGGCTTTGCCATGTGTTGTAGGACTTGGGCTTGTCTCGACCCCGACGTGTGAAGAAACGATGTGAGTGGTATTTTTAATAAAGCTATGTTACACTTGTTTTGATGAACCTTGTTTTGCCTTGTCTTGAAAAGTATTTGATCAAGCATGAATGGTTATCCCTATTTGTATATCAAGTATTATCTTGTTTTGATGACATGTCTTGACAGTCCTTAGTGCTAGAGGACTCTAAACTTTCGCAGCACAGCTTGTCTTGACAGTCCTTAGTGCTAGAGGACTCTAAACTTTCGCAGCACAGCTTGTCTTGACAGTCCTTAGTGCTAGAGGACTCTAAACTTTCGCAGCACAGCTTGTCTTGACAGTCCTTAGTGCTAGAGGACTATAAACTTTCACAGCACAGCTTGTCTTGAAAGTCCTTAGTTGCAGGGGACTATAATGCAACTGCACTCTTGTCTTGATATGTCATCACCCTCTTGTATTAATTAGATGTAATGACATCCAAAGAACTTGAAAGGCCGGCAATGAACTTGATTTCCCTCTTGATTGTAAAGTATGCTATGTATTGTTTTGAAAGAAATCTTGGATATCAATCATGCAAAACCTTTATTTCTAATATCATTCACTGAGTATCCAAGCTCACCCTCTCTATATCTATGTAGGTGATGAACAAGAAGGCATTGAGGCCTAGACGTGATTGCCGATGTGTTTTGGGCGCATAGCCGACATGTCTTGGATTTGTGTTTTGCATCGTCTTGAAGATTATGCTTCTCGGCTTATGTTTTCTTTGTTTGTTTTGGCATATGTCGGCTTGAGAAGCCTTTTGGTCAAGATGTGTTTTGTATTTCATTTCATTCTTGTATTTAAGTTGTAAGACTTGTAAAGATGTTTGATGTATGACATTCTACTAGACTTATGCACGGCTCTCATGGACTATTTAGATTTTGTATATGTATATATATTGCTTCCGTACTTGTAAGCCCCATATTTTATACTCTGATTGTGTGTAATTTTTGTAAGACGGCCTTCGGTAACCTCGGGTTACTGGCCATCACGGCACCAAACTACTGGGGGCGGTTTGGGGGCGTGACAGAATGGTATCAGAGCACAAGATCCTTGTAGTACGTTAATCACACACCTTGAGTCCTAGAGAGCCTAGGATTTCCCTTAGAAGAATGTTAAGATTGCATCATATTGCTTGCTACTTGACTATGTGTGCATCGTTTTAGCCTAGACGCTCGTTACTTGCATATGTGTTATCTGTTTAGTTGTTTTAAAGTCTCATCTTGCATCCCCCCCCTAGCATCATGAGGAGAGGTAGACCCCCGGTTGGCCGAGATCGATCGGAAGACAGGTTGGAGAGATTGGAAAGGTTAGTCGAAGGCTTGGTTCGTGAGCAGAGACAACCTAGGCCGCAGGATACTGGTACCACTTCTATGCATGCCGAACAGACGAATGGCCGATATGCAGCTCCACCCCCTCCAGTGCCACAAGTGCCTCCGCAGCAAGCTTTGTATGGGAACGACACGATAACTCTAATCAGAGAGTTCAAGAAGATGAAACCGCCGAGATTTCAGGGAGGCATAGAACCAATGAAAGCCGAGGCATGGGTTTTAGAGATGGAGAAGTTGTTTGAAGTTTTCCCCAGTACAGACGCCCAGAAGGTATCTCTGGAAGCATTCACATTAGACGACGATGCTCGTAGGTGGTGGATGATGGTCCGAGAAAGCAATCCGGGTTTGACTTGGGCAAAATTTTTAGAGTTGTTCTACAACAAGCATTTCCCCCTCAGCGTCCGAGACCGAAAGACCACGGAGTTTCAGAATCTGATCCAAGGGAACAAGATGGTCGCAGAATACGATCGTGCCTTTACTGAACTAGCGAGATATGCGCCTCATATGGTTGACGACGAGTACCGAAAGGCGAGGAAGTTCGAAAGTGGGTTGCGTGGACCGATACAAGATCGGGTCAATATGCTCAATATGCCGACGTACGCCGGAGTACTGGACAAGGCCATCCTGGCTGAAGCTAACTTGAACCGATACCAGAGTTCAGGTGAGGGTCAGAGGAAGAGACAGAGTTATGATAATCGCCGAGTTCCGTTCAATGCCAAGAAGAAGATGAGTACGGACAATTCCAGCAACTCCAATCAAGAGGGTAACGTTAAGCCGATGTGCGCGAGTTGTGGAAAGCTACATTTCGGGGTTTGTCGTTGGGCAACAGGAGCTTGCTACGAGTGTGGCGAGATAGGACATCGAGTGAAGGACTGCCCGAAAGCAAGGACCGATGATGGGAAGAGGACTGGAAGCACCTCAGGCTCTACACAGAAGAATAACATCGGGGGAGTACAGGCGAGGCAGGGCAGAGTCTTTGCATTAGTACCAGGAGACGCCCAGAATGCCGAGGCGGTAGTGTCAGGTACCCTCTCAATTTGTTCTCGAGATGCATACGTATTGATTGATTCGGGTTTTACGCATTCATTTGTGTCCACTATATTCGCCGAGAAGTTGGATAGAGAATTAGAACCCCTTGATTATGTATTATCTGTGTCTACTCCATCTGGGAGAAATATGATTGTTACATCCATTTATAGGGCGTGTATTGCTATGATTGAGAGTGTAGAATTGTTAGTTGATTTGATGCCATTAAACATGACTCACTTCGATGTTATATTGGGAATGGATTGGTTAGTGGCGAATCATGCATCCATTAATTGTGTTACTAAGAACGTCACATTGAAGACCCCAAGTCAAGCCGAGGTCATTTTCCAGGGTAAAGGAGTAGTACCCCCACCTTACTTAATCTCATCCATGAAGGCCTACAAGTTGATCCAAAAAGGATGTAAGGGTTATTTATGCAGTATACTAAGTGATCTGAATGGAAATGTTGAGTTAGCCGACATACCCGTTGTTGAGGAATTCCCCGACGTCTTTCCGAATGAGTTGCCTGGCCACCTTGTCGATAGAGAAATAGAGTTCACTGTGGACGTCTTGCCAGGAACACCACCTATCTCCAAAACACCCTACAGAATGGCTCCAGCCGAACTTAGAGAACTGAAATCGCAATTACAGGAATTATTGGATAAGGGATTCGTCAGGCCGAGCACTTCACCGTGGGGAGCACCCGTTCTATTTGTTAAGAAAAAGGACGGCACCCTTCGTCTTTGCATTGACTACAGAGAACTTAATAAGGTGACCATTAAGAACAAATACCCATTGCCAAGAATCGATGATTTGCTTGATCAACTACGAGGAGCACGAGTCTTTTCCAAGATTGACCTTAGGTCAGGCTACCACCAGTTGAAGGTTAAAACCGAGGACATTGAGAAAACCGCTTTTCGGACAAGATATGGCCACTACGAATTTTTGGTAATGCCCTTCGGAGTAACCAATGCCCCAGCAGCGTTCATGGACTTGATGAACAGAGTCTTTAAGCCGTACCTAGATGAGTTCGTCATTATTTTTATCGACGACATATTGATCTATTCCGGGAGTGCGAGCGAGCACGAGAATCATCTGAGACTTGCCCTGCAGACCTTGAGAAATAAGAAGTTGTACGCCAAGTTAAGTAAATGCGAGTTTTGGCTTTCCAGCATTTCATTTCTAGGGCATGTGATTAATGAAGACGGTATATCAGTTGACCCCAGTAAGATTGAAGCCGTTGTGAATTGGCCGACGCCGACCAACGTGTCCGAGGTTCGTAGTTTCCTAGGTTTGGCAGGTTATTACAGAAAGTTTGTGAAGGATTTCTCGAGGATTGCAGTGCCATTGACACAACTAACGAAGAAGGGAGCAGCTTATGAATGGACCGACGAAAGAGAATCAGCTTTCCAGGAGCTGAAGGCGAGGTTAGTTACAGCACCAGTTCTGGTACTACCATCAGCTAATGAAGAATTTCATATTTACAGCGATGCTTCACACAAAGGCTTGGGTTGCGTTTTAATGCAAAAAGGTAAAGTCATAGCGTACGCGTCTCGTCAGTTGAAGCCCAATGAAAAGAATTATCCCACCCATGACCTGGAGTTAGCTGCCGTGGTTTTTGCTTTGAAGATCTGGCGTCATTACCTGTACGGAACATCTTGCCAAGTTTTCACCGACCACAAGAGTCTGAAATACTTGTTCACCCAGAAAGAGTTAAATATGAGGCAGAGAAGATGGCTCGAGCTGTTGAAGGACTACGACATGCAGATTCAGTATCACCCAGGTAAGGCAAACTCCGTAGCCGACGCATTAAGCAGGAAACTAGTCGGAAGTTTGGCGTGTCTGGCAACGGTCTCAGCGGAACCGACCATCGTTGAGGAAGTGAAGACCAGGCAGATGGAAGATAAGTTCCTAAAAAGGGTAATCGATGAATTCGTCTCCAAGCCGAGGCCAGGTTACACAGTGGAAAATCAGGTGCTTAGGTTCGAAGGAAGATTGTGTGTAGCCGACGTACCAGAGTTGAAAAGGAAGATTTTGCAAGAGGCCCATAGCTCCAAGTTTGCCATTCATCTAGGGAGCACCAAGATGTATCAGGACGTAAAGCGGACCTTTTGGTGGCCAAACATGAAAAGAGAGATAGCTGAGTTTGTATTTCAGTGTCTGAGTTGTCAGCAAGTGAAGGCAGAACACCAGAGACCGGCAGGACTTCTCCAACCCTTGTCAATTCCTGAGTGGAAATGGGAGCACATCTCCATGGATTTCGTAGTGGGCTTGCCGAGGACGCAAAGAGGTATGGATTCCATCTGGGTTATAGTCGACAGGTTTACTAAGTCAGCTCACTTCTTGCCTGTCAAGACTACATTCAATGCCGACCGACTTGCCGAATTGTACATGAATGAGATCGTTAGGCTTCATGGAGTGCCGATGTCCATTGTGTCAGACCGAGATCCGAAGTTCGTTTCTAGATTTTGGCAGAGTCTACAAGGAGCCTTGGGAACAGAGTTGAGATTTAGCACAGCCTTTCACCCCCAGACCGACGGACAGACGGAAAGAACGATTCAGACACTCGAAGACATGCTCAGACTGTGCGTGTTGGATTTCCAGGGTAGCTGGGAGTCACATTTGCCATTAGTAGAGTTCGCGTACAACAACAGTTATCAAGCCAGCATAGGCATGGCGCCGTATGAAGCTCTGTATGGAAGAGAGTGCAGATCGCCGATATGTTGGACTGAAGTAGGAGACAAAGCTCTAATTGGCCCCGAGTTGGTTCAGATGACAACTGAAAAGATCAAACTCATTCAGCAGAGGATTAAAACCGCACAGAGTCGACAGAAGAGTTATGCCGACCAAAGAAGGAGGGAGTTAGAATTTGAAATTGGGGCTCATGTGTTTTTGAAAGTTTCGCCGATGACAGGAGTTTCGAGATTTGGGAAGAAGGGTAAACTTGCACCCCGATATATTGGGCCGTTTGAAATTCTTGAGAAAGTTAACACCGTTGCTTACAGACTCGCTTTGCCGCCAGATTTGAGCCAAGTCCACAGCGTGTTCCATGTTTCGATGCTGAGAAAATATATCCGAGACCCACTGCATGTAATAGACTACTCCGGGGTTATAGTTAATGAAGACTTGGGCTACGAAGAGAAGCCGATGAGAATTATCGACAGACAAGTGAGGTAGTTGAGAAACAAGTCGATATCAATGGTGAAAATCGAATGGGAGAAACATTATGGCGAGGAGGCCACATGGGAAAAGGAAGAGGAGATAAGAATCCGTTACCCGGAGTTATTAGTAGGACAAGGTAACTTAAGTTTGGGGACCAAACTTCTTTAAGGAGGGTAGACTGTAGGAACCCACACTTTATGTCCTCATCATGTTCATGAGCATCGGTATGATTATGACTTGTTTAGCTTGCATGTGTATGCTGTGATTGTTTCGCTTGAGCTAACGCGATCCATGTCTTGATTTGAAGCCTTGTGATTTGTCTAAGTGTAGTATGCTTGTCTTATTCCTTCCTTGATGTAAAAACTTAGGTCGCGCCTTGACTCTAGCCGATGTTATTCCAAGCCGAGGTCACCCTTAGTCTAGTAGCAGCATCTTGGAACCCCTTGTTGATCTCCGTCCTTGCCTCGACCACGTTAGCCGAGATGTCACCTTGCACCCCAGTGATCTCGTCCTGGAGCGGTATGACCTAGGCCGAGGTGTGGCGCATCTAGGCCAAGATGTGGCACAGCTTAGTCAAGTGTTGTCCTTCCTAACCGAGGTCATTGTCACCTTAGTTGCCGAAGTCCTTTGTTAGCCGATGTCACCCCTTGCCGGAGTGTCATTCTGTGTAGCTTGTTGGATACGCCTTGTTGTTAGCCGATGTCCTTGCCCTGGCAGAGAGCCCATACCGCCTTGCTTGTTGAACACCCTTCCACCATGCTTTGTCTGGTCTGTTAGTCACCTTTTCAGGTAGAACCCAATCAGTCGCCGCCACGTGCCTCAGCAGAGGGTTAACCCCAGAACCGGGTATAGAAAACTATCATTTTAGTATCATAAACTTGCCTTGTAGAGAGAGAAGCTCTAGGAGGAAGAAAGAGTTTTAGAGTGAGGAAGTAGATCTTCAAGCTTGATTCCTAGAGATCCAACCGTTAGATCCGTGTTCTAAGGTTAGATTCTTGATCTGCTCATGATGTTCTTTATGTGTATGTTATTGCATTGCATGATTGAAAATGATTTGTAAGCCATGCATCGTTTTGAAGCTCGATTTTAGAAAGAGAAAATGACATTCATGTGTTCTTCAAGAAAGTCTTGTTTTGATCCGAAAGCTTGCATAAAGAATCATAATTTTGTGTTTGTTTCCGCAAGGATTCCAAGTACGGGCACCCAGGTCCATGTTTTCAAACTCATAGCACGAAAATCCCAGATTTGTGATGGCAGATTATGATCAAACATTCGTATTTTTTATGTTTTCACACTCATGTTCTTCATGTTTATCAGCAGAGGGAAACCCAGAGTTTCCCGACCTCTTTTCCTTGCATGTGGCCCTCGGGAACACACCTCGGCAAGGAGGTGTGGAACCTCGGCCTAGACCTGGCTGGTGCCCAGCATGTTTTCCGAAAACATTTGTGTACATGAGAGACTTGTTGAAAGCGCATTCAATAGGCTTTGCCATGTGTTGTAGGACTTGGGCTTGTCTCGACCCCGACGTGTGAAGAAACGATGTGAGTGGTATTTTTAATAAAGCTATGTTACACTTGTTTTGATGAACCTTGTTTTGCCTTGTCTTGAAAAGTATTTGATCAAGCATGAATGGTTATCCCTATTTGTATATCAAGTATTATCTTGTTTTGATGACATGTCTTGACAGTCCTTAGTGCTAGAGGACTCTAAACTTTCGCAGCACAGCTTGTCTTGACAGTCCTTAGTGCTAGAGGACTCTAAACTTTCGCAGCACAGCTTGTCTTGACAGTCCTTAGTGCTAGAGGACTCTAAACTTTCGCAGCACAGCTTGTCTTGACAGTCCTTAGTGCTAGAGGACTATAAACTTTCGCAGCACAGCTTGTCTTGAAAGTCCTTAGTTGCAGGGGACTATAATGCAACTGCACTCTTGTCTTGATATGTCATCACCCTCTTGTATTAAGTAGATGTAATGACATCCAAAGAACTTGAAAGGCCGGCAATGAACTTGATTTCCCTCTTGATTGTAAAGTATGCTATGTATTGTTTTGAAAGAAATCTTGGATATCAATCATGCAAAACCTTTATTTCTAATATCATTCACTGAGTATCCAAGCTCACCCTCTCTATATCTATGTAGGTGATGAACAAGAAGGCATTGAGGCCTAGACGTGATTGCCGATGTGTTTTGGGCGCATAGCCGACATGTCTTGGATTTGTGTTTTGCATCGTCTTGAAGATTATGCTTCTCGGCTTATGTTTTCTTTGTTTGTTTTGGCATATGTCGGCTTGAGAAGCCTTTTGGTCAAGATGTGTTTTGTATTTCATTTCATTCTTGTATTTAAGTTGTAAGACTTGTAAAGATGTTTGATGTATGACATTCTACTGGACTTATGCACGGCTCTCATGGACTATTTAGATTTTGTATATGTATATATATTGCTTCCGCACTTGTAAGCCCCATATTTTATACTCTGATTGTGTGTGATTTTTGTAAGACGGCCTTCGGTAACCTCGGGTTACTGGCCATCACGGCACCAAACTACTGGGGGCGGTTTGGGGGCGTGACACATACCCTCAGAATGAATATCATGCAAAATTAATTGAAAACTTTGAAGTTGAGAAATTACCGTTTGGGAGTCTACCATAACAAAGTCCAGAAATTTACCGACGACAAATTTCTTCGTGCCGGCATCCTCTGTCTTGTATTTCTTCTCCAAAGAATCCCACAATTCTTTTGCTGACTTCAAAGGACTGTAAACATTATACAGCATGTTGTCAAGGCCATTGAGGATGTAGTTTCTGCATAGGAAATCTGAATGTTTCCAAGTATCTACAACGGCAACAACTTACCGATCACTTTCACCCTCTTTAAGTGTTGGAGCCTCTTCATGGAGAAACCGGGCCAAATTTAGAGTTGTAAGATAAAACAGCATCTTCTGCCGCCATCTCTTAAACTCAGTACCGTTAAATTTTTTCGATTTTTCTCCATGATTGATTGGTACTTGAACATGGTTCTGGATAGAGACCAGTGTTGGTGTAACAATTGGAGTACCACTTCCAGTTGCAGTTTCAGTAGTAGTAGCCATAATCTTTGATTACAAAAATCAAAAAAATTAAAACACAAATTAATTTTCTAGTTACTAAAATCAAAAAATAAATTATAATACAAAATAATTTTATTTTTCTTGTTACTAAAACTAAGAAAAATAAAATACCATAATAATTTTCTGTAACACAAATTAATATTCTGCAATTGTTAATGACACCAGTATATTACTACTAGTTGTCAAAGAAAAGAGACAGTATATTACTACTATCTGTCAAATAGCATAAACCATTATTTGTTTTTCCAACCAGAATATGTCTTTATGAAATCATAGAAAATTAAATACAATGAAGATACCAAAGATCGATTCTGTCTTAAGATTGTTGGACAATCTTCACTGTATTTAAATAGATTAAATTTTGTTGTGTACTAAACAACAACAAGAATATAAAGAAATAAAGGAAATGAGAGAATTTGTTTGATTACAAAAATCAAACTATAAATAAATAAATAAATAAAAACAGATTTTATTTTGTTACAAAAACAAAATTAAAATCTGATTTAAATAAATAATAATAAAATCAGAAAATAAATAAATAACTTACTTGATTAATTTCTTTTAATAAATATCTGATCAAGTCCAGTGTTTGACACTGTGTCCTTAAGACAGATTCGTCCTCTCCTTGGTGTTTTCAGAATGTGGACGTCTATCTCCCAGGATGAAATGATCAACTATAAATAATAGCAGTATTACAAATTGTTTGTCTAACGAACACACTAAGTGTTTATACTCTTTCTCAAAAAAATTAAATGCAGCAAAATGAAGAATAAATTTGCAGAGGTGAAGTACGAAATTTCTAAATGAAACATCAAATGAGGGTTGTCCTATTTATAGATACAGAAAAATCGAACTAAATTATTTCCGAAATGAATTTGAATTCTGGATTTTATTTTTCCAAAAAATAAAATTAAATTCAAATGTTTTTTACCCAAAAAGATAGGTAATGGGCCGGACAAGCCCAACCTCACACCACGCACCCGCGCCCAAGCCCAGCTTGACCGGACAGCGGCGGCGTACGTGTGTGTGGTGATTTTTGGATCCAATAGGTCTAGCCCATTTTGCCCATAATCTTCCTCTCTAAAACACTTGGGTACCCCTTGGGGCACACTCCAAGTTCCAATCCCATACCTTATAAACTCATTCAAAAACTTCCCACCAAATCAATGTAGGACAAACCTTATTCAAATCTTTAAGGATTTTCCATTCACTCGGTAATGGTTTTGAGCAACCAAATATACCACGTGAATCACAACGAGGCATAGAACGCGTTACCACTTTGACCCACCAACTTTGACGCTTGGGTCCCACTTAAATAATAGACCAAAGTTAGGAAAAAATTCTGGTTTTACCCAGAATTTTCCAACCATTTCCAACATCTTTGACGAAGAAATAGGTTCTAGTATACCTGATGGTATTAATACTGTATAGACCATAGTCAAACATTTTATAGGTACACCAACTAATATTCATTCTCGTATTCATGATTAACTCAATAACTTAACTTGTTATACTCTAAGTGATTTTAGATGGTATAAAGATGTTTTTACCTCTAGAGTAATGCTTCAAGATGATTGTACTAAATCATTTTGGAAAGAAAAATTTATTAATGGATTACCAAGTCTTTTGGCCCATAAAATTTGTGATGTTCGTAGTCAATCCATTGGTATTATAGAATATGATAACTTAACCTACGGTGATATAATTAGCACAATTCAAAAGGAAGGACTAAAAGTGTGCATCGATCTGAAACTTAGTCAAAAAGCTGCTAAAGACAAACATAAAGCTAAATATGAATTAGGTAATTTCTGTAAACAATATGGCTTACCTCCTGTAGCACCTTCTCGAAGTAAAAATAATAAAAAGAAATCTTCTTATAAATACTGCACTAAATATAAAAAGAAATATTACACTTCTAAATCAACTGATAAATATTATACTAAACCCAAAAAGAAAAATTATTATAAGAAATCTAATCAATCTCAAAAGTCAAAACCTAAACTATATGTTACTTGTTATAATTGTGGAAAAAATGGTCATTATTTCAATAAATGTAAAGTAGAAGAAAAACTTAAAGCTAAACTTAACCAATTGCAGATTACTGATAAAAATCAACAACAAATACTTGACATATTTAAATTAGCCACTACTCCAAATCAAACTCCTGTTCAATCTAGTCATTCATTTAGTAATGATATTCCCTCCAGTAATACTTCTTCCTATTATTCTCCTACTGATAGTACTGATAATGAAATTGAATTAGAATGTAATGATACTTGTTGTAAAACAGTTAATGTTCTTAGTAAATCTCAACAAGAAGAAACTGCTCTCAATAAATTAATTAGTAAATTAGAAAATCCTGAATTAAAGATACAATATATTAATAAGTTGAAATTCTTATTGACCAATAAAGATAAGAAACCTAAACATGATAAACCAATCATTATTTTAACTAAAATTTTAGACCGATTTAAAAAAGAAAAACATAAAGAAGTCACCTTACAAGATCTACAAAATGAAATTCATCATATTAAACTAACTATTCAAGAATTAAAAGCTAAAGACAAGACCTTAGAAGAAGACATTGCTCTATTAAAAATCAACAAAAGTCTTAATGATTTCCAACAATCCAATAAATCATCCTCTGAATCTAGTTATGAACCCGATCCAAACAAAGTCATCTTTGATATTAGAACTACTCCACGCAATAGTGATCAAGATAGTAATCACCTTAATCTAATTAATCGAATTAATATTTAGAAATGGCATTCGAAAGTCAAATTAGTTATTAATGATTTTGAAATAGAAGTCATCGCATTAATTGATACTTGCGCTGATTTAAATTATATTCAAGAATGATTAATTCCTACCAAATATTATCATAAGTCTACTGAACAATTAAGTTCTGCTAATGGGAGTCAAATGCATATCAAATATAAATTACCAAAGGTACATATTTGTCAAAATAATGTTTGTTTCAAAATATTTTTTTGTGTTGGTTCGAAACTTAACTGATAAAGTCATTTTAGGTACACAATTTATCTTTTTATTATATCCTTTCACTACTACTCCTACAAGAATAACTATACAAGCTTTTGGTCACACTTTCACTTTTAAATTTCTATCTCCACCAGAGATCAAAGAATTAAATCAATTAAAAGAATGTTCAATTTCTCAATCTATTAATCGATTAACCAAACAACTCAAATTTCTCAAAGAAGTAAATTACAGACGAATTGAATTTCAATTAACTAATCCCATTCTTATATCCAAAATTGATGGATTTAAAAACTAATTAGCAAATACCATTTGTTCTACTTTACTTAGTGTTTTTTGGCATAGGAAAAAGCATGTAATGACACTCCCTTATATTAAAAATTTTAATGAAAAACACATTCCTACCAAGTCTCGACCTATCCAAATGAATCATGAATTAATGGAAATGTGCAAAAAAGAGATTAACGAATTATTAAAAAATAATATTATTAGTAAAAGTAAGTCTCCTTGGTCTTACCCTGCTTTTTATGTTAATAAAAATGCTGAACTTGAACGAGGTGTTCCCCGATTAGTCATTAATTATAAATCATTAAACAAAGTTTTAGAATGGATCAGATATCCAATTCCTAGTAAAAAAAAATTTAATTAAACGACTTTGTCAAGCCGTCATTTTTTAGTAAATTCGATCTAAAAAGTAGGTTTTTGCAAATACAAATTCATTCTAATGATCGTTATAAAACTGCCTTTACTACCCCTTTTAGTCATTACGAATGGAATGTCATACCCTTTGGATTAAAAAATACTCATAGTGAATTTCAAAATATTATGAATGAAATTTTTAACCACTTTAGTCATTTTTTCATAGTCTACATAGATGATATCCTCATTTTCTCTAAGTTACTTGATGAACATTGGAAATATCTTAATTTTTTTCTCCATATTATCAAATATAATGGTCTAGTCATTTCTGTTCCTAAGATTAAGCTTTTCCAAACTAAAGTTCGATTCTTAGGACATGATATCCACCAAAGTACTACTCTTCCTATCAGTCGGTCTATTGAATTTGCTTCTAAGTTCCCTGACGAAATCTTAGACAAAACCCAGTTACAACGATTTTTAGGTTCCTTAAATTACATTGCTGAATTTTATAAGGACCTTAGGAAAACCTGTCAGCCCCTCTTTGATTGGTTGAAAGCTAATCCTCCATATTGGTCTTCTACACATACTGCTATTGTTCAACAAATTAAAAAATATGTCAAGACTTTACCCTGTCTTGGTATTCATACTGAAAATTCTTTCAAAATTATTCAAATTGATGCCTCTGATATTGGTTATGGTGGTATCCTCCTTCAGAAAATAACTCCTCAGTCATCTGAACAAATTGTTCGTTTCTATTCTGGTATCTAGAACAAAACACAAAAGAATTATAGTACTATTAAAAAAGAAATTTTATCTATTGTTTTATGTATTAGTAAATTTCAAGATGATATTTTAAATCAAAAAATTTTACTACGTGTTGATTGTAAAAGTGCTAAATATGTTTTAGAAAAAAATATTCAAAATATTGCTAGTAAGCATATTTTTGTCCGCTGGCAATCTATTTTAAGTATTTTTGATTTTGATATTGCCTATATACCTGGTAGTCAAAACTCTATTCCTGATTTCCTTACCCGAGAATTTTTACAAGGGGGATAGGGATGGCTACTCCTTTTATTTCCTATCATAAATTAAAAGTCACCTATTATAGAGAACTTGTTTACCAAACTGCTTACCGTATTGCTTACCTTAAGAGAGCTCGCAAACCTACTCGCCGTACACAATTCATACAATTTCATCAAATTACTAGTCGTCGTAATTTACTTGCTCATTATACTAATTGTCTTCATTACCATTTGAACAAATTAGATATCCTCAGTGGATGCTAAATTTTGTTCATTCTCTTACAGATGTCTAGTCAAAAATCCCAGAAACCTCCCAGCAAGGCCATTGTTCCAGCGAATCAACCTATTGCTCTTCCTCCTGTTGGTTTAGTCAATCGTTACCAAGTTCCTAGTAATATTCCTAAACCTAGTTATACTTCTGCACTTGCTACATACCTGTTTGCTTCCTCTTCCCAATCACTTACTCCTTATCCACCTAATCCAGTCAAAACAACCAGAACTAATTATGTTAAAACCAAGTCTATTAATTTATTCTTCAAGGAACCTATTCACAAGAATATTCATAATGTTCTTGACCTAGTTAAATCATATTTCCCTCCTAGATGACATTTTGTTCATCTCCATCTAGAGAAGTCAATTACTTTCTATAAAGATATTCTTTTTCTTCATCAATCAATCGTTATTAAACCTATTTATGATCGAACCTATACCAGTAAAATCATTTACCATTCATTATATATTCACAATATTGTTTCTCTTGATGAATGGGGTCTCCCTTTTCAACTTCGTGATTTACCCGGTCATACCATCCAATATGATTATATAGATGTTTGGTTCAAAATCCTCTTACATCAAAATGAGTCATATACTCACTCTTGGTTTCTCCAATTTGATCATAAATTCAAGTCAACAATTTCCACATGGTTCCTTAGATGGTGGTCTCAACATGGTGCCATATCGAAGATTATTTCATCTGTATTAATGGAACAAATTCACTATTTTTTTTTTCTGTCTATAAACTTAGTCAGCATCAAAGTCAATTTCCTTTATTACTCATTTTTATATCCAATACAAAGTCCTTTGAATTTTCAAATGGCAATATGCTATTTCCGAAAATATAGTCACCAGACTTCATTTTGTCAAATGGTGGGATACATTTAAGTCTCATTGAATTATTAAACAAGTCCAAGAAGAATTTCTAGTCAATTCTCATGCTCCAACTCCAGCCATGGTCAAAGCTCGACAGAACCCAATTGCTTCAGTCACACAAGGCAGCCCAATTCCACCAGTCAGACTTGGAAGTCCAACAACCAGCTCTTCAAAGCCCAAGTCATCTAAATCCAAGTCAGCTCAGTCAAAGCCCAAAGCTAAGACCAAGTCATCCAGTAATGAATTGATCCAGATGGCCAAGCTATTGATGGCCCAAGCCAAATCACATATTGAAGATGAAACCTCTAAAGAATCTAGTTCCTCCGAGGCTTCAACCAATAATGATCCTTATGAACTCCAGTTTCAAGATGCTCAGGACCCATATGCTTAAAGAGTCAACCATTGGATTTTATATGTGTACAAATCAGCTTCAATCACTACTCTTACTTTGGGAAAACCTGCTGATATATATATATATATATATTGATTCCCCATCAGTCAATTGTGTAGTCACGTTCTCACACTGCCAAAAAAAAAAAGAGAGAGAGAGAGAGTAAAAAAGTTCTCGGTCACAGAAATATGCTCTTCGCACCCACGTACCTTTTATTTTCAAGCTTTTCAAAAGTCACAAGCCTCACAGCTCCAGTCACGGGCCTCACAGTTCCAAGATTCACAAGCTCAATAGTTATCTACTTTGCCTATAAAAGAGGCTTCTCAGTCAAGGCCAAGGCAGAGGGAGAAAGAGTTCACAATTTTCTTTTGCAGTTTCTCTTAGTTTCTGTAAAATTTTAAGTTTGTTTTAAAATTCAGTTTCTAAGGATGCAAGTAGAAGCTGTATTTTCTAGTTACTTCCAGTAAATAATTTTGTATTTTTCGATTACTTCCAATAACCAATTGTAAGTTAATTTAAACGATTATGCGCTTAATTTTTATTTAAAAATATTTTATTATGGTTTAGTTTATTTAACTTGTTTTATTTAGTTTATTTAACCTGTTTTATTTCTGTTTCAATTTATGTGCTGTTTCCGTCTCTTTAGTATCAGAGCCAAGTTGTTGGTGTGTTACGTTATTGTTGAGTTATTCTTTCTGTTTAATTTTCTCATTTCATCTCTATTTAATTAAAAAAATAACATATATTTTTATTGATATTTTATTTATTTAATTTAAAAAAAATTATTTAATTGTGTAAAAAATAAAATAAAATAAATTTTTATTTAATCTAGCTAAAAATAATTAAAATATTAAAGATATGTTTAATATTGTTATTAATTACTTAATAAATAATTGAAAAGGGTAAAATAGTCATTTAAGCATTTATCCTTCTCCATAATATCCCAAACAAATATAGAATTCATATCATATTCAGCCAAATAGTTCTTTCCTGACGTCTAATCCTATGACTAAACAAACATGGGATATATATTCTATGCAACCAAATAGTCTCAGGACTATCAATCCCAAGATTACAATCCGATGGATTCCAAACCCCCGTATCCAATCCGTCCAAACAAACATACTGTAACTGTTTGTTTCAAAATCTCGATCTTCTACCGGCACTGAAGAAATTTTTTGTTTGGTCTTAAGTTTTTAAAAATAATTTTTGAGTTGTATTTTTTGTGTTTAATTATCTTTAGTGATTTTTTTTTCATATTTTAATTAATTTTTTATATGCATTTAATTTAAATATTCTTACAAAGTAAAATATTTGTAAATTTTTTTTTAAAATTTCAATAAATACAAAAAAATATGAAAATATATTGAATTTTAGTTTTTTTTATTATTTTTATTTATTGAATTTTGTCACAAATTTTGTACTTTTTAATTATATCTAAATTAAGTGAATCTAAAAATTTTAAAAAATGATTAAAATATTAGAAAAATTCACTAAATATTAAAAAATACAGATTGAAAATTTAAAAATTATTTTTAAAGCCCGCAAAGCCCAACAAAATTATTCAATGTGATTGGTTTCAGTTTTCTGAATTCAATTTTTTAAAAATTGAGTTTTTTATTTTTCGTATTTTTTTAAATTTTTAGTGAATATTTTTAAATTTTAAGTAATTTTTTTACTTTTTTAGATGTGTCTTACTTAGATGTATCTAAATAGTGAAATATTTTTAAAAAATTAATAAGTACAAAAAAATATTTAAAAAAATGTACTGAATTTTTGTATTTAGTGATTTTTTTTAAAGATTTTTTCACAAATATTATACTTTTTAAGTGTATTTATGTTAGGTGTGTCCAAAAATTTTATAAAAAAAATGCTTAAAATATTTAAAAAAAAATAGTGAAAACAAAAAAAAAATACAAAAGATGAAAAAAAAATAGAATTTTTTAAAAAATGAAACCAAATAGAGTGATTTGTTTTATGTTCGATTATGTTGAAATGTGAGGCACTTTACATTAGATTTTGGCCTTCAAATTTTGAGCATACTATTACGATGTTTAAAATTTTTTGAGGGCTTTAGACATGAGTATTCAGTGTAACGGTGATATTAATGATATCACGTTGTATCATCATTGTATTGAATTTTTTTTGGCATAAGTAAGGCCTAATTTAACTTACATATGGGCTGGTCGGCCCTGGTATGTTACGACATATCTATAATTTAAGAGGAAAATATTAAACTTATTGTGGTGTAAAAAATGTAATTGAAATAAATACATATGATTATTGTATTTATTAAATTTTAACATAATAAAAAGATGAAAATTTAGTTTAAAAAAAAACTAAAAGTAAAAATAATAAAATTAGGACTACGGTTGTGTGGAGACAAAAATGCTCAATATATATGATAATTATATACATTAAATTATAACTTAGTAAGAAAATGGAAAAGGAAAGGAAAAACTAAAACTAAAAGAAAAAATAATAAAACTACGACTACGGTTGTTTGGATTAAAAAAGTTTATATATTGATAAGAAACTTATTTTCCTTAAATATTAATGAAGTAAAGAAAGTGGGATGGTATTATAAGGTGTTGTTTGTTTGGAGGGATTAAAGGATGGGATAGGATTTATATCCGTTATTTCATTTTTCAATTTTGTTCTGGACTAATAGTCTCAAATGTGTTACATTCTTATATCCCATTGGGGGTAAAGAAGGTGGGATGGATATGTAGCGTTAAGGTGTTGTTTGTTTGGATAGGATTTATATCCGTTGTTTAGTTTTCCAATTTTGCTCGGGACTAGTAGTTCCAAATGTGTTGAACTATTGTGTCCCATGGTGGGGCAAATAGGGGGATAAGGTAGGACATGGAATTAGGTGGTGAAATGATCATTTTGACCCTCTATTATTTAATTATGTATTATATTTAATAAAATTCAATAAAATTTAAAAGTTTCAATTTAAAAATAAAATAATTTTTTTTAATTTTTATTGATGTTTCATGCATTTAATTTTTTTAAATAATTTTTTATTGATGTTTTATTTTAAAATTTTGTTTTTGATTTTATTTAATTTATTATTTAAATTTTAATAGATGTTTTATTTAATTTAATTATTATTATTTTTTTAAATAAATTTATTTAAAATTTTAATTAAAAAATAAAATATATTTCTATTGATATTTTATTTATTTAATTTTTTTAAAAAAACTATTTAATTGTGTAAAAAATAAAATATAATAATTTTTTATTTAATCTAACTAAAAATAATTAAAATATTAAATATATGTTTAATATTGCTATTACTTAATAAATAATTAAAAAGAGTAAAATAGTCATTTGAGCATTTATCATTCTTTATAATTTTCCAAACAAATATAAAATTTATATCTTATCCAACCAAATAGTCATTTCCTCACATCTAATCCCATGACTAAACAAATATGGGATATATATCCTATCCAACTAAATAGTCCTAGGACTATGAATTCTAAGGGCATGTTTGATTGGGTGAATTAGGGCATAGGATTAGGATTATTAATCCGTGGGCCCAATTATCCTATCTTTGTTTTAACATTTTAGTTTAGAATAATTAATCCAATGAATAATTAATCCAACAAATTTGTAGAATTATTAGTAATAGGGTAGGGGTGGGATTATTAATCCAATGGATATTAATCCAATAGGATTATTAATACTTCACTATTAATCTTGTGAATCAAACATGATCTAAGATTACAATCTTATAGATTTTAATTCCCTTTATCTAATTTGTCCAAGCAAACACACCCTGTATTAAGAGTATTTAGTCATATGGAAGTTTATAAATTGCCTAGTAAACTTAATATTTTTATAAGTTAATGATGTAAAGAAATGCAAGAAGAAGGGTAGACAGCTAACTTTTCACCACGATTTTTTTTTTTTTTTTTTAATCGGCAGCTTTTCACTACCATTGTGAGGTGGCATTTTGAAAAAATAAGAGCATAGACCGTGTCATGTAGAGACTATTTTATATCAGGGTAAACACTATTTTATATACTATATTATAGATAGATAGATAGATTAGATAGATTAGATAGGTTAGAGATACTTTGCATAATTTTTTTTATTTTATTTTCTCATTTCAAAATATAAAGTAATGAGATCCATATTAATATATGTATGTGGAATTTACTTGTGTCTAAAAAAAGAAAAAAATATAAATACAATTATATACAACATCTTTCTTATTAAAGTTTGTAAACCTTACTAACCCGTAATTTATTATTTATTTATTTTATTATTATTATTATTATTATTATTTGGTTGCCTGGTCCAAATTGATGCCATAGTAGTTGATCATGGTTGACTGACTAATTCCCAAATGCCTCCATAACACTGGTAGGTCAAATTCCAAATTTCAAACATTTTCTCTGCATGGTCTTTGACTCTTTGTTCCTCCTCTCACATGAAAGCATTTTCCATCATAATAGGCAGCCCTTAGAAACATTCAAGACTTTAGCTTCTGATTCTAGTTGTAGTAATATTATTAGTATTATTTCTGCAAACAATTCAACTTAGACTCGCAATCTCCTTACAAATTTTCTTTGCACATTCCTCCATTTTTTCCAACCCAGAACCACCCTCGTTGCTTCCTTCGCATAGACCCGCTCAAGCCTCAACACTTGCTTTGTTTCCTCCAACACTATAAATGCCCACCATATTTTCAATTCTGTATATACCACCCCAAGCCAACCCAATTTTAACTAAAGCTTTTTCTTGTACTCTCTATATCTTTTTCTCTAACATGGCTCGATCGCACATCAAGCAATCTCTCAGTTTCTGTCTACTCATCCTTTTGCTTAGCTCTGTTTTCTCTCCAAGCCAAGCCCGGCCCTTCAATATCTTGAAGAGTGGTGATGGTATACGGATTCAGGGCTTTTTCGATGGGTTATCTTTTGGTGCCATTAAGGTTTCAGGACCAAGCCCTGGCGATGGAAATTCATTTACCAACAGTCACACACTCGGGGGAATCAAGGACTCCGGTCCAAGCCCCGGCCAAGGAAACAAGTTTGTGACTGGCACAAAACATTAATTCTCTAGCAAATATGAGATGATGCTCTGTTTTAATTTTTTTATTTTATTTTATTTTATTATTATTTAAATCCATTCTTTCATTTTTGTGGGTATATATACATTCATGTATTGTTACTAATTCTTTGAGAGGTTCTACTTCCAGTAATTTTCTGGGAGTGAAATTTGTTGCTGTGATTAATAAATAAATAAAATAAAAGGCTTTTTATATAGTGGTTATCAATATTGAAGTGCATGATTTTCCTTATGTATATTGGGAGAAAGAAAGAGAGAGAAGATTAATGGATTCATAGATTTTTCTCTCATCAAATCATGGATCCTGTGTTGTGTTTACTGAAGTCAAAGATTTACATGGCATAACTGATATTAAATAATTTCTGCAGCAGAGAGAACATACATTACATATTGATTAAACTTAACATCTTTTCTGCTTCTTATTTTTTTTTTTTTTAGATTTGAATATCTTTTCTTATTTGAAAACGTTAATTGGATACAGAAAAATATTTAGAATTAAATATGTGTGGACTAAATTTATTCTAGATGTGACACTTATCACACTCATCATAGATTCAAATTTTAAATTATTTTCTATATTGTTTGTAGATACATGCATTTTTATTTTTATCGTACTTTTATTTATTAATTGATGCAACAAATATACAACATGCAATGGATTTCACATATTTCACATATGTCGTACTTTTTTAAAAAAATTTATTCTAGATGTAACACTTATCACACTGAAATTTGTATGTGTTTAATTTAAATATGTTAAAAATAATAACTATGGCATTATTGCATCAAGAAACAATTTAATTTCTTCAACTTGGAACCAAATTTATAGAAAGGGTAAAAATAATCTAGTTGTCCAACAAGAACAAAAAGAATTTTACAAAATAAGACATATGTGATTCATAATATTTGCGTCCATAATTGGTGTGAAACAAATTGAAAGAGAGTTGAGAGAGTGATATTGACAGAAAATTATCTGTTATTCATTCTGTAATGAGAAACTAATTCTAGCCTCCATAATATAGGAGCTGATTTACAAACATCATTATGATGTGTTGCATTAAAATAAAGAAAAGGAGCCGAAAGAGGAATCGGCCGAAAGCAGCAGCCGAAAGGTAAAGATTAAATAATACCTATACATATTATATACATACAAACATATTAATATATTAATATATACAAACTATACTTATAAGAGTAATATATTAATATGTATGTTAACAGCCCCCCGCAAACTCAAGGAGGGAAAACATCAACCAACTGGAGTTTGGAGACAAGTTCAATGAAGCGGCCAGGAGAATGAGCTTTGGTGAAGATATCAGCAGGTTGATCAGTAGAGGAGATTGGATGGAGATGAACAGTACCACGAGTGACGTGTTGACGAATAAAATGACAGTCAATCTCAATGTGCTTGGTGCGATCATGAAAAACATCATTGTGAGCGATTTGAAGAGCACTGTGATTGTCACAAAAGAGGGCAGTAGCGCCAGAGGGAGAAACACCCATGTCAGCAAGAAGCCAACGAAGCCAGAGAAGCTCCTGAGTAGTATCAGCAAGAGCACGATATTCAGCTTCGGTACTGGAGCGAGCAGTAAGAGTTTGTTTCTTGCTGCGCCAAGAAATAAGAGAATCACCCAAGAAAAAGCAGAACCCGGTAGTAGAGCGCCGGTCTGTAGGATCCCCAGCCCAATCAGCATCGGAAAAAGCACGAAGCTGGAGAGAGGAGCGGGCGGAATAATGAAGTCCATGAAACAAGGTACCTTTGAGATAACGAAGGATACGGACTAAGGCAGCATAGTGAGAGGTACGAGGAGCTGACATAAACTGGCTGACAATATGAACGGCATAGGCAATATCAGGACGAGTAACAGTGAGATAGACAAGGCTGCCAACCAGCTGACGATATAGGGTAGCATCAGAGAGAAGAGTACCATCAAGAGGTGTAAGACGACTTTGAGGCTCCAGGGGAGTGGAGGCAGTCTTGCAATCCGTAAGACCAGCGCGGGTGAGAAGATCAGAGGTATACTTCGCCTGAGAGAGAAAAGACCCCGTGGAATCATGGAAGATTTCAAGACCCAAGAAATAGCTGAGAGGACCAAGATCTTTCATCTCGAAATGATGACTAAGAAACTGTTTGAGGCATAGAATACCATCAAGATCGTCACCGGTGATAATCATATCATCCACATAAAGAAGAAGCAAGGTGGTCCCTTGAGCAGTGTTCCGGATGAAAAGAGCAGTATCATAAGAACTGGAGGTGAAACCACAGTCATGAATAGTAGAGCTGAACTTGGCAAACCAAGCGCGCGGAGCTTGTTTGAGACCATATAAAGCACGCTGAAGTTTGCAGACTTTATGAGGGGGATAAGTAGACCCAGGGGGAGGTTGCATGTAGACCTCCTCAAGAAGAACACCATTAAGGAAAGCATTTTTTACGTCCATTTGATAAAGATCCCAGTGTCGAGTGGTAGCAACTGCAATCAGGCTACGAACAGAGGTGAGACGAGCAACAGGAGCAAAGGTCTCCTCATAGTCAATACCATATTCTTGGTTGAAGCCTTTGGCAACAAGACGGGCTTTGTAGCGCTCAATAGATCCATCAGAACAAGTTTTGATTTTGTAGACCCATTTGCAGCCAATGGCAGTCTTGCCAGGAGGAAGATCAACAATGTCCCAAGTGTGAGTTTTGTCTAAAGCCTGCAATTCATCAGTCATAGCTTGCTGCCAAAGAGGATTAGAGCGAGCCTCACGATAGGAGGTTGGTTCATAAGTAGAAAAAGCAGTAGAACCAACAATAAAGTCACGAAGACGAGTAGAAGGTTGGGTTACCCGGTGTGGTCGAGTAGAGGCAGGAGGAGCCAGAGGGAGAGACTCACCAGGAGGGGAGGATCCCGAGGGAGCAAGAGCAGGACCATCAGAAGGAGCAAGTGCATGGGACAGACCAGTAGGCAAGGCAGGAGCAAGGGAGGCGGGTACGGGCGATGGAGTAAGCTCATTGGAGATCTCGAGGGAGGCGGGCAAGGGCGGTGGTGTAGGTCCAGTAGAGGTAGGCAAGGCAGGCTCGAGAGAGGCTGGTGGAGTGAGCTCATCAGAGAACAGATCCGTGAAAGGGTCAGTAAAAAACAGAGAGGATGAGGGAACGGACAAACGGAAGAGAGAGAGAGAGGAAAACATTTTGTGTTCCCAAAAGACTACATGACGAGAGATACGAAGTCGCTGGGAGAGAGGATCCCAACAACGATACCCCTTGTGTTCAATACCATACCCTAAGAAGCAACAAAGGCGAGAACGTGGTTCAAGTTTGGTACGTTCATGAGGTTGGAGAAGAACAAAACAGGCAGAGCCAAAAACCCTAAGGTTGGTGTAAGGGGGACGGGTGCCATGCAGACGCTCATAAGGAGTGTGATTATGAATGACAGGCGTAGGGATACAATTTATAGTGTAAGCAGCAGTGAGAGCTGCCTCTCCCCAAAATGTTCCGGACAAGAGGAAGACAGAAGGAGAGCTCGAGTAGTGTCAAGGATATGGCGATGTTTCCGTTCAGCACGGCCATTTTGTTGAGACGTACCGGGACAGGAACGATGAGGTTGAGTACCATGACTCTGAAGAAAGGAAAGAAAGTCAAAATCTTTATATTCCATGGCATTGTCGGAGCGAAAAACCTTAATAGTTTTAGAAAATTGTGTTTTAACCATTGCAGCAAAATTGTAATAAAGTTGTTTGAGCTCAGAGCGATTTTTCATAAGAAACAACCATGTAAAACGGGAAAAATCATCTATAAAAACAACAAAATAGCGTGCGCCTCCCATAGTAGGAGTAGGAGAGGGTCCCCAAATATCAGAATGAATGAGATCAAATGGTGCAAGAGAAACAGAGGCACTTTTATTAAATGACAAGGCAGGTTGTTTGGCAAGTTGACAGGACACACAATCTAAAACATCAGAACTTACATGACCTAAATGACCACTGGAAATTAAAGATTTTAAACGACCAACAGAAAGATGGCCTAAACGATAATGCCAAAGCTGAAAAGGAGATAAAAGAGGAGCAGTGGTAGCAGTGGTAGCAGTGGTAGGAGCTGTGATCTGAGAGGAATCGGGAACATGAAGATGGATGAGTTCATAGAGACGTCCATGCTTACGGCCTATCCCAAGAGTTTGCCCCGTCCGAGGGTCCTGTACCAAACAACCAGTACGGGAAAAGGTAACAGTTAGACCATGCTCACATAATTGACTAATGGAGATAAGATTTAAAGTAAGAGCAGGCATAAGATAGACATGAGATAAAGATAAGTGAGAGGTTGAAACAGAACCAACATGACTTACAGACAGAAGAGACCCATCAGCAGTATGGATAGAAGGAACATGAGGAGTAGAAGAGAGAGGAGTAAAAATAGTAGGATCAAAAGTCATGTGATTACAACAAGCGGAGTCAAAGTACCAAGAAGAGTTACCTGCGGTGGCAGATAAAGCAGTAGATGGAGGAGTACCGGAACGCTGCCAAAAATGTTGAAACATGGCTTCGACATCAGTTTGAGAGAAGACTGGAGTGGAAGGGTCTATAGGAACAGAGGAAGGTAAATCCTCTGAGGCAGCAGCAGCAGTGCGTTGAGCGGGCATTGGTTTAAACTGAGTCCCAGAACGGTGAGAGTGGCTGCGAGAAAAATTCCCGGTGGAAGGACCATTGCGAGAGGCACGGGCGGGATTGCGGAAGCAGTCTTGCTGGAGATGACCAGGGCCAGTCTTGTTGCAAAACCGACAAAGACGAACTGGACAATGAACCAGAAGATGAGTTGACGGAAGATTGCGGTTGTAACAGTAATTGCAGGTATTGGACTTCTGTGGTGAAGGTGGGGAAGGAGAACTTCGAATCTGAGGAGTGGCAAGAACAGAGTCCACAGGGTGCGGATGGAGAGTACCAAATCTGGTTTCCTCTGACAGGAGTTCAGAAATTGCTTGCTCAAGAGTGGGTAAAGGAGTGCGATGAAGGAGAGATGCTCGGACTGGCTCAAATCGGGGAGTGAGAGCCATGAGAAACTGAACCAAGCGCTGTTGGTCACGGTAAGTAGTAAACAAGGCAGCATCCGTAGTACAATCCCATGGAGGTTCAGAAAGAGCGAGCTGATCCCAAACATAATACATTTGGGAGAGGAAATCATTAATGTTCTGAGTTGTTTCTTGGCGCATACGGTGAAGATGACTCAGAAGCTGATATTGGTGAGCAAGGCCAGTAGTCTGATAGCGTTCTTGTAAAAAATCCCAGATGGCTTTGGCAGGAGAGGAAGCAGAGTCAAGTTGGAACCGACCAAACTGGAGGCTGATAGATGTAATGGAAGTATTGCGAAACCAAGTGATGATCTGATAGTTTTTACTATCCCAATCTTCCAATCGGTCGACATATTTGGTGGCGGAGTCTGTGGCAGCGGAATCCGTGGTCTCTTGAACGGGTTTGCGTACATCCCCAGTGATGATACGCCAAAGTTTCTTTCCTCTGAGAAAGCCAGACATAGCTTGTGCCCATAGGACATAATTAGTCCCGTCAAGAATAACGGAAATAGGGTGATTAGAGGAGTCCAGGCGATCCATGAGAGAAAAATGGCACAATTGAGGTAGAATCTGAAAAATCTGAGGTTACCAGTGAATTCAGATGGTCAAAATTAGTCAGAAAAGGAGTGAACTGACCAAAAATATGACCAGAAAGGCAGAAAATCAAATAGTCAACGGCTGGTCAAACTGTGTGGCGCAGGTTAGCATAGATTGGCGCGGCGCAAGTTAGCAGACGAAGACACACGGCGCACGGAAGCAGAAGGGCTGACGTCGGCTGACGTCAGAAAGGCGCGGCTCACGTTAGCAGATGAGGCAGCGGCGCAGAATAGCACTGGTCAGTGTAGGAGGCGCGTAGAGCGCGTCTGAAGCGAGGCAGCGCGTGGGCTAATGTTATGGTGGCGCGTGGAGGCGCGTGTGACCTCAGATGATGATGAATCTGGCGGCGTTGGCTTCGTCGTGAAGAGACGAAGGTTTTGGTGTTGTCAAATCTGTGTATTGGGTAAGGATGAGGTATGCAGTAATCTGCCAAGAGAAGAAAGTGTGATGCAGAGGCTTAGGAGAAACACCTGTGCTCTGATACCATGTGAAACAAATTGAAAGAGAGTTGAGAGAGTGATATTGACAGAAAATTATCTGTTATTCATTCTGTAATGAGAAACTAATTCTAGCCTCCATAATATAGGAGCTGATTTACAAACATCATTATGATGTGTTGCATTAAAATAAAGAAAAGGAGCCGAAAGAGGAATCGGCCGAAAGCAGCAGCCGAAAGGTAAAGATTAAATAATACCTATACATATTATATACATACAAACATATTAATATATTAATATATACAAACTATACTTATAAGAGTAATATATTAATATGTATGTTAACAATTGGAAACATTTTCTTATAGAGTTACGACCGTTGATATGTGACGTCTTTCGATTTGTCATGTTAAAAATATTGATGAAGTTGTCAAAAATAATCGTGAGAAATAGATCTTAAAATTTGAGCTATCCTAATTTCACGCATTTTATGATTCAACAGGAAGTTGAAATGATCAAAGGAATGATATTGTCATTAACTGTGATTTCTAAATAATAATAGAACACTGATATGCATTTTAACTTTGAATAGTATTCCTCCTTCCTTCAATTTATATAGAATTTGCATGTGTCACAAATTTTGTTCTATTTGAAGCTTGAACATCATAATTTCAAAACTAAATCAAGACGGTGCCAAACAATTTTTTTTTTTTTTTTTTTATTGAAGAAGGGAAAAGAAAAAATGAATATGAAAAGAGAATTTTGAAACTTGAACAATGGACCCTAGATAACCATATTTATATATTATATTTAATTTACTATGTAAAATCAAATATAATATATAAATGAAGTCATTGTTGTATTACTCATGGATGACATATATGTTTTTGACTAAATCAACCCATTACCCATTTCATGGGTCGAGCCTACATGGCCCAGTAGGTAGAAAATATACTATTTTGGTGGTTAGGAGTCTTAATGGGAAAATCTTGGAGATGGACAAGGGATTGATCCTTTTTTTTATTGCAAAATTCAGGGACTTAAATTTTTTACCAAATTTTTTATCATGCAAGTGTTTAGTAAAAAAATTTGTATGCCTAGTATTGTTCTGTTTTTATTGGACTAAGTAGCTCTGGACAATATAGTTGATCAAACTTTCCTTTGCACGAACAGACCTAGTTGTTTTTTTTAACAAACTGAAGTAAATGTATTACATTGGTGAAATTTATAGTGTGCACCCAAAAAAAAAAGGACACATTGTAAAAAATATTACATCATTTTATGATATTAGTTATATTATTGTATGGTAAAAATTATTGAGTGAATTTATAGTATGCACCTTTAGTGAAAGTATGAATATTGTGGTTATGTTAAACTATCTCCAATGGTTACTCAAACTTGTCATTAAATTTAAATTTGATGAAAAATAGTCTATTTTCCTGCTCTAACGATTTTATCAAATATGTATCAAATTCAGAATTTTACTTTTCTTTCATCAAATTAAGGATTAATATGCCTTTCATCAAATCACTGTTTATTGTCGTCGGATTTTCACAATCGGATGTCTCCCGGATGACCATCTCAAGGTAAAACTTTGTGAAAAAATTACACTGACCGGTCGTCCTCCTGGTCCACCCCCCGGATGACCACCTCAAGGGAAAAAATTGTGAAAAATTTACACTGGTTAGTTGACCGACCGAACATCTGCTCGGTCATTTGCCTAGTCGACCGGTATTCTGATGAAGCCTCAAAAATCTCCGTTAGAGCACTTGATATCAAATGGACTTTTTACTCAAATTTAATAAAAATTTTGATATACCATTGGAGATGCCCTTATGAACAATGTTGTGAGAAATGTCAATAATTATTTTGATGAAAATAGTTATGACTTATTTATAGTATTTGTTACAAAACATTGCAATTATGTTATTTATGTTGTAATAGAATACATATGTTATATCTTTTCAAGGGCGCACACTGTATCAATTCCTACTAAAAAAAATAAAGTTCACTTAGGGGGGGTGTTTGGCAAATTAGATTTTAGCATTTTTTTGACTAAAAATAGGCTAAAATAACTAATAAGACAAAATGTCACATCAAATCTATAATCATTTTACTTTTTCTATTACAAATATCACATTCAACTACAAAAAATTCCAAACTATCTTCTCAAACACAAAAATTTTGTCTACTAAAATAGCAATTTTCCAAACACCTACTATGCCTCAAAAGATAGCTAATTATTATGTAACTGAAAACTTTCTAAAATTTGAATTTATAGTATGGACAAATTTCAATTTTTAAACAATTTTTTATTTTTTTATTATTATTTTTAACTCATAGCATTGTTAAATAAATTAAAAAAAAAAGAAAGAGTAATACTATATAAATAAAAGGAAATTCTACTATACACACTCTTGAAAGAGGTGTACTATATACACCTCTAGTTATGTACTTTTTTTTTTTAGTTATAATCAATTTTTTTTTTAATTATGACTCATAGGATCTTTAGTTATGCCTGATGTGGTGCTTGATTATAACTTCTTCTTTTTTTATATTTTAAGTTATGACTCAAAAAATATAAAATAATGTCATTTTTCTCCTTTAGTTATAAAGTACATATAATACACCCTTTAAAAGGTGTGTACCATAATATTTTTCATAAATAAATAAGTGAAACATAAAATTGATATAAAATGATGTGTAACATTTATATTACTCATTTCAAACCAAAAAATCCATAAAAGTGACTTACAATTTTTAAATTCCATCCACACATCATTTTGGTAGAGCTTTTCAAATTTGTACAAAAAATTTGTTTGTAAATCATTTTTCTAATTAAAAAAAAATGGTAAGAATAAGTAGTGATCAGTAGTGCTGAGGTTGTACCATGAACTGCCGCAGAAATTATTTGCACCAATGAATCTTCTCTCTCTGTTTGTTTTCTCTGTCCCAATAGAAACATAATTGAAGAATCATGCCCTTCACTATTGGTAGCAAGTTAGCAACCATATGAAGGCTGCTTTTTTTTTCTTTTTTTCTTTTTTTCTTTTTTTTGTCCTTCTTCTTCTGTAATAATTACAACAACAAATTACACTCCCAGAAGATTACAGGGAGTAAAACCGTTCAAAGAATTACTGATACATTAATGTGTCCAATAAAAGGAATGAAAAAAAAAAGAAGAGCATCTTCTCATAGTAGTTGCTTGAGAGAGTTAATGGTGTGTGCCAGTGACAAACTTGTGTCCTTAGCCAGGGGTCGGACCACTGGAGTCCTTGATTCCCCCAACTGTATGATTATTGATAAATGAATTTCCATCGCCAGGGCTCGGCCCTGAAACCTTAATGGCACCAAAACATAACCCATCCAGAATGCTCTGAATGCCTCCTCCATGACTCCTCTTCAAGATATTGAAAGGCCGGCCTTGGCTCAGAGCGAAAACAGAGCCAAGCAAAAGGGTGAGGAGACAGAAACTGAGAGACTGCTTGATGGGCGATCCAACCATGTTATAAAAAGATATAGAGAGTACGAGAAAAAAAGCTTAGAATTGGCTTGGGTGGTATATACAGAATTGGATCAAAGTGAGTGTTCAGGCTCGAGTGTTCTAAGCGAAGGAAGCAACGAGAGAAGTTATGGGTTGCAGAAAATGGAGGAATGGGCAAAGAAAATTTGTTAGAGATTGTGAGTCTTAAGTTGAATCGTATGAAGAAATACTAGTATTAATACCACTATTAGAAAATAATCAGAAACTAATTAGTGTTGAACGTTTCTAAGGGCGGCCTATTATGCTTTTCATGTGAGAGGAGGACAAATGATCATGCAAAGCAAGATGTCTGAAATATTGAAATTTTTTTGATTGGCTTGAAAATTTGGAATTTTACCTACAGTGTTATGAGAGGCATTTCCGAAAGCAAGCGGATCTTCTCCGGTTCACATTTTTAACTGGACGGTATTGTTAACTTGTTTTGGGCTCACGTAAAATTATATGAATGATTCATGATCAAATTATGTTTATCTTAAAAAATAAATAAAGAAATAAATTTATTTCTAAGATCATACTAATTGTTGTTTATTACTTTAAAAATAAATGTGATCGGATCATGTCATTACAATTATCTGATTAATTTAATTTTTTATATGACTAATCCTTTTAAAAAAATCTTACAACGTATTGCACTTTTTAATTGGAAATACCAATCGGAGAGTACCCTCCTCCTTTGGGAAATAGTCAAATGAAGATCAACTAGAATGACAACAATTTAGAATTTTTTATTTTATTTTATTTTTTTTGTTTATGACAACAATTTAGACTAGGCTGCCAAATGCCAAATGTTGGGTTGTGCTAGAACCCCCCTTCCATTTTGGACATATTATCACTATTTCGTGGCATATATTTAAGATTATTTTTTATAGGATACCAAAAATATAAGACTGTTTCGAGCTTGACATATAACTTTAAATGGTTGTGGGGATGTATTTTTTGAATATCAACACGTGGCAAGGTGACGCTGACGTGTCAGCCGAAGTGTCACGTGTCCTAGTTGTGACGCCGAGGTTATCTCGGCGAGGCCGAGGTTATCTCCGAAGATATCGGAATCCGAGATAAGCGGATAAGGGACAAGAGTCCTAGAATGAAGAGAAGACTTCAGTTTGGGTAAAGATAAGATTCTTAGAGAGTTTATCTTAATCTCATTGGGAGTCCCAGATTAACAGTAATCCTAAGTCCATTAGGACCAGGCTCTTATTGGGACTAGGATTGTATTGGCTATAAAAGAGAGGCACCCCCATGGGTCTAAGGTATGCTTTTTATACTTAAGCTTGTAAGTTTAGCACTTGATTATCTTTGAGAGATATACTGACTTGATCGTCGGAGTGCCCCCGAGTGGAAGAGCCACCGCCGGAGCCTTTTTCTTTCTGTTACAGGTTTGCTGAGGCCATCTATTCTGCCAGTGCTCTCCAGCTAATTACTAGGCGGGCAGTGTGGTCAGAAAATTACCCACACAATTTGGCGCCGTTTGTGGGAATCTTAGAAGAATAGATGGCCAGTAACGGACAGAAGGAAAACATTGGGGGCGACACCCCTGCTGGGAGTGGGGAACCAATTGACCTTGACGTTGAAGGAGACAACCATAATGCAGAAACTCATGACCAAGGCCACGGTGAAAAAGACGACGGCCAGGAGGGCGATACTTCGAAGAGAACAGACCAAGGCAAGTACTATCACGAAGACAACCTTCACGTATGGAGGGAGAGGTGCCTACGGAGTGATGAGGAAGTAAAAGAATTGGCGAACAAGTTGGCAGACCTACAGTCGGTCATCAACTTCATGATGCAAAACAATGTCATGCAGCCACCATACCCGCTGCAAGATACGCCGATGCTAGCAACTAATACCCAGAAGGGATGAGGAAGAACAATTCCCGAAGTCCCTCAGCACGCCAGGAGCGAGAGACACTCTCACCGACCTTCCAGGGAAGTCGGACGAGAGGAACCGAGACAAGAGGAGTCTCGAAGAACGTATCACACGAAGGACCCAGAGCCCAAAGAACGTCGGCATGTTCAAAGGCAGGCGCTCTGCTTTGACACAACACATGGAGAGAGATCAAAATGAGCCCACCACGAGGCTGAAAGTAGTGTGCCAAAAAGATTGAAGTCCAAAGATAGCCGAGCTTCAGGGAGGAGTAAAGGAGACTTGAGAGATTACCTTAAGAGGAAACAACAGAATGCTGAAGCCGAGGTAACTTCCCCGGTTAAGCCGAAGACACAGTTTTCGGTGGAACTGGACAAATTTCAAACACCGAAGAGATTCAGTATGCCGAGGTTCCAAATATATGATGGTAAGTCAGATCCCAACTTCCACGTCGGCCTATACCTGAATTCAATAGCATTATATAGTGGGAACAAGCCGTTGCTCTGCAAAGTATTCCCCTCGTCCTTTGGAGAAATTGCATCAGATTGGTTCCATAAACTACTGAAGGGAAGCGTAAAGACTTGGGAAGGCTTGGCCGAGATGTTTGTGGCCAGGTTTGTGACGAACAAACTGCAGCCATTGAGGGTGGACGCATTTATGGCTCTGAAGATCAACAAAGACGAAGGCCTTAGGGCCTATGCGAAAAGGTACTATGAGGTGTTCAATCGAATACCAGAATGTAATCAAGAAGTAGCGGTCGTGTCATTCAAAAACGGCCTGAAAGACAATTGTCCACTACGGAAGTCTTTGGCAAAAACTTTGCCAAAAAGCATGGAGGAGCTCATGGCGAGAATTGAGAAATATGCCAGAGCCGAGGAGGACACATCGGGGAATAAGGAGGTAAAGCAGGAAAAAGGGAACGGCGAGCCGAAGCGAAGCCGAGGTGACAACGGATTTAACAAATCGGAGATAGAATTGAGGGATAAACAAGCAGTGATGACTGTGTTCCGAATCCCAGTACACAAAGTCCTGGAACAAATCTGAAATCAACCTTATTTCAGAGCACCAGCAAAGGCCCTAGGGGAATACATGGGAAGGAACATTGGTAGGCGTTGTGCTTACCACAATGAAGAAGGGCACCCAACTTAGGGTTGCAGAGCCCTAAAAGCATACTTAGAGGACTTAGTAAGGGAAGGCCATCTGAGAGACCTCGTCGACGAAGCCAGGACAAGAGAAGAGCAGGCAAGATTGCCTCAATCACCAGCGGCCCCGCCTCCCCCAACACAACAACCTCAGGGAGAGGGACCTAGGGTGGTTAATGTAATTCACTCAAAAGTGAACGAAAGCGACATTCGGGGAGAAACCCAAAGAGTAAAACACCTGCAGCACGTGAACCAGGTCGGACATAAAAGACCTCGGCCTGAAGAGTGCCAAGGACCGATGATAGCCTTCACTGAAGCTGACCTAGAGATGGTCCAGCATCCGCATAATGATGCTTTGGTAGTATCCCTCCAGGTTGGGGAGTGCCAAGTGAAACGCATCCTAATAGATCAAGGCAGCTCTTGTGACATCATGTACGTTAGATGTTACAAGGAGCTAGGCCTTCACCCAGACGACATGGAGCAATCGAACGACCCGATGGTCGACTTCAATGGAACACCGACGTGGCCACTGGGCGCAACAAGCTTGAAGGTACAAGCCGGCACTAAGAAAATTAGAACAGAATTCGTCGTGATTGACACACCTTCACCTTACAACATCATCTTAGGAAGACCATGGTTGCATGCAATGGGGGCAGTTCCCTCAACATTGCATCAACTACTGTGGTTCCCAACAGAGCATGGAATTGAAGAAGTCAAAGGAGATCAACTGCAGGCAAAAAGTTGCTCCATGGCAGCAATGAAGTCTACTTGCAGCGTTCAAGAGCCAAAAGAGGCAGAAATTGAAGATGAGGACGTAGAAGTACTAGAAGACGTCGGCAAAGAACCAGCCGAAAAGAGCGAAGAGACACTAAAGAAAATTCTCGTCCAGGATGGAGACGAAGAACACTTCTTTCTTCTCGGCTCGAGCTTAGCCGAAGAAGAGGAAAAAGAGTTGGAGACTTTTTTAAGAGCCAACATTGAGGTGTTCGCCTGGACACCTTACGAAATGCCTGGCATTGACCCCGAGGTCACTTGCCATAGACTGAATGTCAATAGGTCGGCAAAACTTGTGATTCAACGAGCCAGAAAACCGACGTGATGCACGTCGAAGTAGTAGAAGAAGAAGTGGACAGACTTTTGGAGGCCAGGGCCATCCGAGAAGTTCATTACTCGACATGGCTATCCAACACAGTAGTGGTAAAGAAGAAGAACGGTAAATGGCGGGTCTGCGTAGATTTTACAAGCCTGAACAAAGCTTGTCCCAAAGACTGCTTTCCTCTACCCAAGATTGACCAGTTGGTAGATGCCACATCTGGACATGGAAGGATGAGCTTCTTGGACGCTTACAGAGGATACCACTAGATAGCCATGTACCCTCCAGACGAAGAGAATACAGCGTTTATCACCCCGAAAGGACTGTATTATTACAAGGTAATGCCTTTTGGGTTGAAAAACGCATGAGCAACTTACCAAAGGCTGGTAACCAAAATGTTCAAACACCTGATTGGCCAAACAGTAGAAGTCTGCATCGATGACATGGTCGTGAAGACCAAGGAGCCTAAGAGTCATCTTGCCGACCTAAAAGAGGTATTCAAGATCCTCAAAACATATCGGCTCTGACTCAACGCATCGAAGTGCATGTTTGGAGTTGGATCTGGTAAATTTCTGGAGTACCTGGTAACAAGGAAGGGCATAGAGGCCAGCCCAGATCAGATCAAGGCCATCCTAGACCTGCAGAGCCCAACATCAGCAAAACAAGTACAAATGCTTACTGGAAGGGCCGCAGCCCTAAACGGGTTCATAAGTCGAAGCTCAGACAAATGTAAACCCTTCTTCAACCTGGTGAAGAAGACCACGGACTTCCTATGGACTGAGAAATGTGAGGCCGCTTTGGCCGACCTAAAGAAATATCTGACCACGGCTCCGGTCCTCTCGACACCTGAACCTAGGGAAGAACTGTTTTTGTACTTAGCTGTGTCAGAACACGCAGTAAGTGCAGTGCTAATTCGAGAAGAACAAGGAGAACAAAAGGCTGTTTATTATGTAAGTAAAACCTTGGCCGACGCAGAAACAAGGTATCTACCACTAGAGAAATTAATGCTGGCCTTAGTAATGGCCTCAAAAAAATTGAACCATTATTTTCAGGCACATAAGATTGTGGTACTCACAGAGCACCCACTGAAGTCCCTGTTGCAACAAGGAGACTTAACAGGAAGAATAGCAAGATGGGCAGTTGCCTTGGGCCAGTATGACCTGGAGTTTAGGCCCAGAACAGCAATAAAGGGCCAAGTTTTGGCTGACTTCGTGGCAGAATTCACGCCTGAAACCATCGAACATCGGGCTCTGCTGAGCCAAGATGAGCATTGTCCCAGCAAGCAAGGAGAATCCCAGCCTAAGGCAAAAGAGCAAAGGAAGGAAAAACTCAAACCCTGCAGCATCTACAACGGCGACTCATTCAGACTGTTTGTTGATGGAAGTTCGAACCGACAAAGAGTGGGGGCAGGAGTACTGCTGATATCTCCAGATGGAGAAATAATAGAACAGTCCATCCGTTTGGGGTTCAAGGCCTCAAACAATGAAGCGGAATACGAATCATTAATTGCAGGGCTAAAACTGGCAGCAGCAGCAGAAGCAGATGAGGTAATCGTTTTTTGTGATTCACAGCTTATTGTTAACCAGTCAATAGGAGAATTTGCAACTAGAGACGAAAGGATGTTGGCATATGCAAAAGAGGTCATCAGATTGGCAGCCCTATTTCAGAACTGCCGACTACTCCAAGTTAGCTGAGATGACAACACCCACGCCGACGCGTTGGCTAACCTGGCAAGTTCAATATAGACTGGAAAAACAAGGACAATTATGATTGACTATATGTCGGGCCCGAGCATAGAGCCACAGAGCACAGAGCAAGAAGCAATGTGTGTGGACATGGGGCCAAGCTGAATGGATGCAATTGTTGCATTCCTGAAAGAAGGAAAGCTGCCAGAAGATCGTAAGGAGGCACACAAAGTCAGATTGAAATCGGCAAGATTCAGTCTGACAGCAGATGGACACCTCTACAGAAGGTCCTTCACTAGACCCCTTTTAAGGTGCATACACCCTTTGTAGGTTGAAGATTTCCTATATGAAATTCATGAAGGAATTTGTGGAAGCCATACTGGGGGCAGATCATTAGCCCAGAGGGCCATTACCCAGGGGTATTGGTGGCCCTATATGCAAAAGGATGCTGAAGCCTACGTGAAGAAGTGTGAATAATGCCAAAGGTTTGCACCTTTGATACATCAGCCAGCTGCTGACCTAAACCCAGTATCTAGCCCTTGGCCGTTTGCCCAATGGGGCATGGATCTTGTTGGGCAACTTCCCCAGGCAACTGGACAGAGAAAATACTTGCTGGTAGCAACAGACTACTTTACGAAGGGGATAGAGGCAGAACCTCTTGCCAAAATCTGAGATGTGGACGTCAAGAACTTTATATGGAGAAACATCATCACCAGATTTGGGATTCCAAGAGCAATAGTTGCTGACAACGGAACACAGTTTGACAGCAAACTCATCAAGAACTTTGTGCGAAATTCAAGATCAAGAATTACTTTTCAACAAGTTTTCCCCAAAGTAATGGGCAAGCAGAAGCATCCAACAAAGTAATTTTGGATGGAATAAAGAAGAGGCTGCAGGCAGCAAAAGGAAAATGGGTAGACGAATTGCCCAACGTGCTTTGGGCATATCGGACTACGCCGAGAAGATCAACAGGGGAAACCCCCTTTGCCATGGCTTATGGCACAGAAGCAGTCATCCCTCTAGAGATCGGCATCCCAGGGATCAGAACCGACGGAGTAGAGAATGGCACAAATGATATATTTCTAGCCCGAGATCTGGATCTCTTAGAAGAAAGAATGGAGAAAGCTGCAATTCAGCTCGCAGCATACCAGCAACAGCTTGCTAGAGTTTACAACAAGAAGGTCAATCCGAGAGATTTTCAAGTCGGTGACCTAGTCCTGAGAAAAGTCGTCGACAACAAGAAGGATCACAGAGAGGGAAAGCTTGGCCCAAACTGGGAAGGACCCTACAGAATTACTTCGGTATTAGGCAATGGAGCTTATCGGCTTGAAGATAACGAAGGCAAAGCACTACCAAGACCTTGGAACACTTGTAATTTGAAATTCTTCTATCATTAGATGTGCATTATTTTTGGCCGATGTCATCAATAAAATCTTTTTCCTGTTCTTTAAACACATATGATTGATAAAGTTACATATTGGTGTTTTTGGAGACATGAATAATGAGAACCCAAGAAGAACTCAGGTTCACATTGGAGGCAGAGAGAAGATAGAGACACTTAATTCACTTGTTGAAATTTGTAGTAATTTACAAGTTGAAGTTAAGCCGAGATGGTTCCTTATCTTCACTTGTTAAAATTTGTAGCAATTTACAAGTTGAAGTTAAGCTGAGATGGTTCATTATCTTCACTTGTTGAAATTTGTAACAATTTACAAGTTGAAGTTAAGCCGAGATGGTTCATTATCTTCACTTGTTGAAATTTGTAACAATTTACAAGTTGAAGTTAAGCCGAGATGGTTCCTTATCTTCACTTGTTGAAATTTGTAACAATTTACAAGTTGAAGTTAAGCCGAGATGGTTCCTTATCTTCACTTGTTAAAATTTGTTGCAATTTACAAGTTGAAGTTAAGCCGAGATGGTTCCTTATCTTCACTTGTTGAAATTTGTAGCAATTTACAAGTTAAAGATAAGCTGAGATGGTTCCTTATCTTCACTTGTTGAAATTTGAAGCAATTTACAAGTTGAAGCTAAGCTGAGATGGTTCCTTATCTTCACTTGTTGAAATTTGTAGCAATTTACAAGTTGAAGTTAAGCCGAGATGGTTCTTTATCTTCACTTGTTGAAATTTGTAGCAATTTACAAATTGAAGTTAAGCCAAGATTACTGTTTCTCTTCGCTTGTTTAAATTCGTAGCAACGAGTTGAAGCAAAACCGAGGTTATTGCTAAACACTTGTAGCAATCTACAGGTTGGTTAAACCAAAGAAAATGCTTAACACTTGTTGAAATTTGTAGCAATTTACAAGTTAACGTTAAGCCGACGTATGATCATCTGTTGAAATTTGTAGCAATTTACAGGTTGAGGAAAAAGCTAAGTATGTTGTTTGAACACTTGTTGAAACTTGAGAAAAAGTTTGCAAAGTTAACATTGAGTAGTATATGTTTCACACTTGTTAGAATTTATGAAGAGTTTGCAGGCCAGTATCTTGCCGAAGTAAAAGTTTTATAGCTATTATACTCGAGGTATGTGACCCCGAGAAGATTGCGCAAATGAGGCAAAGTACGAAAGGCATACAAAAAATTCTAAGTATATAATCAAACAGAGGCAGTCAAAGAAAGGGCAAAAAAGAATGCAGTCATTCAAAGAAAGATAATTATGTTAAAATATCCAACACAAACAGAAGGCACATTGGCCGTACAGATCAACTGTCCAGAAAACAAAAAAGTACAAAAGACAAGAAAAGAGGGACATCAAAGTTATGATTCTTCTACTTCAGGCTGATATCATGAGATTGGACCTCCGCCGATTCTTGGAGAACTACCTCGGCTGGTTCCTGGAGAGCTACTTCGGCAGTCTTTTTGTCCTCGATTTCGGCATCAATCTGCGCAAGGGTTTCATCAAGACTTTTTTCGGCTGGAGGAACGTCAGATGAGGCCTGTTCATGAGTAGTTTCCTTGGCAACTGCATCACCATCATCATCTTGAGTCAGGTCCAAGACCTGCTCATTCAGAGAAGGAGACTTAGGCCCAACAGCCTCCTTGGATTTCCTTATTAAAGCCTCATCCTCACCTTCCTCCTTATCTTCAGACTCAGATTCAGATTCTTCTTCAGCTTGACTTGGAGGTGGAGGAGGAGGAGGAGGAGGAGGAGGGAATGGGAGAGGAATAGCTTCGGCCTTACGCAGAGGTGAATCTTCAGGAATATTGAGCTTTTTGGCCAGGGACATCCAACCAAGGGAAAAGCCCCTGTTGCATGCCTGCCTAACTTGTAATTTGTATTCCTCTGTAACATCGGCCATTCCTTGGGCATAGACTTTTTCGTCGGCCACTTTGATTTCAGCATCTTTAGTAGCCAAGGCCTCCTGAAGTCCCTTTTCGGCTTGGGCCTTTTTGTCCTCGGCTTCTCTCTTCTCGGCCTCAACAACCTTCTTGATGGCCTCAGCAGATTCAGCCTTTTCTTCGGCAAGGGTTTGGGCTTTGGTGGCAACCTCAGCCTGGTCTTCCAGTTTTTTCATTTTTGATTGAAGAGTTTTGTTCTCCTTTTTAAGGGCAGAAACCTCCCTCTTCATGTCAACCAACTTTGCCCTGTTTTCAAAAGCTTGCATAGAGAAAGAGTGGGCATGTTGAATGGCTTGAAAGAGCACAGAGAAAAAATTATTACAAAATTTTACAAAGTAAAAGAGAAGACAAGTTTCCATGTAAAGACACTTACTTGGACAGAACATTGGAGCATAAAGGCATAGTTCTCGTACTCACACATCTTAGCATTCCGCTCAAGATCACCTGGGAGAAGTAAGGCGATATTGAGTGCTACGCCGACATTAATGTCGTCAGCACTATCGCTGGCAAGAACATGCTTATCTTCTAAAGTAATTTCAGGCGTCCAGGGGACTTTTGGAATTCTGGACCCCGAGGTCGTCGCAGACGATGACCTCGACTTCTTTGATTGTGTGGACTCTAATGGCCGTGTCTCAACAGACCTTTTTTTGGGAACAGAAGTCGTCTTCTCACTCCTTGCCAATCGTGAAATTGTCAGGATATCCTCAGCCTCGACTTCAGTGGCTTTAGCCTTTGGCTGGGCTTTCTTGGTTCGTTTTGGCTTTGGTGGGGGCATGGTTTGCTTCGGCTGAGCGTCGACGTCAACAGGGAGATCGACAAGGAGGTCTTAAGCAACGGGCTTTAGGCGACCCATCTCAGCAGTTTTGACAAGTCGTCGCCGACATTTTCGTTCTTGTATTAGGACCAAGTATGGGGCCGAGGTAAATGGTTGATTGGTTGGGTCAAATGTTGACTCTTGATCTGTTCGTGATGTAGAGGCAGTTTGAGTTGTGGCAGTAGGAGGAGAAAGGATTTTCTTCTTTCTTTTGGGGACGTCGGGCAAAATCGATTTGTATGTAGGAATAAAGTTGAGAAGAAGAGGTGCTTTTTTTTGTGAACTGGCAAGTCCAGGAGTTTTTTCAGGTCCTTACTGGGAACGTAAGATTGGCGGAAGTCTTTCGCTGGCTTGCGAACATCTGCAAAAAGAAACAGACATTAGAAACAGATAAAATATTAAAGTCTTGAACAGAAACAACTAAGTATTGACACTGGGCTCTTACCCTTGCCCTCTTTAACTGATCGGGGAAGAGGGTAGAGATGGGCGTCCTCGTCTGCGCCAAACTCCCAATTTCCCGAAGCAATAACATAATCATCTCCAGCCCCCTTGTTGGAGTCTGGAAGGTCGGCTACAATTTTGAATTCAGTGGACCTCGGCTTAAGATAATAAACGAAGCCTTTTTCCTTCAGATTAAGGGCGCACATGGTATAACAGTATTGGATGTCGGCAAGGGTGATCCTAACGTTCTCTTGCCTAGCTAAGGCGATAATACCAAAAATCACTCGATAAGAATTGATTGCCAGTCGCATGGGGTTCAACTTATAATAATGAAGGATCTCGCGAAAAAGAATGTTGAGTGGGAGCCGGAGTCCGCACTCAGTAAAAGCTACAATGGGAAGGGGCATGGCGTTTTCTGTAGGCATGATGGAGTCATCATCCCCAGCAAGTCTCAGGTGGACATCGGCAGGGATGGAGAACTTCTGCCTAAAGTACTCAAGTTTGGTCGGGGTATCTACCCTGTGCCTCCACATACCCATAACGTTGGCCTAAAATCAGAGGGCTAGGTTTCAGAAAAAAGATGCTCTTAAGGGGTTATCGGGACCTCGGCGAAACCCTAGGTATATGCTAGTAAGGATTGTTTCAGTTTTTTCCTAAGAATTGATAGGTTCTATAGACAAATCCCAAACCTAAATTTATGAAGGCAATGCTTGAAAGCAAAAATTGAAGGCAAAGATCTGGAAAACAACACAGGAAACAAGAAACCAAAATGCAGTTTCAAAATGAAGAACAGAAGTGGGGTTCTCAAAAGCATAAAGAAAACAAGAACTACAGGGCCAAGAACAGTGGCAAAAACACAAGAAGTAGTGAACAATAAATATGATTCACGGAATTAACAGTTTAAACAGAACAGTAATGACAGCAAGAAGATAGAAGAACATCAATGAACTGAATACAAAAAGAATAGTGGCTTACCAGAGAAATTGAAGCCGGAATGAAGTTCGCCGAAGACAGACGACGGTTACAGAAGTAACAAAGTAGCGAGAGCCTCACCAGAGAGACAAATAAAGTTGCAGAGCCTAGAGCTTAAACAATGGCGAATTCGAGAGAAAAAGTTTTAGAGAGAGAAAAAAACAAGAGAACTGAGATACAAAAGTTAAGAGACGAAAGAAAGGGGGAAAAATTTTGTCAAAAAAATGAAAACGGCGGCAAAAACAATCAATACGCCTAAAAGAGCGCATACGTCAGACGGCGCATGTGAAGAAAAGATGACTTATGGGCGCGTCACAGGCACGAGCCAGCAAGAAAGAAACGCGTGTCTAAAACGGTTGAATTGAAGTGCATGACAACTCATGCGCGTAAAAAGTTCCTTAAAAATCTTTGATTTTTTAGGGAAAGCATGTCAGCCAGAAATGAATGATCTCGGCTGTCAAATCTTAAGCCGATTTACTGGAAGAAAATACAGATATAGGTTTCATCACCTCAGAATGCCGAGGTAATAGAACCTAGGGGGCAGTTGTGGAGATGTATTTTCTGAATACCAACATGTGGCAAGGTGACGCCGACGTGTCAGCCGAAGTGCCATGTGTCCTGGTTGTGACACCGAGGTTATCTCAGCGAGGCCGAGGTTATCTCCGAAGATATCGGAATCCGAGATAAGCGGATAAAGGACAAGAGTCCTAGAATGAAGAGAAGACTTCAGTTTGGGTAAAGATAAGACTCTTAGAGAGTTTATCTTAATCCCATTGGGAGTCCCAAATTAGCAGTAATCCTAAGTCCATTAGGGCCAGGCTCCTATTGGGACTAGGATTGTATTGGCTATAAAAGAGAGGCACCCCCATGGGTCTAAGGTATGCTTTTTATGCTTAACCTTGTAAGTTTAGCACTTGATTATCTTTGAGAGATATACTGACTTGATCGTCGGAGTGCCCCCGGGTGGAAGAGCCACCGCCGGAGCCTTTTTCTTTCTGTTACAGGTTTGCTGAAGCCATCTATTCTGCCAGTGCTCTCCAGTTGATTACTAGGCGGGCAGTGTGGTCAGAAAATTACCCACACAAAATGGTTGCCCGAATTTATCTCAAAGAGTTTGGATTAGGTTTAGTTATTCAAATTAATGCATTGCACCTTTTAAAAATACAAAATAAATTAAAAAAGATCTCAAAAAATTTTAAACATTGAAAAATAACTGATTACATTATAGTATGATTTGGGCCTATTTTGAAAAATGAATTAAAAATCACTTCTCAACTTTTAACTCATTTTCCAATTTCCTCTCACAAAAAAATTAAAAAAAGTCAAAAAATAATTTTTAACTATCTTTCCAAAACACCCCTTAATCTAACTATGGAAAAATAAGTAGTATTTTATTTGTATATTTCATATTTATTCCACATAAATATATGTTAACAATAAAATTTGAGTTTCTCACTTTCAATCTCTTTCTCATATCTTTTTTTGAAGCTCTCTGGCATTTCCACCCCCACCCCACCCCACCCCACCCTATCCTGTCCTATCCTATTCTACCCTATCCACCCTTGAATCGATCATCACAATCATTAACAATAAGGGTGTAAAAATGGCCCGAGGCCCGCGGCGGGCTCGGCCTGTTTCAGCCCGATTAAGCCTGGGCCTGAGCCCAGCCCAGTACCTTGGGCCTCGGCATGGGCCTTCCATTTTGGGGCCCGGCCCGTAGCCCGACCCATTGGCCCGTTAGCCCGGCTTGACCCAAAAAAAATCCGGGCCCTGCGGGCGGCCCGACCCAACCATCAATCCCTCTCTCTACCAATGATCAAATTTCAAAAAATAAAAATAAAAAACAATTTACAATAGTTAAATAATTAAAAATAAAAAAATAAAATGATTGATCTTATAAAAATAAAAACATAAAAAAATAAAAAAATTAAATTTATAAATAACGTTAATAATTTAAAAATAAAACAAAAATTAATAATAATTTATTAAATTAAAATCAAATTAAGAATTATTTAATGGAAAAATGATGATATGCTGTATCACTGGCATTGGCAGTGCACAGCAGCACAATCTGTGTGTGTGGCTGGGAAAGTGGGAAAGTGCACCTAACCTGATGGGAAAGTACACTTAAGCTCACGTGAATGGGAAAAATATATATATATATATATGTATACACTAAGTTGGAAGGTAATACTGGGCTTGTGAGGGCTCACCACGAGTCCCATTTTGATAATCCGAACCGTGCAATGTGTAAAACTCTTCCATAACTATATGCCTGTAAAAAATCACGTTAATCGAATATCGCTAACGATATGATCAAATCAATTTGGTATAAAAATGCATGGTGTTATAGTTAATGGTTGACCAAAAAAACTAATCTGATCAGATAGTTATAGATATTCGATCAATGTGATTTTTTACAAACGTATAATATTCGACGAGTTGTACATATTGAACGGTTCCGATTAGCAAAACGGGACCCGTGATAGCTCCCACTGTCCAAAGAGCACCGTCCAAATGGTTGCTCGAAAAGGAGGCAACCATTTCCTAGCCAAGCCTCAATTTTGAGCCATTGCATTGCAAATTTGCATCTCCTCTACAACTCAAACGAATATATATAAAACGGTCATAATAATTCAAACGGTTATAATTTAAACTAGTATAAATATATTTTAGTTTTCAAAATATATTTCACAACAAATCATTCTCTCTCTCTTTTCAACTCTCTCAATCTCTCTCAACTCTCAATTAATTTTGAAGTGCCATCCCTAAGTGGCTATTGCAATTGTGCAACAAGAAACTTTTAGCAGAAGAAGAAAATTTCTATATCGCATTCCCCAATCGGTAACATTAATTAGTTTAATTAAATTTATTAACTACTCATTTTTTTCATTAATTATTTATGCACATATATTAATTATTATTTTTTACTGATTAAATTTACACATTATTTAAATTAATTGTTAATTCTTATATATTGTTTTACTTGCATTACTATGGATCCTAATGTGCCTAATATTTATGTCGATGTTGATACATATACTACACCACATGAATCTGTTGATTCTCCTTCTAATATCCCTCTTCCAACAGTTGCATCATCATCTAGGAGCAGAAGTAGTAGTGTTTGGGAACATTTTGAAAAAATATCTATAAATAATCCTGATGGCACAATTACATTTAAAGCAAAATATAAATATTGTGCACGCTTACTTAGTGCTGCATCTGCAGGGGGTACTAGTCATTTAAAAATGCATTCTGACAAACATTTACAAAGTAAACAACCTGATATTCAAAGTCAAATGCAATTAGGGGCTTCATCAACTGGTAATTTGTAAATATTTTCATATGATTCTATACGTGCACAAAATTCTGTTGTTTATTATATTATTAAAAAAGAACAACCTTTTAGTACTAGTAAATGTCCTGATTTTACCGAAATGATTCACGACAGTTTTATACCGCAATATCAAAGTTTTTCAAGAAATACTACTAAAAACAGGATTTTAAAGAAATTTGAGGATATTAAAAGTGAATTATTTGATATCTTTAAAAATTTGAATGGAAGAGTTTGTTTAACATCTTATCTATGGTCAAATAATAGTTTTGAATATCAATGTATCACTGCACATTTTATTGATAATGATTGGAAATTAAATAAAAGAATTATTTCATTTAAATTAATTGAACTTCTATACACTGGTCATTCGCTTGGTGTAGAAATAAAAAATGTATTATATGAGTGGGCTTTACAAAATAAAATATTTATGATTAGTTTAGATAATGCATCATATTATAATCAAACTGTAACCCATTTAAAATCAACTTTACAATTACTTATTGATGGTGATTTATTTCATGTTTGTTGTTGTGCCCATATTTTAAATTTGATTGTTAACGAAGCTATGCATGTATACGAAACTTTTGTACTTGTAATAAAAAATGCAGTTGTTACTATTTTGTTTTCTGGTAATCGAATTTCAGAATATAGAAAAATTTGTCAATGAGAAAATATGTCATTTAAAAAATTAATTTTAGATGTAGATAGTAGGTAGAATTCAACATATAATATGTTAAAAATAGCTTGTAAACAAAGAAGAACAATAGATTTATTTTTTGCAACAACATCAATAGGAATAGTACTGACACCAACTGAACTTAATTGGTGCCAAGTAGCCTTGTATAAAGATTTTTTAAAAGTTTTCGATACTTCAACAAAATTATTTTTTTATATATATATATTTCTACTTCACCATTTGTTTTACATATGCTAACAGAAATAATTAAAATTTTCATAAAGTATATGGGTAATGAACTTTATGTAACTATTATTATTTCAATGAAAGAAAAATTTGATAAATATTTTCATCATTTGCCTCATCTATTAGGTTTAGCTATAATAATTGATCCTAGGTGCAAAGAAGTTGGTTTACAAGAATTTTTAGAGCGTATTTTCGATGATCAAATACAGTTTGCCCTATTATGCAAACATGCAACAGATTATTTCAAGAACATAAGGCAGCTGCAGCTGCAGCTGCATCCGCATCTGTAAATACACCTACACACATTACACTAGCAGTCCAACAATCTCGAGGCGGGAGATTAAGTATTTTCACAGCAATAAAAAGTAGAAGAATATCTCAACATACAAGTGTAAGTAGTTCTGAACTGCAACATTATTTGGAAAGCCCGTCAGTGGATGATTCCAATAATTTTGACATTTTGGAATGGTGGAAACAAAATGAATCTATGTGGCCTGTGCTTTTATAGATGGCCCGTGATATACTAACCGTTCCTATTTCTACAGTTGCTTCAGAAACAGCTTTTAGTGCAAGTGGACGGGTGCTGAGTGACTACAAGAGCAGGCTTTAATCCGAAATGATTGAAGCATTGATGATATCCAGGGATCATATGCACGCACTTACAAGAAGACAAAATTTTAGTAAAAAGGAGCGAATTCAATATGATTTGGATGACATATCATCAGGCAACGCGATTGAAATGTCTGTCTCCTCCGATGATTGATCCACAATTTATTTTTTACTATTTCATTTCATTTCGTTTTTTCTTGGTTTTTGTTTTTTTTTTTTTTTGTATTAGATTATTGAAGTGGAGTATAATGCAAATGATTGGTAGGCTAATAGGTGTCAACCTAGTTGGGATGTACTTGACCTACAGTGATGCAATTGCTATACCATCATCAGTAATCTACACCTAATTTATTTAATAATATCAATTTTTGTAATATTTTATTTCATTTTGAAATAAAAATTATTCATTCAATAAATGTTATATAAATAATTTTATATTGTAATATTGAAAGTTTCAATTTCATATATATAAAATTATTCATTTTGAAAGAAAAAAAAATTACATAATTACATATTTTTTTAGTTATAAGTTCACAATTAAAAAACATAAGTCATATATAATTAAATTTAAATATCACTATAAAACATTACATAACCAAACAAAATATCTCATTAATCGTAATTAAAATACTTTAGTATAATTTTTTTTAAAAAAAAATTATTTCTAATATTAAAAAAAAAACCCGACTAGGCCTGGCCCGCGGGCCAAGGCCCGAGCCCAGGCCCTAGGCCCGGCCCGCAGCCCTATTATGAGTGGGCTTGGACCTGAGCCCTACATTTTAGCCCATGGACCGGCCCGACCCGGCCTGCTAAAAAATTGCGAGCCCATAAAGCCCGAATGGGCCGGCCCGGACTGGGCCATTATTACACCCTTAATTAACAAGTCCATGCAAAAAACAAGACTTGATTGATTTTTGCCATTTGTTAATTTTATTTTATTTTTAATTAAAATATAATTAGTTGTAGACTAAACCTGTGCAACGTGCTTCCAAAATTACACAACAGTAAATTTTAGTCTAAATGTCTACCCATATCCTAAAATTTTACAATCTCATACATCTAATTTTATCTAGTATTTATCTCCCTCAACTAAAATTCTAACTCCACCATTAAAAGTGGGAATGAATTTTTAGGATGTCGCTTTTTGTGATTATTTTATTTCTTTCAGTTGTCATGTTCATGCCTAAGTTAATTTATTACTTGAGAGTAGGGTGGCCACTAGCCAGATGGCTTGCTAAGAACATCTTCGACAGTTTAGTAAATTTTTCATCAAATTTGAGTAAAAAAAAAGATAATTTCCTCAATCTGATACGAACAGCTCCAATCGTTGCACTGTAGCGTGCATCAAAACACTGGGGATGTCCGGCCGGTCAGCCAATTAGGCTTTTGAATTTTTTTTTCCCTCCCTTTCTGTTTCCCATTTCGTTTCCCATTTCTTTTTCCCTCCATTAAATATTTACCATTTTTTGTTGCCTCCAATAATAATTTCCTTCTAAAAACTAATATAAACACATTCAATTAATCCACATACAACTAACTGGTTTCTCAACACTATGAGTGGGTTAAATACCACAAGAACAACAGCAACTCCATTCAACTAAGCCTAATTCAACAAATTGGGTGTCATTTTCTGTTTTTGCAGGATTTAAATACAACATAAAACTATATATCAGACTTGTAATTTAGAACTTTCTTTTCTTTTCTTTTTCTCAATTTTCTTTACAACCAAATCCAAAAGGGTTCATCAATTCCAGACCCAAAGCATTATTCACTTCAAACTAACAAAAACAAAATAAAATAAAAACCCAGAAAACAAAACGGAAGTTGAATAAACAGGGGACAAGAAAACCCAACCTGATCAATTCTTTGTTGATCTTTAGGAGTGGCATCGGCACCATGATCGAGCGGTGCAATGGCCTCGAAAAGTTCTTCTTTGATGGGTGTATTGAGTGGTGGTGGGTTTGAAGTGAATGTGAGGAGGAAGAGGGAGTGGTGGTGAGGATTGTGTGGAGGGCAGAGTTGGAAGATAAAGCCATGGTAATGGTAGGTTTGAAGTTGTCTGGTTTTTAGCCTTTTAGTACTGGTTGAAGCACTGTGCGACAGGTATGCAAATTTTTGTAAGCAAGGGACGACCGGTAGGACGACCTATGGGACGACCGGTGGGACAACTGGCCTAACATCCGGCCGGTTGTCCGGTGGGCTACCTGCAACGTAAACGCACAGTGTTTTGGTAAAATCTGCTCCAGCTTCTCATTTTGGTGAAAGTTTTGGCTCATTCTCAATTTGATATCCGTTTGGTGAAACCGTTAGAGACATAAAAGTGTTATTTTTTCATCAAATTCAAATCTAGTGATAAATCAGATTCATCATTGGAGATGGTCTAAACCTACACCGTCAATAGCTAATGAATGAATCACTTCTAAACAAAAGGGTAAATTACACTGACACCCTTGACATTTTTGTTTAATACATATTTTCTTTTTACATTTGAAAATTTATATATATATTTTTAAATTTGTAATCTCATTACAAATTATCCCATTAATTGCTGATATCATGTCTTAAAATTTTTGAATAAGCATTTTACCAAATTTTCTACCATTTCTTATTCTTATCACCATTACTACATTACATTCTATAATTTTTCATTATTAAATTCTACCTGAACATATTTTTATTAAGTAATAATATACAAATATAAATTCTATATACAATTTTTAAATATAGTGATATAGTTTAATGATGACCTTTCACTTTAAAATAAAACACCCATAAACATTATTTATATTTACAAAAATATTACTATCACAACAGTTTTATGATATTTTTTGTATAAATTTTTATATATGAATATAATTTTTCATTTTTATTTCTACCATTATATCTAGATTAGATCAATTTAATTTAGATATATTTAAGAAGTGTAAAATTTGTACAAAATTTTTGTAAAAAAAAAAATTATTAAATTCAACAAAATAAGATAATGTATTGAATTTTTATAGTTTTATATTTTTTTGTATTTGGTGAATTTTAAACAAATGCAAAATATTATACTTCTTAAGTATATTTGGATTAAGTGTATCTAAAAAATTTTAAAAAAATGCTTAAAATATAAATAAATAAATTAGTAAAAATTAAAAAAAAAATTAAAAATTAAAAAAAATTAATTTTTTGTGTGAGTTAAACTAAAAAAGATGAATGTTATTTCCTATAAAATAATATAGATATTATAATATGAAATATCTATATTATTTAATATGTATAAAGGATAAGCGGCAAATATGTTATTTTAGTCTAACATAGGGATAAATATAATTTTTTAAATGCAAGGAAGGATCTATATTAAACAAAAACCTCATAAGGTGTCAGTGTAGTTTACCAAAATCAAAAAAATCATTTTGTGTATCTATAAAAACTTATATTGTATTTTAATTTTTTTAAAAAACAATTTCTCCATTAAGAGCATCTACAATCCAGTTCTCTTAATTAGAAGGTCAAAAAAAAAAAATTATTCAAAAAGTGAATTTAGAGTAAATTACTATTAATTAAAACTCCAATCATAAATCTCTATTTTCTACACAAAACGAAACAAGAACCGCTGACTATCCAGATGTCCGGTCAGTTGTCCTCCTACCTATTTGTTTGTGATAATGAATAGTATTTTAGAATGATCTGCTATTTTCTTATCTTTCTCCAAATATGGAAGATTAACCCATCCTTCTTTCAAATGAAGATGGATTTAGAGGATGGGTTAGAGATGTTCTAAGAATTGTATGTGCTATCTTTTTCCTTTATTTTTTTTTTAAAAAAAAATTAATTTAAAGTACAATTTCATATATCTTTTTTTTTTTTTTTTTTTGATATAGATGAAAACAAGACACACAAGAAAAGAAACAGAACAACAAAGGGCTAAGCCCTCACAGAACTAACTCCAATCATATCCTCAACAACTAAAGCTCTAACAGCTTCGGGAGGATCTTCAAGCATCACCACATGTTCAGTCTGTGCCACTCCTAGGTTAGCCAGCATATCAGCAACTCTATTGCCTTCCCTCAGTGTGTGTTCAAGGGTATAATTGTATCGTTTCATCAAGAACTTGGTATCCTCAATGAGATCTCTGAAGGGGGAGTTGTGGCTTGGTCCATTTTGTATTAGGTCAATAACTTGGGTTGTATCAGTCTCTATTGCCACATTCATCGTGCCTTTTTGGAGTAGAATTGTTAGTCCTCGGTAGATGGCCCATAATTCTGCTTTCACACCAAAACAGTGGCCTGGATAGCCATAGTAGCCCCATACCCATGTGTCAGCTTCGTCCCGCAAGAGACCTCTATAACCTACTTGCCCAGGGTCACCTTTAGAGCAGCCATTAGTGTTGAGCTTTAGTGTACCTACAACAAGAAAGTACCAATTAATAGTTATAGTGACTGTTGAGTTGGGATGGAAGGGAGAAGAGAAAGCCTCTTCAATCTCATGAGCATAGGTCCAAATACTCTTGAGACTAGCTTGAATGAAATGGTTAACATTTTCAAAAACCATGAGATTACGAGCTTTCCAAATCTGCCACAGAGTGACAGTGAAGAAACAGTACCACTTCGTTTCAAGAAACACAATTTTATTTTTCAAATTGGAAGCCATCCATTCTGCTAGAGGTTGTCTGCAACCCTCATCCCACCATTTAAAGTCCTTAATTTCAGTCCATATATCTCTGGCATAAGAACACTCTCGAAGGAGGTGGCTTGAATCTTCACTGTAAAGGCCACATCTGGGACATACTTCAGTGGGTGTCATATTCCTTCTAAACCATATTTGGTTAGTTAGCAGTTGGTTATGTAGGATGAGCCAAAAGAAGCATTTGAGCTTTTGAGGTATTTTAATCTTCCATAACCATTTCCAGGCCCTCCCATCAGATTCCTGGTTAGTGATAATTCTATAGGCAGAGGCTGTAGAGAAAGTTCCCTTGGAGGTTCCAATCCAAGTGGATGCATCGATATAAGTCACAAATCTGGGTTTGTGAATCTTAATGATCTCTTGAAGGTCATGTTGGGTAACAATATTAGCAATGATATCAGTGTCCCAATTTCCTTTCTCATCCAAAAGTGAGCTCACCTTATCTCTCTCATTCACTTGTGTGGGAGGATAATGTTGAACAAAGGGTTGCAAGCCACACCACCAGTCATGCCATGATAAGATGTTCTCTCCATTGCCTACATTCCATTTCACTTACTTCCTAAGAGTGTTCCTACTTTTACAAATGCTTTTCCAAATGTGAGAAGCTCTCATCTCCATAGGCCAGTTAAAAACGCTATGATTTCTAAGGTATTTGTTCTGTAACACTTTGCAGCAGAGTTTGTTATGATCAGTTAGAATTTTCCAGCCTAATTTAGCCGGTAAAGCAACATTGTTATCCCTGGCTTTTCTGAGACCAAGACCCCCTTTCTCCTTAGTCCTACAAACAATATCCTAGTTAAGTAAATGGACTTTCTTATGGGTGTCAATGTCCCCCCAAAGGAAATTCCTATTGATCTTATCAACTTCATCACAGAATCTTCTAGGCAGCTCCACAGTTTGCATATTATAGCTGGGGATGGCAGATGTGACAGATTGTATAAGGGTGGTTCTGCCTATGAAGGATAAATGTCTAGCCTTCCATCTTGAGAGTCTTGTTTTCAATTTCTCAATAATGTCATTAAATAAGCTCTTATTGATCATTTTGTGGAGAAGATGAGACCCTAGATACTTACCTAAATCCGGGGTGAGGAGAATGCCGCATTGATAACTCAGGGATCTTGCATAATTACAAGAGACATTTTTGGAGACAAACATTTTTAAGTTACTGTCCAGACATCTCACAGAAGTCATTGAGAACCTCCATGATGATGTTGCAATTACTCTGATCAGCTTTGGCAAAAAGGATAAGGTCATCAGCAAAAAATAAATGGGTTAGAGCAGGACTAGTTCTAGAAACTTTGATACCCTTCTAAGCACCTACATCAACCTTAGAACGGATCATATTTGAGAGTCTCTCCATACAAAGTACAAACAAGTAAGGGGAAATAGGGTCTCCTTGTCTAAGTCCCCTTTCATTATGAATGTCGTCCACAATTTCCCTATGCCAAAGAATGGAAGATTAGGTGTTAGTAATACAATTCATAATCAAATCAATCAAATTTTCATTAAGTTGGAATTCCTGAAGGGTGTCCCTTATGAAATCCTAAGATAGCCTGTCTTAAGCCTTATCCAGGTCGATTTTAAGAACCATACCCCCTCTTTTCCCTTTCATATGTTTAAGGGTGTGCGAAATCTCTTGGGTGATGATGATATTATTAGTAGTATTTCTCCCAGGTATAAAGCTACTCTGATTAGGGCTAATGAGTGTGTCAAGGAGTGGTCTAATACGTCCCATAATAATTTTAGTGATGATCTTATAGGGGACATTACAAAGGCTGATTGGTCTGAATTGTTTAATATTCTCAGGATTTTCCATTTTGGGGATGAAAATAATAATAGTTTCGTTAACTTCATTAGGGATCCTCTTATTATGGAAGCAATTTCGAACAAATTCCCATACAGAGTTGTCCATAATATTCCAATATTTTTGGTAAAACAAGGCTTGGATACCATCCTTACCTGGTGCTTTAAAAGCCCCTATACTTTTAATAGCACTCCGAATTTCAGCATTGGTAATGGGTTTCAACATAGCCTCATTATGATCATGAGTGAAAAATGTAGTGTTAATATTGCTCCACTGGGCCAAATGGTGAATAGCCTCAAATTTAAAGAGTTTGGTGAAATAGGTAAGGATAATACTCTTGATTCCCTCCTGGTCAGTAACCCAGTTCCCCTCATTATTTTAAGGGCATTTATCTTAAGCTTTCTTCGTTTGGTGATAGTGGAAATATAGAAGAATTTGGTATTTCTATCACCAAAAAGAATATGCTGAGACCTAGATTTTTGAAACCACAACATTTCTTCTTGCAAAAGAGTATCATTAAATGATTTAATGAGTTATTTTTCAAGAGTTGGGAGGCTATGAGGGCAAGAGTTGGTCAATGCTTTTTGGATGCCTTCAATCCTAGCAAGGAGGGTTCTTTTTCTTTTAAAAATGTTGCCAAAGACCTCTTTATTCCACTTCTTAACTCTAAAGGTGAATTCAGATGTGGAATCAAGCAGTTTATTATGCATGTCAGACCAAAAAGAGGAAATAATATGAGAGAGGTCAGGATGAGACATCCAAGCAGCTTCAAATCTAAAGGGTCTATTGATGGGGTTGAGAGAATGCATACCTTGGGTATAGACAACAAGAGAAGAGTGGTTAGAACATGTTCTTGGCAGCACTTTGACAGTTGCTTCGGGGAATATGGTTCGTCAGTCTTCATTGCAGAGAGCCCTGTCCAACCTCTCCATAGTGTTAGCAAGCCCTTGTCTGTTGTTTGTCCAGGTCATTCTGGGTCCCGAGCTTCCTAAGTCCAGCAATTTACAGTTGTTAATTCTTTCAAGGAATTTTTGAGGCCTAGTTGAACTCTGGTTTGTTGAATAACTCCTTTCACTCTGATTGGCGTAGTCATTGAAATCTCCTGTCACCAACCAAGGTTTTTCCATACTATCCGCCACTTCTTCAAGTTCATTCCAAAGATTTTCCCTCAACAAAGGATTGGGGCTAGCGTATACAACAGCTAGAACCCACTTCTTATAGTCCTCCCTGTGGATGGTGGCATGTATAACTTGGGGACCAACTGAGGATGCTCAAACATTGACATGGTTAGTGTCCCATGGTATCCAGATCCCATCAACTCTGCCTATGGGATCAACAATAGTAGAAGCTGTAAAGCCCAGACGATTGAAAAGTTTCCCATTTTGCTGAAGGCTACTTTAGTCTCCATGAGAATCAGTATTTCAGGTTTATGAAATCTAAGGATTTCTATAAGGTTACGCTTAAAAGTTTTGTTACCAGCATTGCGACAATTCCAGATTAATAGTTTGAGCAAATCCATAGATGGAAAGGTAGGAGGAGAGTCAGTTACCCAATCTTTAAGAATACTACGTATTCGCCTATGGTCGGCCTCCACTGCTCTCATGGAGGCTATTTGGATCGAGTGAAATGGCTTCATTGGGTTGTTCTCCCAGCTTGGTTCGATTGTCAACCGTAGTTGCTCTATCCACCAAACGAAAGCGACGAGGTGAGTTGCTTCGGTGTTTGGCTCTAACAATAGTCCCACTGCATTGGTCTGCTTCAGATATTGTTGCACCTCTATTGTGGGTAGTACTGGTAGGTCTTGCCTCTCCATCTTTCAATTCTCCGGGGTCAGGGGGAATTGGTTCTTTCTATTGGTGGTCTTTAAGGGTGGAAGTGTAGGCAGAATTGAGTAGGGGTAAGGCCACCTGGGTTTGCTTATGGATAGTCTCTACCATGGTTAGGTCTACTTGTCGTATGGGATAGCTCCCAATATAGATAATATCAGTTTGATTTGTGTGATCCTGCCAGGCATTAGGGTAGCTGGGAGTGTCTGGGTGGTGACAGTCTGGGAGTTCTGACATCATATCACTATGTTGATATGATGGGCACTCATCCATTGGAATCAAACTAGTTGATGGCTGTAACTGGGGATCTAGTTGCTTAGAGGTGGGTTGGGTCTGACCAACTTTGGTTTTACCTTTGGGGTTTGGTGTTAAGTGGGATCCCATTTGATTGGGTTGAGTTTTGGTTTAGGCTTTCTCAGCTCCCGTTCTTGTTGTTTTCATGCCTCGTGCATGATCCCTTGGTCCACCTTGATTATTATCAAGGTATTTGAATCTATTGGTGTTATGTATTGGACCAATCCCATCTTGATCTTTTTTGTTCTGGGCCAGTTTCCGTCCCCGTTTTGTCACTAGCATCTAAGGCCCAAAAGTGGTTTCCTCCTCTTGTTGCAGTTGCAGGTGACCGTTGGCTGCAGACATGGTGGTGACTGGAACACTATTGCCAGAACTGGCTAATTTTTGCGCTGCCGCCGTTGATTGGGTCGACTCTTTGAATTGACATGCTTCCTTGCGATGATCAATCCTGCCACACAGAAAGCAAAATGAGTGCAATGATTTGTATTTGATATTGTAATATTTACCTTCTAAAATAAACTTGGGTTTAAGTGGTTTGGTAAGATCCATTTCTATGCAGCTTCTGGCGAACTTCCCCCTGGTGGCCATTGCGGTAGTCCAGCCAAGAGATTTGGCAATTGCAAATAAAACTCTATCCTGGTAGTACTCAATCGGAAGCCCTGGAAATCGAACCCAGATAGCGATTTTGGTTTCGAGTGTTTCCGATGGCTTGAAATTTGGCTCCAAGTGCCTCACAGTGAGATAGTGGTCCATGATAACCCATGGACCCCCTGAATAGACTTTGGAGTATTCATCATTTTTCTAAAACTATAAAATGAAAGTAGTTGTTGCCCAGATCAATAGCATTGAACTCTCTTTGGAGTCCCCAATGTTTCTTACTCTAATACAAAGCATTTTCTAACCTATGCTCTTTCCCAAAAGCTTGACAATGAGAGAACTCTCCCATGGTTTTCTAATTTTTTCCCGCAGTTTTTTCGGCAATGAGATCATGGGGAAACCCATATGATCTGAATGGTTAGCCTCAGTTGGGGAATTATTCCTCTGTTCTTCATTCGGCTCATCTTCCTCTTAGGACGAAAGGGTTTCAACTCAATCATCAAAGATATAATCCCCAATCTTGGGTTCTATTAGTGTTGCCTTGAAGGATTTAGGTTGAGGAGACTGTGCAGGAGAAGGGTTTAACATCGTGGATGTTTCCCTTAGATCCGCAGTTTCCATATCCATCTTTTGCTCCATCTGTCTCTCAATCAAGGAGCCCGCCTGCCTGCCTGCCTGCCTGACAGTGAAAAAAAAAAAATGAATTCAAAAATAAAATAAAAATTGTTAGTTGTGTTGTGGGCCTTTCGCATATTGGGTCCACGATTAAAGCCCAACACAGAGAGTGGTGAGCCGCCAAAGGCCTCATCATCATCATCATCCATATGGAACGTGGTGTTGGGTCCGAATCGTAAACCCATCCGATTTTGAATTTTACGAAAAAGGAGAAAGAATCCCGCTCCCCTCTCAATTTCAAATACACCACCATCTAACGTCTCTGCTGCGTTCTAGAGAGAGAGAGAGAGAGAGAGAGAGAGAGAGTAGTACGAGACCGATCAGATATGGCGACGAACATTGGAATGATGGACTCGGCATATTTTGTGGGCAGATCAGAGATCTTGGCTTGGATCAACTCTACTCTGCAACTCAATCTCTCCAAAGTCGAAGAGGTTTCTCTCTCTCTCTCTCTTCCAAAACCCTAATCTTTTCATTTTTTATGGTTTATTTTTGTAAAATGAACTACTGTTTGGTTTGGATATGTTGATTTCAGGCATGTTCCGGTGCGGTTCACTGCCAGTTGATGGATGCGGCTCATCCCGGAATCGTGCCAATGCACAAAGTCAACTTCGATGCCAAGAACGAGTACGAGATGATTCAGAACTACAAAGTTCTTCAAGATGTCTTTAACAAAATGAAGATTACCAAGGTTTCATTTTGTTCACCCCAATTTCTTTTTGTTTTTATACTAGGGTTTCATATCTTTAATTTAATTATTATTATTCTTTTTTTGATTGCTTGTGTAATTGTGGGTACAGCACATTGAGGTGAACAAATTAGTGAAAGGAAGGCCCTTGGATAATCTGGAGTTTATGCAATGGATGAAGCGGTACTGTGATTCGGTTAATGGAGGGGTTCTGTACAGGTACATTTCAACCCTGTTTCTTTCCTCTATGAATTTGTCTGAGAATTATGTGCTTTCTTGTTTATTCTGCAAAACCCATAGAGAAATGTAGTCCGTTTCAGGCGTAATTGGGTCTTTGAAGAAGATGGTTCATTGTACACAAATCTTTAATAGCAGTTGACATTTTTATGTTTATTTTTGATTCGTTGCAATGAAAATGGTACTAGGGTTGTGTTGATTGTGTTGATGCACTTTCTATGTCTTTGTTTGGCTAGTTTGATCTCTATTAAACCAGGCCTGTCAAATTAGTGGTCTAGTTATGCTTTATTTTGTGTTTTTTGGTTATTAAGGTACTTTGATTGCAATTCTTCATGTTTGATTTTCGATAAGCAAATTTTCTGTTTCTAAAACTTTGTTGATCATCTTTTATTCAATTATAAAATATCAGGGCATGTTTGTTAAACTGAATTCATATGGTTGGTACAGAGTAAGTAATGTTTGTTCAAAATCGTGTTTTTTTCTTTATTGGATTTCCTTGGATTTGTAATGCTAATGGAGAAAAAGCTGTTTAGTCTTCATCATTAAATGAAAATTAATCTTCTTTGGAAAGCAATCATATGAATGTTGTTGACTGGTTTCATTGCTGTCTATGCTAGTTACAATCCTTTGGAAAGGAGAGAGACTTCAAAAGGTGGAAAAGAAGTGAGCAAGAAATCTGCACCATCACAATCTAACACAAAGTCTTCGGCAACTGCCCCCAAAACTCAGACCTCTCATAATGCTCGAAGGAATGATGTCAACACTGTGAATCAATCTGTAAAGGCATCTTCTAGACCTTCTTCTAGTGGAGGGCCTGCATATGACGAACAGGTATTTGAAGTAGTTCCCAATCCGAAACTTTTGTTTAAACATTTTGAGAGTCTAACGCTTCTCTTTTGTACACAGATCACAGAGTTGAAGTTGTCAGTGGATAGTCTAGAGAAAGAAAGGGACTTCTACTTTGCGAAGTTGAGGGATATTGAGATCTTGTGCCAGTGTCCTGAGATTGAAAATTTGCCTGTAATGTTCTTTTAAGTCATTTGATCTGAGGAATTAAATTGTTTGGGTTGTTTGAACAATGGATATTAAATAATTATATAGCTCCCTGTCATTAGTGTTGCATTAATTTGTGTTTTTTGCTTTTTTTACAGGCTGTTGAAGCTATAAAAAGGATATTATATGCTACAGATGATAGTGCATCGGTGGTTGCTGAAGCTCAAGCCATGATATCCAAGCACCGGAACGAAGCTGTGCTGTTGAGCCCCATTTCTGAGTTTCCAGAAGATGAGCCAAAGCTAGATACTCAGAAGAGGAAAAATATTATCAATGTTGATGTTGATCATGCTGCCAACACGACATTGTCTCCTAGGCAAAAGATTTCTGATGTTTCCGATGTCCATTGCAGTGGATCTCCCCTTCTGACTTATTGATTGTGTCCTTATTTTGAGGATGAAAAACATGATTTTATCCTATTTACAAAGCAATTCCCAGTTACCATCTTGCCCATTTATCCTTGTAAATGGTAGTCGTGTCAAAATTGACTATTAGTTCCAGGGCTATGAGACTTCATAGTTTACAATATGTACTTGTGTTGTCTGTTGACTAGGTATAGTAATAATATCCTATCCGCTTGAGGACTTGGTTGAACTTCTGTTGTGAGAACTTCTAGATAGTACAATCGCCTTCTTAGCTCACCTGCTTGGTGTACAATCTAAGGTTCTGTTGTATTACTATGATAATGATACCCATCACTTGGTCTTCTAGATCTGTAAGAGCTGGGTTTTTGAACATCATCTGATTGATCTATGGATGAGACAATGGGTTAGTGTATAAGATTTCATATGGAAAACATTTTTGGTCATCTTTTTCTCTTCTCTCTACTGACTTGATTTTTCAGGTATCCATCAATTTGTTTATTTGAATTACTAAAAATGAAAATACTTATGCATTCTATATTTGTTTTGCAATGCTACTAATAAATGGTCACAGGTTATAAACTTACTCTCTTCTGTGTCTACAACGACTGATTGTGTATTGTTTGTGCTGTACACTTAACGAAGGAAGTTGTGCAAGCACATGAGATCTTAAATGCCTTGTGATTCCATTGGCATGATTATGAAGTTGTACACTAATACTTCTATTTTTTTTTGGTGTTGTTGAGTCCATGTTGCCATCTGGGCTTTTTGAAGTTGCATAGTTTGGTTTTTTTCTCTTCAGTTGTAGCCAAAACGTAATCATTTTAACAAATATTTTCTATTTTATTTGACAACTCTAGAAACAGAACTGGCTTTTCTTGTTTTGTCTGTGTTTCTCTATAGAAATTCTTCATGTGTGCTAGATGAGGAATATATCACCGGGAAGAGGCAGCTAGGTTTCTCTTGCTGAATCTAACTGGTTCAGCCATCACAAGGCACAGGAAAGTTGGTTATTTTTCACCTTTTTAAAAAAAATAATAATAGTAAATAATCTAAGCTGCATTTCACTTTCATAGGTGTTTTCTATTTGCATTAGATGAGGCTTTCACTTTCATAGGTTTTTTTGTTTTGTTTTTTTAACACTATAAGAAAAAAATGAAAGCAAATTTTTTTTTTTTTTAAATATTGAAGAGTTAGAAATATCATGTAGCATCATCCTCTTTTGGTTATAATACTGACTACTTGTTTTTGAGGTGTGTAGAGTGGCAGTACTTTTTTTTATGTGCGTGGAGTGGTGGTAGTGGTTCCTAATGAAGTTTGTGGCTGTGGTGCCTAATGTCATGCAAGTGAAGCCTTGTCAAATATAATTGGTTTTAGATGGTCGAACTCAATGTAAAATGTTGCCTCTGCAACTGTTTTAAAACTAGGCCCGTTTGTTCGATATCTAATGCCATAAAAAAAATGAAAATTTTCCCAACAACAATTAGTTTTGAGGGAGATAGTAGAACTCGGTCCTACACCGACATAACAAGAAGACTTTCTTAGAGAAATTACTGAAAAAATTGTCAGATTGATGCACTATGCCGAGGACCAAAAACCTTTCCCCTCAACTGGTTCTTGGCCACATTTCTTTATCACAACCTCAAGTTGGTGAAGAAATCACAAGCTATCCCCAACCCACCGAATCACAAGCATCAAGACATGTCAGATTGTCCATGGTTACCACCGAACGTGAAAAACAAAGCTAATGCCCTTTATTCTTTTCTTCTTTTTTGTGTGGATAATGCCCTTTATTCTCCTCCAGCATTCTTTTAAAGTTAGTATTTGATTTGCTGGAATGATTTTGTACAGTAATAAAATGATTATTTAACAGTGCAACTTTGACGGGTTGAGTAGTTGTCAAAATCTAACTCGAGTTGCCTAGACCAACCCGAGGTTGATTTGTAACCCAAGGTTATGCCCAAGCCAACCTGAGTTAGGTCCAAATTGCCCAAGTTGCCCGAATTGTCCAAAAAGGTAGAGTTTATTATTATTATTTTTTGGGTGCAATTAGGTTGATTAATTTGTTAAAATTAGACTTTATTAACATTTTGTTTTATAAAACATTAATAAGATCAAAGTGAATAATTCATAGAGTAATGTTAGGAATATCAATTTTTTTATCAAATAAATGATCAAATGTCTCATATAGGTGTGGGCTCCACACTTTTATAGACCCCACACCTATGTGAGACATTTGGTCATTCATTTGGTAGAAAATTTAAACTGTATAGCATTTTTCTAATTTATATAATGTGAGAGAGATAGAGAGAAGAAAAGATAACGCTTTATGTTGTGTTACTTGTATATATAATGTACACAGTGAATATGATTTAACAATCTAATTATTTTAACATAACTCAATGACTAATAATTTATATATGTTAATATTTTTATATATTATATGATTCGTGCTTTAGGTTGCTCGGGTTATTTGCTGTTTTTCTACAAACCCATCCAAATTGAATTCGCGTTTCTTAATTTTTGTCCAAGCCCTCCACCATATTAAAAAAATATATTGCACAACGCTCTAAAAATTTTCAGGTTAGACTCGGGTTGATCCTACCCAAGTTGCAACCTTATAACTATTATTTGACCGTTATACTCCTATATTGATAAATGGTGATTCTATATGGAATGCACACTTCTTTCTTTTTTCACCTAACCAAGGAATCAATATTCCGACAAAATGGCCATTTCTTTTTTGATTTTCATTCTAGTGTATCAAACACCATTTAAGAATCTTATTCTCTCCCACCTTAGACCATGTCCAACGCTACTAATCGATTAAATATCAAGCAATCTTCCTTTCCTCTTCAAAACCGGGGCTCAATCTTAGTTCATATAAACTTAGAAGTACTAAATTTTGAATTTTCTTTTGTATTGATTGTTTTGATTTAATTGGTTGAATCAATTTGCAACAATGGGTATGGCAATATCTCGGCTCTTAAAGATGCTCTTTGCTAAGAAAGAAATGAGGATTTTGATGGTTGGTCTTGATGCTGCTGGAAAAACTACCATCTTGTACAAGCTCAAACTCGGAGAGATTGTCACTACCATACCGACTATTGGTATGTATTTCTTTTCTACATCATCTTTATGGGTTATTATTGATAGATATTTCAGGAATTCAGTGTGGTAGTGAGCGAGATGGGCAACCTGCAAAAGTGGTAAGACTTGACATTGGTGTGACATTGGTATGTATTACTATAAGAAGATGGTAAAGAAAGAGTGTATTTTGATTGTGTCTTCTTTAAATGACTTTTTTTTTAGAAGGTTAGGTGCAATTTGTTTGAACTTGTGATCCCTTAATCCTAGCCGCGATGGTCATACAACCATTGGGTCGGTTATTTATGTTTGATTGAAAAGATTTTGGGGGTGGTTTTAAGGATGCGAAGTTACTTTTATTTATGCCTAATTGAAAGTATTTTGGGCATGTTTTCAAGGATTTGAAGTTACCCTTCCTCTCCAAGACCTTTGTTGACTTGTAGTGTTTATTGAAATTCTATATAATTTTTTTCGACATTAAAATAAATAAATAAAAAATCACACTTTGATTTGTGTCACAAAGAGATGAGATTTCAAACTTATTAAATCTTCTAATAATTTTTGTTAGTGTATATTAGTGTATCATTATGTAGTGCATTATCATGTTAGTGTAGCATTATGTTAGTGCATTATGTTAGTGTAGCATTATCATGTTAGTGTAGCATTATGTTAGTGCATTATGTTAGTGTAGCATTATGTTAGTGCATTATGTTAGTGTAGCATTATGTTATTGTTCATAGGCATCCAAGGCATCCTCTATAAATAGAGTGCCTTCTTTGTGTAATAGACATGTACAATTCATAGAAACAATTGTGCCTCTCTCTCTCTCTCTCTCTCTATTCGCTCATCTCTATCTTCTCTCACTTTCTCCAATTATTATTTCATGGTATCAGAGCACAGTGTTACATTTCTGGCAATTTGCGATTTTGGTGTTTAGTCCCATCCACAGCGGCACTACATCAAACCACTCGGAATTTCCTCACGATTCCAACGGCACCAAGCCCGGCCTCAAAAAACCTTTCACGCGCCCACACGCGCCGCCAGTGTCCACTGCGCGTCATCATTTCCGCCACCACTCTCACACGCGCCCGCACGCGCCATCCGTTGTTTCTCCCTTCCGACACGTGCCTACACGCGCCCACACGACCCGCGGCTGACGTCAGCCCTGCCTCTCCCGTACGCCGCGCCTGCTACTGTGCGCCTCTCGTGCGCCGTTTCACTACTGTGCACCCGCGTGCGCCGAATCCGCTACCGTGCACCGCGTCTGCGCCTGCCGCTACCGTGCACCGCCGCTTCCTGCTAACGTGTTCCTTCCTGCACTCTGCTAACGTGCGCCGCTGACATATTTGCTGACATCATCTCTGTCCAGCATACCTTTCCTGGCTATTTTCGACCTTCCGGACTCACTGGTACACTCTGTTTTACCTAATTTTGCTCCTACAGGTCTATCATATTACTTTAAACCCTATTCAACTAGTATTATGGATCGTCATGATGCCTCCCATCCTATTTCCGTTATTTTGAATGGTTCAAACTATGTTCTGTGGGCCCAAGCCATGTCCTCCTTCCTAAAAGGAAAGAAGCTCTGGCGAATTGTTACCGGGGATGTGACTAAACCGGTGAAAGACAGTGACACTAATGAAACCACTGTTCCTACTGCTACATTTGAAGACCGACTTGAGGAATGGGACAGTAAGAATTACCAAATCATTACCTGGTTTCGTAATACCTCTGTTACATCTATCAGTCTTCAGTTTGGTCGCTTTCAGCTTGACTCTGTAACTACTCCTGCAAAAGACATCTGGGATTTCTTGAAAGAACGATACCAGACTACTGGTCTTGCCCACCAATATCAACTTCAGAACCAACTTCATCGCATGCGCCAAGAATCCACTCAGTCCATTAATGACTTCCTTTCTCAAATGTACTCTGTTTGGGATCAGCTTGCTCTTTCAGAACCAACATGGCGATCATTTATGTCTTGAATAAATTTCATTTGTAATCCTCATGCACCAACAGGTTTTAATGTGGAAACTGTGGAATACAAAAATGTGAGTTTCACTGTTTGGGATGTTGGTGGACAAGATAAGGTATTACTAATTCAACTATTTCTACCTCAAATTGGACTTGTGATAATTGCATTTAGATACCAACGTATACATATACAGATTTCTTACTAGATTTTCTTGTGATACCTTGTCGTCATTATACAGATCCGGCCCCTGTGGAGGCACTACTTTCAGAACACCCAAGGCCTCATCTTCGTTGTAGACAGTAACGACAGGGAAAGGATTTTAGAAGCCAGAGACGAGCTGCATCGGATGCTAAATGAGGTAAAATAACCCATTACATTATCATTCGACAACAACTGAAATCATGCTTTTGTAATTCTGCTTTTTGAAAGCAATAAAATTGTTTTTCTTGTTGCAGGATGAACTAAGAGATGCAACACTTCTTGTGTTTGCCAATAAGCAAGATCTTCCAAATGCTATGAATGTTGCTGAAATTACTGATAAACTTGGCCTGAATTCGATTCATCAACGTCACTGGTACTTCATACTTTTACTTAAAATGATCCACTCAATAATCTGTATCCACTGTCACACCAAGATTTTAACTCTCTATTGTTTATATGAATAATTTGTTTTGAGAAAATTCTTTTCATAGTTTTTTTCAAAAGCATGTTAGTTGAGGCTCAGGATGATAAATTTTTTTAATTATGAATATATGTTTCGATCTCAGTTTCAATTTGAGTAAGGGTATTTTGATATTTTCTGTACTTGTGACTTGTAATTATATTTTTATATCTCATTTTGTAACTCTTTCTAAACGTAGTGAAATCGCAAATGTTAACTCTAATTTTAGGATGAACTATGTTTTTGTGTGTGAGCATGCATGTGATTTATAGTTCTTATTTATTATTCTTTTTTTATTTTCATATCTCATTGATCCTGATCAGGTGTTTCAAAATTCTTAACAACATTAAATACATGAAGCTTGATTTCATTGTCACAATATTTAATATTTTCATGTTTTGATTAGAGGTATTTTGGGGGAATTGGCTATATATTGCAGGTACATCCAGAGTGCATGTGCCACATCTGGGCAAGGACTCTATGAGGGCCTTGATTGGCTATCCAGCAAAATCTCTACCAAGGCAACATAAACTACTATCCCCTCTCATCATCTTTTCCCCTTTTTAAGTTGATCATCAATGTGACCATTAATCTTTATATTTTGTGTTTGGTTACAGGCATAATCTGAACTGCTGATGAATGAAGCTCTCGATTGCTTTTGTCATTCCTATATCTCATCAATTGTACTACATACCCGTAATTTTACCCAGAATGAAAATATGTAGACAAAATTTATCATTACCATGTTTGAATAAGTAAGAAAACAAAGACTAGGAAATAGTAATATGGGTGACAATTTTGTATTACTATTTTTTTTTTTCCTTTGTATTTTGATGGGAGATAGCTATATGATTGACAACAATGTCTATAAGTTAGCCATTTTATGTAATCCTTGGCATGCAATCTTTTTTTCACCTATGTGAGATTTAACTATTGGCAAGGACAGATCTATTAAGCGAGAAGCTATGAAGTATGGAAACTCCAAAATTGGTGCCGTAGCGGTATCTGATACGTGGATATGCTGGGGACACGAGGACACGTCGAGGACACAAATCCCTTTAATTTAATGATTTTTTTTGTAGGGGACACAGAGAGGATACGGCTGGGACACGCATGTCCATATCGGGACACGGTGGGGCTCATTTTTAATTTTGTTATATTTATTTGGGGTCAAAGTGTAATATTTAAAAAACAAAAAATGAGAGGGTTATTTTGTAATAATACAAGATATATACGACCTAGGTTTTGTTTATTATTGTGTTTGAATCTCTTCACTTCAGCAAACTCAAACGTCGCTGATTCGACTGTCTTCGAAGCCCTCTGGTGACGCAACGAGACAAAACCCTCTGGGAATGTGAGGCGATGAATAATCCCTCTCGTAAGTGTCATTTGTTCGATTCTTCGTGGTCTTCCTCTTCTTCATCGATTCTCAGTCAATCTCCATCACCGAATGACCTAGTAAGTAGTAAAGCTTTCATCTCTGTCTCTCTTTTCTCTCGTCTATCTTTTATCTCTAAGTCGATTCCCATCTCTCTCTGTCTCGTCTCTCTCTGCTCTCTTCTATCTTTTCACCTCTCGCCTCTCTCTCGTTTCTTTGTCTTCTTTCTCTGGTCTATCTTGTTTCTCTCTTCTATGTTGATTAGATATTTTTATTTATATATATATATATATTATATTTTAGTTTATACATATTATATCTCTTCTCTCTGTCTTCTTTCTTCTCTATTTTTTATTTAATTTATGATTAGATATTTTTATAAATATATATATATTGTATATTTTAATTTAATTTTTTCTTTATATAATGTTTACAATATATAGAACATATGTTTATTATGTTTAAATGTAATGGTCTTTATATACACATTAAATTAATATTAGTTTTTATTAATTTTGATTGTTTGGTAATATGAAATTAATCTACACAGCAAATACATAACATATATATTTAAAAAATAATAATAATTTGTCATGTCCTCCGCCGTGTCCGTGCCCTCATTTTTTTAAAATCGCTACGTCCCGTGTCCGTGCTTCATAGGCAAGAAGTTGGTCAATTCTCTCTTTCTTTTTAGATCACAACTTCTTTCCATTCGACTAAAGTCCAGTTGTGAGAGGAATTGTGGCAATTGAACTCCAGTTGCGAGAGGATCTGTTCCTCTCACAATTAGACTCCAATCCATTGGAGAGAAGCCAATAGGACTGTCTCTTTGATTTGGAAGAATATTAAAACTACTTACTTTATTGCCTTTGTTCTTGCTCTGAATATAGTACACAAGATTGAATAGACCAAAAGTTCCATGAAACTTCCTCAACTTAAGATCTACTATTTGGACTTTTCTCTATTTCAGTTTGCAGCATCAAACAAAGGACTATTCTCAACTTTCAAAGTTTTTAACAATTTCTCTGATTTGATGTAAGAAAATAAAACAAACTTCTCTAGCTGTTTCCAACCTACTTCTCTCTTCTATTCTCTCACATGATTACTAGATCCCTTTGACTACTATGTCTATGTTTATCATTTTCATAGTAAGTTTTACTTTTCAAAACATTAATAATCACATGAAATTGAGTTTCAAGCTGTCCCTTTACCCCATAGCCATGAGCAAAGACATCATAGGCTCAACAGTACTCATTTTGTACCACTTTTTCAAGTCTTTTGGTTGTTTGTCAATGGACAGGAATTACAATGAAATGTGACTTTAAATTTAAAATTTAAAATTTTTTTTGGGTGCAAATATTGTTGGTATCTTATTCCTCCAATCTATTTGGACCCCTCATTTGAAATAAATTTACAGATCCTTTCTAAGTTCCAAACAAAGCTCAACTAGTTTACTTATTTAATTCAGAAGACAAACATAAGTATATTAACATCTCAACAACAAAAAGTAAATGACTTAACATTCTCCTACATATGCATAGCACAATTGTTGTACACAACAAAAAAAGTAACCAGAAAATGAAAACAATACACTGGCTTAGATATCACATGTAAAAGGCTAATACAAGAGCTAACATACATAGCAATATTTGGTTTTCACTGAACCATATAGCATCGCCTTTAAATTCTAAACTGGAAAGCTAGAATGAGATGTGTCACGCCACTGTTCATAATCAAGGAAAATCGATGAGAATTAAGATTGCTGCCCTAGAACCTTCTTTGAGCAAAGCTTTATAGTTTTCATTAATCTACTCTCTCTAGCCTTTTCCAACTTTGCTTAAATCATCCACTCCGTACAATTTTCCTTATGCTGTGTTTGGTTAGGAGATTTGGAGAGGAATTTGGAAAGGAAAAGAGAAAAAGTGTGTGAAACTAGGTGAAATGTAAGTATATTTTATTCATATATCACCTAACATTTCTATTTTTCTTTCCAAATTCCTCATCAAATTCTCCAACCAAACACAACGTTAGAAACCTTAAAAAGCCATTAAACCTTAAAAAACCTTAAAAAGCCTTTAGTTTATACTTAAATGAAAACTAACTTGCATATTTTTTTTTTTCAAGTGCTACGGAGTGTGAATCCTAAAGTCGGCCATAAGAAATTTCAGGGGCAAAAATAACCGTAGTTGGTTGGTGACTATACATATCTGATCCAGTCAAACTTGAGACTAAATTGAGGGTAAAGATCATTGGGTAGACCTGGTAGTTAGTTGTTCCCTTGAAAAATCTCTCTCTCTCTCTCTGGTAGTTAGTTGTTCCCTTGAAAAATCTCTCTCTCCCTCTCTCTCTCTCTTTCTCTCTCATGATCACTCACAGACATAATACTGATGTATGTCAAACTCAGGGCTTAAAATATCGGTCATTACGTATATTCCCGCTGTCTTGTTTTAAATATCCATGCATTTCTAAAACAATCTGTATTTCTGATTCTTCAACAATATATAAAAGCATTAACATTATACATTGCATACATATTACAAACACTTAACATCCTCTTTAGATTACAAAGATTGTCTTAGAACTAATCCAAGAGATCCAATAGCCAGAGCTGAGGGTCATTAGATACGTTTCCCTACATCGGATACAGAACAAACAAAAAAATCTTGGACCACAAACCAAAACCGATACTCAAAATGATCAATATTAGATGCAAAAGACTGAAGTTGTTGTCCAATTACCATGTATAGATACCAAGCCTTTTGGTAAATTTTTTTTTTTTTTTTAGATTGGTACCGGGGTACACTGATCAAAACCCGAAACAAGGAGTTCCTGCAAGTGCACTAAGCCTTTTGGTATTTAGACACAAGTTCTTTAAAATATAAGGGGTATATAATTCAAAATTTTAAATTTATTTGTTAATTTCCATTGGTTGAAAATTGTTAATCATACTATCTAAGTTAGCACTATGACTTGTTTACCATATAAGTACTATATATTAGTCTATTTTGTTTCCCTTATAAGCTCTCTTTCGACAAGGTCAAATCTGTAACGAAAGTCTTCACAGAACAACAACCAAACTCCTACTGGCCAACAATTTGCTCCTACCCTCAAGACATTTCTCTTCAACAAATCAAGAAACCAATTCCACTGCCAACCTGTCCTCTATTAAATAATTCTATCAATCATCAATGGGTTCAATTGAAAAAACAACCAAAGACTTGGAAGTCCCATCTCTATCTAATCCTAAATCCACCAAAGATGGTGTAACTAATATGTGTTCACACACACACACACACACACATATGCATTTATGTTATGTAGATAGACATAATGATGCCTCATAGTTTTTTATGACTTTATCTAGTGTAACTATGTTTTCATAAGTATTATCTTAAAATGGCAAAGCTCATCTATCTGTCTTCATTCACCGCTGCTAATAATAAAAGTCATGCAATCAATTACACACGTTTGGCTACAAATACAGTACTATATCGTGGAATGCAAAATAATTGCATCTTAAAAACACATACTGCAATTAATTTATGAAAGAGAGATTGTTATACCATGGCCCAAAGGAGTTCACAATAAGAGTGACAGATTAATGAGGGCTGCCAACTACACCCACAGACATATGCTTTAATGGTGCCAATCTCATCTGCTGATCATGGGCTCTTCTCCTCTTGAACAGCGGTTCTGGTGATGATGAAACTGACGATGCCACAGCCCATGAATCGTTCGAGGTATCGCAGCTGAAATATGCATCAATGACGCCATTTGCGCTGTTCGATATAGACCGGTACTTGCGCATGTGGGTTTGGCATTGGATTTGACCTTGGTTTCCACATAATTCCAGGATGATTTTATACAAATCATCTACTTTGTCCTGTTAAAATATGATCAAGATGTCACAGTAAGATATGAAGCAATTGTATAATAACAAAGAAACATATGTAAACATAATACAAACCCTATCTATTTTGAGGGCATCCATTAGCTCATTCTGACAGTCCAATACATTACATGGTTCAAACTCTTTGATAACATGTAACATTGTTGCAGCAGCCAACACAGAAGGAAGATAACACGAAAAACTTGACTCTGTAATCAATAAAAGCAGAAAATGAGAATAGTTGCTGCTTTCAATTGAGGCAATCATTACAGACCAATCTGAATTGGCCCTTTGTATGAAGCAAACCCCCTCATGTTATTTCACCAAGATCGTCAAGAAAAAAGCAATTTCAGTGTCAAGAGATAGTATTTATTTTAAAAAGGGTTTTGGGCTCTTTCCCGGTATTTTGAGATAGACGAAAAACCCTTCTTTGGGGGTGAAAGACCGGTCTTTGGGATATGATAGGAACTATGCGAGGAAGTAATCATCAGAAGAGTCAATGATGAAAAATAGATTATAAACCAAATGGAATGGTGAAATAATACCACCATTTCTCTATCTAATTCATGTTCTTTTGGTCATATATACCCTTATCTATAGCAATAGTGACTTGGGACCTATTTGGTCTGCTTACCAGTAATAACAGAGAGAAGGAGGCGTTCACACCGCCACAGAAACTCCAAATTCAAACGGGTCTTCAATCCGATTCTCCTTACAATGTGCTCAATGAATGAAAGAGGGGTCACCGGTTTCATCTTCCATTCGAGAGTAGAGAGCACCAAAAGCTCCATTCTCTGAATTGTCTTTGCTTCAAATACGTACTTTGATTCCTCCACCTAATCACAATACAAAAACAGTAAAACACACGTCAATGACTCAATACAATACCCAAAAAGGCATACTGTCTGACATTTTCACAAACACCTACATTGCATAAGTAGCAATAGATATATCACATACTTGCAGGTCTAAGAGAAGAGGCACTTGGGTCTCCTCAACCTTGGCAGCTAAAGAGAGACAAGCAACAGCAGTTAGTTGACCCATCCATGGCTTATCTCTCTGAAAGAAAAGGCTTGATATGAACCTATCAAAATAGTTAACAGCTAACACAGTGGTCATAGCAGTGAAACCATAGTGGACAATGACCCTTAACATCCACTCAATAGCCTCTCTCCTTGACACCATTAAAGACCCATCTGAGTTCAAATCACTCTTACCCACCAAAAGAGTCTCCTTCTCTTTGGAGATTAGAGACACAAGCTCATCATCTTCCCAATACAAGTCATGTTCCAACAAACCCAAATGTCCTTTCATATTCTCATCACATTTGTCACTCCCCTCTTCCCAATCTTCCTCAAAATGCTCTTCTTCACAGTAGAGACCATCAAGAACAAACATAGGGTTCTGAGAAGCCATAAACTTCTTCTGAGAAGAAGACAATAGAGCCACTGCTCATTATCTTCAGGACCAGATGATGAAGAGAGACATGATCAACCCATTACAACATCTGAATCTGTTTCCTCTCTCACTCTCTTTAGATCCCAGGGGAGAAGAAAGAAAGAGAGACCCAGATATAGAAAGAAGGGGGAGATTTATGTGAGAAGGTTTTCAAGTCTGTCCTTTTTTCTTTTTTTCTTTTTTTGCCAAAGTTTTTCTTGCTCTTTCTTTATGATTTTCCATTTATTTTAAGGGGCTTCTATATTGTAGGAGGTGTTTGGCGCGCAGGAAATGGAATGTAACGGTACTCTCACCGGGTCCATACGTGAAATCTAACAGCTTATATATCAAAATTGTAAGAGAAAGAGAGATTATAGATAGAGCTTTGGAATCTGAAGATCCTGTTCCAACAGCCCACAACTGGTCCCTCCTGTGATTGGTTGGAGCACCACGCCTTCCTCTTCCTCTCGAAAGACTAAACAACTTTCTGCAAACTGTACACAACTAACGGTGGGCATTGGCCCGGCCCGGCCCATCAAAACAGTCGGTGAACTCAATTTTGAGTTTCGTTTAACAGGTTATTTCGAGGAATTAGGTTAGGATAGGTCGCAAGTTAAAATTAGGGCAATGAATAAGAATAATGTTATATGTATTAATTATTATATTAATTAATGATATGATATAATTTAAAAGATTTTTGAGATTTGTAATGTGATTAATGAGTGGAGTCAATAATAATGTTATAACTAATATTAGTACACTAGTTAGTACACTAAGGCCTTGTTTGGGATGTTCTAAAAAAGTCAAAAAGTTAAAAAGTCACTATTCTATTTAAATCACATCATCTTATTTAAGTCACATCATCTCTCTATTACATCACTTCAAACCCCACCCATACCCAAACTATATTTCATAAAAAGTCAAAAAGTGTACATCATCCCAAACCACCCCTAATTGGTGTATGTAGCACCACCAAATGAATAATATCTCTAAATTTAAAACTCTAACATTGATATTAAGGCCAAGTTTGGCATGCTTAAAAAAATCTAAAAAGTCAAAAAGTCACTATTCTATTTAAGTCACATTACCTCTCTATCACATCACTTCAAACCCAATCCATACACAACCCATATTTCATAAAAAGTCAAAAAATACACTTATTTAGAACATACCAAACAATTATTTGGTATAAAGCAACAAAAAAAAAGACACATATGTCAAATCATTCATGAGCGGGGTCCACTGTCAGATAAGTAGAGCTCTTATTAAAATTATAAGCCCATGTATTACCCAATTCTTCTAACAGAAAAGCTTCATACCCCCACTGGGGGTCGACCCCCAGTGAGGTGTCGGCCCCGGATTGGTCCAAAAAAAAAACTGTTTTTTTTTTTTTTTTTTTTTTTTTAAGTTTTCAGCCACTGGGGGCGCGCCACGTCACTGGGGGCGCGACCCCCAGTGGGTGTATGGATCACGGCTCATTCTTCTAATTTAAGAGCAATGATATATCTCTAATTTTAGAATTTTCGAGTGGCATTACATGTACCAATTAGTATACCAATTAGTGTACTAACATTAGTTATAAAATTATTATTGACTCCACTCATTATACAAATTACAAATATCAAAAATATCTTAAATTATGTCACATTACCAATTGGTACACTAGTTAGTGCAGTAATTGGTACATATAGCATTAGTCTTCTAATTGAGCTCTAATAATGTGACAGAAAATTAAAAAATATATAAATATATATATATATATATATATAAATAAAATAAAAAAACCCAAAACATTACATCATAATGGGATTCACTTTTATTAGACCTCATTAGAGCTCCTTTATTAGAGTTCTCAATCATTTTTGTTCAATTTAATGAGTTGGTCGATGAGTTATCTCTTATGGATTAACGGATCGAGATTCAAGTCTTTCTTGTGAGATTTTTTTTTTCAAACTTATAGGTTTATATAGACTGACGACTTGCTTTATACAAGCCAATGGATTGAGTCAACCCACCCAAGGTACGAGCTTGAATGGAGTAGAAATCCTCTAGACAAGATCGTAAACTTTTGAGACCAAATGATGACTATTACCATTGTTTTGAAAATCGGACCGGTGAGTGAACTGAAAAATGGATCGGGTGAACAGGCCATCGGTTCAACTGTTGGGTTAAAGCGGTCCAACCGTAACGTCATAATTACAGCATAAATATATTTTAAAATATATATTAAAAATTTAAGTATAAAAATGAAAAAAAATAATTAAATTCAACAAAATAATAGAATTTTTAAAATATTTGTAAGATGAGTATACATATATTTATTTTTACAAGATGAGTGCCAGAATATATAATCAAAAAATCAATTCACAAAACCATTAACTAACAGCCATGAAATCAAAAATTTATTGTAAAAATTATTCATGAATTTTTTAAAATATTTAGTTGTTATTACTATTCCATCATTGACTTTTCTCTGCCTAAATGTTTTTTGCTTTGTTTGGACATGATAATGACTATAAAAATAAACATTAAGCAGCTTAAGAAATAGAGCATCAAAAAAGGGAAGCAAGAGACAGAAACATAGTAGCAGACAAAACCGGCCGATTCTTAAAACCTAATCCAGGTCGTGCGGGTTTAACGATTGAATCGGCGATTATTCCGATTCTTTTATTTTACATTGATTTTGAACTATGTTTGGGTTTAGATAGTTTTTTATACTGGAACAAGATCCGGTCACCGATCTAACCGGTCCGATATGGGTTTCTAAACATTGACTATTACACACAATTACGTTATAGACGAACATACTATAAAAAATATATAAAAAAAAATCGCAATTACAAACCATTTTACTTATACTAAAATGTATGCACACTTACATAAGTATGCTTCAAATATATAGTTACAAACAATATATGTAATTATAGATCAAGAGTTACAAAGTATCTATAGTTCTATTTGAATTGAGTAATTTCAAAATAAACAGAATAATTTAAGAATAAAAAAAATCTATGACAAAACAGTTCAAAGAACAAAAGATTATTATTATTATTATTATTTAAATCATGTAACATGTTTAAAGAACAAAAAACTTTAAAAAATTATTAACAATGCATATTTGTTCACTGGTGGAACGAAATCATGAATATTGCATTATCAGCATTATTAATCATCATGAGATTGTAGACTTAGAAATGAAGCATTTTTAATCGCCTTTGAAATTTAATCATGGCTTGACATTTGAACCAATAGTCCCCCAAAAAAAAAGTGTAAAACTACAAAGCGTAAGCCCAGACCCTACATGAACTTTCTCAAAATCAAAAGCCCAGGCCCTACTAGGCCCAACTACATTTGGGCCACTACAACGCAATGGAGTAATTCATTAAAAACACTTACCAGGCATAAAATTCAAAACTCAACTAATTCCAAAATAAAATATTTGTACCAATTAGTCCTATATATTTTTAATTATTACCAAAAAATCTCTTCTTTTTATAAATAAATTTAAAAATGCTGTTACATCCCACCACCACTGGACTTTCGTCAGACGATCACCGAAAACTCGTCAGAATGTTCAACATTGTTGGGACGTTTGTCGGAGTATTGTCGGAATATTGTCGAAATGTTCTAAATGTCATTGGAAGTCGATGGAATGACCAGAATGTTCACTGAACGTCAAGAAAATCATTGAATATTCACTAGAATATCCAGAATATTGTCAAAAAATAAATAAATAAATAAATGGAGAAATTGTAATGAAAAAATATAGCAAAATGTGCTAAATATTGATAACTTGAAAGAAAAATAAAATAAAATAATAACAACAAACAACAAACAACAACAAAAGGAAAAATATATATTATTTTTTAATTTTTGTAGGGTTTAAGCAAATAATCTTCAATATTGATCAAACTGAAAACTAAGTTTTGAAACTGTAAAATGTTACAGTTTCAAAGCATGATTCTATTAAGGATTTATTCTTATTAATCAAATTGAAAAATGTGTTATGAAACTGTAAAATTTTACAGTTTTAAAGTATGATTCATTTCAACGCCAACAAAATTGAAATTGTAAAATTTTACAGTTTTCACCTCTTATAACTAAAACTCAAAAATAATTTGTTCAGAATTTTAAAAATTTCTCCATTAAAACATGAAAATAGAAGTGTGTAGTAGAGAAAATGTAGAAAAATTAGGAGATTGAAAAAGAGAAACAAACATATAGAAAAGATTGTATTCTAACAACTAATTTTTGGTTTAGATCTAATTTGTTCTCATGTGGATCTACTTAGATCTGATGTAGATTTGAGTAGATTTACTTATCTTTTTCGCCGGAAACTTGTCTCTTTTGCCATCGGTGAGGGTGAACTAAGGAATCGGTACTCGCTGGTTGTCGGTGAAATCCAATCAATAGTAGTTGTCGGTTGCCAGGAAGTATATGTTAAAAAGAGAAAGAGAAGAAGTAAGGCATGATTGTCAGTCTCCGGAAAAGAAGAGAAAGAGATAGAGAAGAACCAGTGCATAAAGAAGAATGAAGAAGAAAAATGCACAATGAACTTTTGAGAGTATCCAAAAAGTTGTATAACTAAATAAACTTCTCATCTTTTAAATAGGACTTCCAGATAATTTGGCCATCATTAAACTCATATTTAAATCTTAAATTTGTAAAAGAAAAATGTATAGAAATGAAATTTTTTTTGCTCAAGCTTATTTGATTATTTATTCAAGATGAACTCCTCCTTCAACTATGTTTGTTTGCAGCTTTATTCAAAATAAAACAATTAATTACGCTATTGCGAATTTTTCTGAAGTTGTCAATGGAAAGTTACCTTTTAACCAAATGCTGGATTATATTATAGTTATTTTATAACCATAAAAATCAATTATAAAATTAGATACAATTCTTTTACATGAATATAAAATTTATAAAAATAAAAATAAAACACAGTTAATGTAAAAAAAAATTGTGCTTAATTTTAATCAATTATCGTATTCTTAGTTTTTTTTTTTTTTTTTCATCATATAAATAAAGACACTATGCAACTATGGATATCCACCAATATAATTAAAGGAAGAAGCAAGTAGAGTAGATTCGAAACCTGCATCATATTTGTAAATCATAAAGTATTATAACGCAGTGGGAAAAATATTTCGATCATACCTTTTCCTTCAGAGTCTGAATTGAAGGATCTCGTGGGTAAATCGCGTGCTTCCTAAATCTGATCAATCAACCTAGCAATGGAGTGATATTATAGAATGAATATCACCCACACAAGTCACAGTGCAAAATGGCTCTTGATTATTGTATTTTGGAAGATAGTCAGTATATGGGTAAAACATACAACATACGTTATTATTCTCTTAATCACCCATATCCCATATTATATCAGATATATAAGATATCTATATCATCTATCCATATCAGTTGATATGATAGATATAGATATCCTGAGTGGTTATCCAAATAGGTTTTGAATTCAAATTCAAACTTATTTGGATAAGGTTCAAAAGGTTCAGAAAAGGGTCATGCCACATGGGCGCCCAATTTCTAACATCTCCCACTCGCACATGACTTGGCATGACACTGCCACATCTCTATCTCAATCTCCTCCAAAATGAACAATCTTATACTAGCCACTGCACCGTGCGACTGCTGAGAACACCTGCATGTGGGAGATATAGACTAGAAACTCAAAATGAGCCAGCATAGAGACATCAACCCAAAAAGAACAGAAATAGTGTCTCATATACTCCAGACCCATCTAATTACATCGGTCCAAAAAACATCTCTAATCCCTCAAAAAGAGCATGTTTGACCCTCTCAATTCTTGCAATATATTCACACTCAATCCGCCTCTCATACAGAGCGATGTGAGTTGCCGGCAGTGAATATACAACAGTGGTGTAATACTAGATGATCTTCCCTTTGCCCTTATGCCATTTAGTTTAGGATTGACCGCTTTCCCAGTGATGTCCCTTAAGGCCGAATCATATGTGACCGTAGGCAACATACCAAAGTAGCAGAACATCAACCCCTTATCTTATGACATAGTCAAAAGTCACACAAAGGGTACATAAATGAAAGTCATATCAATAATGACACGTAAGACTCACACGGTGAGGAAACAGGGATCCATTCTCTCACCTCATTACTCGGTCGCCAAGCACATATAGTATGAATACATGCTACGGTGGAGTAACTCTTCCAAAAGAGTGACGTCATACTCGATACACCGTACAGATATTAGTCTAGTCGCTTTCTAGTGCCTAACCCGAATTCTCTATTTGCTCGCCTTCCAAGCGCCAAATGAGATCTCGTATCTGGCTAATCATAACAGGCACAACATGGAAAGTGCGTACTAACATCCATGTTTGGTCCTTAATACGACCTCATCTTGGTTGTAACCAAGGCGACATGCATAGTGGATAATTTAAGCCTCTCTTGGTTCCAAATAAAAAATGAACCACTAGTCTCATCCTTGCTCGCTCTTAAGCGCCAAGGGCGATTGCTCGTATGAGTGAGCCAATCTTGCCTGCTGACATCATCATCTGCTAATCATTATGATACAAACCATAATAGTGTCAACATCTCATTATCTCACAACAAATAAGTGATCGATTTTAAAAAACATAACCACAGTTTGCGCAATTCTAGATTCCAAGCATAAGCTTATCAGCACCTCTTGCGATAAGCATATACAACGGAATCCACCATTTGCGCCTCACTTGAAGTGGTTCAAGATCACTACCTCTTGCGCAATTACCTCTCTAAAGATGTTTTGGTAACCAATTTGCGTTCATTCTTGATGCGCCCAACTAGCGCAGATGCGCCCAACTAGCGCATTGAATCTTACAAAGAGCAAATTAATATACTACTAGTAAAGCATTCTATCCACAGTCTAATGAGCAAGGTCAATGTCTAAACAACTCAGTTGACCATTTACCAAAGATAACACTTATCATGCCGAATACGCCCATATAGCGTACTTTAGGCTCCCACAACAAAGAAAAGATCAAGGAATATAGGTCATCTATTTCTCCCAAAGACAATTCGATGATTCACTCAATAGCTAAGGCTCTGGCTTTTACCAATAGGTAAGTCAATGGGTTTGCAATTTTGCATCTAGAATCGTTCTAGGATATTCCTTATGTAAGTCATTGAAGACAAAACAGGAATTCTCCCAAAACAATCCCTAAGGATCGTGCATCCGAGCATATAAATTACATCACCCATGTCCATCATATCTAAAACAGAGGACTGCCCACCCTAGGTGGCGATAACCCTATAAATTCCTGGCTCATAATGACTAAGTAAGGAAAAATTTCTTTTTGGACCATTGATCATGCCTCAGTGGTCTTCACCGATCATCGTTGGCCTATTATGGCTTGACGAAATCTAAGAACCACTATTTGGATAACTACTTTAGGCTGTAAAAGATTTATTGGAACTAGCAACCTTTTTGCGCTCCTAACTTTTCACCATAAAAGCAGAAGGTAAATCCCTACGGATCTACTTATCCAATTCTCTAACGAGAAAGTTGGGTCACAATGTCCACAAATCAATGTTTCGAACTTATGTCAATCATAGCCTAAGTCAAAATAACCTCACTCCCCAGGAGGAAGTCTTCTCATGGTCTACACTTTCCTCAATGGTGCGACTTTTCGGTATCTAGCGAGCCTTATGCCTCAACAATGACTATCCAAATTACGTATAACTTTATAACAGTTTCGTGTCATAATGGAAAGTCAACCAAATTATAGAAATGGTTAATCCTCAAAGACTTTGTCTTAAACTGCGCAACATTAATCCACTTTCTAAAAACAGGGGCCTAGAGGCTCTTTATCATCTTGCGGAGCAATCATGAATGTTTCCCTCTCAATCACCCAGTGATGACGTGGAAAATTTTCACATTCTCTACCATGTCACTAAGAATGTAGAGTATTCTTCTCTAATGGAGTAATCCATTAGTAGGCACATCGCTCCCACTGTCCCTAGGATATTGGAAATTTCTTTCCATTCTCAACTAGGCTACATAGAGCGCTATGCTTAGAATTCTCTATCTTATAGAGTTCCAAAAACTCTATTCACGTCACCTTTATTAAGAAAACTTTATGTGACTTAGTTACACTCCCACAAAGCCGCTTACCTATATGCACATGACCCGGAGGGTTTACATGACAGCATACAATAATGCGCCTCGTGACCCTATGTGTTTACAAGACAGTATACAATAATGCGCCATAGAACTCTAGGTCTTAACTTCGCAACCTTATGAGAAGTAAAAATAAAGATAAGCTGTTTAATGGTTACAGATCGCCCATTGATGGCTCTCCACTAACCCATTACATAAATGGAGTGTAAAAATTTGATATGGAGGGCATTTAGTTAGGGATATAGGCAACAAACTAAAGTGCAATTCCCAATTGGGAAACATTTTGCGCCATTATCCACCTAATATTAACAATACTTAATTCCTTATCTCTACTACACCATTATGTTATTAAGTATTAGGAATAATCAATTTTCTAAGCATCCATTTCTCTTCACAAAGTTTTTTTTCTAAAATAACTCAAATAGATACTCGCCACCTTGGTCAAAACTAAAAGTACGAAAGCTGTTATCTAATTGATCTCAACCTCATATGTGCAATGTCAAAAATCATCTCAAAACTTTTGACTTATGGGAGATCAAATAGTCTTGACTTAGATGCGTATCGTAATCTATAAATGTGTCGAGATTGAGGCTTAGCTATCATACCCTTACACATATCTAGTCACAAATATCATAGTGGACTAAATGCGCCAAAACAAATGACCTTCTACGGCTTTCCTACTTACTTGTGCGCAACCATTGCGAACAAAGTTACACATTCATATGAGAGCAGGATGTCACAAGCGAGTGAGCCCAAGAGGGCCTACTCCAAACATCCATACATCTTCTCATTAATGTAATTAAGTATAATAAGCCACCGGTTCATGACCAATGTCATAAACTAATTCCAATCATCCTAATGTGTGAGTTTTTGAAGACAAGTTTTAAAGGTTTAGGCCCAACTAGGTAATGACTCGCGACTAATTCATATTCACTAGATCATAAAAGGATGTTATGGAGATATTAAGTGCGCCTAAGTCGCAAATTTAACTAGTAAGTGCTACTCCCCTACACCTTCAAGTCAATTTTATTCTCCATACACTTTAATGCATCTAGTTAAAAGATGATGATACTCCTCCTGCCATATCTATTTCTCGCTTCATAGTTACTTGTAATTAATTCTACTATCCACAAGAAGGAGAGAATAGGCTATCAACTATGACAGCTCCTGAAGTAACTTAAGCGCGAATTAGGCTAAAGAGTCTAATTCAACACAATGCTCTTACAAGCGATGCGTCAAATTCTTAGAGTCATAACAACCTTGTCAGCCTTGATCTTTTCATTACTATGCTGCAACGTTTGCGCGTAGTGGTAAATGTTATTCAAAAACGTTAACCTAGCTAAGGAATCATACAAAGAAGCCCCTTCTCATGTCTCACACTCAAGTGTGGAAACAGTAAGTGTCCAGACTTAGACAAGTTGGCAATGCTAATAGATTTTGCAGCCACTAAGCGCTAATCTTTTCACTTAGTGTTAATAGATTATGCAGCTTATAAGCGCTAATCTTTTTACTTAGTGTTAATAGATTTTGCAGCTTCTAAGCGTTAATCTTTTAACTTCACGTGATGTTTCAATGCACACAATTATAGTGCATGAAATTTTGCTCCATCCACTCCCAATAATTGGGTAGAGAGCAAAACACTGCTCATATTGGCTACTTGTCTTACACTTAATGACTAATTTATTTAAGCTCGCATTTCTTGGATGACGTGACTCTTGAATGTTACTTCATCCAATGATGTAACATTATTTACAAGTCAATTACAAAGTCAATCCGCGCAGCTCAATAGTCAAGATCATATACAAATCTATTGAGGGCTTAATAATTTCATAACTCCAAAACTCGCCAACCAAAACTACGTAGCATGTCGCTAACCATAGCGCACCCATTAGTTTTTATTGTGCCAAACAAGGCAACAAAACCACGGCGACTTTGAGTCATGTTTTCTTACTTTGGCTCAATTACGGTATGACCTAAAGTCTCCAAAACTTTTGCTCATCTAAAGAATGGGATTACATTGTTCACATTTGAACATCTCTACTAAGTCTAGATTAACCAAATTAACTTCCATAAGCTAAATCAATTTAGAGAGAAATTCAAATTGGGATTAATTTGATTAGCATAATATAATTTTGCCACAAAAATCTAAATTAAATAGTAACAATATTACACAAGTCACAAGATCGAAAATCCGCTACGCTCGTAATCATCTCTTGTGCCACAGGTGACAATTATCCAAAATTTGATTTAATTCATGCGCAAAATATTAGTTTTCGGGAGTAAACCTACGAAGATTTCTCTCAACCGAACAACCTCCCACTGATTATGGCATGTCTAAAAAACATGATAAAATATTCTAATTCCATACAATAGCATCATAATGTAGATTCACAATCAATACATATGTTACATTTAATAATGAAATTAAAATAAAAAATAATTAATTATGCTATTCTAATCACAACATATTACAAACCCTAAAAAAAATAATATGCTGTATTTAATATTCAAATTATGCCATAACAGAAACTATATCATTTCTGAAAATTTCTAAAATTTTCTGGAATTTTAAATAACTAATAAACACACATAAAATTAGAAATAAATATTCCAGAATCTGGTAAAAAGCTATAACTATATCAGTAAATAGTATACTACAACAGTAGTCTACAATAAAAAATTCAGCCCCAGAAACTTAATCATGCAACACCGGATGCATTTTAAACTAGAAATAATAAATTATTATTTCAGGAAAAATATTTTTTATTTTTATAAAATTTTCAAAATTTTACAGAAGATAAAAAATTTAATTCTGAGTCTAATGGTACTAACCATGCTTAAAACAAAACTATAACGAATTACTTATGACCATTTAACGTAATTCTGAATTTTAAAGAAAACAAACAGACCCTTAACCACAGCCGTCAAACCAGCCAAGCCGGCGCAGAAAACGGCGCGGCTCGGCTTAGCGCGTGTTTCAGCGCCTGGCGCTCGCGTGGGCAGCGCGGAACAGCGCGTCTAAGAGAGTGGCGGCGCGTGAGGGCTGTAGACACCCCATTTTTGACCGTCCTCAAGACTTGGACGTCACCGTTTGAACACTCGGTGATTATCCATGTTGTGTTCGTTTAGAGTTCCCGGAGGTTTTGGCTCGCGCGCCCTGCCTCAGGATCTCCGAACTTGACCGTTTGGTGTCTGGTTTCACACCGAACACTTGTGTTTTGCCTTGGAAGGGCAGAGAATTCCTTATGAGGCATCCCCACACACCACCGGCAGTGGCTGGAGGCCACCGGATGGCCTTTTTCTTCCATCAGCACTTTTGTTTGCCGCTCGGCACACTTTATTGCCGGTCGGCATAATTTGTTGCCGGTCGGCACTGTTTTTTGCCGAAATGGTATTTTTGGGCAGCCGACCACTGTTCATCCACTTTATGGAGATATTTTGTGCCAGCTGTGATAGCTGGCACCAACTCTTCCCCCCTCCATACACGTGTATGGAGGGATCTCCCTCTAAGCAAGCTTGTTGAATAAGCTTTGCAAGAGGGAGTCTTATAAGAGGAGAGTCTTCCTCTTTGATCTAGGTGAGCTTCTTGCAACCAAAAACCAGACCTTTGAGATATAGATACATATTATCTCTATACCTCCCCCTCTCTCCTCCTTTGTGTGTGTTTCTTAGCTCAAAAGGTGGTTTTTACCTTACTTTTGCACCATTACACACACCATTACACCTTACTCCGAGATTGAGGGACTTGGGGGGTTGTTTCTTGAGTTTTTGGACTAGTTTTGATCCAAAGAAGGAGGCTAGACCATTTGTTCTTCAAAGGTTCTTCAAGGGTGAGCATTTTGATTTATATTCCCCAAACTTGCAATAGTTTTTTACCTATCTAGCTTGCTGTTTTAGCTCTTGTGTATAACATAAAAAGGGCTTGTATTTTCCTGCTCTAGCACTTTCATTAAGGTCATTTTGTGGTTTGGGTGCAAACTCCCCCTTCTAAGCCTTGTTTGATCCATTTTGGTGCCTCTTTCATAAGGTTTTGTCCACTTCAGTGTTTTGGTCCTTTGACCACTGAAAATCAGTGTATTTTAGTGTAAAAAAAAAATGGTTTGAAGTCTTGCATAGGGGAGGGACACCCCTCTCCCTTCATGGTTTGTTTCCATGCTTTTTTTAGGCTCAAAAGGGTAGCATGTGTGCTTGATGATCCTTGGCCTCATTTCAGATTTTTTTAGGTATTTTAGGTCATATGTAACCTCTGTTTTTGGCCGGATTTGTGCCTCCTTGTATGCTTATAATACTTGCTTTGTATTGCTCCATTTTGCTTAGAAATACACCTCATGATTAGGCCATGATTCTTGTGTATGTTGGCTTAGTTCCATGAAGCTTTTAGTATTGTTTTTCCATGCTTAAAGTTTGTTGGTTATCCTTTTGATCATGCTTGACATGTTTGTTAGGGTTGCTTTGTATTTTGGCTTGAAAGCTTTGAGCATGTTGGCTTCTAGCATACATGTTTGTGATTACCCTCATGATTTTAACATCATCAAGGGCCACATTTTAGCCCAAGAATCATGTTTGTATGTGTGCATGCATGACCTCTTTCATGCCTTGAGGGTGTGTCCTCTTATGCCTAGGAGTGGCCCTTAGTGCATTTGTTTCATGGGAGGTACTTTAGCTGTCATATTAGGAGGTTTTGGGGTCCCATTTTGCATGTAAAAATTCTATTTTTACTTGTTTTAATCATGCCATGAGTGGTCATGTTGATGAGTGTGAAATGTTTCCTTTTTTGTGCCTTAACCATAGGACTTTTGGCTTGCATGTTGGCATGAATATTGGTCTATCTATCGGACACTTTTGGCCACTGTTTTGAGGAGGGTGAGGGTCTGCCCCCTTGCCATTTTAAGCCATCTTTGCATGATTGCTTCATGATTGATGCATGGTTGCTTCATATGTTGTTGTAGCATGATAATTCTATTGCTCAAAGTGTCCGTGTTTACATCACATTTGTGTCTTGTATGTCTAACATTGCATGCTTGCCATACTAGTTGCATGATTATTGGCATACCTTGCACGTTGATATCATGTTGCATTTTGAGCCATGTTTTGCATAACATGCATTGCATTACTTGGTTTGGGGTGTCAAACCAAGTGTGAGAGTTGAGGGGCGTTCATACCACAAGTGATGTAACGCGTCTTAACTTTCGGTCCCCGAGGCCTTTGACTTCGCCATGATAAGGTTTCGGAGTTCATTGTGTTTGTTGCATACATCTTTACATTAAATGGCAAATTTGATCCATTGAGTCATCATGCACCATTGATGGCTCAAAGATTGAAGGTCATGCTTCTTTGAGTTCAAAACATGATAGGAAGTATGATCATGCTTACATGTGCCCAAAAACTCCATGTCATGCACTGCCTGTTCTCTGTTTGCTGTCAAATTGTCTTCTGCAGGAAGTTTCTGCCGACCGGCAGAATTTAGTGCCGACCGGCAATATATGGAGTGCCGATGAATCCAAAAAGTGCCAATGGGAATTGTGAAGTGCCGGTGGTAATTCTGTCCGGCCAGTGGTGCTCTGCAGGATACAAGGAACTTGCTCCAGTACTTTGGCAATTTTCAGAAAGACAAGGCAGTACAAACAGAGGCGGCAGGAGTACAGTACGGGTTTTTCGGGCGAGACGGATTCGAGCATGCACCATTCGCGCATCCCGAGGCAGAGGCTGCGGCTGCCCTCTTCTTTCCTTTGCCATCTTTTCTTTTAAATTAAATTAGAAATCTTGTAATAATTTTATTCATTTATTATTTTGGGACTGTAATATTTATTTGATCCCTCCGAGTGAGGGTAAAGATGTAATAAGTGTGGGTGTGTGTGTGCATGTCTTCCAACCCCCACTTCTTTCTCCCTTTTATTTACCTGCTTATGATGGTAGATTAGGGCACGTCTAAATTAGCATACCTTATGCTATGCATGTGTGCATCCATTTGTATTGCATGCATTAGGCTTGGTACATCACGCTAACTGCATTTGTACTTCAATTCAAAAAATTGAATACGTGATAGTTGATCGCATTTCATATGCCATGTTTAGGGTTAGCCGAGCCTGCCTAGATTGCATTTTTGCATGTGATGCATTAGCCATTTTTAACATGAACTAGGACATGCATGTTTGCTAACTAGCTTATTATTTTGGCACGGAGTACGATGTAAGTGTTTATGCTTTAGCATCCTGCATGCGTGTGAGTGTTGCCATGACAATATGCTTAACATGTGGCTAGATGCTTATGTGTTATAAATTGTTTGAATGCCTGTGGATGGAGGTTGAATTACTTAAATTGGAATAATGCATTAAAACTGTGAGTTTTAAGCCCACTAGATAGTGGCAAAATCATCTTCTCTAAAATCCCACTTGAGGGTGGCAAAATCTGCATTTTAGCCTACTTGCGAGTAGCAAACCATTTTCAAAACAAACATGAAATGTTTTGTTCCAATTTGGGTGATTTGGTCTATACTTGTTTGCTGCGTGCACAACATAGTAATTCTAGGCTAATAACCGGATTAAGAACACATAACGTTTTCAAAATTGGATATCACGGTTAGTAGAGGCCGATCTTCGGATCGGGCGAGAGAGGGTGCTCATAGCTGACCTTCCCCGATCGTACCCAAGCTCCCGAGCCGAGACAACTCCGGTGATGACGGACATGTGGCCTTCGGCACCGAGTCAGGGTTTCCTAAATTTCCCCATTTTAAAAATATTTAGGTGGCGACTCTGTATCTGGCAAAGCAGTCCATGTTTGGCACTACTTTTTCAAAAAAATCTGTTTTCTCAAACGATTTGCCAGATTTGGACTCTTTGGTTCAGATTAAGAACCGTGACACAAATCGAGAGTCCGAACTGTAGCGAGGTTCCCCCTGCGGGCTTGTTACGAGGGCATACGGAGGCGCGTGAGAGCGCGTGTCCGCCGCTAACGGCATCATCTGGAGCGTGAGGCACACCCGCCGCCTTCTAAGGTGTTTTCTGGCCCGATTTCGGTACTCCCGAACTCCATTTTTCACAACAAAAACATTTATGGCGTCAAAAATCACATTTAATGAACATAAAAATGAGGTGTACCACACTCTCAATCTATGGGAGTTGAAATTTTCCTCCTTTATAAACATTCATGTATATAATGTGTGTATATATATATATATATAAAATATACACATGATTAGAGAAAACACGAAAATACTCATTCATGCTCTGATACCAATGTAAATCATAAAGTATTATAACGCAGCGGGAAAAACATTTAGATCATACATTTTCCTGCAGAGTCTGAATTGAAGGATCTCGTGGGTAAATTGCGTGCTTCCTGAATCTGATCAATCAACCCAGCAATGGAGTGATATTACAGAATGAATATCACCCACACAAGTCACAGTGCAAAATGGCTCTTGATCGTTGTATTTTGGGAGAAAGTCAGTATATGGGTAAAACATACGACATACGTTATTATTCTCTTAATCACCCATATCCCATATTATATCAGATATATAGGATAATAATAAATCTATCAATATCAGTTATATCAGATATATAAGATATCTATATCATCTATCCATATCAGTTGATATGATAGATATAGATATCCTGAGTGGTTATCCAAATAGGTTTTGAATTCAAATTCAAACTTATTTGGATAAGGTTCAAAAGGTTCAGAAAAGGGTCACGCCATATGGGCGCCCAATTTCTAACAATATCCATTTTATTCATGGCCATCACGAGGAACATTTGGAAAGATAAAGACAAAAAATGAGACCTTGAATCTTTTTAGGGGACATTACTAGTCAGGAGGAATTGTAAAAAATTATTACAGATTAGTAAAAAAATTATATTTTTAATTATTAATATTTATAAAATTTATCACATTTTTGTAATTTGTTTTTAACCACTAAGGAGTAATTCCCTATCTTTTTATCACCAAGCCTAACCAAGTGGCTAAAGATGGCCAGGAAAGTTTCTCAATCCTTCGACACAAACTCTCTCTCTTTCTCTCTCTCTCTCTCTCTCTCTTAACTTCAATTTTTGTAAGAAAAATATTACTTCATCCGTTCCAAAATATTAGTCCCTTATTCCATTTTTCATTATCTCAAAATATTAGTCCATCTTCAAAAATCAACTACAAAAATAATATAAATTGCCTATTTTGCCCTTCTTTTAAATCCATAAACAATATAAAAAGCACAATCATAACATTGATATTCCCCAAAAAATGTACTATCAAATGGTGATTTTGGAAAACCAACTTTTTTTTAAAGTACAATAATTGTAATACCAAAAAAAGTTAGATTCCCTAAAAGGGACCATTATTTTGGGACAAAGGGAGTATTTAACACAATTTTTTTCACCCATTTAAATCACTTCTTACGTATGTGTATCATTTATAAATGCAGTTCTGCTACAGGGCCCGAAGTACACAACGGCTCGAATGGCTCGAAATTAGTTTCCCTCCGAAAATTTGATGCACGTGGAGCTCACGTGTTCTGCATAGCAAACTAATGAAATGAAACAAAAAACAGAAATAAGAGAGGAGAGAAGGGAGAGAGAGGGAGGTTGCGACCACGATAACGATGGCGAGAGAGACGACCACGGCGACGACCGACCTGGTGTAACGCCCTCAATTTAAGACATAAATCATTCATTCAAAAGTTCCATGAACAAAAGGAAAATAATACATCTTCAATCATCAGTGTTTTCATTACAAAAAATGTTACATGTCATCAACAAAATATATGCCCTACGGGCTTACAGCTTTCCAAGTTATCACTTGGTTACAACAGAAGGAGAGTTCTAACTCTATACATGAAATGCCCTCGGCTTGAATATACATTTAATCATCAAAACAAAATATAAAAAGGGAGTCTTCAACTCCTAAACCTCCCAAGCTAAGAGCTTGGAGGCGACATATCACCTGTACCTGAAAAATGGTGTCCCAAGTAGGGTGAGCCAATGCCCAATAGAGACATGCTAAACAATATATGATAATTAACTAAAACATTAGCATTCAATAAATGTTTAACACTTATAAGCCATCATACACCTTTTTCCATAATTAACCAACATTGGCACCCATATTTCAATTCACTTCCAGTCATTTACCCAAGTCAATCCATTAACGTAGTTCATTATCATATAAACAAGTTAAAATGAGACTACAACTCATTTATCAATACTTCGATCATAAACATCAATTATACACTTCCATAACTTGCCATTTTACGGAACTACGTCCGAGGGAACCGGCACCCAAATATAAATAAGATTTCGGGACTTTCACCCAAGACACTCCAGCCAACTTAATTATCCATGGAGTCTATCCCATATCTCCTCCCAAACAATGGAGTACATCCCCTATCTCTTCCCAAGCAAAGATAAATATATAATGTATTTAAACACGTTGTCATATACAATGACCAATTCAATCACATATACAATGTTTACATCCAACCGTCATATTCAATGGCATATTCCAATTGATTAGTTTCAATTTACCTAATCATCATACATTTTCTACAACAATCATGGCTATCCTCCACCGATAGCCCAAAATAAATATATCTAGACAGATAAATAAATTTCTCAACAGATAATATATCACATTTTTCATAGGTAAGTGATTCATCAATCCAACTACACCATTTAGTCGCAATTTCCCTCAATTTCATAATTTCCAAACCAATTTCATGTTTCCACAATGATCTCACTATTTAAACAAATAATTTGTATAACACTAAGTAGGGCATTCTCTCCATTTTCTCAAACATTGCACCCAAGGCCAAATTTCACACAATATACCCAAATATTCCCATATTGAAGACCTCACATACATGTGGAACTCCAAAATAGGAAACCCCTCTTTCAAATGACTGAACCCTAACCTTGGCTTTACCCAAATCTTCCACAAACCCATCATTTATACCAAATGACTAATACTTATGTTAAAACCCATATAAGAGAGTAGAGCATCCCTACCTCAATAAGTGAAGACGAGCCAAGCAAGAGATGAGCTCCAAAAATGATGAAATCGACTTCTACTCGGATGAAAAAGTAGATCTTGAGATGCTCCAACTTTTTATCAAAAGAAGGAGGGTAAGAAGATCACTAGATCTAGGTCAAAATGTAGAGAGAGAGAGATAGTATTTTAGAGTGAGAAACTCTCAACTTAGGGTTTTTGAAAGTTTTAGAGAGAGAAATGATAGAAAAAATGATTTAAAAAGTCACTTTCGCAATCTGATATACATACAGTCCGCTCGAGCGGATAGATTGACGCTTGAGCGTTAGACACAAAAATTATACCCGCTCGAGCGCAAATAAGGCCACTCAAGCGCCAAGACACAACTGCAAGGCATTACCCGCTCGAGCGCAATAAGACCCGCTCGAGCGTAGAATACACTCGTCCAGTATTTTACAGACTTCAGACAGTCGCTCGAGCGCCAGAGGGGCCGCTCGAGCTCAGACCCGCTCGAGCGTAAGAAACTCCGTTCGAGCATGAAAAACACTTATGCAGTATTTTTGCAGACGCACCAGGTACTGGAGGATTGTAAACCCCGCTTGAGCGCAAAATGACCCGCTCGAGTGGAAGACCAAAATTCTGGACAACAAGGTTCTAGACCAACAACCAACCAACCTGTTCTGAACACGCCCAAGACATCCCAAAACTCAAATTCAAAGATTAAGATGAAGAAGAGGCATAACAACAACATTAAACCATAAGACCCGAGTCCAAAACACTATAAAGGTCGAGTTAGAAACCGGGGTCACTATAACCTGCCCCCCTTAAAGAATTTCGTCCCCGGAATTACAAATCAAGTTCAAAATCAACGTTTGGTCATTCCCAACCATGTCATTCTCACAAATCCAATACCATGACCCATCCTCCGGTCATTCATTTTCACCGACTCGATACACGAGCCCCATATTGAAACGATTTCACAATTTCCAAAACATTAACAATGTTTAATAAAAATTCAAATTCTCAAGAAATGGACATGGCATATACAATGCTCCCAAGGTAACACAATGCACGTGATATTCCATATTCCCAAACATATGCAATGTTTACAATAAATTCATGTTTCCAAGATGTCCATAACGTATACAATGTTCTCATACTTTAAACATATACAATGTTTGACAACCCAAACACATTCAATGTTCTTAGAGTTCATCAACAAAACAAGATTTCCAACATATTTTCAAATATTAATAAACAGATTAGGATATTTCTCTCAGACTGTCATTTCACGTTCCGAAGTTGCTTCCTCAACTCTGTGATGTTTCCACAACACCTTGACCAAGGGAATCATCTTGCCTCGCAAGACTTGGTCCCGTCTATTCAAGACCCTCACCGGTCTCTCCTTATACGAAGCATCCTCATCCACCTTTATGTCGGTCCAATCCAACACATGTGATAGATCCAGCTCATACTTCTAAAGCATACTAACATGAAACACGTCATGCACTCCGGACAGTTGCGGCGGCAATGCTAAATGGTAAGCAACCTCCCCAATCTGCTCAAGGATCTCAAAAGGGCCAATAAACCGAGGGGATAACTTCCCACTCTTCCCAAACCTCATCAAACTCCGTCTAGGTGATATTCTCAGAAAGACGTGATCACTCACCTCAAACAATAGAGACTTCCTTCTACGGTCGGCATAACTCTTTTGGCAACTTTGGGTCGTAACCAACCTCTTACGGATAAGTGCTACTTTCTCCGTCGTTTCCCTCACCAACTCTGGGCCCAACAAAGGTGCATCACCCACCTCAGCCTAACACACTGGAGATCTACATGGTCGGCCATATAAGGCCTCAAATGGTGCCATACCAATACTCGATTGGAAACTGTTATTGTAGGCAAACCACTAATGGTAGGTGAAAAATCTAGAAATCCCCTAGATATTGATTTGTGATTATGTATCAATTTTAAGCAGTAAACAACAATCCCAATCAAACAATCAAGACAAATCGACACAATGATTTTACGTGAAAAAACCAAAATTGGACACCTTCAATTGTGATAAAAAAATCACGGGCAACAGCCACAAAATAATCCATTAAGAAGATATAAAGGAATTACACAAGTATACTCTCAATTACCTAGCGAATCCACGCCCGAATTGAACCAACCCCTATGTGTCTCTTCCAACCCCGTCTTCACCTCGGAATTGTCTTGACGATGAGCCACTCCAGAATCCACCAAAGCTTCAGGCTCAAATTCTTCAGAATCCACCGAAGAACAACTCTCTCTTTTGTGTAGAACAAACAAATAATCCTTTGATGTATACTCTTTAAACCATGAGTTGAATACTCAATCAAAACATCAAAGAAAACTAGCAAAATATCCCCAGATATAAACCCTAGAACCCAAGAAGAAGATCTGGAGAAGTTATACTAGATTTGGACTGAAACACGTATTTATAGAAAACTGTCCCGTGATCTCCGCTCGAGCGTCAAATTGGCCACTCGAGCGGACCTACGCTTAAGCGCGGAAAGTTCCGCTCGAGCGGGAAAAAACAACATCCAGTATTTTTGCAGGCGAACTAAACTTTTAGAACTCAGCATTCTCTGCTCAAGTGGGGGCATGGACGCTCAAGTGGGGAGGCAACTTTGAAACTTTGAATGCATTTTTTGCATTTTGCTTCTAGGGCGCTGCCCCTCGACCCCGCCTAGGCACTGCCCCGGTCCCGCCAAGGGGCGCTGCCCCCTGGACCCCCGCGAGCTGACCGGGTAGCTCGATCCCCGTCATAATCAGCGAAGTGGAAATTTTGAAAGTATTAACATCACAAACTTCTCTGCAATGCACAATTCGGGTTGGATTCGCATCTAAAAACTCATAGCCTCACTGAAATAAAAAGTGCGAAAACAAATACAACTTAAAAGAGCTTTGTCAAACAGGATTGCCAAGAATAAAAACTTAACAGTAGGTGTCTCTCCCACGACCCCTTAAAATCAAGGACACAGCCCGAAGCATATCCTCAAGGAGCTGAATAGAGCACTCAGACTGCCCGTCAGTCTGAGGATGGTAAGCCGTGCTAAAGGTCAATCTAGTGCCTAAGGCACTCTGCAAATTATGCCACAACCTAGTAGTAAAATGTGGGTCTTTATCTGAGATAATCGACACTAAGACCCGTACAACCTCACTATGTCCCGAATATACAAGTCAGTAAGGTAATCTACCGAATCTCTTACGCGTATAGGAATAAAGTGCGCCGACTTAGTCAACCGGTCCACTACCACCCAAATAGCATCACTACCCCGTTGAGTCTTCGGAAGACCCACGACAAAATCCATTGTGACGTGCTCTCATTTCCACTCGGCTATAGGCAAGGGTTGCAACAAATCCACTGGCCTTTGATGCTCGGCCTTCACCTGCTGATAAGTAAGGTACTTCGATACGAACACTGCCACATCCTTCTTCATACCTCTCCACCAAAACTGACGACTCAGATCATGATACATCTTTGTGCCTCCCGGATGCACCGCAAGGCATGAATGGTGAAACTCTCCGAGTACTTCCTCTCAACAAGACTCCGACACAAACAAGCGGTCTCAGTACCTCAGACTTAGGTCAGGATACACCGTCAAACCCTTCTCTACCTTCCCACTCGAGATCTTCTCCTGGAGGGATTCTACCTCCAAGTCACCCTTTTGTGCTTCTAACACTCGGTTCACAAGTGTAGGTTGTGCAACTACAGAAAACAAGGTTGCAGACTCCACAGGCTTACTCAGACGCAAGTTAAACTCACCCAGAGCACCCAACATCTCCCATTCCCAGATAGCAATACAAGCTACATCACTAATGGACTTCGTACTAAGGGCATCGGCCACAACATTTGCCTTTCCCAGATGATAATGCAACTCGAAGTCATAATCTTCTATGAACTTCATCCACCTTCTCTGCCTCAAATTCAAGTCTTTCTGTGTAAACAGATACTTCAGATTCTTATGATGTGAGAACACCTCGAATCTCTTACCATACAGATAGTGCCTCCAAATCTTCAAGGCAAAAATCACAACTGCTAACTCTAGGTCGTGAGTAGGATAATTTCTCTCGTGTGTTTTCAATTGACGTGAGCCATAGGCTACTACTTTCCCTTTTTGCATCAATACACAACCCAGACCCTCTCGTGAGACATCACAATACACCGCATAACCCAAACCACTCTCTGGAATAATCAAGACTGGAGTTGTGCTAAGTCTAACCTTAAGCTCTTGGAATGACTTTTCACGAGTCTCATTCCATACAAATTTTGATCCCTTTCCGCGTCAATCTTGTCAAAGGCGAAGCTAGCCTGGAGAAATCTTTCACAAACCGACAGTAATACTTGGCCAACCCCAAGAAACTATGGATCTCGAAGACATTCTTAGGTTGTGCCCAATCTTGCACTGCCTCTATCTTGGATGAATCGACAGTCACCCATTCCTCGGATACCACATGGCCTAAGAACTTAACCTCTCTTAGCCAGAACTCATACTTCCCAAACTTAGCATACAGCTTATGAGCTCTAAGCAACTCGAGCACCACTCGCAAGTGTTCATCGTGCTTCTCCTTAGAAGGTGAATAAATCAGAATGTCGTTCACAAAGACAACTACGAAGCGATCTAAAAAATCTCGGAAAATCCAATTCATCAAGTCCATGAACACAGCCGGTGCATTGGTAAGCCCAAAAGGCATCACCAGAAACTCGTAATGGCCATATCGCGTACGGAATGCCGTTTTCGAGATATCCTCCTCTCTGACCCTCAACTGATGGTAACTCGATCTCAAGTCTATCTTAGAGAAATAACGGGATCTTTTCAACTAGTCAAAATAATCATCTATACGAGGCATATGATACTTATTCTTAACCGTAACCCGGTTCAATTTTTGATAATCAATGCAAAATCTCAAAGCCCCATCTTTCTTTTTAGCAGAGAGGGCCGGTGCTCCCCAAGGCGAAGTACTAGGGTGGATAAAACCCTTATCTAGCAACTCTTGAAGTTGAATATTCAATTCACTCAACTCGGCTGGGGCAAAACGATATGGTGCCATGGAAATCGGTGTTGTGCCAGGCACTAAGTCAATAGAGAACTCGATCTCTCGATGGGGTGGTAAACTAATAAGATCCTCAGGAAAGACGTCCGAGTACTCACAAACCATTCTTGGCAACTCAGTCCGAGTCTTATCACACTCATTACTCATAAAGCTAGTGAGAAGACAACTAAGCTCACTCTGCCCTCGCGGATCATACATCGGTGGTAAAACCCTACCAACCCGATCTCCCAAGAAATGGAAACATTCGCCGCTCAAGGTACATACAGTAACCCTCTGGCGATAACAATCTATAACAGCCCGGTATGACGATAACTAGTCCATACCCAGAATCACATTAAACCCAAACATATCCATTAATACAAAAGAAAATGGAAGCCGACGGTCGGCGACCTCTATATCACAACCCTGACACCCCTATTTCAAAACCATCTCACCCCTAATAGGTGTGATACCACACAAATAGGAGATGCTAACTGCGCCAACTCCAATCCCAAAACAGATGCAAATACAGAAAATATTAAAGAGTGGGATGCACCCGTATCAATCAATACATTAGCAATCGAGTTGCAAAACAAAAAGGTACCTCTCACAACAGATGGAGCTAGTACAAGATCTGGTGCTATAATAACATACACGCGCCTTGTAGGTTTCTGATCTACCTGCTCATCTCTCGGAGCATAAGATTGCTGCACAGACTGAGTCGAAGAGGCTCCCTAATTGACCCTCAAGGCCTGAACTGACTGCATTGGCTGGTAACTCAGTGTCTACTTCGAACCAGACGCACCAGGTATGCCATACAACTGTGGGCAAAACCTCTTCAAGTGCTCCGCCTGCCCACACTGACAACAAGTGAGTGGCTGGCCTCTACCCTGACTCTGGCCCTGAGAACGAGCCGAAGATGATACTGTACGCTGCCCTCCTCCTCTCTGCGGGCAGGCTAGAGACTTGTGGCCCAACTGACCACATTTGTAACAAGTGATGTCCCCCTGATCGCCTCTTGCAGAACCCGAACTCGGTACTGGAAAGGTAGACCTCGAATGCACTCCTTGGGACTGCTGAGGGTTAGAACCCCTCTGCCTCTTACTGTCCCCCTGACCATCCTGACTCCTCTTGGAGCCCCTCATCCTATCCTCCTTTGCATGCATGATAGTCTCAAGATGGGCAGCAGCCTCCATAAGGCGCCCATAATCTCTAATCATGGACCCGGCAACTCGAAACATGAGTCCGGTCCTCAATTTCTTCTCAAACTCCAGACAACGGCGTTCCTCAGTCGCCACTAACTCTGGAGAAAACCTAGACAAGCTAGTAATGGTGGCCTCGAACTCCGCTATAAGCGTATTCAACTGCTTGAGCTGAGAAAACTGATCCCTTAACTTCTACCTCACCGTAGCCAGCAAATACTTGTCCTGGAAAGCTTCAACAAAGGTTTCCCAAGTGCCACCAATGCGCCCTCGTACATACTTCCACCACTGACCCACGTCTCCCTTCAGCTGGAAGGACGCCAAGGTCACTCGCAAAACTCCGTCTTCGATGCCAAGCATCTCAAACGTCTTCGTTATCTGCTCCAACCACTCGTCAGCCCTCAATGGTTCCTTAGGGTCACCCAAAAACTAGTCTGGATTCGACCGGAAGAAATCCCTCTTTAGAAAAGACGGCCCTGCCTCAGCTACTTGGGTCTGGACTTGATTCTTAGCCCTAAGAATGTCCATGGATTCCCTCAATGCTTCGACCATTTCACGGGCTAAGGCACCCATGGCATGTTGACCTACTGCCTCGGCCACATTGGCCTGACCAACTCCCTCTTCCTGTGCCGGAATCTCATTCAGTATAGGCATCTCCTGCCTTCTAGGCCTACCACGCCTACCACCACGACCTCGTCTTGACATCCTAATGAAGGTAACAAAGAAATTAGCACATTCACAAATGTGCCGAAGCTATTCCACTCGCGTCCTAATGAAAAGGATAATAGTAATTCACTCCACTTAAGCACACAATCACATAAACACTTATGAATTTCATTTTCGGATAATGACTGTCCCGTGGCGTTGCTAGAGTTCCAGTTAGAAATGGGAGTGATTAATTGCATTTCCAACAGGACTCCCAGAAACCCATAGACCCGATCAACATCCTAGAAACTAAATCCCATACTCACATAGTCATATAAACATGCTATTATATAAGAACATAACATTACATTTAAGTCTCTAACAAGCGAGACGAATCCATTGTGGTACTAACCATTTCCCACGTACCCAAAGTATTCAAACCCGGTACGCTCTGATACCAAGTTATAATGCCCTCAATTTAAGACATAAATCATTCATTCACAAGTTCCATAAACATAAGGAAAAGAATACATCTTCAATCATCAGAGTCTTCATTACAAAAATATTACATGTTATCAACAAAATATATGCCCTACGGGCTTACAGCTTTCCAAGTTATCACTTGGTTACAACAAAAGGAGAGTTCTAACTCTATACATGAAAAGCCCTCGGTTTGAATATACATTTAATCATTAAAACAAAATATAAAAAGGGAGTCTTCAACTCCTAAACCTCCCAAGCTAAGACCTTGGAGGCGACATATCACCTGTACCTGAAAAATGGTGTCCCAAGTAGGGTGAGCCAATTGCCAATAGAGATATGCTAAACAGTATATAAGAATTAACTAAAACATTAGCATTCGATAATTGTTTAACACTTATAAACCATCATACACTTTTTCCCATAATTAACCAACATTGGCACCCATATTTCAATTCACTTCCAGTCATTTACCTAAGTCAATCCATTGACATAGTTCATTATCATATAAACAAGTTAAAATGAGACTACAACTCATTTATCAATACTTCGATCATAAACATCAATTATATACTTCCATAACTTGCCATTTTACGGAACTACGTCCGAGGGAACCGGCACCTAAATATAAATAAGATTTCGGGACTTTCACCCAGGACACTCCGGCCAACTTAATTATCCATGGAGTCCATCTCCTATCTCCTTCCAAATAATGGAGTACATCCCCTATCTCCTCCAAAGCAAAGATACATATACAATGTATTTAAACACGTTGTCATATATAATGACCAATTCAATCACATATACAATGTTTACATCCAACCGTCATATTCAATGACATATTCCAATTGATTAGTTTCAATTTACCTAATCATCATACATTTTCTACAACAATCATGGCTATCCTCCATCGATAGCGCAAAACAGATATATCTAGACAGATAAATAAATTTCTCAACAGATAATATATCACATTTTTCATAGGTAAGTGATTCATCAATCCAACTACACCATTTAGTCACAATTTCCCTCAATTTCATAATTTCCAAACCAATTTCATGTTTCCACAATGATCTCACTATTTAAACAAATAATTTGTATAACACTAAGTAGGGCATTCTTCTAATTTTCTCAAATATTGCACCCAATGACAAATTTCACAAAATATACCCAAATATTCCCATATTGAAGACCTTACATACATGTGGAACTCCAAAATAGGAAACCCCTCTTTCAAATGACAAAACCCTAACCTTGACTTTACCCAAATTTTCCACAAACCCACCATTTATACAAAATGACTAATACTTATGTTAAAACCCATATAGGAGAGTAGAACATCCCTACCTCAAGAAGTGAAGACGAGCCAAGCAAGAGATGAGCTCCAAAAATGACGAAATCGACTTTTACTCGGATGAAAAGGTAGATCTTGTGATGCTCTAACTTTTTATCAAAGGAAGGAGGGTAAGAAGATCACTAGATCTAGGTCAAAATGTAGAGAGAGAGAGAGAGAGAGAATATTTTAGAATGAGAAGCTCTCAACTTAGGGTTTTGAAAAGTTTTAGAGAGAGAAATGACAGAAAAAGTGATTTAAAAAGTCACTTTCGCAATCTGATATACGTACAGTCCGCTCGAGCGAATAGATTAACGCTCGAACGTCAGACACAAAAATTATACCCGCTCGAGCGCAAATAAGGCCGCTCAAGCGCCAAGACACAATAGCAAGGCATTACCCGCTCGAGCGCAATAAGACCCGCTCGAGCGTAGAATACACTCGTCCAGTATTGTACAGACTTCAGACAGTCGCTCGAGCTCTAGAGGGGCCGCTTGAGCTCAGACCCGCTCGAGTGTAAAAAACATTTCTACAGTATTTTTGTAGACACATAAGGTATTGGAGGATTGCAAACCCCGCTTGAGCACAAAATGACTCGCTCGAGCGGAAGACCAAAATTCTGGGCAACAAGGTTCTAGACCAACAACCAACCAACCTATTCTGAACATGCCCAAGACATCCCAAAACTCCAATTCAAAGAGTAAGATGAGGAAGATGCATAACAACAACATTAAACCATAAGACCTGAGTCCGAAACACCATAAAGGTTGAGTTAGAAACCGGGGTCGCTATACCTGGTGTTCACCGACGAGCGTCACTGACCACCATCCACCGCTGTTCGGAATCTCCATGCCGAATGTCCTAAACATTTTGTATCTGTGCATGTAGGTAAGTAATTGGTTTATTTGAGATGCATTTGTCTCTTACTCATAAATCTCATGAACAAATAAACTCTAGGAACCAGATTATCTGTGCAGATAAACAGATTATAAATAGATAAACAGATTATCATAAATCTCATTTGTTAGATAAACAGGAACCAGATAAACAGATTATAAATAGATAAATCTCATTTGTCTCTTACTCATAGATCTGATAAACAGATGAACAGATAAACAGATTATCTGTGCACTCCAGGAACCAATAACTTATTTTTCTAAACAGATTGAACATCTCGTTATTGGTCAACATTTTTTTTTCTGAGATGCATTTGTAAGAGGCAATTTATTTGATTTGATCTGTGTCTGTAAAAAAAATAAATTTTGGTTGTTCTGGAAGGAAGCCCTCTGTTAAACATTTCCATTGTAGTGATGCATGCCAATTATTTGATGAAAGTCCCCATAGAGAAATTGTCCTGATTTTTTATGTGTTGGTTGATGAAAGTCCTGATGCTAATCTGTGTCATCTTTCTTGATGCTAATCTGTGTCATACTAAATTATGTTTGAAACTAATTTTGTTATTTAGGGTAATTTACCTAATCTCAGTGTTCTTAATTTACCTAATCAACTCATTACTGAGATCATCGCAGTGTAAGAATTAACTCATTACTGAGATCAATGTGTTCAATTTATCTCATTACTAAGATCAATGTGTTGAATTAACTCATTACTAAGATCATCTCAGTGTTGTCCTCCACTGCTAGTTAACCTTGAAAATACACTTACATTGTTGTCATTTACCATCTAAGAACTTGAAAATCATTGTAAACCATTTCAATGATGGTTGATAAGACATAGAACTTTCATGGACATTAAAACAAATGGTATTAATTAACCTTGAAATGAAATATCCCAATCCAATTGTAGACACCCCATTTTTGACCGTCCTCAAGACTTGAACGTCACCGTTTGAACACCCGGTGATCATCAATGTTTGTGTTTGTTTGGAGTTCCCGGAGGTCTCGGCTACGCGCCTTGCCTCAGGATCTCCGAACTCGACTGTTTAGTGTCTGGTTTTGCACCAAACACTTGTATTTTGCCTTGGAGGGGCAGGGAATACCTTGTGAGACATCCCCACACATCACCGGCCATGGCCAGAGGCCACCGGCTGATGTTTTGTTGCCATCGGCAATGTATATTGCCGGTCGGCATTCTTTTTTGCCGGTTGGCAGTACATTTTGTCAAAATGGCAATTTTGAGCAGCCAACTACTGTTCATCTGCTTTTGCAGATATTTTAATACAGCTGGCTGGCATTTTATTCCTCTCTATACATGTGCATGGAGGGATGGCCTTCTTGTTAGCTTACCTTGTAAGCTTTACAAGATTGGCTCCTCTATAAGAGGAGCCCTCCCCTCTTGGCTTTGGGGTTAGACATTTTAGACAGCCATTTTAGGGTTTGAGTTCTAGGGTTAGGGTTTCATACATATCCTATCTCTATATCTCTCTCTTGTGTGTGTTTAAGTGTATTTGTGTCTTACTATTGCACATAAACACATAGTGTTACACCTTTTCTTGGTTCTTGAAGGGCCAGAGGTTTGTTCTTGGAGTTTTGGGGCTGGTTTAAGCTCAAGGAAGGGGCTGGTCCACCATTTGTGAAGAAGGTCTTCAAGGGTAACAATCTTACCCCTTTTTACCCCTTTCTTGCATTGTATTTTTGCCTAACTTGCACTTATTTTTGTGTTTAGTATATAACATAAAAAAGTTCTGTTTTTAGGCCCTCTAAATAGTTTGTTTAGAGTGTTTTGTGGTTTGGAGGTGTTTGACCCCTCTTAAGCCTTGTAAGGCTCCACTTTGTGCCATTTTGTGTAAGCTCCGAGACCTTGGTGTTTGGGCCTCCTCACCACTGAAATCTTGAGGGATTTCAAAGGTGAGGATGGTGCCTTGAGGTCCCAAGAAGGAGAGGGTCACCCTCTCTCCTTGTTGTCCTTGAAAAGGGCCATTTTTGCCTCTTTAATGAGCACCTAGCTAAGCCTCATGTTGACCATGTCTTGGCTATTATTTCTGCCTATTTTGCCATGAAATAGCATTGTTGTATTTTGGTTTTGGTACACCATGCATGCTTAGCATACCTACCTTGTAATGCCATGTTTAGGCCTTAACATGCCTTAGGTTGTAAACCATTGTTCAAGCATGTTTTAGGTCTAGCTTTGTGAAGCTTTTGTGCTTATTTTTCCATGTTAGAGGTCCGTTCTTAGTTGTTTTGGTCAACCATGACATGTTTAGTATAGCCCCTTTGCATTTTGGCTTGTTGGCCTTAAGTATGTGAGGGTATAGCATGTGTTACTTGCTTCATTTCAATGGTTAGGCACCATTTGTAGCATCATTTCAGTCCCTTTAGCATGCTTGTATGCTTGCCTTGGATGCCTCCTTGATGCCTTATGAGCTTGTGTTGTATGCTCCTTGAAAGTGCATTTGTGCATGCTTTTGAATTCAAGCCATTTAGATGACGTCTAAGTGGTCTTTTTGGCTTTGTTTTATGTGCTAGAACTCTGTTTTTGGTCATTAAATTCATGCCATGTTTGGTCTTGTTAAGTGTGGTCAAAAACCCCTTTTAGCTTGCCTTGAATCTTGGACCATTGTCACATGCCTAGCCTATCTTGTTTGCTTGGTTTGGCACCATGTTCTTGCATGATTTTCAGAGCTTAATGCATGACATTAGTCCATGTTTGCATCCTCTTAAGTGTGCTTGAGAATTGCTTTTAAATACTTGAAGTATTGGACACCCATTGCATGCATGTGTGCGCGTGTGTTAGTCTTTCATTTTGGACACTTTGGCCACTGTTTTAGGCCTAGTTAGGACTGCCTAAATCATGTTTAAGTCCATCTCTTTATTTGTTGCATGCACTCCTTGTATGTTGTAGCACACTGGTGAGTTTTTGTAATTTTGAACTTGCATGATTGAATGAAGTCACATGTTTGTTTACATGCTTAAACACCCACATTGTGCCTTGTATGCTTGTTGGTTGCATTATCTCATGCCTTGCATGTCTTGTATGCTTGCTTGCATTATCCATGTTACATGCTAGCTCACATGATTAGGATTGCATTGCATGGGCATGCATGCTCTACCTCTTGACCAAGTCATGATGGAGGTAGGAGTCCCTTTGGTTTGATTGTATGCATTGCATTTCATTTGACATGAAAAATGCACACTTGATTCTTTGGGCCATTACGCATTGAAATGCGCGCTTGATGGTCCGAGAACCAAGGACCATGTCCCTTTGAGTCATACACATGATAAGGGATAGGATTGGTGCATACATTGCTTGAATTGCATTGCCATGCTATGCCTTGCCCTCTGCTGCTGTCAATTGCAGATTCTGCAGGAACTTTCTGCCGACCGGCAATCCTTCCTGGGCCAATAGCTTCATCAACAGCCGACGATCACATACCACTGCTGGTGGCTATCCTACTCTGCCGGTGGTGTCTCCCAATGTCCAGGGAAGCAATCTTGAGACTTTGGCAGTCTCCAGAGGAGTATAGCAGGGAAACCAGGGGCAGCCTATGCATGGCAGTGCATTTCCGAGTAAGACCCGAGCACGCGCGCATCGAACCCTCTTCCCGAGGCCCATTTTATTACATTTCTTATGCTTAGTTAATTTGTTAATTAATTAGGTGATTTGTAATAATTAATTAGCTTGCAAGTTAGTTAATTCGTATTATTCCTTCGGTCGTTGTATTATTCTTTTGGTCCCTCCAAGCGAGGGCAAACCTGTAATAAGTGTGGGTGAGTGCGTGCATGTCTCCCAACCCCCACCTCTTTCTCCCTTTTATTTACCTGCTTATGAAGGTAGATTAGGTCATGTTTCATTTAGCATACCTTATGCTATGCATGCGTGCATCATTTATCAGTATTGCATGTGCCGGGCTCGGTACATCATGCTAACTGCATTTGTACTTGAATTCCAAATTGAATACGTGCATCAATTGATTGCATTTCACATCCCATGTTCAGGTTAGCCGAGCCTACTCTAAATTGCATCCTGTATGTGTTGCATTAGTCAATTTGACATGAACTAAGACCATGCATGTTGGCTAACTAGTTTATTCTTTTGGCCTGGAGTACGATGTAAGTATTTTCATGCTTTAGCATATCGCATGCGTGTGAATGCTATCATAACAGCATGCTTACCATGTGGCTAGATGCTTATGTGATAAACTGTTTGAATGCCTGTGAGTGAAGGTTGGATTGTCTGAGTTGGAAAAACTCATTGAAATCCGTATTTTAGCCTACTTGAGAGTAGCAAATTCCAAAACATTTTCCAAAACAAACGGATATGCAATGCTTATTCCCAAATTAGGCAATCTAGTCTATACTTGTTTGCTGTGCGCATAATGTAGTAATTCTAGGCTAATAACCGGAATAAGAACACATAACGTTTTCAAAAACGGATATCATGGTTAGTAGAGGCCGATCTTCGGATCGGGCGAGAGGGGGTGCTCATAGCTGACCTTCCCCGATCGTACCCAAGTTCCCAAGCTGAGGCAACTTTGGTGATGACGGATACGTGGCCTTTGGCACCGAGTCAGGGTTTCCTAAATTCCCCCATAAAAAATATTTAGGTGGCGACTCTGTATCTGGCAAAGTAGTCCATGTTTGACACTTCTTTTCAAAAATCTGTTTCTCAAAACGATTTGCCGGATTTGGACTCTTTGGTTCAGATTAAGAACCATGACACAAAATCGAGCCCGAGCTGTAGCGCGGGGTCCCTCGCGAACGTGCTATAGTTTATGGCGACTCTGCTGGGGATTTAGAGAGCTTGACTCGAACTCGTGATATCCTGTTTTGATTTCATTTATGTGTCTCTTTGCATTGCATGTGCATTGGTGCGCCTAGGACACAGTGTTTGCCATCTGCCATTCCTGAACGGTTTGTTGGAGGCTTGTTTTGTCAAGGCATGACCATAAGGCTGACCGGTTATGGGCTCTAACAGTATGGGAACACAAACCCTGGTTTTACCGGGGCACCCTTTTCGACCATTCGACCTAGTGCATATTCGGATCCATAATGACCATTCAAAGTTAGGACAGGCTGCTTACCCGATGCTAGGTTGTTTGAAGACTGCTGCGTGCGTAGTGAAACCCTAGCTCCTGAAAAAATAGGACAGGGAAACCTTACCCCTCCATAGGGGTGTTTTGGCTCTCTTTACTTGCTATGTGCTTTTAGAGTGTATCTCTACAGGGAACGTACATATCAGTTTGCAAGTTTGAGTATCAGACCTGAGGGCATCAGTGTCAGTTTATAAGAATCAGTTATCTGCGGGTATCAGGTTCAGTTTTGGGGACAGTGATTTCTAGGGAACAGTGATCAGCAGTAGAGTATAGTTGTTCAGCTACACCCGTGTTTGATCCATTTGGCCTGAAATGCTGCTTGTTATCTCTTTTAGTTCGGACAGCTGGTACAGAATAGCTAGTGTTCCCCGTTGCTGAGGCAGGACTTATGATGACGCAGAATTCGGAAGAGATCGTGGTTATGACAGCTGCATTAGATCAAGGGATCACTCTGCAAAGTGAGACCAATACTGATATGCCACATCCACCCAGGTCGCCTGTTGCGCACCCGGTCTGGGCCCCCCAGCTATACCAGGCTCGCGAGCCTACTACATTTGAACTAATGGGGATGATAGGTGATCTCCAGAGGTCTGTGGCGGATCTCGCCTACGGAATGTCAGCTTCACCTCCAGTCGCACCATATACCAGGAGTTTTGTACCCCAGGAGCCCCTGTTGTTGGGGCGAATTGTGATTGAACTTAGCCAACCGGAGATGGCCTCCAGCTATGGTAATGACATATCCACATCAAACCAAACCCTCGATCAGACTGAGGCCAGAGGAAAAGACAAAGTGAAGGAAGATGTCGATCCTAGTGAACAACTGTTGTGGGCAGTCGAGGCTTTGAAGGCCAGAGGGATGAACAAGCAATAGATATCTGCAGTTGTGGCAAAAACTATGGAGGATGCTTTCCCCACTCCACCTGAGGGTAGTTCAAGTCAGTCGAAAAATCGGGATAGGCCCCGTCATGCCAGAACAGTTTCTCCTATTCCCGCCCCTGCACCTGCGAAAGATCAGAAAGCCAAGGCAGTGCCTGCTGACCCTTTTGCTTATGTGGCTAGTAAGAATACTTAGACTTCAAAATACCTACCCCGAGGGCGCAGGACCTTTCATGCTCTCTACATGCCTCTATCTAAGGCACTTCAGATCCTTGCCGAGAGAGGACACCTTAAACCCTTGGAGCCTCGGCCACTCCCGATGAATCTCCCTGTTACGCATGATGCTGCTCAGTACTGCGCGTACCACTAGCAGACAGGCCATGCTACCGACAATTGTTTCCGCCTCCGTCATGAGGTGCAAGATTTGATTGACAACGAGGTTATCCTCCAGCCCACCTCAGCCAAGTCTGTTACCACTTAGTTATTGGATTTTGAGGACACAGATACTGCAAGTATGTAATCAGAAAGTGAACCACCTGCGGGCGGCATTCACTATATTTTGGATGTGGCGTCTGACACGCGTTTTTGAGCATCTGCGAACGCTAACTTCATAAATTCTGGCTTGGGTATCGAGTCAGCCTTTTGTTTTGAGTCTGTCTCTTTGTCTTGAGTCAGTTTTTTGCTTAAGGGTCTGTCTTATTGTAGCAAGTCAGTCTCCTTTGTATAGAATACTAGGTGCTTCCGGGGTTGTTGTCTCGAACACCGTTTTGTCTTGTAATTACCCGTTTTTGTTTTTGAGTCTGTTTCTGCCGAGGAGCCAGTTATATCCGAGAAACCTGAATGAAATAGCTGCGGCTATCATGTTTCCGTGCTTATTGTTTGTTTTGGGCTAGTTGTGCCAGGGGTTTTGAATGGAACAGTCCTGTATTCTACCTGCTCTTCTGTGCCTTGAGAATTATCGCATTGACCTAAGTTCTCCAAAACGTTTTTTCAAAACATTGTGATAAAAACAAAGAGGAAGGAATTCCTCGGGTTTTGCAAAATTTTGATCATTTTGAGAGAAAGAGAAGCATGCTAAGTCCTTAATGAATGAAACCATGCTTGTCAGCATGAGTACTAGGAAGGACCCTAGCTTGATCCAGATTGGTTCCACACTATCTTCGGCGCGAGCGATTTGTCGCTTTCTTAAAAACTTTCAAAAACAAATGTTTTACACGGCCCTGTGAAGACCTGTGTGGAACCGCTCTTGAGATTGTACAGCCTAGGATCGCTCTCAGCCTCAAGATTCAACCCGTCCGTTTTGAACCTTGAACCCGTTCAGAAAGTTCAAACGGTCAAACGTCATGCAAGGTCTGTATGGCCAGATCAGAAGCAGCCCTCGAACAAGAGGCACCAAAGTCGAATCAAAAAGATTAGATCTCACCAGAAGAAGCTTGTGGAGCAGCCATGATGGATTCTTCTACAAATCATTGCAACAACTGTTCTCCTAGATATAGAGAGGCTTCAACTTCAAAAACCATTTGGCATGGACTTGTTACACTTTTACCCTTTGAGAGGCTCGCTGGGCCGAAAACCCGGAAGGGCGACCCAGGCAAAAGTTAGAGCAAGAGAAAAATACAAAAAAAGCAAAAAAATACAAAAAAGAAAAGAAAAGAAAAGAAAAAAAATGAAAAAAAGAAAAGAGAAAGAAATGAACAAAAAAAGGAAAATAAAAAGAAGCTCGCAAGGTCGAAAACCTGCATCGGGCATCTTGGCAAAAGTTAGAGCGTGAGAAAGTGAAGGTTAAAATACCCGAGTGTACCTTAACCGGAACTACGTAAGGTTTGATTCCCATGTTTGGGATACGTAGACAACTTCATTCTGAAGTCCAGCCCCCAACGCTTTCATAGCATCTCAGTCCATACAATGGTTTTGATTTCATCCCAAAGTCCAGTCGCCAACACTTTCAAAGTGACTGTGTCCATATATTGGTTTTGACCATCTTCGTCTTCTCTGTGTCCGAGGGAGTTCGGTCATGATCATCACTAGTGAAGACTGTTTGCGGACTGCCGCGGCATCATCCAAACAAGGGGCAACTTTCCGTTGCTATGAGTCGTCGCGAGACGCCATTCAAACCAGGGGCAACTTTGCGTTGCCATCCACCCCTTTCAAGCCAGAGGTAATTTTCCATTGCCTCCGATCCGAGGTTGCGTATCTCAAAGAGTAGGTTCCATGCTCGTTGAGCATTAGCCGTCTGCAAAAATAGTTTTTGAAAATTTTTACTGAGGTTGACTATTTTCTCGAAAACTATTTCGTTTTCCAAAACTGGACCATTTCTTGGACCCCCCCCAAAAAAAAGGGAAAATTTTCAGTGCCCACAGCCTGACTTGCGTGGTCTTCAAATCAAAATCGAACAAGTGTGCTAATCTAACTCTCATTTTGATCAAAACTGTTTTAGTAGAAAGCAAAAACAAAAAAATGGTCAAAGCGATAAACTAGGGGCACAGTTGAGTCAGGTGTTCTGTCTTTCCCCCATCATCGACGTACCTGCCAGGAGGGCACTCTATCCACCAGAAGAAATAGCTGTAAGCTAACGGTGTTGAGCATGAACCCACACCTTCCTATTTATCCATCAATCACCCTGGGGAGGGATGAAAAATGAGAGAATAAAGAATAGAGAGGTGTAAGTTGAGAGAAAAGTGAGGAAAAGGGTTTTGAAAGAAAAACCGAGCCTGAGGGTCGAGTGATGTGAGAATCACAAATCAAAAAGGGCGGGAAGTATACCCGGAGGAATCGGCTCCTCGAGGTTTGAGGTCTCTCAGTTCATAAGCACGTCCGTGTGTCGTGTCCTTTTGATTTGTCGGTCTTGCCTTTTGTTTTCAGTCTTTCCCGAGCGTGTCTCGTTGTGTTTAGGTCGTGTACCTTTGTCGAGTCCTTTTTCCGTTGTATCCAGTTGTGGGCTCGATACCCGGGTTAAGAAAACCCCTTTTCCGAAAGTTAATCGTTTATGCTCGGAATGCCGTGCCATTCTCTACATTTGGGGCGAACCAAAAGAAGGAGAGGAAAATTTGGGGCATCCGAGCATGTTTCAGCCCCAGCAGGTTTCACCTTTGAAGGTCATCTTGTCAGATTGGGCTGTTCTGTTTAAAGCTTGCCGTGTGTAAAATAAACCAAGTGTTGGGTTTTTGACTGTATGCAGATTAATCCTCAGCAGAGTATGGGCCGTGTGTTCAGGTTAAGCAGTGGTTTGTATGGGTTGCTTTGCCATTACTTGGTTTGGTTATCTTGTTATTACAATGCAAGTGTTCAACATTCAGACCACAGATCAATTTCATTTACATTGAGGTGTAACATGATGCAATGCAGTGGAATAAAAAAAAAATGTAACGTTTTTTTAGATAAAAAGTTCGTTTCATTTCATAATCTTTTTTTAAGTACAAAGTTTTGAGGAAAACAAAAATCTGCCCACGGTAGTACAAGGTAATCTAACTACCAGCAAAAAAAACAAAAAAAAAAACAAAAAAAAAGAAGAAGAAAAGCAGCAATCTGGGTCATCATCAGTAGTCTCGGGCCCGGGGATCTGCCCTCGCCCTATTCCTGGACGAAGGTCCAGGGGCATCATCATCAGCATCGCCGTCTGAGCCTGAGTCTGAGTCATCTCCAGCCTCCTCAGATGACCCGGCCTCCGCCTCTGCCTCGGACTCATCATTGTCATCATCATCATCATCAGGGGTCGGCGCTCGAGAACTACTCCCAACATGAGTACGCCCTCCCCTGGTACGGGGACGTGCAGTGTCTCCACGCCCTCCTCGAGCAGGAATAGAAGGCCCAGCTGGAGCACCGCCCACCGGAGGAATCTGGAAGGGAGGCTGAAAATCACAAAGGGCAAATACATCAGAATAATGTGAGCAGTGTATCAGTGCAGAATGTAGTGTATGGGTACAGTGTGAATGCTGTGAGCAGTGTATCAGCGCAGAATGCAGTGTATGGGTACAGTCTGAATGCCGTGAGCAGTTTATCAGTGCAGAATGCAGTATATGAGTACAGTGTGTGAACGCCGTGAGCAGTTTGTCAGTGTAGAATGCAATGTATGCAGTGTATCAGATGCTGTGAGATCAGTGCGTCAGGTGTGGTGTCGTGCATTAGATTACGCGAATCAACTTATGAATGGTTTGAGGCCATTGTCAGAAGAACATACCGGAATACTATAGAGGGCCAGAAGGTCGAAGGTCCGCTGCAGCATCCCCATCATAGAGGCATTCAACTCCACGGACTGTCGGGTGTACTCGGAGGACGCCTGCAAGAGTATAAGATATATCAGTATTCCGCAGAATATCAAATAAACTGAAATGAAATGTCAATGCAAGATGCAAAATGAAGTAATACATACCGGAGGCAAGTCGGGGATACTGGCTAACTCATGATTAGCCGGGGGAGGAGCAAAGGGGATCTGGTAAGTCGTCCCATCCTGCCCTCTATATGACAGTACACTGGGCAGGACAGGCCAGCCAGTCCCCCGTCCCCCCCGAGCTCTGCTCCTGCTATGCACTTGAGCTCTCCTCAACGCTCCTGCTCCAGCCCCCGCTCCCGCTCCAGTTGCCGGTGCCGCTGGCCTCTCCCCCTCAGCTCGGCAACCATCGCTCAAGGGTCACATAATGTAGGTCCGGACGTACTTTGCATAGTCGCCCTCGCCTCTGTGATGCTCTGCTCCCCAACCGACGGTGTAATCCCTCATCTCCTGGGCGGCGAACCTCTCGGTATCTCTCATATGGGCAGGAGGTGGACCCGGTACTATCTGCTCCGGTAAACCCAGGGTCTGAAGCAAGAAACGCTCGCCCAGGTACCAAGCCCGACAGACCGGGCCCTCCAATAGAATCCGACAACGGGCAGTCTCCCCTGTGCCCTCGTAGTGATCCCTCACCACGGCCGGCAACGGAGCCCAGGGCTGCCAGGTGGTCTGAAAATAATATGCAGTTTGTTATCTATCTGTTATTGAAAACATACGGTGCGAAGCAAAGCCAAAAAATAAACTCTAAAGTTGAACATACCTCTGCGGCGGTGATAGTGTCGAAGTATCGGCGGAAGAAAATAAGAGACTCCCGTGGTCTCCGCACGCATCACACATCGAAGCGATGAGAGAAGGGGATGCCGAGTGGGATCTCCTCATCGGGTACTGAGGCAAGCCTAGGAAAGTAGGCATACACCCACAATTGCAGAACAGATATCAGTATGACTATCAGATAAGGCAGAATACAGAATAAAGCAAAAATAGCAGAACCGTGTGTTGTGCAGTGTATTGTGCGGAGTGTACAGTGTGTGCAGTATACAGTCAGTGTAAAGCAGAGTATATGTGTGCCGGGTGTGCAGTGTACAGTCAGTGTAGGGCAGTGTACAGTATATGTGCAGTGTGCAGAATACAGAAAGCAGGAAGCAAAAATGTAAAAAGGGAAGAGGATGTACCTCCCAGGCTCGCCAGTAGCCACCGAGAAGCTGTCCGCTGAGGTGGGAAGAAGAGCTCATGTAACCGTACAAAGTGGCCAGAGCTGCGCCACCCCAGTCGTAGCGGCGGATCCGTCTGACGTCCACCAGTGCGCTCAACAAGCATAAAGGCACGGTGTTCGCCCGATCAGCGAAAAGGGTCGTCCCGAAAAGGAACATGATGAAGCCCCGCGCGTATTGGTCCACCTCCTCCGGGGACATCTGCGCCTCCTCTGCCAAGGCCGGCTGGACTCGAAAGTGGCTCTCGAACCAGGAATACCTGACGAACCCTGCTCGAGCGAGGGGAGGCTGAGTGTCGAGCAGGTACAGCTGGGCAGCGTCCCACTCGTCCATATCGGTGTCGAAGGGGATCGGATCACCCCCTACCCCGATGCCGGTAAGCATCGAGAAGTCATAAGGGGTCATCGTCATGTCCCCTACAACGGAGAAGTGGAAAGAGTTGGTGGTATCCCACCACCTCTCCACTAGAGCAGCAAGCAAGGGCCTGCAAGTGGTAAGTCGGGAGAGCCCCCTGCAGAAGATGCCAAAGCCGGCCTCGTCGACGATGTCACGAACCGCGTCTGGCAGCTCTAGGTACCAGTCCCGAGCAACGGTGTTCCCATACCTGCGGATGGTATGGGAATCCCCCTGTAATCAAAAACAACAATTGCAAGGCAATATTCAAAATGCAGTTCTGAGAAGCATATAGGTATACAGCATGTGTGCATGTTTTCGGATTCCAACAGATACCGGGTGCCGGTGTGCTCGCCAGTGAACTACAGCGTGTGATGTGTCGATGTGTTTGGGTGGTTCAGTACAGTATAGCATGTGTGCATGTTTTCAGACTTAAACACATACCGGGTGCCGGTGCACTTAGAGTGAACTACAACGTGTGATGTGTCGGCGTGTTTGAGTGGTCCAGGACAAATACGGCATGCGTGCATATTTTCAGACTCAAGCCAATACCGGGTACCAGTGTGTATGCAGTGAAATACAGTGTGCGCCGTGTGTTTGGGTGATTCAAAGCCAGTGCAGTGTGTGTGCATGTGTCAGTCTCAAACAGATATCAGTTGCACATATGTTTACAATCAACTACAGTATACAATATATCAGAATTAAGTAGTTAAAGAGCATAACCAGCTACGGCAGTTTTGCATCCTACATTGTAGAAAGTAAAGCAGAGAAGGAAAGTTACCTCGGAAGCGCCGAAGCACAGGTGGGAGGTAGACTCACGCAGTAGTAGCTCGGGTGGCACGTACTTATCAAAGCTCCTGAACTAGCGTAGTCCGTCAGGAAGCATCACGTGAACCACGGGCCTGTAGGTCTTCGGATCGAACGGCCGGACGCGGAGTGGCAAGGGCTCGGCCTCAGGGTCCATCTCGTGCTCTGGAGGGATCCCGCCCTGTGGAAGGTCGTCCGCCATCTCGAAGAAAATGTGAAAATGGCCGGAAGACGGAAAACCGGGCAAGAATGCGAAAAGTCAACAAAAAGTTAAACCCCGAGAGGGTCGAAAAGGGCCGGAAAAGCTGGAGTGTGGAAAAGGTATAGAGATCGAGAGGAACTCGAGGGAAACAAGCCCCGAGTGGCGGAAATCAAAAAACAAACACCGAAACGAAGTTTCGTTCGGTTGAAAATGTCCGAAATGCGAAGGAGATCGCGAATCGAACAACGAAATGGGAGCTAGAACGCAAGAAAACGAGGAGATTGAAGGACGAAAACACTCTAGAGAGAGAGAGAGAGGCAATTTTCGAGCAAGAGGATGTGAGAAATATAGGGCTAGAGGCCCTATATTTAAAGACTCGCGGCCGAAATGTCAAAACTGCCCCGAACAGGGAGTTTTTGCTGGTCGGCCACACTCTTTGCCGGTCGGCAATATATTGTGCCGATGGAATTTTATGAAGGCCGATGGACGGCCGGTGATGCATTCTGATGGCCGGTGGGCATCTGGTGGCCTCCTACAATGGTTTTTGATCCTCCTACATCCTTGTTTGGGTTATATCCGTGGTTCAGGGCCTTTATTGCTCAAGACAGTGCAAGAAAGTGCATCTCCGACACTCAACCGGCCCCGTTGTGACCTCGGGTCGTGTCTTCTGTGCGTGGCACTCGAATTCGTGCAAGGTGTATCCTTTTCGTATCCTTTTGGCTTTTACAAAACTCAAAAGTTGCCCCATGCGTATCGCATATCATTCGCACTGTCTTGTGCGCTCGCGTTGTCTAAAACGCATCGCGTGGTTTTGCGCATCTCACTGCATTTTGCATGTTCAATCAATTTCATTACTTGCGTAGACCGCATGTTTTGCTTGCGTAGACCGCATGCTTGTTCAAATTTCATTACTTGCGTAGACCGCATGTTTTGCTTGCGTAGACCGCATGTTTGTTCAACTTCATTACTTACGTAGACTGCATGTTTTGCTTGCGTAGACCACATGTTTTACTTGCGTAGACCACATGTTTGTTCAATTTCATTACTTGCGTAGACCGCATGTTTTGCTTGCGTAGACCGCATGTTTGTTCAATTTCATTACTTGCGTAGACTGCATGTTTTGCTTGCGTAGACCGCATGTTTGTTCAACTTCATTACTTGCGTAGATCGCATGTTTTGCTTGCGTAGACCGCATGTTTGTTCAACTTCATTACTTACGTAGACCGCATGTTTGTTCAAATTCATTACTTGCGTAGACCGCATGTTTGTTCAATTTCATTACTTGCGTAGACCGCATGTTTGTTCAATTTCATTACTTGCGTAGACCGCATGTTTTGCTTGCATAGACCGCATGTTTGTTCAATTTCATTACTTGCGTAGACCGCATGTTTTGCTTGCGTAGACCGCATGTTTGTTCAACTTCATTACTTGCGTAGACTGCATGTTTTGCTTACGTAGACCGCATATTTGTTCAATTTCATTACTTGCGTAGACCGCATGTTTTGCTTGCGTAGACTGCATGTTTGTTCAATTTCGTTACTTGCGTAGACCGCATGTTTTGCTTGAGTAGACCGCATGTTTGTTCAACTTCATTACTTGCGTAGACCGCATGTTTTGCTTACGTAGACCGCATATTTGTTCAATTTCATTACTTGCGTAGACCGCATGTTTTGCTTGCGTAGATCGCATGTTTGTAATCAAATTCATTACTTGCGTAGACCGCATATTTTGTTTGCGTAGACCGCATGTTTGATCAACTTCATTACTTGCGTAGACCGCGTGTTTTGCTTGCGTAGACCGCATGTTTTGCTTGCGTAGACCGCATGTTTGTAATGAATTCCATTGCTTGCGTAGACCGCATATTTTGCTTGCGTAAACCGTATGCTTGAAACCAATTTCATTACTTGCGTAGATCGCATGTTCTACTTGCGTAGACCGCATGCTTATGACCAATTTCATTACTTGCGTAGACCGCATGCTTATGATCAATTTCGTTGCCTGCGTAGACCGCATGCTCCACTTACATGTCTGTGCCTTCACAGCGTTGTTATGTTTCCCACTTGCTTTGCGCTGTCACGCATTTTCAAATACATTAATATGCATGTTGTTAATCACATTGTACCTGTTAAGTTATTTTCTTTACAGGCACGATATTGTATGTACGGTTCATTTAAGGCTGGTGCAACCAAACGAGCCGCACAGGCATTCCACGGTCTAGGAGACCTTAAATCCTTGGAAGGTGCAAAACCTTTGGCGCATTGATGTGCACAGTTCGTTTGCATTGCCATGCATATCTTAAGCCGCATGTTGTTGCGCATTTCAAGTTCACTTGCATTGTTATGCATTTCTTGTGCAATCTACACGGTCTAGGAGACCTTAAATCCTTGGAAGGTGTAAGACCTTTGGTGCATTGATGTGCACAGTTCATTCGCATTGTCGTGCATCTTAAAAGCCGCGTGTTGTCGCGCATTCCTTGCAACATGCATTTTATACATCATTTGCATTTCAAAAAAAAACATGCATTGTCATGCATCATCGTAAATAGTTGCATTGTCATGCATCATTAGAATATAGTGCATATTGCATTGTTATTTGCATGCATTTATTGCATCATCTCTGCCTATGGCTCGCGCCATTCCATGATTGAGCTTGGCCTGGTATGTGCCCATACTTTTCACGTCGAAACATAGTTCAGTGGACCGTTCTATGTTAGACGCGGCTTGTACGTGTACATTCTTTGCCTAGGCAAGATTTGGTTTGGCCCGAAGGCCATATCCATTGTATCCATTTCCATTCCATTGCATATTTGTAGATATTGCATTGTAGCTTACATGCATTCATTGCACCACCTCCCATTTATGGCTTGCGCCTTTCCATGTTGAGCTTGGTCTGGTATGTGCCCATACTTCTCATGTCGGAGCATAGTTCAGTAGACCGTTCTATGTTAAACATGGCTTGTATGCGTACATGCCTTGCCTAGGCAAGATTTGGTTTGGCCCGCGTGCCATGTCCATTGCCATCTCCCCAGCATATCCATATATATATTGCATTGTAGTGTAATTTTTGCATCCAGCATTAGGATCGTAGTCCTTTCCCCAGCGGGTCGTTTCCCCACTTATGTCATTCCACCCAATACTTGTTCTTATGTCCGTCTACATTACTCATAGTTCAGCAGACCGTTCTATGGTAGACGGACTTGTTACCTCCATCAATCTATTTGACATAGGTGTGGTTTCGAGCCGCTCATGATTGGATCGTGATTCAATTACTTTGCATATAGTTTGCATTGTTTCAATTACATTGCATCTTCATTTGCATTGTTTGTACATTATTTTGTATATATTGCATATCACTTTGCATCCATTTTTGCACTGTTGTATATGTTGCTAACAATATCGTACCTGTTAAATTGTTTTCTTTGCAAGCACGATATCGTATGTACGGTTCATTTGAGGCTGGTGCAACCAGACGAGCCGCACAGGTATTGTATCCTCCGAGTGAGAAGTATCAAGAATTGCATAATTTTCTTACATCCTTTCTGCATTGTAGTGTAGTTTGGCGTACGCTAGCTTAAAACTATTGCATGTGTGCTTCGTTACAGCTTTCTTTGCATGATAATAAGTTATGCTCGGCTTCGTGCATTGTCTTGCATTTTTCCCCTGCCTTCGGGCGCATACCTTGTTTGTCTTGCATGTTTGTCTAAGTCTTCGGCCTTGTCAAAAATGGATCGTCTCTGGGCTTTGACATTCACTCCCGTCATTGTTATGACTTTCGAGTTCTGTCAAAGAGGGGCAACTGTAGACACCCCATTTTTGACCGTCCTCAAGACTTGGACGTCACCGTTTGAACACCCGGTGATCATCAATGTTTGTGTTCATTTGGAGTTCCCGGAGGTCTCGGCTACGCGCCTTGCCTCAGGATCTCCGAACTCGACTGTTTAGTGTCTGGTTTTGCACCAAACACTTGTGTTTTGCCTTGGAGGGGCAGGGAATACCTTGTGAGGCATCCCCACACATCACCGGCCATGGCCAGAGGCCACCGGCTGATGTTTTGTTGCCATCGGCAATGTATATTGCCGGTCGGCATTCTTTTTTTCCGGTCGGCAGTACATTTTGTCAAAATGGCAATTTTGAGCAGCCGACTACTGTTCATCTACTTTTGCAGATGTTTTAATACAGCTGGCTGGTATTTTGTTCCCCTCCATACACGTGTATGGAGAGATGGCCTTCTTGTTAGCTTACCTTGTAAGCTTTACAAGATTGGCTCCTTTATAAGAGGAGCCCTCCCCTCTTGGCTTTGGGGTTAGACATTTTAGACAGCCATTTTAGGGTTTGAGTTCTAGGGTTAGGGTTTCATACATATCCTATCTCTATATCTCTCTCTTGTGTGTGTTTAAGTGTATTTGTGTCTTACTATTGCACACAAACACATAGTGTTACACCTTTTCTTGGTTCTTGAAGGGCCAGAGGTTTGTTCTTGGAGTTTTGGGGCTGGTTTAAGCTCAAGGAAGGGGCTGGTCGACCATTTGTGAAGAAGGTCTTCAAGGGTAACAATCTTACCCCTTTTTACCCCTTTCTTGCATTGTATTTTTGCCTACCTTGCACTTGTTTTTGTGTTTAGTATATAACATAAAAAAGTTCTGTTTTTAGGCCCTCTAAATAGTTTGTTTAGAGTGTTTTGTGGTTTGGAGGTGTTTGACCCCTCTTAAGCCTTGTAAGGCTCCACTTTGTGCCATTTTGTGTAAGCTCCGAGACCTTGGTGTTTGGGCCTCTTCACCACTGAAATCTTGAGGGATTTCAGAGGTGAGGATGGTGCCTTGAGGTCCCAAGAAGGAGAGGGTCACCCTCTCTCCTTGTTGTCCTTGAAAAGGGCCATTTTTGCCTCTTTAATGAGCACCTAGCTAAGCCTCATGTTGACCATGTCTTGGCTGTTATTTATGCCTATTTTGCCATGAAATAGCATTGCTGTATTTTGGTTTTGATACACCATGCATGCTTAGCATACCTACCTTGTAATGCCATGTTTAGGCCTTAACATGCCTTAGGTTGTAAACCATTGTTCAAGCATGTTTTAGGTCTAGCTTTGTGAAGCTTTTGTGCTTATTTTGCCATGTTAGAGGTCCGTCCTTAGTTGTTTTGGTCAACCATGACATGTTTAGTATAGCCCCTTTGCATTTTGGCTTGTTGGCCTTAAGTATGTGAGGGTATAGCATGTGTTACTTGCTTCATTTCAATGGTTAGGCACCATTTGTAGCATCATTTCAGTCCCTTTAGCATGCTTGTATGCTTGCCTTGGATGCCTCCTTGATGCCTTATGAGCTTGTGTTGTATGCTCCTTGAAAGTGCATTTGTGCATGCTTTTGAATTCAAGCCATTTAGATGACATCTAAGTGGTCTTTTTGGCTTTGTTTTATGTGCTAGAACTCTGTTTTTGGTCATTAAATTCATGCCATGTTTGGTCTTGTTAAGTGTGGTCAAAAACCCCTTTTAGCTTGCCTTGAATCTTGGACCATTGTCACATGCCTAGCCTATCTTGTTTGCTTGGTTTGGCACCATGTTCTTGCATGATTTTCAGAGCTTAATGCATGACATTAGTCCATGTTTGCATCCTCTTAAGTGTGCTTGAGAATTGCTTTTAAATACTTGAAGTATTGGACACCCATTGCATGCATGTGTGCGCGTGTGTTAGTCCTTCATTTTGGACACTTTGGCCACTGTTTTAGGCCTAGTTAGGACTGCCTAAATCATGTTTAAGTCCATCTCTTTGTTTGTTGCATGCACTCCTTGTATGTTGTAGCACACTGGTGAGTTTTTGCAATTTTGAACTTGCATGATTGAATGAAGTCACATGTTTGTTTACATGCTTAAACACCCACATTGTGCCTTGTATGCTTGTTGGTTGCATTATCTCTTGCCTTGCATGCCTTGTATGCTTGCTTGCATTATCCATGTTGCATGCTAGCTCACATGATTAGGATTGCATTGCAAGGGCATGCATGCTCTACCTCTTGACCAAGTCATGATGGAGGTAGGAGCCCCTTTGGTTTGATTGTATGCATTGCATTTCATTTGACATGAAAAATGCACACTTGATTCTTTGGGCCATCACGCATTGAAATGCGCGCTTGATGGTCCGAGAACCAAGGACCATGTCCCTTTGAGTCATACACATGATAAGGGATAGGATTGGTGCATACATTGCTTGAATTGCATTGCCATTCTATGCCTTGCCCTCTGCTGCTGTCAATTGCAGATTCTGCAGGAACTTTCTACCGACCGGCAGTGTTCAGTGCCGACCGGTAATCCTTCTTGGACCGATAGCTTCATCAACAGCCGACGATCACATACCACTGCCGGTGGCTATCCTACTCAGCCGGTGGTGTCTCCCAATGTCCAGGGAAGCAATCCTGAGACTTTGGCAGTCTCCAGAGGAGTATAGCAGGGAAAACAGGGGCAGCCTATCCATGGCAGTGCATTTCCGAGCAAGACCCGAGCACGCGCGCATCGAACCCTCTTCCCGAGGCCCCTTTTATTACTTTTCTTATGCTTAGTTAATTTATTAATTAATTAGGTGATTTGTAATAATTAATTAGCTTGCAAGTTAGTTAATTCGTATTATTCCTTCGGTCGTTGTATTATTCTTTTGGTCCCTCCGAGCGAGGGCAAACCTGTAATAAGTGTGGGTGAGTGTGTGCATGTCTCCCAACCCCCACCTCTTTCTCCCTTTTATTTACCTGCTTATGAAGGTAGATTAGGTCATGTTTAATTTAGCATACCTTATGCTATGCATGCGTGCATCATTTATCAGTATTGCATGCGCCGGGCTCGGTACATCATGCTAACTGCATTTGTATTTCAATTCAAAATTGAATACGTGCCTCAATTGATTGCATTTCACATCCCATGTTTAGGTTAGCCGAGCCTACTCTAAATTGCATCCTGTATGTGTTGCATTAGTCAATTTGACATGAACTAGGACCATGCATGTTGGCTAACTAGTTTATTCTTTTGGCATGGAGTACGATGTAAGTATTTTCATGCTTTAGCATATCGCATGCGTGTGAATGCTATCATAACAACATGCTTACCATGTGGCTAGATGCTTATGTGATAAACTGTTTGAATGCCTGTGGGTGAAGGTTGGATTGTCTGAGTTGGAAAAACTCGTTGAAATCCGTATTTTAGCCTACTTGCGAGTAGCAAATTCCAAAACATTTTCCAAAACAAACGGATATGCAATGCTTATTCCCAAATTAGGCAATCTAGTCTATACTTGTTTGCTGTGCGCATAACGTAGTAATTCTAGGCTAATAACCGGAATAAGAACATATAACGTTTTCAAAAACGGATATCATGGTTAGTAGAGGCCGATCTTCGGATCGGGCGAGAGGGGGTGCTCATAGCTGACCTTCCCCGATCGTACCCAAGTTCCCCAGCCGAGGCAACTTTGGTGATGACGGACATGTGGCCTTTGGCACCGAGTCAGGGTTTCCTAAATTCCCCCATAAAAAATATTTAGGTTGCGACTTTGTATCTGGCAAAGCAGTCCATGTTTGGCACTTCTTTTCAAAAATCTGTTTCTCAAAACGATTTGCCGGATTTGGACTCTTTGGTTCAGATTAAGAACCGTGACACAAAATCGAGTCCGAACTGTAGCGCGGGGTCCCTCGCGGACGTGCTACACCAATATGAAAAACTATGTGGTTACTGGTTAAGTTGGAGAACCTTAGAAAAACTGAAATGCACATACATGCACTTACACTTTATTTTCTATTTGGTTTGAAGCTACACGAACTACACGCTTTAATGGACATTGATTCAAATAATCCTTCATTGAATGAGAGTGAGGAAATTGAAGAAGCGGAGAACAATCCGTCATTAAATGATATTGATGTAGTTGAAGAACCTAAGAAGGGCATGCGTTTTAGCTCAAAGCAAGAAGTATATTCGTTTTATGCAAAATATGCGAAGCACCTCGGATTTGCTGTAGCTTATAGAACACAGAATATTGGACATGATGGGGAAGTAAAATACTTTGGAATTGAATGTACTCGGGGCACGCAAAAGAACAAAACGATCAGAAGTACATCCTCTCAAACCATCTTTGTCATTATTCATTAATGTAAAGCAAAGGTTAGAGTAACTCTACAAAAGGATGAAAGATTTAAGTTGACCACAGTTATGCTTGAACATACGCATGACTTGATTCCTAGTGACTCACGACATTTTGAAATGAATAAGAGAATTCTTACCCTTGTGAAGAGAATACTAGAAATAAACGATGAAGCAGAGATAGGGGTGGCTAGGAATTTTCATTCTATAGTTGTTGAAGCAGGGGGGTATGAGGCATTAACATTTAACGAATGAGATGCAAGGAATCATATTCAGAGTATGAGAAGATTGAGGCTTGGGGTAGGAGATGTTGAATTAGTTGCACTTTATTTTCATAAGATGCAACAACAAAATTCGAACTTCTATTCTACAATTGACTTCAATGAAGATGGTCGCATGCGAAACTTGTTTTGGGCGGATGCAAGGAGTAGGGCAACTTATAAAGCATTTGGGGATGTGGTTTCATTTGACACAACTTATCTCACAAACAAATATGATATGCCATTTGTTCCGTTTGTAGGAGTTAATCGCCAGGGACAGTCAATTTTGCTTGGTTGTGGGCTGTTATCTAATGAGAACACTGAAACATTTGTGTGGCTATTCAGAGAATGGTTAAGTTGTATGTCTAACGTTCCTCCAAAAGCTATAATAATAGACCGGTGCAGAGCTATGCAAAATGCCACTGAAGTTGTCTTTCCACAAGCTCGACATCGTTGGTGCTTATGGCATATAATGAAGAAAATTCCTGAGAAATTAAGAGGATATGCCCAATATGAATCCATCAAGTTTGCTTTGCAAAATGCAGTTTATGATTGTTTTACAAAGATGAATTTGATGAAGAATGGGAAGCGATGATTTCAAAGTTCAAGCTAGATGATAATGAGTGGTTGGGGCTATTATACAGTGAGCCACATAGGTGGATTCCTGCCTATGTGAAGGATGTTTTTTGGGCTGGCATGTCGACTACACAACGAAGTGAGAGCATGAACGCATTTTTTGATGGATATGTGAACTCAAAGGCAACTTTAAAGCAATTTGTTGAACAGTATGATAATGCCTTGAGAAGTAAGGTTGAGAAAGAGATGGAAGCAGACTTTAAATCTCGAAACAAATTGTATGATTGCTGAACGGTATATGAGTTTGAGAAGCAATTTCGTGCAGCTTACACGAATGCAAAATTTAAAGAAGTGCAAGTAGAATTGAAACGACTATTGTATTGTCGTGCGAATCTTGTCAAAGAGAAGGGAGCAATTTGTACTTATCACATGAATGAGGCTGTTCTTGTTGGTGAGAAAATAAAGATTGTGGAATTTGTTGTGTACTTTAATGAAAGTGAATGTGAATTGCATTGTATGTGTCGGTGGTTTGAGTTTAGGGGCATTATGTGTGCCCATGCAATTACTGTGCTACTTGAGAGGTGTATATATCAGGTGCCAGATAAATACATTGTATCAAGATGGAGAAAAGATATCGAAAGAGGGTACACATGCATTCCAACTACATACACTAAAGCCGGAGTTGTTCTTAATGCAAAGTTGCATGATAAATACCACAAGATGTTGGATGAAAACATAGAAATTACTGCCAACGATGATAGTAAACACGAAGTGTTTGATCTTGGGTTGATAGAAATCAAGGATAGAGTAAGAAAAGATCAATCGGGTAGTGCGAGTCATGCACCACCTTCTACTAGTAATGTGCCACCTTCTACTAGTAATGTATCACCTTCTCATAGTTCGCTGAGAAGTCTGTCTACTCGTAGTACTACAAAAGCAAGCATGTCTTGCAAGATGCTTAGTCCTATGGTTACTCGCCGAAGAGAACGTCCATATACCAAACGGAAGGTTAGCAAAGTGGATGAAATAGTGAATCGGTTAAAGGGAAAGAGTAAAAAGCCTCCAAAAGCACAGGTAAGTTTTTTTTGTTGTGTGACATGGAAATTATTGAATGTATTTAAGATAAATTATTCACCAATGTGTCTGTGTCTTACTATAGAGATGCACGGTTTCTCAATGTCAGCCTCAGAAGTTAAATTTTCCTGGTATAGATTATATGCAATACAATACTTATCATAACCCAGTATGTATTCGAATTTTTATGTTGTTGGTTGTTTTTTATTTTAATGTCTTTTATGTATAGTGAAATTGTGTTACTATGATCATAAGGCGACACAAACTGCACCTTACTATTTTCCTTGCATGGATGGCACGCAACAGAGTATGTATGTACCGGTATGTGTTCAATGTTTAAAATAAAATATTTGTTCTTGTTTTAATTGATATATATGTTGAATGGACAATATTTGTAAAGTGTAGATGTTTATTGAATAGGCACAATTTACTCAAATGAAAACGGTGGATAAAATTGGAGGCACATCTCATACTCAATCAGGAATGGTGAACAACATCAACAGTCAAAGTTCGACAATTGCTTCAAATTTTGTTCGCTTCAATCTAGATGTAGATCCAAATGTCCCATTTTTTTTTTTAGTTTCGCATTGTACTTTTACTCTTTTTTTTTTTTTTTTGTGGAATGCTCCTCAGATGAGTTTGTTTGTAGAATACTATGAATGATGTTTAACTATAAATGACAGCAAATTGTATGTTGATGGTTAACTATGAATGATGGCAAATTGTGTGTTGAATGGGGCAAATTAATGGTAATATTTTCTGTTGAATTATGGAAAATTAATGTTGAATGATGGAAAATTGTATGTTGAATGGACCAGATTTTGAATGCTCAATCTGCCAGATTTTGAATCTGTTTTTGTATGAATCTGCCAGATTTTCAAGCTGTTTCTGTGTATATCTGCCTGATGTTCAATTTGTTTGTCCTATGAATCTGCCAGATTTGGAATGCTCAATCTGTTGAACATTGGATCTGCTAGATTTTGGTTCTTTAAATCTGTTAAATCTGTTGAATCTACCAGATTTGGAATGCTCAATCTGTTTAACATTGAATCTGCCAGATTTTGGTTCTTTAAATCTGTTAAATCTGTTGAATCTGCCAGATTTGGAATGCTCAATCTGTTGAACATTGAATTTGTCAGATTTTGGTTCTTTAAATCTGTTAAATCTGCCAGATTTGGAATGCTTAATCTGTTGAACATCGATTCTACCAGATTTTGGTTCTTTAAATCTGTTGAATTTGCCAAATTTTGAATGCTCAATTTGTTCAACATTGAATCTGCCAAATTTTGAATGCTCAATCTGCTCAATCTGTTTGTCTATAAATCTGCCTGATTTTGGTTCTTTAAATCTGTTGAATCTGTCAGTTCAGCAGGTTATGGTTCTTTAAATCTGTTAAACATTTATGAATCTGTTAAACATTTATCAATCTGGTAAACAGTTCAGCAGGTTATGATTGTTTAAATCTGTTAAAGATGTATCAATCTGTTAAACATTTTCAATCTGTTAAAGATTTATCAAACCAACAGGCAAGGTGTAATGTGTAAGGTGTACTGTTCAGGAAAATCCTTGCGAAGTATGCCTTTTTTTCTTGTGCAGTTGACCACATTTGGATTGAAAGAACATCAGAGCTATAATTTATTCTTTGAAGAATATTAGAAGAACTTTTTCACTCATCTATAATAAAATTACATCCATAATAAAGTTAACATGTCCATTACATCATCCATTCATACACTACATTCAACATGTCCATTATATCCATAATTACATACATCAAATATCCCAAAAACTAACAATCAAGCATTTCAATTCTTACATAATAAAATACAAAATGATACACACTACAGTCACATAGATCATAGTGTTGAATTTGTTGTCCATCATTTGAAGCCTTCTACCATGGTCATGTATTTCATTTTCCATCTCAAAAAGTCTTGCCCTGACATCATTCAATTCTTCTGTTCGGATAGCTTTACGAGGTCCACTATTGGAATGGATTGTCGAGGTAACGTCCCCATCATCATCGTCCGCAAACTTGAAGTAATTGCAGTGTTCTTTGTTACTCTTACCTTACAATGCATGACAATCAATTATTTAATTCACACAAATAATTTCCAAAATACTACAAGTTTAATTTCATAACACATACTTACATATTTGGATAGGTAAACAAAAAAGACACGCCCTTGATTTCCATTCTCATTGGTTCGTACAATATACATTGCAGTTGTTTTCCCGCAATCACATATTCTTGGTCTTAATCTAATGTTGCTGTTGTTCGTAGAAGAAGAAGCCATTTTTAATCTTCATAAACAAAATTCATAATATTTGACTATTAATTTCAAATCATGTTTCCATAAGGTTGGAATAACAAGCTGGTTCTTATTGACTATATGTCATCATCCTCTAATCTTAGCTTAGCTTACTTTCTTTTACCCCACAAGAATGTCCATACCTTCGCCTCTACTAATCTCGCGGGTTACTTTTCCCAACTAATCTCCCAAGTTACTAAGTATTGTAGTTATCGTCTTACATATACCAAGTAATATTATTAGTTTAGTATACAAGAAGCAAGAAGCATGAATAACATGTACTAAAATTCACTAAAATGAGGTTATCTTGAATTATTAGTAGCATTTCTCTAGTTATTTCTCACCTACAAATTAGACACTGTTTGACCTATTTATGTTAACAAACACTTCATAATTTTCTACTTGCTTGATTAGCATAACTTGTACTTTGAACATGCGTAAACGGGTAAATTTTTAATCTAATGGAATAGGTTTACACACATAATCAGTTTAAAAATTAGCATAACTTGAACAAAATGTTTAACAGATTGAAAATCAATTTAACAGGTTTACACACATAATCTGTAATGAAAATCAGTTTAACAGGTTTACACACATAATGGAACAGGTTTACACACATAATCAGTTGGGGACTTTCATTACAGATTGAACAAAATGTTTAACAGATTGAAAATTAGTTTAGATTTTCATGGCAATCTATTTACAGATTGAACATTTTGGCAAATTCATAGATTGAACAAGTTGGGGACTTTCATTACAGATTGAATAAGCTGTAATGAACATTTTGTTCAATCTGTAATGTAATGAAAATCTGTAATGAAAATCTAAACTACAAGTATCAATCTGTAATGAACAAAATCAGTTAGGGACTTTCATCAAACACTTGGCATGCATCAATATAATGGAAGATGTTTAATCGAGGGTCCGATTCCACAACAACCAAATAATTTTTTTTTTGACAGATGCATCTCAAATAGCTTACTTTAGAACAAATGCATCTTAAATCAAATGCATCTCAAATAAAAAAAAAAAAAAAAAAAAAAACAGAGCAAAAATGAGAGTATAGAGTTTGGGCTCAATTATCAAACCCTAGTTTAGAGTTTCCAAAATACTACAAGATTAACTTCAGAAGCTGCAAGTGTGGGCTCAATCATCAAACCCTAGTTTTTTGAGTTTAGAAAGTTTACCTGAGATTGGAAGGAGAGAGGAGGTGACAGAACAACTTCTTTCCGGCGTCGTTTTGAAGGAGATAGACTCGAATGATTCTTCAGAACGATGACAAACAGAGCAATAGAGAGTTTCAAAGTTTAGAGTTTGGGTATGGGAACAAAAATGAGGACTTCGGGCGAGATAGTTTGGGTATGAGAAAAAGAAAAATGAAGACAGGGCTGAGATAGGCGAGACAGGTGCGTGAGCCCACGTTTTCGGGCCATTCGAGCCAACGATTTCGAGCCCTCGAATAATTTTCTTTATAAATGTAAGATCTATTATATTTAAAAAATACGATCGCGATTGGTAGCTCGAGATTTTAGGCTCGAAATTGGCTCGAAAAAGTGAGAGAGAAGGAGGAGAAGGAGGGAGAGGCTGGAGGAGGGGCGGAGGAGGAGGAGAAGGAGGAGAGACTGGACGAGGCCAACATATCGGGGTGGAGGCGGAGGCGGAGGCGAAGGCGGGGGGCGGAGGGGGAGGAGGGGCGGGGGCGGGGGGTGGGGGCTGCGAGGCAGAGGCTGCGACGACGATCGGCGGATGCGGGGCTACGACGATCGGGCAGAGGCGATGGCGGAGGGCTGCGACGGACGACCTGCCTTCTCTCTCTCTCTCTCTCTCTCCTCTTCCTCTGTTTCAGACCAGCATGACGAAGAAGAAGAAGAAGGAAAAAAAAAAAAAAAAAAAAGACAGCCCAAAACGACGTCGTTTTGGGCTGTCGAGCCAAAATCGAGCCACGAATTTCGAGCTACCAGTCATTTTCGTAAAAAATAATAAGAACTATTATGCCTTGTGAAAAATTATATGAGAAGTAAAATGTTTTGACAAAATAATCCAATAATATACAATAGCTTCTTTTTTTTCTTCTTCTTTTTTTTCAAAGCCTCCATAGTTCTGATCTCAAATTTGATTGTAATGCAAAAGGTTAACTGAATATGCAAGTTTCAGAGGATTTATTAGACAATGTTATTGGAACAATTAAAAATATATATATAATGGATATGCTTTATGTAGTTTTGTATTGTATAATAGCGGTGTTACAAATATTGACTCAACTATCATAAATAAGTTATTAAAATATTCAAATAATTTGGGATTGGTTCACTCTAATTTGACATTTATTAGTAGAGGTCATGCAAGTTTCCAATTAATTTATTTTTATTTTTTTTAATTATGCAAATAATTTGGGTTTTTTTTTTTCCTTTTTTCCTTTTTTCTTTTTTCTTTTTTCTTTTTTCTTTTTGTGGTTTATCTTCCAAACTACCAAGATAACAAGAGTTCAGCAATTTGGTTTAAAATTTGATTAGGTAGAAAGTAGATTTTGACAAGAAAGAACTCCCAACCAACCGAGTTAGTTATTCCTTTAAATTTTTTGCATCTCACTAAACAATTAGAAGTTCGACCATTGTTACAATTTAGGAAAATTTAAAATTTGAGAGAATTGTTCAAATTTGTAGAGTTCATCATAAGTTTTTTCGATAATCTGAATAATTTGTTTTGTGAGATCCTTCATACACATCATCAATTTAATAATTGTAATTTTTTATTTTATTCTATTTAACTCAAAACCTAATCAATTGCATGACTATTATATTTGATTTAATTGAATAAAGTCCAAAGATAGTCCCCATTGGAGAAGGTGGTTGGAACTAAAAATGTACCAAAATAAATAAATAAATAAATAAATAAAATAAGTTAATAAAATAAAATGTCATATATAAATCATAATAATTTTATTTATTTTTTTTTAAAATAAAAAATAAAAAATTATTTTCAAACTGAGTTAATTTAACCAAACTAAATTAACTAAAAAATCAAAAAATAAGACAAACAATTCTTCCCACCTCCAAACGTCTTTGAACATTGGTTGAACTGGAAACTGCTGAAAGGTTGTTTTTGCAAACAAATTTTCTCGTCTTTTCGCCTCCGCTTTTGAGCAATTACAACTGGGGGCGGCTCAACGACTTTTTAGCATGATAAAGTTTTAAGATTTGAAATATATTTTTGAATTTGGGTCCCAATTTGGGCAAGAAATTAACCAATCTCAATTAATTTCAATGGAGACATGTGTAACTCGAATTATACTAAGGATTGCTTTGAAAAATTGGTTAAAAATTAATTTTTTTAATTTTTTTAAAAAAATTGTGTAAAAAAGTAGAGAAGATGAAGTTTTGTTTGGTTTGTTTTTGAGAAATAAATTTTGGATAAATTTTTTAAAAATTTTGTTTGGTTTAGTGATTTTGAAAAAAAAATTTCAAAATCATTTTCTATCTTCTACACATCAATCAATCATTTTTTCTTTTTCCTCTCCCATTCTCAATGAGTCCGGATCTTCTGCCATACATTCCTGCAGTGCTATACAAAACGATGTCGTTTTGTATTAGGTTTTTTTTTTTTTTTCAAAATGTTCATTTCCCCCCTTTTCTCTTCTCTGCATCATCTCTTTGCACCATCGATCTAAGGCAATGAACCCTAGCACACTGAGAGAGAGGCATCGCGAGAGGCAGGGGAGGAACTGAGAGAGTGACGGAGAAACGAACGCGAACTGAGAGAGGAACTGAGAGATGAAAGAGATGGCGGAGATGGAGGAGCAGCACGATGTTTAAGGAGCAACGCAAAGGATTGCGGGCGACGGTGAGTCCGGCGGCGATCCGATGGCGGGAAGGCGACATTGCGGCGACAACGAGGTCTATTTCATCATCTTGCTGTTATATATCATCTTGCAGTTATATATATATATATATATATATGTATATGTATGTGATTTTTGGGTTAAATTTGTTAGATTTGAAATGGGTTTGATGACAGGTTTATAGGCTAATTTTGGTGTTGCTTCCTCCGATTATCTAGTGATCAAAATCTTGATAATGTTGTACACTAATTGTATCTCCAATTAATTGAAAGAAGATATTTGCAAATGCTCCAGATTTAATTTTTTTATTCTGTATTACTTGTTTATTAACATTTCTGATATAAGTTGATTAAAAGATTTGATAAATTAAACATTACTATGCTGGACCACAGATTTGTTATTCTTTTTTCGAATGGGTGTGATGATAGATTTGACAAATCAAAGAAATATTTAAATAAGTCAAAACAAGTTGATTAAAAGATTTGAGAAATTAAACATTACTATGCTGGACCACAGATTTGTTATTGTTTTTTCAAATGGGTTTGACGATAGATTTGATAAATTAAAGAAATATTTAAATAAGTCACTCATTGAATCTATTAGATTTGAAATAAGTCAGTTATTGTTTTTTGAAATGGGTTTGATGATAGATTTAATGGTAGTCTTACGGCGACAACGAGGTGTATTTCATCATCTTGCTGTTATATATATATATATATAGATTTGTTTCAGATTTACCTATTTTAGTTTGATTCATAGAAAAATGTTATCTTGTTGTTATATATATATATGTATATATGTATAATCTGTATTTGTTTTGGATCAATCTATATATATATATATATATATATATATATATATATGTATAATCTGTATCTGTTTTGGATCAATCTATATATATATATATATATGTATATATGTATAATCTGTATCTGTTATCTTGCTGTTATAGTTTGATATATATATATATATATATATATATATATATATGTATATATGTATAATATGTATAAATATTTATTAGATTTTAACCCATTTCAGATTGACTCATAGATGGTTGTTATTGATTCACAAATTAAAATCTGTATCTGTTGGGGATTCATAGATATATATGTATATATGTATAGATGGTTTATTAACCCATTTCAGATTTTAATCTGTTGCCTAGGTTTAATCTGTCAATTCAAATCCAGATTTTAATATTTTTTATTCAGATTAATTCAAATTTGATTCAGATTAATTCAAATTCGATTCAGATTTTAATTCAAATTGATTCAAATTTGATTCAGATTAACCCATGTTAATTCAAATTTGATTTGAATATATTTGATTCAGATTTTAATCTATTAATTCAAATTAAGATTTTTGAAATCAATTAATTCAAATTTTTTCATATGAAATGGGTTCAGTAACTGAAATGGGTTCAGTCAGTGAAGTAAGTCAGATTTTTTCATATGCAATTTTATGTTCTACATATATAGTTAATCACATTGATCTATTTTCAGATTCATGAATTTAGTTGTGGATTCATATAATTATATGGTTTATATATATGAATTGTAGGTAAATGTGATTTATATATATGAATATGGTTTATATATATGAACTTGCAATTAAGTATAAATGTGGTTTATATATATGAATTGTAGGTAATGGAAGAAAATAATATTGTTAATGATTGTGGTTGGAAGCCGAAAGTGGGAATGCCATTTGACTCTGAACAAGCCGCATATGACTTTTACAATACGTATGGGGGAAAGGTGGGCTTTAGTATTAGGAAGGCATATGCAAACAAGCACAGACAGACGAAGGAGATAACATCACGCACGTTTGTATGTTACAAAGAAGGAAGTCGGGGTATTGACAAACGAGATCCACTTGTCAAAAATCCAAGACAAGAGGTAAGATGTGGTTGTGGTGCCAGATTTAGTATCAAGTTAGATAGAATATCAGGAAAATATATTGCTTGTGATTTTGTTGAACATCATAATCATGATCTTGTGCCTGAAGATTGCATTCATATGTTGCCATCCCAAAGAAAAATTTCTACCACCCAAGCAATTGAAGTAGAATTAGCTTCACAATCTAGAATTCCTCTTAGGTCTGCTTATGAACTATTTGGTAGGGAATCTGGTGGAAGAGCATCACTTGGTTTCACCAAATTGGACCAAAAAAATTAGCTAAGATCGAAGAGACAAAAAGATTTGGAATATGGGGAAGCGGGTAGTGTGTTGCATTACTTTCGTAAGAAAACTGTGGAAAATCCATCTTTTTTTTATGCAGTCCAATTAGATTGTGATGAGCAGATAAGTAATATATTTTGGGCTGATGCTCAAATGATCATGGACTATGCTCAGTTCGGTGATGTAGTAACATTTGACACTACTTACAAACTAAATAATGAGCATAGACCTTTTGGATCATTTGTTGGATTTAATCATCATCGAGAAATAGTTATATTCGCTGCAGCGTTGATGTATGATGAGACTGCTGAATCTTTTACATGGTTGTTTCAAATTTTTTTGGAGGCAATGTCAAACAAAGCTCCGAAAACTATTTTCACAGATCAAGATGCTCCGATGGCTAAGGCCATTCCAATTGTCATGCCCGATACAAACCATCGTCTTTGTACGTGGCATTTGATGCAAAATGCTGTCAAGCATGTAAGTTCTGTTTTCGATGATGTAGGGGTGAAGGGTGTGTTTTCAAAATTTATGCATGACATTGATGATGAAGAAGAATTCCGAATACAGTGGGACCAAATGCTTGATAAGTATGATGCATTCGACAATCATTGGTTGGAGCAGACTTTTCGCGTGAAGGAGAAATAGGGATGGCCATATATTATGAATTCTTGGGCAGCTGGAATGAGTACTACTCAACTTAGTGAATCCTTTAATGCATTTCTGAAGGATTATCTGAATTGTGACCATAATTTGATGGAGTTCTTCAAGCATTTTGAGAGGGTGCTTTATGAGAAGAGGTATAAGGAATTGGAAGCGGAGTATAATTTGTCCCAAAAATTGCTAAGGGTTTCAATTCCAACTGTGATGTTAAAGCAAGTGGCAGAGATTTACACGAAAACTATTTTTGAGGAATTCCAAAATGAGTATGTGCAGTCCATTGAAGCATCCATTATAGGCACTACTAATGGTGGTGAGAGCACCAAATTCACAATAAGAACAATGGTAGATGGGAAAAAAGATAAGATTGTGACAATGGATAGAGGGGGTTATTTGAGTTGTAGTTGTAAGAAGTTTGAAGTGAAGGGCATATTATGTCGACATTGTCTCAAGGTGCTTAGAGATATATTCAATGCAACGGAACTTCCTCCACAGTATATACTGAAACGATGGACTAAAAAAGCAAGGGCTGAACGAGTGAAAGATAGACATGGGTATGAAGTGAAGGCTGATGTCAAATTACATCAAAGTGACCGATATTGGTCATTAATGACCATGTTTAGAGCAATAGCGAGTAGAGCCGCTGAAAGTGAAGAAACTTATCAATTGTTAGTTTCAAAAGGTGAAGAACTGAGTGTAATGGTTGAAGACAAATTAAGTCTCCACATTTGTGGTCAAATGGAGGTAACTGATTTGAGAAATTCGCCAAGCAATGCATGCCCACAGAGTGATGAAGTAGATTGTCCAATCCAAGCTAAGGGACTGAAGAAAAGAGAGTCAACTAGTAAGGGAAGAAGGAGGATCAAAGGCGGGATGGAAAAAGCTATTGCAAAGAAGAAAAGGATGCAATCTATTCAGGTTTGGACATGACAAATTGCATACGATTAAAATACAGTAGATTAGTAAACTAAAACATTGATTTTATTTAGTAATGGCCCACTTTCATTAAGGTTTTTCGTTGTGTGTAGGGTGGCGTTGATTATACTCCCCAATGTGAATCTCAGCCTCATTTCCGCATGGGTAATAATTCTATTCAGGTAATATTTAATTGTAATGTGGTCTTTATATGGTTAGTTTGATGAGTTCATTTCATTAAGTTCGTTCATTATATGGTTAATTGTTGTTATGTGTAATTGGATTGCTTCGCAATGTAGTCGGGTGGCACTGTTTACACTTCCCAAGGTGAATCACAACCTCATTTCGTCACGGGTGGTAATTCTATTCAGGTATTTAATGGGTGAATCATGGGTGGTAATTTCATTCATGGGTGAATCACAACCTCACTACTGTTTACACTTCCCAAGTTGGGTTGCTTGGCATTTAATTATTTTTATCTGTAATTGGTTTGTCTGGCAATGCAGTCGGGTGATGCTATTTATACTTGCCAAGGTCAATCACAATCGCGTTTCGTCATGGGTGGTAATTCTACTCAGGTAATAGTTTTTTGTGTGCAAGTTTTTAAGAAAATGTTAAATAATGACCATGTTTTTTATTCAAATATTTTGTTTACTTAGTTTCTATTGGTTGTATTTAGGATCATGGTCTCTGTACGGGGAGGAAATAATTCTCCTCGTATAATCCTGTTGACCAAGTCCACGCTCCTCCGTACGACGTCGCTTTGTCACCTGAAAACACAAACGTGAGCTAGCCGGCGGGTGTGTGCCGGAAACCTCTCCGATGCCTAAGTCAGAAAACTTGACAAATAGACAAAGCTCAAAGTTCTCAGAAAGATTTTGTTCAATTACCTCCTCCAAGGTGATGCTTGTGAGCTTTTATAAATTTCATATGGCACAATCCTAGTAGGACTTGTATTTCTCCATACAGATTCCTCCTAGGATTCAATCTCTTAAGGATAATGCTTATCCTTTTACACCCTCCCCCACTGCTCAAACCAAGTGGGATGGTTTTCTTTACGGCCGAACTTCCTTTCGACCGAAGTAAACTTGGCTATATCGAGTCACAGAAGGCCGAACTATCCTTAGCTCGGTCCTCTCCTCCAAATCTTTACTTCGGCTGCCCTGTTCAACCTTGATGCGCTTAGATCGGACTTCCAAGTAACAAGTTCTGACCGACCTAACCATTGTAAGTCACGACCGGACTAACTCTGAGATCGGCCTAACTGTGAGTTGCCTCCAGACCGGAGTAGTTTTACTCTTTCTTGGGCCGAAGTAACTTTGTCTTCCCAAGGCCGGAGTAGCTTTACATACATGAGCCGAAGTAACATTTACTTCTCCCAGCCGGAGTAACATTGCTCTCTGGGCCGGAGTATCCTTTACGGCCTTCTTACTTAGTCCTTCGCGTTTTGGGCCTCAAAGCCCAACTTGCAGCTCGGCCCAATTTTTCCCAAAAATTACCCTCTCAATTGCCCCTTAATTCCATCTGCATAGCATGATTGGGATTACCAGTCCACTGGCCGAGCTAGTGTCGTTTTAAGCTTCTCCAGCCGAGCTAAAAAATACTTTAGCCTCTCCAGCCGAGCTAAAAACTCTCGAATTTTAAGCCGAGCTAACTTTACTCCTGGCCATGTTTTGTCCGGTCACAAACGTCTCTTCAATCATAAGGTCTGTAACGCTTCCCATTCTTATGACACGTGGCAAACTCTGATGGGCTAAGGACGGCTGTCACGCCGTCTTCGTGCTTTGAGATCTCGAGACGGTTCCCGCCCAAATTTTGGGCTGTCTAACAAAAGTGAACCCTAAGGCTAGGGTATCTTCACTTTTACCACCTTCATACTCTCCCTCTGCTTTCTTGGCTGCTCGAGTTCTTGAGCTTTAAGCTTACTGTGTTCGTGCTTCCGTTGCTGCCACTGCTTCGTCTTCAACTTCTTCTTCTCCAAACTGGTAAGTTCTGAGAAAACTTGTTGTTGTTGTTTTCTTCATTTCTGTTTTTTCTATCTGGGTGAAGCATGCTCGTGTATTCCTTGTTTTTGCTTCTGTACTTTCATGAAAAAATGAATGGAACTTGTATGTGTATGAACTGTTATGTAGAAAAACAAGCCTTAGATCCAAAATCACATTGCGACCGAACTATGATTCTGTTTGCCCCTAATACGTAGACTTCGGTAGTCAATAGCCGAACTAGAACTTGTAGGAATGTCAGTAGCCAAGATAAGATTACCGAACAAGCTTGTAAATACCGAACTAGGTACTTCGGTCCCCAACCGAGCTAAGACCTTGGGGCCAAGCCGGCTTTCTTAGTTCTGAAACCGAACTGAGAAAGCCGCCCCTAGGGCTCAGCCGGAGTAACTTTCCTCACATCGCAACCGATTTAGGCCTTGGGACTAAACCAGCTTTCTTAGATTTTTGGACTGAACTCAGAAAGCTGCCCCTAGACGTTAAACCGGTCTAAACTGCTCGAAACCGAGCTACGAAACCTTCTGATGAGCCGAGGTAGAACCAGCCCGCTAAACCGAAGTAGGCTTTGTATATCTTGCTTATAATTTGTAGCGCGGTCCAACGATCTGTGCTTAACCCCTTTGTTTTCTACTTTGCAGACTTAGGTTGCCCAGGCACTCCTGCGTGTGCTCAACCGAGCTACTGAGCCTAGTTATTGTACCGAAATAATTTATTCATAAATTATACGACAATGGGTAAGTATAGATATTTAGTCGAAACCCCTGGTGGCCTGGCCGAATTTAGGCAAGATTACCAGATTCCTGATGATGTCCATCTGGCGCTGGCCAAAAAAGATGCTACCCCCTGGAACAATGAAGGCTTTGTGCCTTTTACCCTTCAATCCATAATAGAGACCGGACTACGATTTCCTGTCCAACCGCTAATCTGCGAATTTCTTAGACAGACTAGGCTATGTCCCACCCAACTATCCACCAATACGTACCGTATTATCATGGGGATAGCCGCATTAAACCACCAAACCGGACTGAATCTTGGTCTAGCCGAGATCTTTCATCAATACTCTATCGGCTCAAAGAATGCTGGGTGGGTCTACTACCTTAGAATTCGCCGCCGCCGAGAGAAGATAATCAAGCACACTCCGGACAAAGATCTTAACGATGACGATTTCTTTTGGGTCTCTGGGAACTTTGAGGATTTTCAAGCTCAAATTCCTGGCCGACCTATAAATTGGAAAATGGGAGAGCCTGGTAATTTTACTTCGGTCTTCTGCTTTGTAAGTTATCTCGGTTGTTTAGTCTGTTAGCCGAACTAACACTTCTCTTTTTTGCAGATTTTGCCCATCTCCATTCCCTGTATAGCTATCCTAACCTCGGAGTCTTGCGAGCCGCTTATCGGGTTAAAGAAAGGGATTGGGCCAAGCTTCTAAATTTCGAACCGACCTACCGTTACAGCGGTCGACGAAAAGCAAAGGTGACTGACTTCCTTCTTGAAGAGGCACCGGAACCGGACCCAACTCTGCCCGAGATAAGACTTGTCCCTTTATCCGCAGAAGAAGAGATGGCGAAAAGGAGTAGAGTCAGGGCCCTTCTCACCGAAACAGCTAGGCCCGAAGTGGCGCCTTCCAGCCAACCGCAGCCTGCTGTTGTCGCCCTTCCTTCCCAACAGCCATCCTCTTCCCGCCGAACCAAACGTGCCCGAACTTCCGAACCCGAACGGGTTTTGATTGATGAAGAAACTCCTATTCAACCGAGCTTACCACCGAGCCCCCAACCGGAGTCTTTCGACCGAACCATCGGCTGCTGGGCACCGAAATTAACCTTTAACGACCGAGACATTCTAGACACAGACTCGGTCGTTGCTGAGAAAGACCACCTGTTGGCCATCAACCTGGCCAAGAGCGTGTGTCTGCCCAAAGACATGGAGCATCACCAAAAACAGTTAACCACCGAGCTGAAGTCCATCCGGTCTGCTACTAAGTCCATGATTCTGGTTAGTGACTTCGGTTGCTTTTCTGTTTATGTTTCTTTTTCTTTTTAACTCTTTCTTCGGTTAAAGGGAAGTTGTTTGCTTTGTCAGGCCATTCAAAAGAACCAAATCACCCACAGGAGAGTACTGGAGCTGAGGAAAGTGACAAGGCAAGCGGCGGCTGAGGCAGAGGCGAAATCGGCCGAACTAGAGTCGGCCAGAAAGGAAATGGCCGAACTCCGAGGTGAGGTCGGTCGTTTGACCGGAATGGTTAGTTCGGCCGAGGCTGAAAAACAAAAGACTGCCATTGTGCTGAAGGACAAGTACTTGCGTGAGCTGGTAAAGCTTGAAAGAAAGAAAGACGCCGAAATGAAGGAGAAGGCGAAGGAGGCTGAGAAACAAGGTTTCAAGAGGGCTGAGGATGCTTATGCCCAACAATGTGACGCTGCAAAGGAGCTGTTCTTCAAATGCGGCTGGAGGGCGGCAGTGGAGAAGCTCGGTCAAGATCAACAGACCGAGGTCTTCAACCCTCCAGATTATTTTATACCGAAGTCCCTGGCGGAGTACGCGGCCGCTCTGCAACAACAGTTTTTGGAAGGCTCTGACTCTGATGATGCCTCTGATGAAGATACTCCGGCCGAAAATGTGGACCAGCCAGTTCGGTCGGTGCCCACTGCTGAAGACCTAACTGTTGATCCTCCCAGTGGAACCGTAGCCGAAGTGGCTCACCCTAGTGTGAATGAGCTCCCTCCGGAGACCGGTCTTCAAATTGATGCCGATGCGGTTTTCGACGCTGAAATTGATGAACTTTTCTCTTGACTTTTTTACTTTTTCTCCTTTGTAACCGAACTAAGCCCCCTTGTAATTGACTTCTCTTTGAATGAAAATTTTGCTTCTTTTATTCCGGTTATTGTGTGTATGCTTGCATTTGTAATGTCTTCTATTACGCCAAGTGTTATTTCGGTTTTTGGTTGGTTAAACTATACTTACCAGCCAACCACTCTTTTAGCCGACATAATTACTTTGGCTAAGGAGTATTAAGTGTTGGTTTAATCCAGCCAATCACTCTTCAGCCTTATACTTACTTCGGCTGAAGAGAAACAAGAGTTGGTTTATTCCAGCCAACTACCCTTCAGTCTTACACTTCGGCTGAAGAGTAACAAGTGTTGGTTTATTCCAGCCAACCACTCTTCAGCCATACACTTACTTCGGCTGAAGAGTAACAAGAGTTGGTTTATTCCAGCCAACCATTCTTCAGCCATACACTTACTTCGGCTGAAGAGTAACAAGAGTTGGTTTATTCCAGCCAACCATTCTTCAGCCATACACTTACTTCGGCTGAAGAGTAACAAGAGTTGGTTTATTTCAGCCAACCACTCTTCAGCCTTGCACTTACTTCGGCTGAAGAGTAACAAGAGTTGGTTTATTCATTCTTCAGCCATACACTTACTTCGGCTGAAGAGTAACAAGAGTTGGTTTATTTCAGCCAACCACTCTTCAGCCTTGCACTTACTTCGGCTGAAGAGTAACAAGTGTTGGTTTATTCCAGCCAACCACTCTTCAGCCTCACACTTACTTCGGCTGAAGAGTAAAAGTGTTGGTTTATTCCAGCCAACCACTCTTCAGCCTTGCACTTACTTCGGCTGAAGAGTAACAAGTGTTGGTTTATTCCAGCCAACCACTCTTCAGCCTCACACTTACTTCGCCTGAAGAGTAAAAGTGTTGGTTTATTCCAGCCAACCACTCTTCCGCCTTACACTTACTTCGGCTGAAGAGTAACAGGTGTTGGTTTATTCCAGCCAACCACTCTTCAGCCTTACACTTACTTCGGCTGAAGAGTAACAAGTGTTGGTTTATTCCAGCCAACCACTCTTCAGCCATACACTTACTTCGGCTGAAGAGTAACAAGTGTTGGTTTATTCCAGCCAACCACTCTTCAGCCTTACACTTACTTCGGCTGAAGAGTAACAAGTGTTGGTTTATTCCAGCCAACCACTCTTCCGCCTTACACTTACTTCGGCTGAAGAGTAACAGGTGTTGGTTTATTCCAGCCAACCACTCTTCAGCCTTACACTTACTTCGGCTGAAGAGTAACAAGTGTTGGTTTATTCCAGCCAACCACTCTTCAGCCTTACACTTACTTCGGCTGAAGAGTAACAAGTGTTGGTTTATTCCAGCCAACAATTGAAGTTAGTTTTTCCAGCTAACTTCGAGTGTTTGGTTATTCCGACCGAATGTCCTGCAGCCTGGATCCTTATCCTGGGCTTAGGAAGGGTGTTGGTTTAATCCAGCCAACCTCTAAGTTTGTTTTTCTGGCTAACTTAGAATGGAATGCTTGCAATATACTCAAGTCTAGCTAACTTTTACAAAGAGTAATCTGTGCCAAAAAGAATTTCTCATTTTATTGAAGGAAGAGAAAATTACATGTTTGGAAAGGAAAAACTAAAAGTAAAATAACTTGAGATTGGCCGTATTCCATGGCCTAGGGATTGCCTTGCCATCCTTGTCTTCTAGGTGGTATGCCCCTTTGTCTGTTAACCAAACCACTTTGTGAGGACCGTCCCAGTTTGGCCTTAACTTGCCATCTCCTGGTCCTCCACTACTTTCCGACCCGCCGCTTTTCCGACATCTGCGAATAGCTCATTACTTTCCGGTTCTTCCACCGAATGAACATATCCTTTGGCGGCGCGGCTGCCATTCGCCGTGACGAAGCATTGCTTTGACATGATCTGATCTCCATAGACTTCTTCAATTATGCCGGTGTTGTTGGGGAACCGCATTACTTGGTGGTAGGATGACGCCACTGATCGCATGGCATGCAGCCATGTTCTGCCTAAGATGATGTTGTAAGTGGAGGGGACCTTCAATACCCAGAACTCCACTTGTTTTGTCACGGTTCCTGCTCTGACTGGAAGAATGATTTTGCCGACGGGCCATTCTGGCATGGAGTTGAACCCAATTAGGGGAGATACGGCAGGTGCCAAGTCTTTGTCTTGCAGCTTCAATTGCTTGAATGTCTCGTAGTACATGATTTCACATGAACTACCCTGGTCAATCAGAATCCGCTTGACGTCAAAATCCTTAACTCGGAGAGTGACGACCAGGGCATCATTGTGGGGGCAGTAAATTCGTTCCAAGTCTTTGTCAGAAAAAGTCATGACGTTTGTTGCCTCCGTCTTCCCTTTCTTGATGGCTGGTTGGGCACTTAGTACTTCTCTAAAGTGTTCTGCCTTTTTGATCGATCCCCTGAGCTCGCATACACGCTCAGGTTCAAAGACTCCATGTATGACATTGATGACGCCTTGAGGCGGTGCGTCGTTTGGCATTCTGTTGGGTTGGTCATGATCTTGGGGGGCCGGTTGCGCTCCTCCTTCAATGTATTCGTCCAAGTGGCCTGCTGCCACCAATTCTTCTAAATGCTGTCTTAGGGGCGTGCAATTCTCAGTTCGGTGCCCCTTTTCTTTGTGGAAGGTGCACCGTGATCTGTCGTCGTAATTCTTCTGAGCTTCCCCAAGCTTGGCTGGCCACTTGACAAAAGGCTCATCCTTGATTTCGCTCAGAATCCGATATATTGGTTTTTTGAACACCGTGGTTATGGCAGTGCGAATTCTTAGCCATCTTTTGTCTGGGTCTTCTCCGTTATCTCGTCTGCCACGTCCGTTTTTGTTACTTCGGTCCACCGTATTAACCTTTGCTGAGGTTTTCTTTTCTGGTACCGTGGCCGCACTTGTTTTGGCTTTGGAACGTGCGCCATCTTCTTCTACCCTGATGTGCTGATGCACTCTCTCCATCAGGGCTTCCATGGTGAGGGGTGGCGTCATGGTAATTGAATCCCTTAGTCGGTTCCCTACTGGTAGGCCTCTTTTATATTGCGCAATGGCTAGATTGGTGGGGCAGTCTCCAATCTGGTTGAATGTCTCCCAGTAGCGACTGTTGTAAGATCTGAGGGTTTCTTTCTCACCCATGTCGATGGAGAGTAGCTGGTCTATCTCCACCGGTGTTTTAGTATTTGTCCGAAACCTTGTTACGAACGCTTCTGCCAATTGGGCCCAGGAGGCTATGCTGCCCTCTGGGAGTTTTTCGAACCAAGTCAAGCCTAAGTCGCCCAGACTTGATGGGAAGAGTATGCACATTAGGGCCTCGTTTCGCCTGTACACAGCCATGACTTGGCGAAAGTGGCTCAGGTGAGAATACGGATCCGTCTTCCCTTCATATGTATTGAACTTCGGCTGAAGGAAGCCTGATGGTAGGGGTGCGTTTTCGATCGCTGGGACAAACGGCGAAGTCTGTAGTCTTGCCAATGCTTTGTCCGCTGGTTCGTAGGCCGGTCGCGGTATTGGCATTCCAACCTCGACGCTTCCATGCGTTCGAGGAGCCAACCGTTGTAGGGCCGAAATTCGGTGTGGATCCCTTGCCCTGGCATCCTCCTTGCATCGTGCTTTTCCTTCTAGCACGGTTCGTAAGTCGGATGACCTGGGTAGCTCGGTTTGTCTGGATCTGGTTTGGTGTGAATGTGAAGGCCAATACGTACTTCCTTCAGTATATGATCTTTCGGATCTCGTCCTCTCAGACCTGGAGTGACGAGTTCTTGAAGATAAGGAGTGAGTGTCGCCTGTCCTGAGGCTTCTGCTCTCTCCTTGGGAGGGCGTAGTATTCCTACTACGATTCTCTGAGTGGCGAGGGGGCGTTTTATGCTTGCGCCCCTCTCCTGTCGCCACATCTTTAGTCTTCATCTGGTGTTTTAAAGTCTCCATGTCCGCCGCCATCCTTCGAATTAGTTCATCCTGTTCCTTTACGCGATCTTCCAGGGCTTGAGGATCAATCCTCCTCCTTTGCCTGTCGGGACTTTGAGAGTGACGAGGGCTGCCATTCCGCCTTCCCCTGCCACTCCTCCTGGAATTATGTTGTTGGGGCTCCAAGTCCGCCATGGGAGGGACGGTAGGTAACCCTTCACGCCTTGCGCCCCCTTCTGGAGTTTGTCCGTCGACGGCGGACTGCGGCAAGTCTTCAATGTGTGCCATTGAATGAGAAAAGGAGAAGCTTAGTCAAGAGGTTTTTGTTCTTGTCTGTTCTTCCCACAGACGGCGCCAATTGTACGGGGAGGAAATAATTCTCCTCGTATAATCCTGTTGACCAAGTCCACGCTCCTCCGTACGACGTCGCTTTGTCACCTGAAAACACAAACGTGAGCTAGCCGGCGGGTGTGTGCCGGAAACCTCTCCGATGCCTAAGTCAGAAAACTTGACAAATAGACAAAGCTCAAAGTTCTCAGAAAGATTTTGTTCAATTACCTCCTCCAAGGTGATGCTTGTGAGCTTTTATAAGTTTCATATGGCACAATCCTAGTAGGACTTGTATTTCTCCATACAGATTCCTCCTAGGATTCAATCTCTTAAGGATAATGCTTATCCTTTTACACCCTCCCCCACTGCTCAAACCAAGTGGGATGGTTTTCTTTACGGCCGAACTTCCTTTCGACCGAAGTAAACTTGGCTATATCGAGTCACAGAAGGCCGAACTATCCTTAGCTCGGTCCTCTCCTCCAAATCTTTACTTCGGCTGCCCTGTTCAACCTTGATGCGCTTAGATCGGACTTCCAAGTAACAAGTTCTGACCGACCTAACCATTGTAAGTCACGACCGGACTAACTCTGAGATCGGCCTAACTGTGAGTTGCCTCCAGACCGGAGTAGTTTTACTCTTTCTTGGGCCGAAGTAACTTTGTCTTCCCAAGGCCGGAGTAGCTTTACATCCATGAGCCGAAGTAACATTTACTTCTCCCAGCCGGAGTAACATTGCTCTCTGGGCCGGAGTATCCTTTACGGCCTTCTTACTTAGTCCTTCGCGTTTTGGGCCTCAAAGCCCAACTTGCAGCTCGGCCCAATTTTTCCCAAAAATTACCCTCTCAGTCTCCGTGTCAATTTTTCTCAATCACAACCTCGTTTTGTCATGGATATTAATTATAATAAGGTAATATTAATGTTCAATGATGTTTCTTTTGTTTTTAAAATTTTTTGGTTATTAATCTTTTTTTTTTGTTTTTCGTCATGGGTATTAATTTAGGATCATCGTCATGATATGTACATTTCTCCATCTCAACCTCGACCTCAAGTTCTTATGGGTGGTACAAGTGGTCCTCCTCTTACGTATGGTACATATGATGTGAGTTATAATTAGTGACATAGTTTACATTTAAAATGTAGTATACGTTGTAATAGAAGTTGAATACATGGTTTGGTGTATTGCAGGGGAATAACACGGCTCAGTTAATGCCTTCTGTGTATCCCACTCACAGATCTTTTCAGGGGTTGCTTCGAGGTACAAGTGTTGAAAACTTTGCAATCCATCTGTCGCAAGCATCACATAGTCCTGCTGACAGTCATGTAGATTGATATCCTTGAGAAGTTTATTTTATCTTCATTTGTTTTGGACAAATGTATTTTGTGTTGGACAGATTTATAATGATGTGGATAGATTTTGACAGTTTTCTTTTATTTTGGACAGATTTGGTGTCATGAATGTTGGACAGATTTGGTTGTGCTATTTTGTGTTGCACAAGTTTATAATGTTGTGGACAAATGTTGAATGATATGAATGATATGGATAGTTTGCTTTTATTTTGGACAGATTTGGACTGATTTTTTGGTTTTGGACTGATTTGGACAGGTTTATAATGATCTGGGTTTTGGATTTTTTGACTTTGGACTGATTTTTTGGTTTTGGACTGTTTTTTTTGGTTTTGGACAGATTTGGAGTGGTTTATAATGTTCTGGTTTTTGGACAGATTTGGACAGGTTTATAATGATCTGCACAGATATTTTTGTTTTGGACTGATTTTTTGGTTTTGGACAGTTTTTTTTGGTTTTGGACTGATTTGGACAGGTTTATAATGATCTGCACAGATTTTTTGGTTTTGGACTGATTTTTTGGTTTTGGACAGATTTGGACTGGTTTATAATGATTTGGGTTTTGGACAGATTTGGACAAGTTTATAATGATCTACACAGATTTTTTGGTTTTGGACTGATTTTGGACAGTTTTGGTTGTCTTATTTTGTGTTGCACAGGTTTATAATGTTGTGGACAGATTTTGGAATGATCTGGACAGATTTGGACAGTTTTTTTTTGTTTTGGACAGGTTTTTTTTTTTTGGACAGATTTGCTTTTGGACAGTGTTATTTTGTGTTGTCTTCACAGATGTGGATTCTGGACAGATTTGGATACATTATGTTGTGGACATATTTGGTTGTGTTATGTTGTGGACAGATTTGGTAAAGAACAAGTATGACCTGACCAATAATAAGAATATAAATTAATGAAATCTGTCCACAACATTATAAAATAATGAGAGCTGTCCACAACATTATAAAATAATGAAGTCGTCAAGCATAGGTAATTTCAGGTAACGTCATTGACAGAAACAAAATACAAGCGCATCACATTCGTCAAACGTAGGTAATTCCATTAAGCTTTACATATCAACATTCATAGTTTAAGGTCTACAACATTCATAGTTTAAGGTCTACAACATTCAAAACCCAAATACATCCACCAAAAAAAAAAAAAACAAAATACCAAAAAAATAACTAAAAGGTTACATTCACTTCAGTAGTGCTATTAGCATGGTAAAACCAATCAAGACTATGGCTGTGAACATAAACAGTTTCATAGCTTCTTGGTTTGCTTCAACTCGTTCCAATTTATTTATAATTTGATTGAGTTTGTCAACATCATAATCATAGCCTCTGTCATCTTCATTCTTCATATGACTAGCTTTACTTTTCCTTTGGAAATCTGATGCATTCCCAGTCGAAGCCGGTCCCCACCCAAAGAACTCGCACATCCTATTTGGACACTTGAAATACAGCCTCCCTGGATTTTTCTCTGATTCTGATATGAACACTGCAGCTTTTTTTCCACAATTGCATCTCTGATTTTGCAAATATCCAGCATCTATCCAGCATCAATGTTTGAACCCATTGACATTGACATGATCCTAGTAAGAGCATTTTCCACAATTACAATCAGTCCATTAAGACAACATTCAAACAAAGCTGTAAAATAAAGCACTAATCAATGATATAATAACCATTTGTCTAATAAACATTGTCATTTTCACGTTCATGTTAATCCTAGTCATATACATAGTTCATGTTCATGTTCATCCTATACATAGTTCATGTTCAGTCCTAGATCATACACATAGTTCATGTTCATGTTCATCCTAGTCATATACATAGTTCATGTTCATTCTTAGATCATATACATAGTTCTTGTTCAAACCAGTAAAATAGCAAACTGTTGTTTACATGCATTGCCATTATTCATGTTTTGTTTGACACAGCCAACTACCCTGTTTATTCATGTTTTCAATAACCATTGTCAACATTCATGTTTTCTTCTGTTTTTTTTGACAATGGGACCAATATAGATCAAACAGTCCTGCTGAATCATGTATTGCTCTATATTGGTCCAATATTGATCAAACAGTCCTGCCATATAAAATTCAACAAAGTTGATAAAAAAGGTTATTATGTTTCATGGTTTTTTTGCACTACATTTTCATGCTCACTTTAATATTTTCACTAATGGATCAATGCTATGTGTCAATGTTTTCTTGAAAATTCACACCTATACACTTTCTGTGACCTCAAGGTCTACATTGTACACTATAAAAATAAGTCATTGATCTTGAATAAATTTTGGTTATTCTGAATATTGTACACTATAAAAATAAGTCCACACAAGTATTTGGAGGGGGAAAAAATTAAATGAATCTTGAAATTGATCTTGAATATGTGGTACCAAAAGTTCTTAAATTGTTAAACTAGTACTGTCATGTTCTTCACCATTACTATGGAGTATGAACCCATATGTGTCTGTTGTATGTATATTATTTTCCATTTTTGAGTGGTCATAGCATTGAAATTTTTCTGCTATTGAATATGCAGACACCACCACAATGGTAGATGGGAGGCTCGAATTGGCAGGATGTTTGGCAACAAATATCTTTACCTTGGAACCTATGGTAATATTTATTTTTTATAATTATCGTGATAATTTGAAGCCAAAACATCTGATCTCTTTCTCTTAAATGGTTCAATTTTTTTTTAATGGGAAATGAGAAGAAAATATACTTCTCCCTTATAAATATAATGGAAGCATTAACAAAAAAACAAAGAATGAGACAATTTCAAATATCTATCATATAATTATACCCATCAACCTCACCAAAACACCCCTAGCTATCATATAATGATCATTTAAACCCATCAAAAAAAAAAATCTTTGTTGATAATTTTATGCTTAGGCATACTTAAGGAACCTTGTTATGCCATGTGTCGATTATTGTTGCGGTTAGTCTAGCTTCTTTCTCTCTTTAGTTTAATCTTTTATTTTTTGGATTATTTGTTGGTCTAGCTCCCTTGTTGTGTCTCATGATACCAAATGAATGCAGTTATGTTAGTTGATAAGGGGACATTTAAAAATGTTATCATATACAGTTACTAATTAATTAATTAGAGGCATATCAATCACGAATCAATATTATCTATATATATGAAATAATAGAAAAAAATAAAATAAGTGAAGCAAGCAAATACAGTTGGTTGGTGTTATAGATCACCAAACCCTCAACTGCTAGGTCCGCTATTTAAGATTTCAGACCCTAAACTCATAAATTTTGAACCCTCCACCAAATTCATTTTGAATCATAAAAATTCATTTTGAATCATACATTTTCAACCCAGATTAACACACATAAAAAAAGGGGAAAAAATTCATTTTGAACCCAGATTAACACACAGAAAAATTCATTTTCAATCATCTCTCTATTTGATCTAATTACATCAAATGGTGAACATTGAACACATTAACACAAACATTGGGAATAATTTCGGCATAACACCAAATCAAAAAAAAATTGCAAAAATTTCACAGAAATCACACCAAATCTGTTTCAACAACAAATCCAGAAATCATATGATAGGCAACAAATCCATAAATCAAAAGCATCTATTGGCAACAAAATCATATAAAAAAAAGTAATAAAAGACGAAGGGAGAAGGGAGAAAAATGATCCTGAAGACGAACGGACCTCGTCGCTGTCGTTTCGCCGTCGTCGCCGTCGTTTCCCCTTGCCTCACCACTGCCTCTCCTCTCCTCTCCTCTCCTCGTCGTTTCGCCTCTACTCTCAATTCGTCTGAGTTTTGAAGCAACACTAGGGTTCTAAACAGTTCTGAAGCAATGTAAAAGAAACATTTTGAAAAAAAAAAAAAAAAAAAAAACTAATACAAAACGACGTCGTTTTGTATAGCACTGCAAGAATGTATAGCAGAAGATCCAGACTCATTCTCAATTACTTTTTCTTTCACACACATTTACTCAATTACAACAAAATATCAATCATCCCAAACTCTCACACTCCAAAATAATTTCCAAAATATATAACCAAACAAACCAAAAAAATTTCTAAACTCTTTCCCCAATATTTTTTTTTGAAAATTTATCTCCCAAAACTAAACTAAACACACCCGATATAACCCAAAATAGATTAAAAAGCTGACTTTGGACTTTTTATATTCTTTCCAAAAGAGCCTATATATGTATATGTATATGTATATATATAACAGGGTAATTAGTGAGAAAAATTCATAGGTTTCATAATTTTTTTTAGTATGATTAAAACAATTCAAATTAATGCAAATAATATTTAGACATATAAATAAATAAGAAAATAAATATATATTTGAATGTACAAGTTTCGACAATATTAATTTCTTTCATCTATACAACTAATAAATTACTGATGAACATATTATGTGAATTAAAATAATAAAAGGGTCCAATATAATTATGTTAAACTTGCTTTTGAGAGGTCCTAAATAAGTATACTTTTTGACTTTTTGGACTAAAAAATTAGGGAAAAAAATATGGTTGTTTGGGTTAACTTTTTGATTTTTTATGGAAAAATGTGTATTAAAAAATTGTATAAATTAGTGTGTCGGAGAAGATTAGGAGGGTGAGTTAGACAGCCGTACCATCTGGGCAGATAAATTGATGCTAAGAAATGATTAGCTACTTTTCGGGCATTGCACTAGAAGGTGTTGTTCGGCCCATGAGGGCTATCACGGGTCCCGTTTTAATAATCTGAACCGTTCAATGTATAGAACTCATCGAGTACTATATGCTTGTAAAAAATCACGTTGATCGGATATCAATAGCTATCTGATCATATTAGTTTTTTTCAACCGTTAACTATAACACCATCCCTTTTTTTTATACAAAACGGATTTGATCATGTAGTTAGCGATATCCAATCAATGTGATATTTTACAAACATATAGTACTCGATGAGTTCTACACATTGAACGGTTCAGATTATCGAAACAGGACTTGTGATGGACCCCCACGAGCCAAATAGCAGTGTGTTAAAATTGCACCCCAACTATGCAATTTTTCTTAAAAAAAGGCAACCCCAGATCTGAACCGATCATATCTGTGTTGTAATTTTGTATGTAAAATTAATTTTTTAATATTTTTTTAGTGAATAGTGATAACTTTTTAACTTTTTGAGTAACTTTTTAACTTTTTGTCTTTTTTAAACATGCCAAACTCTTGAGTGTAATTGATTCTATTGCTTGTAATTTTGTAAGATATTGTTAAGAATAATTGAACAATAATTATTTAAAATCAATTTTATAAAATAAAATTGAAAGCAAAACAGATTCTGAAAAATAGGTTTTTACAATTCAATAAAACTATATATACATATATATAGAATAAAGAAGAAGATGAAGAAAATGGTTCAGAAAATAGTTTGTGTGATTGTGAGAGGCATGTCAAAGACGTTGTCCTAAAGTCATTATGCACTCCCTCTGTGCAGGTTTTAACGATCACAAACGACTCCAAGATACAATCCAAAACTTTACAAGGTTTGACACAATGAACAGTTGCACCAGAAGAATTTGCCAAAAATGTATCAATTGCCCAGAAATATAGAATATAAAAATACAGTAAAGAGGAGAGAGAGAGAGAGAGAGAGAGAGAGAGAGAGAGAGAGAGAGAGAAAACAGAGAACGTTGTATATTTTTCTCAATGTTGGAGTCCTGTTTAAATAGGCTCTTTGGTGTCTGTTTGGAACAGACACACCCTTTGTTTTAAAACCAAATATTTATTTAAAATTCAAACAAATAAGATGTTAAAAAATATATATAAATAAATAAATAAATACAAATAAAAATAAAAATAAAAAGAAAATACAAATAAATAAAAATAAAGTTTTGAAACTTTTATGAAATTTCCAACAATTCCCTACAAGATTCACAACTTCGTAAAACGTCAAACAAATACAAAAAAAAATAATAATATGGGCAACACTAAAACCATACAATGGGTGTATGTGTTTTGCAAACTTGAACCTCACTTAGTGTTAACAGTTTCATTATGAAAGAATCTTAGTGAACCAGGTTTTGAACTAATTTCCTTTTACCAGAATTCAACATGCTACACATATGGTATGATACATAACTATGGCGCGGGTTAGCACTATTAGAGCATCCGCATCAAGATCACCAAAATAACAAAAAACTAAAATATAGCTAATAAATCATCAAATGCTCCCTTCATCAGCCTCAGCAATTTTTTTCTAAATTAACATTTTCTTAGATTTGCTACAGTACCTCAACAACTTTGTTGAGGCACTGTTCATTCGTTATATGATTTTTTATTATATTTTCTGCAGTAAAATTGAGCCAAAAACTAGCCAAAAACTGTAAATTGGTCGTCCACCCGGATGTCCCCCCGGACATCCCACCGGATGTCCATGAGTTGCCTGTAGCAAAGAAGGAAAAATGCCGAAAATTATCCCAACTGGTTGACCCGCCGGTTGACCGGTCAACAAAAATTTATTTATTTATTTTATTTTTTTTAAAGAATTGTTTGGGTAGCACCTCATCAATTTAATAAAAAAAGAAAGAATAACAAATACAATAACAAATTAATATTTTAATCAGATTGTGTTAGAATAGAAAGTTTGATGCAGTGAATACTAAAAAGGTGACTAGTTAAAATAGAAAAAGTGAATTTTGGGTTAAATTAGCCTAAAAATTTGAAGAGCTTGATGCGGATGCTCTTAGTAGCCATGTGCTCAATCTTGATTCTCATGAGAGTTTTAGGAAATAACCTTATTCCCACGGTCGCGGCTTCACGATACTCTCACCTAGGTGAATCCTTCAAAGATAGAAGTGACGGATGTCTATCTTACAAGAGTTTGTCCACCTTGGATTCATTTAGAGTAAATACTCTTCTTTAACCATCACATTTACATCAACACTGATATCTTAGGGATGAACAGGAGAATATAAATAATAAATTTAACAAAGTCTCATTCTTTAAAGTGCTGGAATACAAGTCACACTATAAGGATTGTTCCTACCCGTTGAACTTCCTTCGTGGGATCTCCAATCACAGAAGTCAGGTTACTTCCTTAGTTGACTCCCTATGGGCTTAAACCTATCCCCCTCGATAAATCTAAGACTACACTCTTAGATAAACCTTTTGTTAACTGATCAGCAATATTCTTTTCAGATTTCACAAAATTCAAAGATACAACATTTTTATTCAACAAGCTTTTTATAGATTTATACCTCACTTGCATATGCCTATTCATCTTTTTATTAGTATGTGCTTGTCTCATAAGTTCTATTATAGCTCTATTTTCACAATGTATGGAAATAGCAGGTATAGGATTTTTCACAAGTGAAATATCAAGTAGTAAATTTTTAATTCACCCAGCTTCAGTACACGTAGTATCTAAGGCTATAAGTTCTGATTCTGTTGTACTTCTAGAGATAACGGTTTGTTTTTTAGAACCTCATGATATTCCTGCTTCGCCTAACATAAATATATACTCAGTAGTAGACTTAACATCTAAGTTATTTGTTATCCAACTAGCATCGCTATAACCTTCTACCACATTAGAAAAACCACTAAAGCAAAGCGAATAATCTAGAGTTCCTCTTAGATATTTAAAAACTCTTTCCACAACAATCCAATAATCTTTACTAGGATTATGAGTATGTCTACTTAATCTCCCAATAGCATAGGCAATATCAAGTCTAGTCTTATTAGCAATATAGAGAAGTGATCCAACAATTTGAGAATATCTAAGTTGAGATACAAGTACACCATTATTTTTCTTCAAATTCATGCTAGGATCAAAAGGAGTTGAAACAGGTTCGAGATTCTTTTTTAACATTTTCTCTAGGATTCTAGATTAATTCAATGTAATACCTTTGGTTGTTTTCTCCAATTTCATACCCAAAATTATATAAGCTTCTCCTAAATCTTTTATATCAAATTTTGAAGATAAATAAAATTTCAAATTTTTAATTATCTCTAAATTTGTTCCAAATAATAAGATATCATCAACATATAAACACAAAATAATACATTCTCCATTATCTTTTTTTATAGTATACACATCTATCATGTTCATTGATCATAAAACCAAATTCTAGAATTATCTTATCAAACTTTTCATGCCACTGTTTAGGAGTTTGCTTAAGTCCATACAGAGATTTAACCAACTTGCAAAATTTATGTTCTTGTCCTTTAACTACAAAACTTTCAGGTTGCTCCATATAAATTTCTTTATCTAAATCTCCATTCAAAAAAGCAGTTTTATGTCCATTTGATGAATTTCTAAATTATAAATGGGTGCTAGAGAAATTAAGAATCTAATGGTTGTAATCCTAGAAACAAGTGATTACTACAACAAAAAAGGCCTTTGGTGACAGACTGATTTTGTCTCCAAACATCAAATTTTTGTCACTAAAGTGATCTGCGACGAAAAAAATGTCACCACGTTCGTGGCCTATACGTCGTCGCTAAAAGTACCTGGTGACGAAAACCAGTTTCGTCGCCTATTTTTGGTTTTTGGCGACGAATTATTTCGTCTCTGAATGGTGAATTTTTCGTCCTCTATAACATCAATTTCGTCACCAAAACTAAATAATATTTTATTTTAATTTTTTTTGCGACGAAATATTTCGTCACAAAATAGATTTTAGTGACGAAAGTTTTCCTCACCAACAATATGGATTAAGGTGACAAAAAAATTCGTCACTAAAATGAGCAGAAAATAAAATTCTTCAATGACAAAAAACATTTTGTCACCAAATATTTCAAATTAGCGACGAAATATTCAGCAAATGTGACGAAATTATTTGTTTGGTATTGTATCATTAGTGAGAAAATTATTCGTCATGTTTTTTGCAAACTAATAGCGACATTTTTTATTTTGTCACTAATAAAAATTAAAAATTTTGAAAATGGGGGTACTATTTTCTTCCGAATTTTTTTGTTTTCAGTAAAAATTCCCCGCGCATTTCAATAACCTGTTCAATAAAATATCTATTACAAATCAATACAGAAATCTGTTCATTTTCATAAACATCACATTCGAATTTCAGCACTATCCACAAAAATACAATATGAACTGCATGCGGATTATAAACATATCTCCTAATATCCACAAAAAATGTCTACTAATATTCACAAAAATATAATATCAACCACATGCGGATTACCAAACACATCTCCTAATATCCAACAAAAAACATATCTACTAATATCAACAAAAATAAAATATCAAAGGGCGGATTACCCAACATGCCCTGTAATACCAACAAAAATAGACAATTTACAACCAACCAAAATACATGTAAGGTAATAAGAACAAAAACACAAAATGAGCTACTATCTGCCCTCTAAATTACCAAACATGTCCATATCAAATCTCGAATATGCAAAAAAATGAAACACAAAAAAAAAAAATGCAAGTTAGACAATTATTATCTTATCCACAAAATATACAATTTAACATGCATTTTCGAATTAGTTTTCAAATCGGGAGTCCCGTGCTAGTTCTGTAAGTTTTCACAACTCACATTGGTCCCTCCGGAGGTGTTTGAGGTGTTCCCCGGGCCATCTCGTGGCTGCTGCACGATTTTGGCCCCTGAAGGTCTATTTTCAAACTTAACTGTGAAAAAAGTTCATTTTTGGACTTAGTTTTCAAACCGGGAGTCTCGTGCTAGTTCCGTAAGTTCCCACAACTCACATTGGTCCCTCCCGAGGTATTAGAGGTGTTTCCCGGGCCGTCCCGTGGCTGTTGCACGATTTTGGCCCCCGAAGGTCTATTTTCAAGCTTAAGTGTGAGAAAGAGCATTTTTGGACTTAGTTTTCAAACCGGGAGTCTCGTGCTAGTTCCGTAAGTTTCCACAACTCACATTGGTCCCTCCCGAGGTGTTTGAGGTGGTCCCCGGGCCGTCTCGTGGCTATTGCACGATTTTGGCCCTCGAAGGTCTATTTTCAAGCTTAAGTGTGAAAAAGTACTTTTTTGGATTTAGTTTTCAAACCGGGAGTCCCGTGCAAGTTCCGTAAGTTTTCACAACTCACATTGGTCCCTCCCGAGGTGTTTGAGGTGGTCTCCAGGCCGTCTCATGGCTGTTGAACGATTTTGGCCACCGAAAGTCTATTTTCAAGCTTAAGTGTGAAAAATGTATTTTTGGACTTAGTTTTCAAACCGGGAGTCCCGTGCTAGTTCCGTAAGTTTTCACAACTCACATTGGTCCCTCCCGAGGTGTTTGAGATGGCCCCGGGCAGTCTCGTGGCTGTTGCACGATTTTGGCCCCCGGTGGCCTATTTTCAAGCTTATGTGTGAAAAAGTGCATTTTTGGACTTAGTTTTCAAACCGGGACTCCCGTGCTAGTTCCATAAGTTCCCACAACTCACACTGGTCCCTCCCGAGGTGTTTGAGGTGGTTCCCGGGCCGTCTTGTGGCTGTTAGATGATTTTGGCCCCCGAAGGTCTATTTTCAAACCTAACTGTGAAAAATTATATTTTTGGACTTAGTTTTCAAATCGGGAGTCCCGTGCTAGTTCCGTAAGTTTTTACAACTCACATTGGTCCCTTTCGAGGTGTTTGAGGTGGTCCCCGAGCAATCCCGTGGCTGTTGCACGATTTTGGCTCCCGATGGCCTATTTTCTAGCTTATGTGTGAAAAAGTGCATTTTTGGACTTACTTTTCAAACCGGGACTCCCGTGCTAGTTCTGTAAGTTTTCAAAACTCACATTGGTCCCTTCCGAGGTGTTTGAGGTGGTCCCTGGGCCGTCTCATGGCTGTTGCACGATTTTGGCCCCCAAAGTTCTATTTTCAAGCCTAATTGTGAAAAAGTGCATTTTTGTACTTAGTTTTCAAACCGGGAGTTCCGTGCTAGTTCCGTAAGTTCCCACAACTCACATTGGTCCCTCCCAAGGTGTTTGAGGTGGTCCCCGGGCTGTCCCGTGGCTGTTGCACGATTTTGGCCCCCGGTGGCCTATTTTCAAGCTTAAGTGTGAAAAAGTACATTTTTAGACTTAGTTTTCAAACCAGGAGTCCCGTGCTAATTCCGCAGGTTTTCACAACTCACATTGGTTCCTCCCGAGGTGTTTGAGGTGTTCCCTAGGCCGTCTCATGGCTGTTACACGATTTTGGCCCCCGAAGGTCTATTTTCAAGCTTAATTGTGAAAAAAGTGCATTTTTGGAGTTAGTTTTCAAACCAGGAGTCCCGTGCTAGTTCCATAAGTTCCCACAACTCACATTGGTCCCTCCCGAGGTGTTAAAGGTGTTCCCCGGGCCGTCCCGTGGCTGTTGCACGATTTTGGCCCCCGGTGGCCTATTTTCAAGCTTATGTGTGAAAAAGTGCATTTTTGGACTTAGTTTTCAAACCGGGAGTCTCGTGCTAGTTTCATAAGTTTTCACAACTCACATTGGTCCCTTCCGAGGTGTTTGAGGTGGTCCCCGAGCAATCCCGTGGCTGTTGCACGATTTTGGCTCCCGGTGGCCTATTTTCAAGCTTATGTGTGAAAAAGTGCATTTTTGGACTTAGTTTTCAAACCGAGACTCCCGTGCTAGTTCTGTAAGTTTCCACAACTCACATTGGTCCCTTCCGAGGTGTTTGAGGTGGTCCCCGGGCCGTCTCGTGGCTGTTGCACGATTTTGGCCCCCAAAGGTCTATTTTCAAGCTTAAGTGTGAAAAAGTGCATTTTTATTTTCAAACTGGGAGTCCCGTGCAAGTTCCGTAAGTTTCCACAACTCACATTGGTCCCTCCGGAGGTGTTTGAGGTGTTCCTCGGGCCATCTCGTGGCTGCTGCACGATTTTGGCCCCCGAAGGTCTATTTTCAAGCTTAACTGTGAAAAACGTTCATTTTTTGACTTAGTTTTCAAACCGGGAGACTTAGTTTTCAAACCGGGAGTCTCGTGCTAGTTTCGTAAGTTTCCACAACTCACATTGGTCCCTCCCGAGGTATTAGAGGTGTTTCCCGGGCCGTCCCGTGGCTGTTGTACGATTTTGGCCCCCGAAGGTCTATTTTCAAGCTTAAGTGTGAGATAGAGCATTTTTGGACTTAGTTTTTAAACCGGGAGTCTCGTGCTAGTTCCGTAAGTTTCCACAACTCACATTGGTCCCTCCCGAGGTGTTTGAGGTGGTCTCCAGGCCGTCTCGTGGCTGTTGCATGATTTTGGCCCCTGAAGGTCTATTTTCAGCTTAAGTGTGAAAAAGTGCATTTTTGGACTTATTTTCTAACCGGGAGTCCCGTGCAAGTTCTGTAAGTTTCCACAACTCACATTGGTCTATCCCGAGGTGTTTGAGATAGTCCCCGGGCGGTCTCGTGGCTGTTGCACGATTTTGGCCCCCGAAGGTCTATTTTCAAGCTTAAGTGTGAAAAAATGCATTTTTGAACTTAGTTTTCAAACCGGGAGTCCCATGCAAATTCCGTAAGTTTTCACAACTCACATTGGTCCCTCCTAAGGTGTTTGAGGTGGTCCCTGGGCTGCCTCGTGGCTGTTGCACGATTTTGGCCCTTGAAGGTCTATTTTCAAGCTTAAGTGTGAGAAAGTGCATTTTTGAACTTAGTTTTCAAACCGGGAGTCCCGTGCAAGTTTCGTAAGTTTCCACAACTCACATTGGTCCCTCCCAAGGTGTTTGAGGTGGTCTCCGGGCCGTCTCATGGCTGTTGCACAATTTTGGCCCCCGAAGGTCTATTTTCAAGCTTAAGTGTGAAAAAGTATATTTTTGGACTTAGTTTTCAAACCGGGAGTCCCGTGCAAGTTCCGTAAGTTTCCACAACTCACATTGGTCCCTCCCGAGGTGTTTCAGGTGATCCCCAGGCCGTCTCGTGGCTGTTGCTCAATTTTGGCCACCGAAGGTCTATTTTCAAGCTTAAGTGTGAAAAAGTGCATTTTTGGACTTAGTTTTCAAACCGGGAGTCCCGTGCAAGTTCCGTAAGTTTCCACAACTCACATTGGTCTGTCCCGAGGTGTTTGAGGTGGTCCCCGGGCCGTCTCGTGGCTGTTGCACGATTTTGGCCTCCGAAGGTCTATTTTCAAGTTTAAGTGTGAAAAAGTGCATTTTTGGACTTAGTTTTCAAACCGTGAGTCCCGTGCTAGTTTCGTAAGTTCCCACAACTCACATTGGTCCCTCCCGAGGTGTTAGAGGTGTTCTGCGGGCCGTCCCGTGGCTGTTGCACGATTTTGGCCTCCGATTACCTATTTTTCGACTAGTTCCATGCCTACATGTTGGAATAGTTTTCGACTTAGTTCTCGACTTAGTTTCATGCCTACATGTTGGAATAGTGCAAATTTTCAAAGTAGTTTCCTAATTGGGAGCCACATGCATATTTCAGTGTTTGTGATGTTTCTCGGGCTTTTACATGCATAGTTCACTATCTTAGTTGAAGAAAAAATTTCTTCTAAATTAACATAGAAACATAATATACTAACCAAGAAGCTTGTCCATCAGAATCTGAACTTTCTCCACTCTCAAAATTTCCCATGATACCTTTCTGCCTCAAACACTCAATGATACTTTCTATCTTCTTGTTTTGTTTCTTCTCTGAAACAAATCTCTTTTCTCAATAGACAATTTAACTGCTTTTAGTAAAAAAAAAAAAAAAATTAAAAAAAATTATGATTTCACAATAATCAAATGGACTATATTTCTTATTTATTGCAAGTTTTTTTAACATATAGTCACCAATGGCGTTTTAATAGGAAGTCAGATTAAATTTTGGGGGGGCCATCACATGAGTAATCAAATTTTGAAGGGCAACTCTTACACAGAGTGAGCTTTCCAAAAAATTGGCACCACTGGAATGAGTTTAGAGGAACCATTACATGGCATACAAAAAAAATTTGGAGAAATAGCAGTCATATACAAGTGAATTTTTCCTTTGGTTGGGAAGTTCATCTCTCAGTTTGAAAGTAAACCCATGTAGTCCATTCACTCCATTAGCCAATCCTCATTTGATCACGGATTAAGGAAAACCTTTATTCACCCCAACATTAGTATTTACTCCAATAGTCCTTTAGTTTTCTCTAATGTACAAGTCTTAAAAATTTGTTTGAACACCAAAAAGTTACATAACTATCTACCTGAAGAAATTTATACACATCATATTTTATATGTATACAGAGCATATTTCATATGAATACAGAGCATATACATCAGACAAATACATCAGAGGGAGCATCGAGAAAGAGAGAGAGAGAGAGAGAGAGAGAGAGAGAGAGAGAGAGAGAGACTAACAGCGGTGTTCTCTGATCGGCACAACAGCGGCGGTGAGGAAAAGAGAGGCTAACAGCGGCAGTGGTGAGGGCTGTCGGCGGTGAGGGCTGTCAGAAATGGTAGAGCGGCGGTGGGTTGATCCAATGTTAGTAGCGGCGGTGAGGGTCCTGTGTGTGTTGAGTATAACGTCTCTGTGTGTGTGTGTGTGTGTGAAATAGGTTTGAATTGAGAAATGATTGTGTGTGATTAAGAAGAAGAACCGATTGTAACAAAACATTTTTATTTCCCCCTAAAATATTTAGTGACTAAACTATATTTTGGTGACAAAATTATTTCTTCACCAAAGATAAAAATATTGGCCACAAAAATAATTTTGTCACTAAATGATATTAAAATATCACCAAATTATTGGTGACAAAAATATATTTGTCATTAATAATTTTATAATTGGTGACAAATTTTTTCGTCACCAAAAGTCTATTAATTTTGGTGCCCTCCGAAAATATTAGCGGGAAAATATTTGGTGACAAAAAAAATATAAATAATGACAAAATATAATTTCGTCACCTATTTTTTTTATTATGATTTAGATTGGTGACAAAATTTTATTTTTGTCTCTAAAAATGATACATTTGGAGACGAAATATGATTTTTGTCATTAAAAGATACATATTTCGTGACAAAAAAAAATTTCGTCATTAGTTTTCGTCTCTAAAGACTATTTTTGTTGTAGTGGTAGGTATCGAAATAATCTATTCATTTCTTTTGTGTAAATCTTTGGCTACTAATCTTGCCTTATATTTATCTATACTTCCATCAGGTTTAATTTCTTTCTACCCATTTGCAACCGATAGTTTTACTCCCAGGAGGTAGATTAGTCAACTCCCAAGTATTATTTTGAAGTATGGATTCAATCTCACTATTAATGGCTTCATTCCAAAATGGTGCATTTAAAGACGGCATAGCTTCTATAAAAGTATTTGGTTCTCCTTCAGTTAAAAAAGTATAAAAATCATCTCCAAATGTTTTCTCTATTCTAGTTCTCTTACTCCTTCTAGCTTCTATATCTAGATGTTCGGAATCATCTTTCAAAGGAATAACACTAACACTACTAGTAGAAGTTCTATTTACAACCTGATTTGAGATCCTAGTTTTATATGGAAAAATATCTTCAAAAAATGTAGCTTCACGAGATTCAATTATTGTATTATTAGTAATTCCACTAATTTCAAAATTTATTACTAGAAATTTATTAGCACTACTATTTTGAGCATATCCTAAGAAAATGATATAAACAGTTTTAGGTCCTATTTTCTTACGTTTAGGTTCTGAAATTACTACTTTTGCTAAACACTCCCACACTTTCAACATTTTAAGATTAGGTACTCATTTTTTTTTCCAGATTTCATAAGGTGTTTTATGATTATCATTCACAATTACTCTATTTAATATAACACAAGCAGTGAGTGTCGCTTCCCCCCACAAACTCTTTGGTAAACTAGACCTAATAAGTATTATATTTATCATATCCATTAGAGTTCTATTTTTCCTTTCAGTTATCCCATTAGATTGTGGGGAATATGGTGGGGTTACTTCATGAATAATTCCATGTTCTTTACAAAAAGTACTAAGGGTACTTATATTATATTCACCTCCTCTATCAGATTTAAGTTTCTTAATCTTTCTTTCTAATTGATTTTCTACTTTAGCTTTATAAATTTTAAATTTACTAAAAACTTCATCTTTGGTTTTAATTAAATATAAGTAACAAAACTTAGAACAATCATCTATAAAGGTTACAAAATACTTATTTTCTGCTCTAGTTAGTAGTCTATTAGAATTACAAACGTCACTATGTATAAGGTCTAAGAGTTGTGAATTTCTTTGTACAGATTTACAAGATTTCTTAGGTTATTTTGCTTGCACACATATTTCACATTTGCGTTTAACATCAATAGATGATTTAGGTACTAATTTTAATCCATCATTTTCCTAATTTTCCTTAAATCCACATGTCCAAGTCTTCTATGCCACAATTCACAAACTTCAATATTCAAAATATTATGAGAGATATAATTAACTTCAAAAGATACATTCAATTTAAATAAACCATCACATACAAAAACTTTACCAATAAAAATATCATTTTTACTTATTACAATTTTATTCAATTCCATTACAATTTTGTATCCTAACTGTACTAAACATGATCCACTAATAAATTTCTTCTAACTTCATGAACATATCGCACATCTCTCAAAGTTAAGATTTTTCCGGAAGTCATCTTCAAATCTATATCTCCAATACCAAGTATTGGTGCAATTGATCCATTTCCCAAAGTTGCACTTCCTTCACTTGATTTCTGAAAAGTTTTAAAATAACCACAATCAAAACACACATATATATTAGCCCCAGAATCTAACCACCAATCTTGATATTCAAAAGTAGAATTAATTTCAGGAATATACCTAAAAGATGGTCTGGAAATTTCTTTTTTCTCCAAAATCATATTCACTTGAACATTATGACCTTGATTTCTTTGGTTATTGTTGAACCTTGGTTTATACTCATCAGTCTTCTTAAAAAAACAATCCTTAGCATAATGATTGGTTCTTCCACAAACATAGCACAACCTTTTGGCACTCCTTTGTCCCTTAAAATTATTAGCATTGGCTTGGTAGTTATTATTATGGTGTTTGCCATTTTGATCTCTAGATTTAAACTTAAGGTTGTTCTTGAAAATTTTATCTTTAGGTCGAAAGTTATTCCTATAGTTGGAACTATTCTTTTTCCCATTCTCTACCAAATTTACCTTAGGAGTTTTCTCTTTTCCAGTTTTTAGATTTGATCTATGCTTCTCTTCCACCCTGAGTGTATTGATTAGTTGAGTTAATGACAGATCTCCTTGTTTGTACCTAAGACGCTTAGCAAAGTCATTCCAAGATGGAGGTAATCTATCGATAAGGCAAGACACTTTAAACTCCTCACTAAAAGTTGTCCCTTTCTTTTCTACTTTTCTAAGTAGTTCTTGAAACTCATGAATTTGGTCTCCTACAAGTATGTCATCTTTCATTTTATACCCATTAAAATCAGAGACAATGAACCTATCAATACCAGCATCTACAGTTACATATTCGATCTCTAAGGTTTTCTATAGTTCTTTTGCAGTTGAGGTGGTTGACTGATACACATCACATAAATGGTTAGACAACACACTAAGGATTCTGTTATAGCAATGAAATTCAATTTGTTCGAGTGACAACCAAGATCCAACAAAATCCTAATCTTTTATGGCAGACATAAGACCCAACACGGTCAACCAATATTTTGTTTGTTTTTGCCACCTTTTAAAATTGTGTCCATTAAATTTTTCAAGTTTCACACTAACAGATTCTTCTAAATTAGCCATTTTAAATATTTAAATAACAAGAGAGCAAAAGAGTATCTTAATCTGTAATAACAATAAAACAAATACTAATCACCTTGCTTGGTTTCCAGTTTTCCAAAACACTTTTCAAAAAATTCTATTTTATTATTTTTTGTGTTTTTTTGTTTTTACTGAATTTTTTTACTTTTTAGATACACCTAACATAAATACACCTAAAAAGTAAAAAAATTATAAAAAAAATCTTTTAAAAATTCACTAAATACCAAAAATATAAAAAAATACAAGAATTCAGTACATTTTTTGTATTTTTATGTATTTATTAATTTTTTAAAATATTTTTTCACAAATTTTTTACTTTTTAGATATATCTAAGTAAGGTGCATCTAAAAAAGTAAAAAAAAAATGTTTAAAATTTAAAAAATATTCACTAAAAACAAAAAAACACAAAAAACAAAAAAGTCAATTTTCAAAAAATTTAATCCAAAAAACTCAAACCAAACACAGTGAATATTATTGAAAGTGTAAATTTAATTACCAACTATTTAAGGATAGATAAAAGTGACAGATTTTGATACAGATAACCTTTAAACAAAATAATACTAATCAAGCATCATGAATTGTATGAAATGCTCTATATCTCAGCAAAACTACACACTTTTAAATAATAATGTCGTATAGATCAACTTTAAACAAAATAATAATAATAAACACCTAAGTCAAACAAGTTATAGCCCCTGAATAAACTAATAGAATAATAACAACAATAAAATTCCACCCCAAAATATCGACAATCTATTTGCTTTTCCGGGGAAAAAAAAAAATCCAAGTCAAGTACAGGCTATTTTCTGAACCTTTTTTTTCATCTTCTTCTTATTCTGTATATATGTATATATAGTTTTATTGAATTGTAAAAACCTATTTTTCAGAATCTGTTTTGCTTTCAATTTTATTCTATAAAATTGATTTAAAATAATTATTGTTCAATTATTCTTAACAATCTAAAGTAGTTATGCGCTCTCTCCATTTAGGTTTTAACGATCACAAACGACTCCAAGATATAATCCAAAACTTTACAGGATCTGACATAATGCACAGTTGCGCCAGAAGAATTTGCCAAAAATGTATCGATTGCCAAGAAATATAGAATATAAAAATACAGTAAAGAGGAGAGAGAGAGAAAACAGGGAACGTGGTATATTTTTCGCAATGTTAGAGTCCTATTTAAATAGGCTCTTTGGTGTCTGTTTGAAACAGACACACCCTTTGTTTTGAAACCAAATATTTATTTAAAATTCAAACAAATAAGATGTTAAAAGAAATATATAAATAAATAAATAAATACTAATAAAAATAAAATACAAATAAATACAAATAAAGTTTTGAAACTTTTATGAAATTTCCAACAGATATTTTCTCTTTTATTTAAAAAAAAAAATACAAGAAATTGGTTTAGAACAATAATGTTTAATTTAAGATAAATTTTAAGTTCAACTTAAACAACTTCTCTTGAGTTTTCTGGGATGAACTCAAGTTTTTCCAATGCCAATTTGGCTCTATTGCTAGTCTTCAAAAGTCTATTTTATTTATAATTTCAATAGATTTTTGTCTTCCTATGAGAGGAATCCTTGTTTTATAGCTTGACTTAAGGGTGTGTTGCCCCTAATTACTATATTAGAAGAATATATATAATACTAGTAGTATGATGTTGATGTCACTTTTTAAATTGTTTGTGTCATGCAATGTGTTTTCCCAAGATATTGTAATCTTTTACGTCTTTATGAAATAAGTGAGTGCAAAATTTGAAAGCATAAATGTGATATTATATTAAGGTTGAAATACATTTGTTAGTTATATATGTTCATAATTATGGAATAAAGAGTGATCGCACCATAATTTGGTGTGACTCACTTCACTCAATATTTTCTCTCTTGAATTGTAAAGAACCTTCCCCTAAGATTATTGAAGCTATGTGTTAGTTAGTTAATGGTTTGAATTCAAACATCTATAGACACATCTTTTAGTGAACCATGGTGGCTGTTGCTATATGAAACAAATTCAAATAGTATGCCTATTCCCAAAGGTCACTTATTTGTGTATATAAATACATAACAGCAGGATTGGGAATCATTGAATAAACTAGAAGATTTTCTATTTTCTAACTTTCGAATAATCGAAATTCTCGCGTGATAAACACCCTCATGGGTATTTCGATCAATTGTCATTGTTAAGTTAATCTTACAGTGGTATTAGAGTAAGTTTGTACATAATCGCAGATGTTGAATTATAGTCCGGAAGAACAAAAATTTTATGAAAAGTTTTTATTGAAAATTCAGAGTATAATCGACCATCAATCTTTGGCTTTGGTTAATTCCGTTTGTTTATTTAATCATCACCAACGTGTTATATTCCCAGAAAACTATCCAAATAAAATAACCGTTGGTGGTGCAATTGTTCCGAATCTTGCCGAAAGTGAGGCCGAATTATACCATTGGAAGCAATTTTATAAAATATTTTTTGGTTCAAATCGTGTTTCCAAATTAGCCCCATCTTGTTCTTCTCAGAATTTTGATCACAACGGTGACATTCGTTGTGAAAAACGGCAAAAATTTGATCCACAAAGTTCGAATTTCAGTGTGTGGTCGCCGACTCCCGTCACCGGAGAAAACAACCTGTGCAACAATACTGTTGAAGCCTCAGTTCAGGAAATTCAAACATTTGGGCCAAAAACATAACCAATTAAAAAGGGCCCAAAAATAAGAGTTGCAGCAAGGAAATCAATTCCGTTGGGCATCAAAATTAAAAAGGATTTGATTGGGCCGCAACCTAGCGCCACAGTGACCAAGCCAAGCAGCCCAAAGACACTGAACTAGCCCAACCCAGTGACACAGCCAAGCAGCCCAAAAGCACGGCCGAGCGCGACCCAGATCCGCGTATCGACCCAGCGCCCAACGCACCGCACCCGGACCCCCGTCTGTCTGCTCCGCTTGACCCGCGTCCGCTAGACCCGCGCGCTGACCCCCGTGTCACGCCGATTCGGTCCCAGCCGGTTTAGACCGGTTCAGGCCAGATTTTGGACCGGCATCAGCTTGGTCCAAACAGTATTTTGGCTCGTTCTTGTTCATTTCAAGGCCGTTTTCAGTCATTTAAAAGCCAAAATTTCCAAAATTCGTCTAAGAATTTTTCTGTGGGTAATTGTACTAAATTTCCGAAAGAAATATTTAATAAAAAAAATATTTAATAGGCCATTGGGTTTTCATCATTCCTCTTACCCAAGGCAAGACGATTGAGTTTTTGCTTATCACAGGGACCGACGCAACAACTATAAGGCTTATCCTTATTAAGACTTGTTGTTGTATTTAATTTTGCTTATTTGTTTATTTTCGTTTGTAATGTCCACATTTTAATTTTTATTGAAACACATTTTTGTTTTTAGTATGGCTATTAAAAATGCCATGGATACTTCAAGAATTGATATGCTTAATGGAAATAATTTCCAAGTATGGAAATACCACATTTCTTATCTTCTTACACATAAGAAAACATTAAACCAAATGATGATTCTAATTGGTTTCAGAATAAATGGATAGAAGATGATGCAATGGCAATGGCCACTATGTTACATAATATGAAAGACAACATTATTCCGCTTTTTGAAGAACATGAAACTGCAAAACAATTAATGGAAGTACTAGAAAGTAAGTATGGAGTTTGATCGAACACTCAAATTCAATTGCTCTGGGACAAATATAACAACACTCGTATGAGTGATAATGATAGTGTTGGTGATCATGTTAATCAAATGGAATTAATTGCTAAAGAATTATCCAACACTAATCACCCTTTGTCGGACAAGATGCAAGTAACTACCATACTTAATAGTCTTCCATTATCTTGGGATCATGTTGTCACATCTTTAACTCATAGCGGACGAGAGATTTCAATGGTGACATTGCTTGTACTCTTAGTGTTAGAAGAAGAAAGAATGAAGCGAAGGCGTAAAGAAGGTTTGTCTTCTAACTTGTTGATGGCACAGTCTTCGTCACAACCACAGAATAATTCCCACACACCATTCAACAAGAAAAAGAAGACATTCAAGAGAAAATGGAATAAAGGGTTTTAGAAAGGCAGGATGAAACAACAAGAATGGCAAAAACAACAACATCACAAGCATCAGATTGGCCCATGTTACAAGTGCGGACAAAAAGGTCATATCAAAGCCACTTGTCCTTAGAAGCAGAAAAAGGATCATAATCCTATTGCCATGACAGTTTTTGAAGCAATGGTGCTTGAATCTTCATCAAATTCATGGTGGATTGATTCTGCTGCAACTAGGCATATTGTGCAAAATAAAGACATGTTTGTAGAGTTTACTGAAAAGAAGGTTGGTGAACACAGAATCTACATGAGCAACAACTCCTATAGTGATGTTTTGGGCATCGACAACTGTCAATTCTCTATTAATGGAACTTCCATTGTGCTTCATGATGTGCTTTATATACCCAGCATACGCCAAAATTTAATTTCGGTTCCGGTGTTAACTCAAAAGGGTTTTGAGATTAATTTTAGGTCTAACACAGTATTGATTTAGAAAGGAAGTGTATTAATGAAAGGTGTAAGAGTGAATGACATGTACTCTCTTCCTATTGATAATAATAAAGTATGTATTTTTGATTATTAGCATGTTTCTACTACTAATAGTTCTTATTTGTGGCATTCAAGATTAGGTCACATTAATAAAAATAAAATGTCTCGAATGTTTAAAAGTGGCTTATTGCCTAAAGTATGTTCCGATGATTTTGATATATGTGAACCATGTATCAAAGGCAAAATGACTAGCAAACCATTTGTCAAACATTGGAAATCATTGGAATTACTCTAAATAATTTATTTAGATATTTGTGACCCTTTAAGAACTAAAACTCATCAAGGTATGGAATACTTTATTACTTTCACTGATGATTATTCAAGATATGGACATATCTACCTTCTTAAACACAAATCAGAGGCAATTGACAAGTTTAAGGAATATAAATTAGAGGTAGACAAACAACTTGGTCGGTCCATTAAACACCTGAATAATGATAGAGGTGGCAAATATGAAGCTATGGATTCTTTCTGCAAGGACAATGGCATTAAACATTTGTTTACAATGCCATACACACCACAACAAAATGGGGTCGCAGAAAGACGAAATCGTACTCTGATGGAACTAACTAGGTCTATGATCGCTCATACTGATCTTCCTATTCATTTTTGTGGAGAAGCTTTGTCTACCGCTGCATACATTTTAAATCGAGTCGAAACAAAATCCAAACCTCTAACTCCTTACGAATACTGGCATGGTATTAAACCTAATGTTCAAAATCTCAAAGTTTGGGGATGTAAAGCACATATACTTATTCCCAAACCTTTAAGGGATAAATTAAAAAGTAAAACTTGGGAATGCAAGTTTATTGGCTCTGTTGAAAATGGGTGTGGTTATCGTTTTTACCATCCCGAACGTAGGTTAATAGAAAGTAGAGATGTTATTTTTCTTGAATCCACTGATCTTGTTACTCCTATTGAACAAATTGAATTGCTCTCCGAAGTATCTCTGGATTCTTCTCTTCCTTTTTTCTCACCTGCACCACCAGTTCTCCCAGAACCACAAAATAGTGAGAGGAAACGACAACTACATGATGTTGTGTTACCTGCTTCAAATCCTGAGATAAGTGGAAGTAAGAGAGCAAGACGTCCATCTACGTTTTTGAAAGATCATTATGTTTTTCAACTTGAAGAACTTAATAACTTAGTAGATGATCCTACTAGTTATAATAAAGCAATGAGTAGTAGTGATGTTACACAATGGCTTGAGGCAATGAATGAGAAACTTGACTCAATCAAGAAAAATGATGTTTGGGAATTAACCGATCTCCCGAATGGAAGAAAAGCCATTGGTTGCAAATGGGTTCTTAGAAAGAAATTCAAAGTAGATGGAAGTTTGGAGAAATACAAAGCCAGGTTAGTAGCTAAGGGATTCACTCAACAACCTGGAATAGATTTTGTAGATACATATTCTCCTGTTACAAAATTTGCCTCAATAAGGATTCTAATGGTGGTAATAGCCAGGATGGATTTGAAATTGCATCAATTAGATGTTAAAACAGCTTTTCTCAATGGAGAATTAAAAGAGGAAATTTATATGATGTAACCTGATGGTTTCTAAAACCAAGGCAACGAGAATAAAGTCTACAAGTTGAAGAAATCTTTGTATGGACTTAAACAATCTTTAAGACGATGGTACTTGAAATTCCACCAAGCCATTTTAGAAATGGGCTATGTTGTGAGTCCATTAGATCACCGTGTTTATATCTGAAAAAGTGATGACAAGTTAGCCATATTATCTTTATACGTGAATGACATATTATTAGTAGAAAATTGTCCAGATATGATTATAAAAACCAAAACTTTCTTGGCATCTAGATTTGAAATGAAAGACATGGGTCTTGCAACCTATGTTCTAGGAATTAAAATTTCAAGAGATAGAAATACAAAATTATTATATCTAGATCAAGAGAAATATCTAGACAAAGTGCTCAAAAGATTTAATATGGATAAATGTAATTCTTTTAGCACGCCTGTTTGCAAGGGACAAAGTCTTAGTAAAAGTATGAGTCCTCAAACTAAATCTGACGTTGAGGAAATGAGAAATGTCTTGTATGCTCAGGCAGTAGGCAGCCTAATGTATGCTATGACAAGCACAAGACCTGACATCTGTCATGCAGTTGGATTAGTAAGTAGGTTTCAATCCAATCCAGGTAAGGAACATTGACAAGCAGTCAAAAGAATATTCAGATATTTAAAAGGCACTAAAAATTTGAAGTTATGTTTTGGTTTGTGTGATCTAGACATAAAAGGATACACTGACGCGGATTTTGCAGGAGATGTAGATGATAGAAAATCTACTAGTGGTCATGTGTTCTTGTTTGGTGGAACAACAGTTTCTTGGTTAAGTAAGAAATAGAGTTGTGTTGCAAAGCACACTATGGAAGCTGAATACATAGCTTGCAGCACAGCCGTAAGTAATGCAGTTTGGATTAAACGAATTGTTGACAGTTTACAATTAGGTATACCTGCCAGACCGGTCAATATGTTTTGTGACAATTAGTCCGCCATCTCATTAATAAAAAGTGGAGCAAATAACTCTAAGGGAAAACATATTGATGTAAGTTACCACTATATTCAGGACATAGTGGAGAGAGGTGAAATTAAAGTCAATTATATACTCTCAGAAGATATGGTGGCTAACCCTATGACCAAAGGGTTATCTCAGGAAAAATTCAGAGAATATGTAGCTAATATGGGATTGAAAAATGCCTAGCTAGGTGGTTTAGCTACTTATATAAGAGCATAATCGGATGACTCTGGGGATGCCTAGATAACCGATGTTTTGCGACTCTATCTTGCATGGAAACATGTGTTTGATCAGGTAATAAGATAGAGGAACTGACAAGGTACGGACATTATAGTTAGTAGGAGATGTAAAATCCATGATATGCAACATGCTGACTAGATGATGTTACCTGCTTGATCAGCAAAAAGTCGTTGGTAAGGTGTGTTAAGGAAAACCTTTAGGAATAGGCCTTAGAGGAAGTACTTTACAATAATTTCAACGCAGGTCAACACATGAGAAATGTGTGTGGCTGAAGTCGTCAATGGTGATTGGGTATGAGCTATGAACCCAACACTGAAAATTGATGCGATTCATTTGAAATATAGTGAATTGAAGTCATCTGGAGTGTGTTGTCAATGGGAGAGCACATTCGTACGGGTGCGGTCAGATTGGTGGCAAAAACATGCGCACGCATGGCCAAGTCACGATCAGACGTCGATCTATGAGGTAATTTCATAGATGAAAGTTGGCATGCGGCAAAATTTTGGTACCAAGGTTAAAAATGCTCAACTCAGGTTTATCATCTTATTATGGTGTGTTCAAGTGGGAGATGATGGAATAAAGAGTGACCACACCATAATTTGGTGTGATTCACTTCACTCAATCTTTTCTCTCTTGAATTGTAAAGAACCTTCCCGCAAGAATATTGAAGCTATCTGTTAGTTAGTTAATGGTTTGAATTCAAACATCTATAGACACGTCTTTTAGTGAACCATGGTGACCGTTGCTATATGAAACAAATTCAAATAGTATGCCTATTCCCAAAGGTCACTTATTTGTGTATATAAATACATAAGAGCAGGATTGGAAATCATTGAATAAGCTAGAAGATTTTCTATTTTCTAACTTTTGGATAATCAATATTCTTGCGTGATAAACACCCTCATGGGTATTTCGATCAATTGCCATTGTTAAGTTAATCTTGCACATAAAAATTTTGAAAAACTAAAGGAGTAGGACACACCTTTGCAAAATACATATTTCTTTGAAAAAAATGAATTAGTTTATGTTGTGAAATTCAGATTACTCCATTGTTTGATGTTTGGACCACAAATTGCAACGCACATCTTGCTAAATATAATTAAATCAATAGAAGCACGTTGTATTGAGCTTTGTTTAGAAGTTGGAAAAAAAAAAAGTAGCAGCAAAATTCCAATTATATATATTTTCAATCAATATTCTGTCTCAATCATGTAGGTTGACTCCATGAAATTATTTTCATTCTTTTGCATTGTTAAGTGCTAGTCAAATTAAATATATCGAGATGTCATTTTTTTATTATCACATCATAAGTTAATTTATTTTTTTTTCTTTTTAATCTTTTTATTTATGGTGATTATATCATACTTACTGAGCATTACATTTGCAACCCTTCATTACTATATGATAAAAGCAAAATCAATTAAATGATTGGTATAAAATTTCTCAACATATATTATAAATGATCTGGTTTAAAACTTGAATCTTGTCTCTGGACTTGACCGACCAAATCTCTTATTAGGCCTTAATAAACTCATTATAAAATATATCTATACTATATATTACGTAAAAAAGAATTTTTAACCCCAATACTTGTGGGAGTTCTAATATTTCAATCTGAAATTTTTAAATTTCTTATTTAAAAAAAATCGGCATTTATTGATTTGGTCAAAATTCTCTGATCAGCATTTATTAACTTTTTTCAATTCACATGTCTTTCCACATGCCTGTATTTATTGATTTGGTCAAAATCCTCTGATCAGCATTTAAAATCCACTCATACAAATAATTATAGATACAACCTGTATATAGTTACTGCAGTACCTTTTTTAACTTTTTTCATACACTATGATTAGTGATAAGATTGTTAAATTATTTTTATAAAAAATTTAAAAAATATAATTTATATATTAAAAAAAATCTAACACAAATATAAATATTTATAATTATCTCATATATAATACGAGTAATAGGCTAGTATCGATAATTTAAATCCATCATTTTATAAAGTCTTTTAATAGGTCATTAACATAAATATCCAAATAAAATGGTCGAGGAGATTCCAAACCCACTACAATGGTCGAGGAGATTCTAAATCATTCTACCGTTTGGTTTTGCTCTTCTAGACAACTTGTGTAGCGGATTACACGTGTTGAATTTTTTGTGTTCACAAAAAAGAAAAAACCAACGAGTTGGCCACTTCCACTCTGCAATTGACTTTTCATGACAGCCGCCGCAAGGCCCTCTAAACCAAGAGAAGTTATTGGTTGGTACGAGAGTGTTCCAATAATATTGTGATTAATGTGTAAGGTAAGGTTTATAAATTTATATTAGATAATTAATAAATACGAAGAGATATGGTAAATTGTGATTGGTGAAAAATATAATTACGTGATATTCTTAAATTAATCAATAATTTTTTCTAAACCAAATGAATACCAGGGTTTGGGTTTTACTTTTTTAATAATTTTAAAAAAAATAGTTTTAATTTACTAACAATAAAAAAAATTAATTATACTCTTCACCTTTATAATTTTAATTTGATAATTCAATCTCTACATGTCAAATTCGGTTTTAATTTTGTTCATTTGCCTAAATTTTCATTTATGTTTTATTTGTGTACATCTTATGAGATTGACAAATATATTAAAATTATTAATTTTAACCTCTAATTTGAACAAAATGAGCAAAATGAAACTAAATTTAAAATATAGGAACAATAAAGACCAAAGTAAAATTTAAGCCAAATTATAAAAATTAAAAGTGTAATTAACCCAACTAAAAAAATCATAACAGTTGACTTTCTATTTTTTTATTTTAGTAAACTTGTTTTTGGATTTTTTTCAAATCTTTTTACTTTCTAAATTTTTTTACATTAGACGGATCAAAAAAATAAAAAAAAAATTAACACAAATCTTTTTTTAAAAAAATTATAAACAAAAATAAAATAAAATTAGATGGATGCCAAACAAAATTTATTCACATCAAAATTTAGCAAAAACAAATTATTACAGGTATAACTGTTGAATTGAATTTATTTTTTTTCCTCCCTTCCTCCCCCAGCTAGTATAACTAATTTTACGTGGAATGGAATGAGTCTTCAAAGTCCATACAATGTTCCACGGACCATTCAATGATCCTTCATTGGACTTGGACGAAATGCTTCCATACCAATCTCAATTGCGCAGTAAGACCACGTCCAACACCGCCACCGTCCATGACTAATCGAGCAATGCTACCACATAAAATTCGTATACAGAAAAATATTTATAATATTTAACATATAATTTAAATTTATTTAAGATTTGGATTCTATCATATGGGAGTTTAAATTTTAATTTAACCTATCCATCATCTTTTTGTTATATTTTTGTGTATGGATTTTTTGCTGTGATTAGTCTACTATGCCAATTATCACCAATTGTAAGAGAGATTATTTGGTATTGTTGAAGCAAATTTATCTAGTATTTTAATTTGATTGTCATTGATTTCGACACTATAGTCCATTACTTTCACATGAATTAACTTAAAAAAATATATTTCTCATAAAATTTAGGAAACCAAGTTGATATGTAAAATTAATTCACCTATATTTAGCCCTACAAAACCAAGATTACTAATTGTGTCATTAATTAGAAGGGCACCCATTATATAGGTTGCTTTGAGAAGTTGGTTAAAAGTTAATTTTTAATTTTTTTTAAATGTATAAGAAAGTAGAGAAATTATGTGACTAAAAATATGTTAAAAACTAAAAGATAATTTTTAATCATCTTTCTAAACGAGACATGTATATACTAAAAGAACAATATACATATTATGTGTCGTTCAAATAATAAGGATTTTTTTAATGAGGTCTAACGTCATATTTTGAGTCCCATTTTCATCTCACAACACCTACAACTAATTTTATTAAATTAGATAGTCTACATATAATGATTATTTTTTAGCCTAGAACCATTTAATTTACCTTGAAATTGAACTAAACCAACCCACGAATATCTAATATCCACTTTAAAAAAATCAGATGGGGAAAATGGAAATATGAGAATTCAAGGCATAATTTATTTAAATTGACCAATAAAAAATAAATGAAATGAAAAATAACATGGTGATCCAAAACTGCTCAATAGCTATTTTCTTCTCCTAAGTAGGATGGTAAGTGAATCAAATAGAATTGATTAGAATTTATAAACTTTGTTTAAAATATGAAATTTTAAATTGCCTTTAAATTTGATTTGATTCTTTATCAATCTAATGTCAAACAATCATCATCCATTCAAATATTTTGATTTGTAAACCATTTTATAGTACATATTAATATACAAATCAAGTCGAGTTTAATTAAACATAAAAAAAGTTAACAAAAATTTAAAATTTATTTTATTATATAAACAAGTCAATTTTAATTAAATTTATTTTTATTTATGTAACAAATTAATTACACATAAAATTTTAACAAGTCAATCACTAATGGATCTGGACTGTCTCTAGTCTGGAATCAGACTAAATAGTCCAGTCTGGCCGTTGGACCCATTTATGGTCTCTTTTCGATGATCCGAATTATTCATATTTTAAGATTCGTCGAGTACACTATTCTTGCAAAAAATCAAGTCGATCGGATAAAGAAAAATACGTGTTCGGATCAATTTGTATGAACCGAGAATTTTTTCACTGTCTATTATTTTTCATACAAAATTGATCGGAACATATGGTTATCATTATCTGATTGACTTAATTTTTTGTAAGAATGACATACTCGACGAATCCTAAAACATAAACGTTTTGGATTATCGAAACGAGACCTAAAATTGGACCCAATGGGTCAGACAACATCTCTCTAATCCGATTTCACACCGGAGAACAGCGAACCCCATCACAAATAAATTTGAAAAAATCTCAAATATAATAAAAAAGAGAGAAAATTACAACAACAAAAAACTTGCAGAGTTTGACTATTGTAACAAAATAAACATTAAATTTTTAATTTTATCAATTTAAATCATAATATTTGATTTATTGTTAATCTAAACCATTTGTCAGTTTTTCTTAAGTAAAAATCAATAAAAAAAAAATATTTTAATTATTAAACTTAGCGGAAAAAATATTTAAAATATTTTATGTATACCTGCATTTATTGGCTAAAATACTCTTTTTAAATAGACTATGCCTGACAGTGAATGATTTATATTAAAAATAAATCAAAATATTAAAATTTAAATTGATAAAATTAAAAATTTAAGATTTAAATAAATATTTTGAAAATCCTAAGTGATTCGTGATTAGATCAAGATTAAAATATTCCAAATCCCAATTATTCAAAACACGCAATCTGAATCATCAAGCACTTATGAAAGTAATTTAGATTGTTATTTTCTGAATAAATAATAACTCGACACAAACGATTTTTACGTAGAAAAACTTACAATTGAAGAACCTTCAATTGTAATAAAAAACCACGGGCGAAACGCCACTAATCAATCCACTACTGAATAAAGAAAGATTATAAAGATAATGCACAAATTACCCAACACAGTCAATTTGTCTTCACACCTTCTGTAACTCTTTCACCACGCCTTCGTCTCGGAACTGATTGATCTAAAGTTGAATCCACAACTTTGTTTGTTGAATAAACGACTATGTACAGAATCAAACTCCTTTGAAACTCTACGTTTGAATCTTCGGAATCCACCGAAGAGAACTCTCTTGAATTTTAAAGTAACAAACTCCTTGATGTATGTATCTTAGATCATGAGTGAAGAACTCTCTCAAAACATCAAGGAAAACTCACAAAAATCTCTCCAGAAGAAAACCTTAGAAAACCTCAAAGTAGATTTGAAAAAGTAATCCTAGTCTTTGGAGAAAACCAACTACTTATAGAAATCCCGAACTCTGAAGCTCGCTCGAGCGAAGCTTCTCTCGCTGGAGCGAGAACCTTATCTCGCGTGATTTCCATAAGTTCCTTCGCTCGAGCCATGAAACCTTCGTTTGAGTGAGCAATGAACTCTTTCAGGTTTTATGCAGACGCAGTCCTTCGCTTGAGCCACCAATGCTTTGCTCGAGCGTACAATCACCTCTTTCAGGTTTTAAGCCAGACGTAGTCCTTCGCTTGAGCGAGGAAGACAAAAAAGTAAGGAAATTTTACAACTCGATTAACAAAGTTGTTCGCGGGGATTGACAAGAACAAGGGTCCTAACAATCCCCCCCTTTGTCAATACCCGGACAAAACTTTCTAAACACAATCTCCTAACCAAACAACCAAACTAAAAACCAACTAAAAACCAGAAAAAGGAACAACTTGCAAACCAATCTTGAGGGACAAACATTCTGCACAAAAGTAACCAAGCTGCACAACATCAACTGGAAAAAATTAATTATGCAACATAAAAACCATCAAGACAAAAAGTAAGCAATATACTATTTAAACATGTCCAACTGCTGCCTGCAAAAGTATATCATGAGTATCATATACATCCATATACATCAAAACATATCATAGACCCCTGCAAATTATATCCCATATACAGCAAAACATATATACCCTGCAAAACATATGATATATACGCAAAACCTACTCCCCTCCCCCTTTTTGGTCGGGAGTGACAAAAACACAGTCATATACACCTGCAAATGAAACAGTCCAAGAGAAGAAACCAAAACCGTCCAAGGAAAAACAATTGTCCAACAAATAGGCAAGAACTAAGACTCGGTTGGAGGTGGCTGCTGCAGCTGAAGAATCGAGAGGATCTGTGCAAGCATGGTACTCTGCTCATCAAGTCTGCTGTCAAGGGCATCAAGGCGGCCATCCAAAAGATCAAGGCCACGAGTAACAGTCTGCTCAAAGTGCTGTAACTGACCACGAAAAGAGCGAGGACACAGCTTAGGAAGATCAGGGGCACCGGCAGTGGCTGCCTCAAACTCCTCCTCCTCTACAAGGGAATCATCATCATCTGCACTAGAACTCCCAACCCCTAACACATCCCCCCTCACATGAGCCTAACTCTAGGAAACTATGAGCTTTGTGATGGGTTTGACAGGATGCGCAAACTCATCATCATCAGAAATAGGAATATCAAGAGAAGTGAGAAAACGGGTAAGCAAACACCCGTAAGGAAGCCCCAAAGGCTTTCGACCCTCAAAGACCCCAATCATTTTCGAAACAATCATCTCTGGAAGATCAATGTGAAGTCTGTGATGTATACAATACAACATATATCCCTGGTCCTGGGTAATGTGCGAGGAATGGGTGGTGACATAAAGATTCGCACAAACAATGATATTCATAAGACGAAACCGAGAAAGCAACTCATTTTGCTGAAGGAGTGCCCTAGCAAGCCAAGTCTGGTCAACACCACATAACTCAGAAGCAACACGATCAAAATCGACACCTGACCTGGTAAGAAATGGAAAATGACAATTACTAACTTCAGGAAGATCAAGAAATACCCGAAACACATCCCCAGTGATAGCAAGTGACTTCTTCCTAACCCAAGTCTTAAAGGATGCCGAAAGTTCGTTCCGAATGGAATGAATATTGCAATAGAATTCCTGGATGAGACTCAAATTTTGTGGACCTGAAAAATACAACACTTGATCTCCGCCTAAGGAATCAAATAAAGACCGAATGGTAAGAACCTCAAAGGCATTTGGGAGGACATTTCGCTCTAAATGGACTTTACGAGATGAAAACGACTCCCTAAACAACTTAGCCTTTTCTTTTGACTCGAACTTATTAGTGTTGAAAGGGGGACGGGAAACAGTGGTCTTGCAACGTTTAGACGACTCAGCCATGACTAGACAAAACAAACAGAGCAAGACAGACACAAAGCCCAGACAGACACAGAACACCCAATAAACAACATCAGAAAAACCCCAAATCCAAACCAAACACCACAGAAAAACACCATTAGTTCAAGAATGTGAGAAACAGAAGCATAATAAAAATATCGTACTATGAAGATGATAAGCAACAGACTAATCAATGGACTCAGACCACATATTAAGCATGAAAAAGTTAAACACTAAATAAACAATCTAGTCCAACAGAGGGAGAAGATTAGTAATGCAAATAAAAAATAGTATCACAGGGCAATGTATTCAGAAATAAAAAAACCGAATTTAAACCCAAAAAAAAAAAAAAAAAAAAAAACCGAATTAAACCCTAGCAAAAAAATAGACAAATTAGAAACCCTAGATGCAAGAGTGAGACTTGAAAACTAGAGGAAAGAACCAAAATCAACAATAATAAAACCTAGAGTCTAACAGAGCATACTTACAATCACATCTCAACCCACGTACCACACTAACCAAAAAAAAAAAAAAGGAGTTTGTTTTGGGGTCTTGTTTTTTCTCTTCTTGGCTCGAGCGACGGAGTCCTTGCTCGAGTGTGCTTCTGCTACTGCATTAGACCTGAGAGCATGTGTTTTTGGCTCGAGCGAAAAGTTCTTGGCTCGAGCGAACCCCTGTGCATTATTGCCCTCGCACAAGCGATAGAGTCTTCGCTCGAGCGACCTGTCGCGGTTCAAATTCTAAAGGGGTGTCTTTTCAATTCATATTTTTTCCCCCTCTTCATGTTTTTCCCTCTCTCTCTCTCCCTTAGGGTTTGCGTGGTCGTCATTGCTGCAATCTTGGTGTTTCTCTCTTGATTTTGGAGCTTTTTTCCTTGTCTTCATCTGCTCTCTCAGTATTTATGTCACCACCTATTCCTCGCACATTACCCAGGACCAGGGATATGTGTTGTATTGTACACATCACAGACTTCCTATTGATCTTCCAGAGATGATTGTTTCGAAAATGATTGGGGTCTTTAAGGGTCGAAAGTCTTTTGGACTTCCTTACGGGTGTTTGCTTACCCGTTTTCTCACTTCTCTTGATATTCCTGTTTCTGATGATGATGAGTTTGCGCATCCTGTCAAACCCATCACAAAGCTCACAGTTTCCCAGAGTCAGGCTCATGTGAGGGGGGGTGTGTCAGGGGTTAGGAGTTCTGGTGTAGGTGATGATGATCCCAGAGGAGGAGGAGTTTGAGGCAGCCATTGCCGGTGCCCTTGATCTTCCTGAGCTGCATCCTCGCACTTTTCGTGGTCAGTTACAGCACTTTGAGCAGACTGTTAATCGTCGCCTTGATCTTTTGGATGGCCGCCTTGATGCCCTTGACAGCAGACTTGATGAGCAGAGTACCATGCTTGCACAGATCCTCTCGGTTCTTCAACTGCAGCAGCCACCTCCAACCGAGTCTTAGTTCTTGCCTATTTGTTGGACAGTTGTTTTTCCTTGGACGATTTTGGTTTCTTCTCTTGGACTGTTTCATTTGCAGGTGTATATGACTGTGTTTTTGTCACTCTCGGCCAAAAAGGAAGAGTAGGTTTTGCGTATATATCATATGTTTTGCAGGGCATATATGTTTTGCTGTATATGGGATATAATTTGCAGGGGTCTATGATATGTTTTGATGGATATGATGTATATGATACTCATGATATACTTTTGCAGGTTCTGACCACGAGCTAATTCCGCTGGCTTTGGAAGAGGTTGAGTGAAAGTAGACCAAAATGCCATGAAAGCACTATCCCCGTCTTTTCCGGATTCAGGTTCTTCGGGTTCTTGCTCCGACCCGCTTTCATCATCCCAAGTCACAGTGTAGACTTTCTTTCAATTCTTTTTTAAAGGGCATTCAAGGGCAATATGACCAAACCCTTGACATTCATAGCACTTGACCCCTTGCCCCTTTACAATCTTCTTTTCAGTTTTTGGAGCAAGTTTTGGTAGAAAAGTTTTGGGTTTTTCATTACTCTTGTCGTTTGAAATAGGGTCTCTGAAATTAGGCTTCTTTTTCTTCAAGAATTTTTTAAACTGTTTAGTAAACATAGCCGTCATCTCAGACTCTAAATCAAATTCAGTCTCCGGAGTTTTTGCAGTCTCATGAGCACTAGTGAAAGCCACACTATCTTTTTGTTTTTTCTTGGAAATCTGGTGGGCTTCATAAGTCTGCAAGTTTCCAAACAATTGATCAAGCTTGAGGGTATCAACATTCTGAGCCTCCTCACTGGCTGTCACTTTTGATTGGAACCTCTCAGGTAAAGACCTCAAAATTTTTCCAACAACTTTAGCTTCTGGGATTTTTTCACCGAGTGTGAAACAGGAATTTACGATATCACTAAGTTTTGCATAGAAATCATCAAACGTCTCAACATCCCGCATAAAAAGGGTTTCAAAGGCGGAGGTGAGACGTTGAAGTTTTGACCTTTTGACAGAGGTAGTACCTTCGTGAATCGTTTCAAGAATGTCCCAAGCCTCTTTTGCTACCTCACACGTGCAGATACGACGAAATTCTTCTGGTGTGACAGAGCAAAACAGGGAATTGAGAGCCTTACTGTTCCAACTCGAGTTCTGGTAATTAGTTGTGTCCCATTTATCAAGGGGTTTAGGAATATCAACACCATTAATGGCGACAGTTCGTTCGCTCCACCCATAGATCATGCAGTGCCAAACTTTCTCATCGATGGATTTTAAAAAGGCTCTCATATGAGCTTTCCAATAAGAATAGTTTGTACCATCGAGTAAAGGAGGTCTATGAGTTGAGTTACCTTCACGAATAGAATCCATATCACTAGTCACACAAAATCACACTCCTATAGTTTTGATAAAAACAAAGAGTGACCTGCTCTGATACCAATTGAAAATCCTAAGTGATTCGTGATTAGATCAAGATTAAAATCTTTCAAATCCCAATTATTCAAAACACGCAATCTGAATCGTCAAGCACTTACGAAAGTGATTTAGATTGTTGTTTTTTGAATAAACAATAACTCGACACAAACGATTTTTACGTAGAAAAAATCACAATTGAAGAACCTTCAATTGTAATAAAAAATCACGGGCGAAACGCCACTAATCAATCCACTACTGAATAAAGAAAGATTACAAAGATAATACACAAATTACCCAACACAGTCAATTTGTCTTCACACCTTCTGTAACTTTTTCACCACGCCTTCGTCTCGGAACTGATTGATCTGAAGTTGAATCCACAACTTCGTTTGTCGAATAAACGACTATGTACAGAATCAAACTCCTTTGAAACTCTACGTTTGAATCTTCGGAATCCACCGAAGAGAACTCTCTTGAATTTTAAAGTAACAAACTCCTTGTTGTATGTATCTTAGATCACGAGTGAAGAACTCTCTCAAAACATCAAGGAAAACTCACAAAAATCTCTCCAGAAGAAAACCTTAGAAAACCTCAAAGTAGATCTGAAAAAGTAATCCTAGTTTTTGGAGAAAACCAACTACTTATAGAAATCCCGAACTCTAAAGCTCGCTCGAGTGAAGCTTCTCTCGCTCGAGTGAGAACCTTATCTCGCATGATTTCCATAAGTGCCTTCGTTCGAGCCACAAAACCTTCGCTCGAGCGAGCAATGAACTCTCTCAAGTTTTATGCAGGCGCAGTCCTTCGCTCGAGCCACCAATGCTTTGCTCGAGCGCACAATCACCTCTTTCAGGTTTTAAGCCAAACGCAGTCCTTCGCTCGAGCAAGGAAGACAAAATAGTAAGGAAATTTTACAACTCGATTAACAAAGTTGTTCGCAGGGATTGACAAGAACAAGGGTCCTAACATATTTATTTTTAAAAATAAAAATCCCAATTGAATTTTGATGGGTGCATGTCTTATCTATGCACTCATCAGGAAAATGAGGAAAAAATGAGGAATAAATTTACTTAGAAATGAACTCATCGTCCAAATAATTGCTAATTTTTATTTTACAATCACATATCAGGAAAAAGAGAAAAAAAATGAGTTGTTTCACTATATAAACCTTATGCTCTCATTTAATATTATAGTGTTTTGTATGTTTCAGTTCAAGACAATTTAAATTTTAAAATTAAAATAAAATTTAAAAGTTTTAATTAATTAATTTTTGTATAAGTTGGTTGGTCCATTTGCCTAACCGATAAGGTGAACTGTTTTTGGTTTGACCGATTAGCTAGTTTAACTGTGATTTTAGCGATTTTATCAAAATATATTGGTTAAATTTGTGTGATTCAAAATAAATTAAAAATTAAACAGTTAAATTGCTTGATTGGAAATAAATATTCCTTCCAAATAATTGTTAATTTTTAAACAATTAAGAAAATTCTCATTTGTTAGTTTTCATTTAATTTTTATTTTATAATTTCATATCGAGAAAAGAAGGAAAAATAAAATTATTTCACTTATATAATGTAAATCTTATACTCTCATTTATATAAGTGAAATAAGATTTTTAGTAAAAAACTTTATGATCAATATCTTATATTAATTTTTTTTAGTTTAAATAATTAAAAAAATTTTAATTGACTATCTTCTATTTAATTTTTATTTTATATAATATAAAAAAATTAAATATAATTATTATATTTTTATTAAATAATATATTATTTTAATCGGTTGAAATATGGTAGTATAATTATATTTAACTCTTCCATAAAATGTTATCAACGCTGATTGAGGGCCCGAGACTTCGGGGCTCGAATGCCCCGAAAGTCCATTTTAGGTAAGAAAAAAAAGAAAAAAAAAGAGAAAAAAGAAAAAAAAAAAAAAACAGTTTCCAAAATTGGAAATTAGGGGTATTAGGGGTAACTTTTTTAGGGCCACCAATCATTTTCCAAATGCTATTTTCCCAATAAATTTTTGGAGTATTAATGCTTCAACTTGTGCAAGTACCCTTTATATTTAGCTTGAGATAGGCCCATGTTCCAACTCATTTAAACTCCTCAATACCAAAGGTACTCTCCTCAACTCATCTAACAAATCCACTCTCCTCCGGTGGCGCGTACAATCACTCGCCGGCGATTTACCTTTCATGGGCCAGTCCTCTTCGACCCCCGGCTCTTCTCCGGGGTCAACCCACCGTCTCAGCCACCCCACCCCCACTACCCACCACCGTACCACCACCGTTCGACCCGAGACTCTCTCTCCGACGAATGAATCGAGTTCTGAGGACCTCAGAAGCGATGCAGACTACATCTCTGAGCTTCCCGACGAGTGCTTGGCTTGGGTCTTTCAGTCTCTCAGTTCCGGCGACCGGAAAGCCTGCTCTCTCGTCTGCCGGCGGTGGCTGATGGTGGAGGGTCAGAGCCGCCACCGCATGTCTCTCAACGCCCAGTCGGAGCTCCTCCCTCTCATCCCTTCCCTCTTCTCTCGCTTCGATTCCGTCACCAAGCTCGCTCTCCGATGTGACCGCCGATCCGTCAGCATCAACGACGACGCTCTGACCCAGATCTCGATCCGGTGCCCTAACCTCACGCGCCTCAAACTCCGAAGCTGTCGCGAGCTCACCGATCTGGGTATGGCCTCTCTCGCCAAGAACTCTAAGGGTTTGAAGAAATTCTCATGTGGGTCTTGCAATTTCGGGGTCAAAGGCATGAACGCGTTGCTCGATCACTGCTCGTCTCTCGAAGAGATCTCCGTCAAGCGCCTCCGCGGCGGCCGCGGAGGTGGCGGCGACGGTGGCGGCGCCGCCGAGACTATTGGGCCCGGTTTAGCCGGTTCGTCGCTCAAAACCATATGCTTGAAAGAGCTCTATAATGGGCAGTGCTTTGGACCCTTAATCGTTGGAGCGAAGAATCTGAGGACTTTAAAGATTTTACGATGTTTGGGTGATTGGGATAGAGTTTTGGAAATGATCGGAAATCGAAAGAACTCTGTGGTTGAAATCCACTTGGAGAGGCTTGAGGTGAGCGATGATGGACTTATGGCGATATCGAATTGTTTGGATCTTGAGATTTTGCACCTCGTGAAGACTCCTGAGTGCACCAATATTGGGATTGTATCTGTTGCAAAACAATGTAAGCTTTTGAGGAAGCTTCACATTGATGGGTGGAGGACCAATCGGATAGGCGATGAAGGCTTGATTGCAATTGCTAAACACTCTGCTAATCTTCAAGAACTTGTTCTTATTGGTGTCAATCCCAGTTCAGTTAGCCTCGAAGCAATCGCTACCAATTGTCAGAAATTAGAACGATTAGCGCTCTGTGGTAGTGAAACAATTGGGGATACAGAAATCTCTTGTATTGCTGTGAAATGTGTGGCATTGAAGAAGCTTTGTATTAAGGCATGTCCGGTATCTGATGAGGGTATTGAAGGTTTTGCTTGGGGTTGTCCTAATTTGGTGAAAATAAAGGTTAAAAAGTGTAGGGGAGTGACGAGTGATCTTGCGGATTGGTTGAGGGTGAGGAGGGGATCGTTGGTGGTGAATTTGGATGCGAATGAGGTTGAAACTGATGGGTTGGATGCGAGCACAAGTGATGGTGGAGCACAAGAAGATGGTGTGGAGTTTCCATCAATTGTGAGCCAAGTCACTGCTGCTGTGGATGCTCCGTCGAGCAGTAATGGCAGGCCATCAATGGCCACCAAGTCAAGGTTTGGCTTTTTTGTGGCTTGCACTTTCAAGAGGTGGTCAAACAGTGGTTCAAATGATAGTTTATGAATGTTCTGAACAAGAGTTGTAAAAAGATTTCTTGTTCTGTCCACAAATTTTCCCATGTTTTTTATCGCATAGTACTTTCAGTTGGTGTTTAGTTTCCAACTTTAATGTTGTGGTGCGTTGTTTATGGCCTTCTGAAACAGTACTGATGCCGATACCTAAACCCTAAACAGTGCCGATATCGATGTTTGCATCATGTATCCGGGTAGTGATTTGCGGAGGAAATGGAGGGATATGTGAAATAAAATTGTATTTCAGTCACATATCACACTACTTTTCCTTTCCTTGCTCAAATTCCTCTCCAAATCCAAGCACAGTCAACAGAAATGTTACTGAGAAATACTTTTGCTGTTCCTTATGCTTGATTACGTCTGCTAATGCATCTCCTGTTTTTATCTAGCTTCTACAGCTGGTGTTTTCTGTGTTCTTTTGCTTTTGATTTTGTTTTGTCTTTGTGGAATTCGTGTAGCAGGATTCACTGGTGTCCTCTAGAGTCTATAGAGACGATGGTGTTGGCTTTTGAATGGGTTTAACTTTTTGTATTATGCCCAATTATATGTAGCCATGTTTTCATGTGAATCAACAGAAACTATTTGGATGAGTTTACCATCAATTTACAATTCTGAGTCATTGCAATTTGTGAGTCTATGAAGGGCATTAAATGTTTTGCATGCAAATTCAAATATTGATCTCGTTTTAGCTTCTGTTGCTGTATAGATATTTTACTTTGAGTTTGATTTGTAATGCATATGGCATTTTGTTATTGAGGCCTTGGCGATTTTGTCATGATATACTGTTGAATTTTGGATGAGAGTCTTTTTCGCTTTCTTGATGTAATCACGAAGAGAAATAATTCTTATCTTTCCGTATTGTAAGTGGTAGGAGAGAATTCAGTGCAGTTCCTTTACTATGTGATTTTTGCAGCTTCATTTTTTCATTGGGACTTTGGAGTGCCAAGGCATGCTTGCTTTGCTCCGCTGGAGACATTTCGGATCGGTCCTCTGTAGTTCATTATCCATGTGGGTTTGATCTTCAATAGTCAACAACTTTGCTGGACTCAGTTGTTATCCTGTGAGAAGTTTGCTGTGATGATCTTGAATTTATAGTTCCGTTCTGTTTGCTTCCTTGGACAATCCTTGGGGCTCTGAATATCGTGAATAGATTGAAAATTTGACATTTCTTGGCTTTCGGTGGAGTCTTTGATATACTTGATTCATGTCTTGGCTTTCCTTGTGTCCTTTCCTTTTGTTGAACTGTCAAACACAATTCTTCTCACCCGTTTTGCATTCCTTCCACCATTAAACTGTATCATATGGTCATCAACATATTGATTTTCTCCACTTTAGAGGATATTCAGTTGTTGTTGTTGTTGTTGTTTTTTTTTTATTTATTTTTTATTTTTTTATTTTTTTTATGAAAGTTACGAATTACAAATTCTCATGATTAAATGATGTTTAAATCCTTACTGTTGTCAGGTATTTTTGGGACTTTAGGCTTCACATCCATTCTACTTAAATTTACTCAGGAAACAACCAGAAAGCACACAAGTTATATGGATCTGAATTTAATATATTATTGTCCTGTTTTTGTGTACTTCTTAATGAAAAATGCTAAAATGCTATAGGCTTTATATTTTTTATGAAATGAATGATTAAATTTCTCATATAGGTGTGGATTTTACACTTTTGTGAATCTCACTTTACATGTGACATTTGGTCATAAATTTAGCAGAACTTTATTATCTCTAAGATTACCTACCCCTTCTTAATGGCTACTATGAACATAGGTCGCTTCTGACTCAGACATGGAATTCTTGATGAGTCTACTTTTGCACATGTTTCTGAGAATATATATATATATATATATATGTTTAAAAAGATAAAGATAAAAGACAGAAGAATAGAATCCTAGAAAATATAACAGTTTATTGCCGCATGAAGTCAGCCATTTTTACATCAGGCCTTCTTTTCATACAGTAATGGCTTTGATTGTTTGGTGAGTTAAGAAATTCTAGAGGAATAAAGCTTCTCGAACCTCTCTCTCTCGAATCTCTCAACCACTCAAAACAACAACAACAACGTCGTTTTGAGTAATTTTTTATTTTTTATTTTTCTTTATGTCTGAAAACAGAGAGAGAGAAGACAGAAGAGGGGAAGAGAGAAAGAGAGAGAAAGAGAAGAGAGGGGAAGAGAGGCGATCGACTGCGGCCTCCGCCGGATTTGAAATTGTTGTTGTTGATGAACATCTGAAATCTGAAATTATTTTTTCTGGATCTGAAATGAAGGGTCGGTGATGATGATGAATGGGGTGGGTTTGATTTTTGGTTGATGATTTGGTGGATTTGATTTTTGGTTGATAATGAAGCTGTGTTGATGAACATCTGAAATCTGAAATTATTTTTTCTGGATCTGAAATGAAAGGTCGGTGATGATGATGAATGGGGTGGGTTTGATGATTTGGTGGGTTTGATTTTTGGTTGATGATGAAGCTATGTTGATGATGATATGTGTTCTCTCTTTCTCTGCTCTGCTCCTTTCCTTTCTTCTTCTTTCCTTCTTCTTCCTCTTCTTCTTCTTTGCTCTCTTCTTCTGCGTTATTGAAAAAAAAGAAAAAAAAAAAAAAATCAAAATGACGAAACGACGTCGTTTTGAATTCAGGGGATTCGGGGCTTTGAATTCTAGCTACGTAGCACGGTTGGTTTGGTGAGTTACAACATGACTCCAAAAAAGAACTTGGAGTTAAAGAATTAAGTTCAAAACAACTAGAATTTAGGAAACAACAATGGTTGAGGGTCACAATTTTTGTTACTCAAATGACTTAAAATTATTAAAACGACGTCGTTTTGAGTATAAAATAATTTTGAAATTGTCAAAACAACATCGTTTTAATAATTTTGAGTCATTTGAACCACAAAAATTATGGCCCTTAAACATTTTTCTTTAGGAAACAACAAAATAACATGAATTTAGTTAAAGAAAATTCTGGCTTCGTTTGGTTAGGGTTTCAAATTATAGTTTCACCCATTGATTTGAGTGCATTGTTTATTTTGAACTTTCAAATTAGAATTCTACACCCATTTCTCAAAACTCAATTCAAAATATAATCATTACTTTTCAAAACTCATAACCAAACACATAATTCAAAACTCTTTTCAAAATTTAATTCAAATCAATATTTTAAATATTTAAATATTTTAAAAATATTTTAATTTTATTAAGATTTTAAATATTTTAATATTTAAATATGTTATGATTTTTTTAATTTTTTGAATATTTTTAAATATTTTAATTTCAAAATATTACGATTTTAATTTTTTAATTTTTAAAATATTTTATAAAAATAAATTCAAACTCTATTTTATAAAAATATTTTTAAATATTTTAATTTTTTTTGGTTATGTATTTGGTTACGATTTGAGTGTAGAGTTGTGAAAGTAGTATGAAATTTCGAGTTATGTGTTTGGTTATGAGTTTTAAAAATAATTTCTTAATTGAGTTTTGTTTTATATGTTTGTTTACGATTTGAGTATAGAGTTATTTTTAAATTTAAAATATTAACATTTTAAATTATTATATTTTTTTGAATATTTAAATTATTTAAATTTTTACGATTTAAATTTTTTGAATATTTATTTTAATTTTTTACTTGTTAAATTTTTTCGATTATTTAAATTATTTAAATATTTATGATTTAAATTTTTTGAATATTTATTTTGAAAAAAAATTATTTCCTTTGTAGTATTTTCAATTAAAAAATTGATTAATGTTATTTTCTGTTACTAATAAATTTTTTAAATTGAATTTTAAAAAGAGTTTAGTTATGAGTGTTGATCAGAATTTTTAACAGTGTGAAAGTAGTGTGTTTTGTTATGAGTTATAACAATTTGAATTAAATTTTGAAAACTTTTTCCAAAACTCACAACTAAACAAATTTTCTTACTTCACATGTCAAATTAAACTTTCAAAACTCAATTCCACACTTAATTCAAAACTCAATTCAACAATTTCTTCAAAAATCATAACCAAACAAATTTTCTATACTCAAATCATAATTCCATAACTTACAAACTCAAAATACAACTCATATTCTCAAATCATATTTACAAAACTCTACCAAACGCAACCTCTGTCTTTCATGTTTGTCAAATGAAATGGACATTTTTATCAACAAAATTGAAACTAACCAACGTTTCAATCTCAAATTCTTTGCTTTCCAATGAAGAGATAAAATTGTATTTTATGAATATGACTATTATTTATTTCCATGTATTTTTTCTGCAATCAAATGGATCATTAGTAACAGTGAAATCAAAAGATTCGATGGATGTGTACTGTCTATCCATCTAGAATGGGAAATTAGTTGCTGCTCTATCCTCAACTGAGAAGAAAATGGAGGAATTGTGAGGGGATGGTCTGATTTGAAATTTGAAAACATAATCATACACCTACTGGCCTTGGTGGGAGAAGTAACTTTGAAAAAGGAAAGCGGGCAAAATCCTAACAAAAATGGGTCTCAGAAGTGACCAATGCATAGTTTGTTCAACGGCCCATGTTAGGTTGCGAATACAGCTATGAACTGATTGCCAAAAAAGGAATAGCCTGAGGATGCCCAGAAAAATGAAAAACAAGACCAATACATAAATAAACGTGAAAGTATTTTGACGATGTAATGGTTCGGAAGGAGGATGAGTCCGGTTGGTCCACGCTTCAAACAGGTCTATCAGCCTTGATGTCCCTGGAGCGTGCCTGCAAAAAAGTCCAAAGGGGGGAGACGATCCCCCGACGGACACTTCAACGACCAAGTTAGAATAAAATAGATTGATTGTGTAGAGAAAGGAGAAGGATAAAAAACTTAACCTTTAGTGCATCTCGGAAGTTTCTTTATAGCCTCTGCTCATCATTTCTTTGTCCACTCCAGACTATCGTGTTGGTCGAAAGTCTATATTCTATCTTGTATCGTTCATGGTGTGTTTGTATCTTCCGTCGTGAATGGGTTGTTGTATTTAATGCTGTGAGAGCCTCATTAATGGCTGATGTATGGGTGCAATAACTTTGCAGGATCTTTGTCTGATTACGTGGTTAGACCTCTGCTTGACAAGTGTTTGAATGCTAATGGTCCTGGTCCATCATTGGTTTCTCAGGGTTACTGGGCTTTAATATTTAGTCTGTGGGCAGGATCCTGAGTCGTGGGCCAGACCCTCTTGTGGGCCCATCGGTATCAGTAGCCCCCCATTCCCAAGTGCAGCTTTAGTCCAACGAAGGGAATAGGTAAGAAGGGTCGACCGTGGAAGTGGCGTGGCGGATTGGGTGATCGTAAGGATTGCCGACTGCGAAGGTGGCTGAGCGGGATAACCGACAGTAAGGAGGGCCGACTACGAAGGTGGCCGAGCGGGATGACCGAGCGTAAGGAGGGCCGACCGCGAAGGTGGCCGAGCTGGATGACTGAGCGTAAGGAGGGCCGACCGCGAAGGTGGCCGAGCGGGATGACCGAGCGTAAGGAGGGCCAAAGAGGCAGTGACGAGGCTCGAGGAGCGGTAAAGCACGCGATGAGGTGAAGTAGAATAGACGAGGGGAGGAAAAAAGAGGGATGGGGTGGTGGACGAATCTTGGCCGTACACGTGGGGTAATCGGGGCCAGTGGTGATGGAGATGATGCATTAGTAGGAAGCGAAGAGTTAGTATAGGAGGTGGGAAAGGCGAAGGTTTTAACTTGGTGAAATTTTCAAACTAGCGAATTTTAATCGTGATCCTTGGAAAATAGGTAGACCTTGGGCCTTTGGAGTGATATGTTTTACCTACTTGATTTCGAAAAATCAACGCATTCCAGACTTGAGTTCCTACGTCGCAGTGGACTCTTTCCTCTTTCAGATTGCAGATTCCTAGCGCTCGCGACCGAAGCGATAATCAGAAACGTGACAAAGATAGCCCAAGACAAAGCAACATTTATGGGTTTAGAATCGTTAGGAAAGGATGATGCGGTAGAGTTGGCAGAGCAATATAGGGTGAGAAGAGGTGTAAAGCGACCGGTGGGACCCGCGCCAGCGACGATGATGGCAGTGGTCCAGCCCATTAGCCAAGTGGTGCCCGACCATTGGCATACAAAGGCGGACAAATCCGTGTTAACGACGGAAGATCTGGAAGAGATTCGTAGTAAATATCAAATTCCAGAGGATGTGGAGTTGAGAGTGCCGACGGCGAAGGAGAAGGTGTCAGATGCACAGCCGATGGAGTTTACTTTGTATGAAGAGGCATTGCATGGGGGCCTAAGGTTGCCCCTCCCATAGTTAGTGGTGGACGTGCTAAACCATCTGGAGGTGGCCCTGGGACAATAATGCCGAATGCGTGGAAGATAATATTCGCCTGCGCGATCGCGTGGCCACGGGCGACTGAGGGGAAGTAATGACAGTGGATGAGTTTTTTTCATGCTACAAAGCTTCAGGGTAGCAAGAGACTTGGGTGATGCTGCAGACGGTGGCAAGGAGAGGACTGATGGCTGGGTTGCCCTCGTTGGTGAAGAGTTGGAGGCTGAGATGGTTTTACATGTCAGCGAATGGCGGGAGGAGGTGCACATGAGTTGGAAGGTTCCCACGAAGTTACTAGAGCCGAAGTTGGGGGCGGCGGCAGAGAGGTGGGTGCAGTAGGTGAAAGAGTGGAGGGAAAAAGAATGACTGAAGTGGGATAACCTTGTCCAACCTTCGGTCCTCTTTGCCCTGAACCTAGGGCCTGAGCCAACGAAGGAGACCCAGCTCTAGAAGAGGTAGAGATAAGGAGGAAGGTGCAGGAGGCAGAGGACAAACGTGCTTTCACGAAGGCCGAAAAATACCGGAAGTAGCAATTAGGCCCAGCGCCTAAGTTGGTAGTGAAGAGGCTAATCGCTGGACAAGCTTTAAGTATAGGGCGGAGGAGCTCTTCCCAGGCATGGATTTCAGCAAGGTGAGGCCAGGAGAGGAGGACATTGCCCAAACCCCACTGGATGGGGGCGTCGAAGAAGAAGATTTGGTATCTAGTGAGGACGAGGAAGGAGAAGCTTAGGCCTGAGTATTGTGCATTTTGTATATATATTATTTATTTATTTGGGTGTAGAGATGTAATTTTTGTAAAGAGGTGTACACTTTGGCAATATGTTAATTAATAAAAATTGGAATATCTCTTGTGATTGCTATCTCTGTTATGCTTGCATTGTGTGAGGACGACTAACGCTTTAAATTGTTAGAAGATTAGGAAATTGCCTTGTGCAAAAATGGACAAAAATTTAACTTGGGTAAAAATGACCTTGGATAAAAATGAACTTAAAGTTAACTAGGTGCTGATAATTTTGGCTGATCTTACCAAGTTTTGGGTGTAAGGTTAACAATTGGAATGGCGTACTTGAATGGACACTTGAATAGGGCCAAACATTGTACAGTTTAACTTAGTCTGGCTGAGCTCTTCCTACTAACTGAGCTCTTTATATTTAGTCTGACTGAGCTCTTTCTACTGACTGAGCTCTTTATGTTCAGTCTGGCGGATGCTGGGAGGGCTCAGTCTGGCTGAGACTATGATTTAGCTCAGTCTGGCCAAGCTCTTCATGCTCAGTCTGGCTGAGGCATTTGAGGGCTCAATTTGTCTGAGGCTTTGTTTAACTCTGTCTAGCTAAGGTTTTGAAGGGCTCAGTCTGGCTGAGGCTATGTTTAACTTAGTTTGGCTGAGCTCTTTATGCTCAGTTTAGCTGAGACTTTGAAGGGCTCAGTCTGGCTGAGGCTATGTTTAACTCAGTTTGACTGAGCTCTTCATGCTCAGTATGGCTGAGGCTTCGGAGGGCTCAGTCTGGTTGAACTCTTTATGTTCAGTCTAGTTAAGGCGTTGGAGGGCTTAGTCTGGCTGAGGCTATGTTTAACTTAGCCTGGCTGAGCTTTTCATACTCAGTCTGGCTGAGGCTTTGGAGGGCTCAGTTTGGCTGAGACTTTGTTTAACTCAGTGTGGATTAAGGCACAACACATATAATGGAAATGCTGAATTTTGGTCATAGTCCTGCGATCATTAATATACGTATTACATGGCAAAGGCCAACATGGACAAGTGTTCCGATCAGCAAAATGAAACATACAACAATTTGAATCAAACAAAAAGCAGAAAATGCCGTTTTACTGGAAATAGCGTTTCAAGTGTTCGGTATTCTATGGATAAGGAGAGTCTCTGCCTTCCATGTCTTGGAGACGATATGTGCCTGGGCGGGGTCTTGCTTTGATAATGTAAGGGCCTTCCCACTTAGCTGCTAGCTTGCTCTCGATTGTATTTTTGGTGGCGAGAGTGGCTTCATGTGACAACCCTCACCACTGATTAGTGTTAATCTATGATTAAGCATGTTAAATGACTGATTGAGTGAAATCCTGAACTGATTGATTGAGTGTATAGCTTAAGTGCATTTCTATCTGTTGACTGTTGAATAATCTGTTCATGTTTTGCGCTTTAAACTATAAATTGAAGGCCTTATGGCGGCCAAATCTGAAATTGATTAATGTTTTATGCTAGTTAGAATTTATGTGATTTTATGATATATTTAATTGAAATTTGATTTGGAATGACTAAATTGGATTAAATAAGCTAAGTTACAATAGTTGGCCTTAATCACCATTTTGCCACTTAGTGGCCCACTTCATAAAACACATTTGAGCTTTATTTCTAGCACTTTGTTCAGCCATTTCTCGAGCCTAAACCGACTAGAGAGAGAGAGAGAGTTGGGAGAAAAGCTTGACTTCATCTTGTTTTGGCTTAGAGATTAAGAGAGTTGAAGGAAATTTGCATAATTGAGCTTCCACATCTTGAATTCAAGGCATATGGTAGAGGAACCATCTTCTTGAACTTGTATTTAAGTTAGTTCTTGCATGGTTCATGATATATTGAAGAGTAGAGTCAAGAATTAGCTTAATATGTTGAATTGAGTAGGAAATCATGCATGTATGTACATATTCTTGCATTTTGAAGTTGATTTTCATGAAATCTTGCATGCAAGTTTACATTCTTGTTCTAGTCCATGAGTTCATCATGGTTTTGAATTTAATCTTGCTTTGAATCATGTTTTGAGGCATTAGAATTCACTAGAATTCATGCATGTCATATGCTTTTCATGTTCATGAAAACTTCTTTAAAATTGTGTTCAATTGAACTACCTTTGGGCTTTGATTTCTCAAATTGATCTTTGGAACATGTCATCTTATGAGTTTACAAGTGTTTTCCAGAAAATTAACCCAAGAGGATTGAATTTGATGCTTTTAAGTTGAGTTTTGAGCTTGAGGTTCAAATCTGGAAATTCCAGATTTTGGACTCACGCTCGAGCGGGAAACTCCACGCTCAAGCGTACACACTGAGTTTATGCAGTCCGTTCAAGCGGGGAAAGTGACGCTCGAGCGGGAAATGTGTGTATCCAGTACTTTGTATGTGTTTACAGTCCACTCGAGCGAAGGAATGCACGCTTGAGCGAGGACTTGTGTCTCACGCTCGAGCGGAGGTCGAGCGCCCATCGAGCATGAATTTCATGCATCCAGTACTTTTGCAGTCCGCTCGAACGGAGTAAGTCACGCTCGAGCGGGTCTCTTTTGTCTGCATGTCCACTCGAGCGGGGAAACCCACACTCGAGCGGGACCCTGTTTCAGTAAAATTTTGAAAAGTGTTTTTAAGTGCATCTTTGCATCATCTTTCCATCCTAGACATTCCTAGGGCATGTTTAAGACATCTTAAGGAGGATGTTGATGTAGAACCACACCGAGTCAAGATAGGGACTAAGGCATTGTTTCCCAAATGTGCAACTTAAGGTGTGTTCATTCTATAACTGCGTAGGGTTGGCATTCGGTGACGCGCACTAGCTTATCTGTAACCCAGAACTCTGTGAGTAATAATGTTGTAAAAATATGTTCAATCATAAATATTTTATGAATGAACAACTGTACTGCTTTCTAAAATGATATTTCTTACTAAATGAATGTTTGTCCTATTTGTGAACTGTATTCGTGGCATCCATAGCAATTTACTGTTACTGTACTGTACTGCTACTGTCACAAAGATCTCTGTCAGTTCCCATGTTTGGAACCACTACTGTTTACTGATATGATGGCCATCAACTGACTGTTCGGTTTGTTAAGACCTACTGTACTGTTTGTTATTGGGTGTACCACATATGACTATTATAGTTTCTGAATGACTGTTATGGCATGAAATATGAGCCACAAACTGGATGACTGATATACTGATAAATGATTGTTTTCAATACTGAAAGGACATTCATTCTTAACCTCTTTACGCATATGTTATTCACTGTGCTTTAGCTCACTGCTTATATATATATATATATAGGTGTTCAGGTACCGAACCGTTGTTAGAAGCGTCAAGCTAAGCCCTTGTTTTGTCAAGCCAACCTTTGTGCCTGACTTCGAGGTTCCTGATCTATTCAAGCTAAGGTTGCTTTTGGGGTGTCTCAGATTCACCCTATCTATCTCTGTTATGTATAGACGGAATGATATTTGTACCGTACTGTTATGGTGAGGATTTGGTCCCTAACCTGAATGCTTGTAAATGATGTATGTATATACTGTTTTTGTTTTGAATACGAACATGTTATGAAAAGTCTTTTTGCATACAGATTGTCACAGCTCATTAGACATCTTTTAATTACTATTTTGGCTTCTGCCAGCCCCTGTACTCTGTATTACTGTTTTACTGTTAAGCAGGCCTTCGGTAATCTCGGATTATTGGCCGGTTACGGTACTAAACCCATAGGGGCGGGTTTGGGTCGTGACACTTCATGTAAGACAAGGTCTCCCATTGTGACTGCCTTCAGTCAGACTCAATGATTATAGTGCTGTCTTACTTTTTGTTGGTATGAGGCCAGTCGGATGGCAGCCGTTTCTCGCAGTTCTTCGATGAGGTCTAGGTCGGCCCTCCGAAGGTCTTCGTTCAGGTGTGTATTGGGGGTAGATGACTCTAGGCATCGGTAGACCAACTTCCATAGGGATGACTGCTTCAGCACCGTATGTTAGGCGAAATAGGGTCTCCTCAATTAAAGTTCGGGCAGTAGTCTGATAGACCCAGAGGACGTTTGGCAATTCCTTGCCTAGAGGCCCTTAGCGGACTCCAGCTTGGTCTTGATGATTTTCAACAGGGAGCGGTTGGTAACCTCCACTTGACCGTTGGCTTGAGGATGGCTTGGGGAGGAAAAACAGGTCTTGATATTGAGTTCTACGTAGAATTCCCTGAATTTGACGTTGTCGAACTGTTTGCCATTGTCGAAGACAATGGCTTAAGGAACCCCGAAAAAGCACACAATGGACTGCCAAATGAACTTAGTGGTATTCCGCTCAATAATCTTGGCAAGAGGTTCTGCTTCAACCCACTTGGTGAAGTAATCGATGGTGACTACAACGAATTTTACTTGGCCCTTATCGGTCTGCAAGGGGCCCACAGGATCGATTCCCCATTTAGTGAAGGAACAAGGGCTGTTGAGTGTGGTGCGCTCCATTGGAGGGGCGTGGGGGATGTTAGCGAAGCGTTGGTATTTGTCACATTTCATCACAAAATCAATGGCGTCTTGACTAAGTGTGGGCCAAAAGTAACCTGTTCAAAGAATTTTATGAGCCAGAGACCGTCCTCTAGAGTGATTTTCACAAAGTCCCTCATGTATTTCTCTCATTACATAGGTTGTTTGATCATTGTTGAGGCATCTAAGGTACGACCGTGAAAATCTCCTCTTATACAAGATACCGTTAACAAGGGCATAATTTGAGGACTGAGCCCTGACTTTGGCGGCCTTCTGTTTGTCTGCAAGTAGTATTCCTTGTTCTAAGAATGTGATAATGTCCTGGGCCCACAGGATAGGTTCGTTCTAGAGTAGATGGATTACTTGCTGATTTGGTGAAATTGTTGGATAGGTCACGTATTCAACTCGGACGCCATGGTAGAGGTCTAATTGTTCTGCTGAGGCTAATTATGCCATTTCATCTGCCTGGGAGTTCTATGACCTAGGGACATGTCGGATATGAAAGCTGTTAAAGAGGCGGGTCAGAGGAAGAGCAATGTCCTTGTATGAACGCATGGCTTCCTCCTTTGCATCAAACTCACTTATTACCGAGAGTCACTAAACACTCGAAGATGATCGATTCCAATGTCTCTAGCCAGTCGGAGACCTACTATGAGGGGCTTTGTACTCGGCCTGGTTGTTACTTGCCCAAATAGGAATCGAAGGGTACACTTGAAGTATTCTCCCTTTTGGGGTGGTGAGAATTAAACCGGCTCCGCTACCCTCTTTGCGGTATGAACCATTAACACTAAGGGTCCAAGAGTGGAGGTCTTCTATATTAGCAGTGATGTGTGTTGGTGGGGAAGGTGCATTCAGAGTGGGATTGGTGAACTCTAAGATAAAATCGGCGACAGCCAGGCCTTTGATAGTTGTTCGGGGTCCGTTACCCTCTTTGCGGGATGAACTATTAACACTAAGGGTCCAGGAGTGGGGGTCTTCTATATTAGCAGTGATGTGTGCTGGTGGGGAAGGTGCGTTTGGAATGGGATTGGTGAACTCTAAGATAAAATCAGAGACAGCCTGGCCTTTGATAGCTATTTGGGGTCGGTAAGAGATTTCATACTGGCTTAGTTCAACGGACCATTGCATGAGCCTACCTGACTATTGTGGTTGTTACATGATCTTTTTCAAAGGCTAGTCAGTGAGGACCACTATGGCGTGCACTTAGAAATAAGGTCGGAGGCATCTGGAGGCGATGACCAGAGTGAGTGCCATTTTTTCTAATAAGGGGTAGTTTTGTTCTGCCCCCCGAAGTGCGCGACTGAGAGTAAACTGAGCGCAGGACAGAGTCGTCTTCTTTGATGAGGGCAACACTGACCGCTGTATTAGAGACAACTAAGTAAAGGGAGAGGGTCTCACTCGGCAATGCTTAAGAGAGGAGAGGAAGGTTAGCCATGCACTGCTTTAGTTGTTAGAAGGCCTCCTCGGACTCGGTGTTCCATTCAAAAGCCTGCCGGAGAACTTTGAAGAATGGAAGACATTTGTTTGTTGCTCGAGAAATGAATCAGTTGAGAGCGACAACTCTGCCAGTGAGCCGCTGAACCTTCTTTATTGTTCGGGGAGATTTCATTTCGATTAGGGCTTTGATCTTCTCTAGGTTTGCCTCGATAGCTCTATGGTTGATCATGAAACCCAAAAACTTACCATATCCAACGCCAAAGGCACACATTTTTGGATTTAGTTTCATCTTATACTTGCGTAGGGTTTGAAAGGTCTCCCACATGTCTGTTGGGTGATCGGTGCAGAGTCTGCATTTGACCAGCATGTCGTCGACATAGACCTCCTTGTTTCGGCCAATCTGATTCTTGAAAATGGCATTAACCAGATGTTGGTAAGTGGCTCCTGCATTCTTTAGACCAAATGGCATCACCTAGTAATGATAAGTTCCTCTGTCAGTAATGAAGGAGGTATGTTCCTGGTCGGCTGTATGCATTAAGATTTGATTATAGCTGAAGAAAGCATCCATGAAGCTGAGCACCTGGTGATAGGCCGTAGTGTCGACTACTAGATCAATTTGGGAAAGTAAGTAGCTATCCTTAAGACAAGCTCGGTTGAGGTCAGAGTAGTCGATGCAGAATCTCCATTTGCCGTTACTTTTGCGGACCAAGATGACGTTGGATAGCCATTTGGGGTAGTCTACATTTCGAATGAACTAGGTTTTCAACAGCTTGTCCACCTCAGAGGTAATGAGATTGTTGTATTCTGGATGGAAGATGCATTGTTTTTGGCCGAATGGTCGAAACTGGGGCTCGATACTAAGGCAATGGGTAATAAAAGAAGGGTCATGAGTCGAAGCAAAGACATCTTTATACTCGGCTAAGAGGGCCGTGAGGTCGGCCTTGGCCTGAAAGGACAGTTGGTTGCCAATCTTAGCCGTCTTTGTTGAGTCGGTGGGTTCAATGGCTATTTCAACCAGTTCTTCCACTGGTTCGCCTCTAACTAGTTCTTTCTCGTCTTGAACATCAAGGCCTTCAATGATCATAGCCTCCTTCATCTTGAGTTCCTTTAGTGAGGCGACGTAGCACTCTCTGGCCACTGTTTGTTCGCCCCTCACTGTCCCGACCCCTTGATCGGTTGAAAATTTCATGGCCAGATGGTAGGTGGAAGTGATAGCTTGGAGGGCATTGAGAGCTATGTGTTTGAGTATAATGTTATAAATGGAAGGGCGATCGATGATGAGGAAGGTGAGTAGTTTGGTGGACTGCCATGGATATTCTCCGATGGTGATGGAGAGATCGATAGAGCCTATGGAGGTCACATGATCTTCTATGAAGTCGACTAGAGAGGTTTGGAGCGGTGACAACTTTTCTTCCCTGACCTTGAGTTGGCGGTAGACGTTGAGGAAGATTATGTCCGAAGAGCTGCCATTGTCGACGAGTACTCACCTGACTTTGTAATTTGATAAGAAAGCGGAGATGACCATGGGGTCATCATGGGGGTAGCGAATACTTGTGCAGTCTGCGTCGGTGAAGGTTATTGGTTCAGACCATTGCTTGGCTTGTTTGTAGGGGCGGTCCAATGTTGTAATTTCCTTATCAGAACCTTGTTGGATTTTTTGGAGCTTGGCTCGCTGTGCCGACCGAGATGGTCCGCCGCATGTGAGCCCCCCCAGTGATGACTCTAATCTCACTGACCGGTGGGGCGGGGTCACTGTGTGCTTAGGGTTGTCGTGGTACCTGAACGTCATTCTGCATCGAGGAGGAGTGCGTTGGTGGTTGTGTCCTGAGGCGTCGGTTCTCGGCTTTGCTGGGGGCGTGTTACCTTAAATCGGTTGAGGCGCCCCTGGTGGATCAAATCCTCGACCTGGTCTTTAATGTTGACACATTCCTCAGTGTTATGGCCGTGGTCTTGATGGAAGCGGCAATACTTAGATTGATCCTGCCGGTTGGAGGGGGATCTGGATGGTTGAGGCCATTTCAGGTTGTAATCTCGTTGAATTTGGTACAAAACTTGCTCCATAGGTGAATTGAGAGCGGTGTACCGTTTAAACTGACCAAGGAGACGGGTAGGTGCCGGTCAGTCTATGTATGAAGGGGTCGATTTGTATATTGTGAGGACCTGTGCTCGGGTTCTTTTCTTTTGTCTTTGAGGGGTGGATTTTTAGATGTGGAGTCTTGGCGAGCTGCTAGGGAGTTCTCGGCATTCATATATTTTTGGGTTTTGGTTAGAAAGTCAGCCATGGCAGATATGGGGTTTTTGGAAAGGAAAAGAAAGAAATCTGATGGGCGCAAGTCGACCATGAAGGCGGTGAGAATGACCTTGTCATCATTTTTCTCTACTTGCAAGGCCTTGGTATTGAAGTGAGTGACAAAGCTGCGCAGTGACTCTCCTTCTATTTGTCGGATGTTTAGCAGTTGGGTAGCTAGATGTCGTTGTCGCTGAGCACCGATGAAATGGCTCAAGAAGGATTCGCTGAGCTGGCGAAAGGAGGTGACAGAGTCTAAAGGAAGCTGGTTGAACTATAGGCGCGTTTATCTCTTCAATGTGACAAGGAAAACGCGACACATGATTTCGTTGGGAATGTATGGAGGACATGAGTGTCTGATATGCTTCCACGTGGTCGACCGAATTGACGGTACCATCAAAGGTGTCGATCAATGGCATTTTGAACTTGGGAGAGAGAGGTTTATCTTTGATGAAAACCGTAAAAGGAGAGTTGACAGTAGAGGAAGTTTTATACTAAATGTCCTGCATGACCCCTTGCAGCTACAGCTTTATGGCTCTCAGCTCCTCGTCCCAGACAGGGGCATTATTCCTGTAAGCAGGAATCAGAGCTTGAACACTTCTAGCCACGCCGTCATGAGCGGTGGCTTGGTGTGGTGGGAGGTGGTTATAGAAAGGCGGTGGCGTCTCTTGCCGAAGCTGTGAGCCAGAAAGAGGAGGATGTAGACCGTTAAGGTTCGATGGTTGAGGTTGTGGGGCGAAGGGTGGATATATTCCTTGGGACATATATGAGGGGAATTGGTGGTGATTATGGGCTTGTTTTGGGTTCGGGGGAACTATTGGTGGTAGTAGAGGAGGAATGGGTAAATCACGCTGGAGTAAAACGTTGATCAGGGCTTGGTTTTGTTCGGTCAGCCGGTTGATACTGTTGGTAAGTTCTGCGAAATACGGAGGTGGGTTATTCAGGTTGGAGGACTCAACTTCAGGATTACCAGCATTGTGTTGGAAAGCCATGGACCTAGTCGTTACCATCCACCCTGACGTAGGAGATGCGTGAGGACGGGATCCTCTCTAGTGACAATGAACACAACTGTCAACTGGAGTTGGAGTTTTCCACATACGACGCCAACTAATGATGTAACGGTTCCGAAAGAGGATGGGTCTGGTTGGTCCACGCTGCAAACGGGTCTGCTGGCCTTGATGTCCTCGGAGCATGCGTGCAAAAAGGTCCAAAGGGGGGACACTCCGACGACCAAGTTAGAATAGAATAGATTGATTGTGTAGAGAGAGGAGGAGGAGAACTTAACCTTTAGTGCGTCTTGGAAGCTTCCTTATATCCCCTGCTCATCATTTCCTTGACCACTCTAGACTGTCGTGTTGACCGAAAGTCTATATTCTAGTTTGCATCGTTCATGTTGAGTCTGTATCCTCCGTCGTGAAAGGGTTTTCGTATTTAATGCTGTGAAAGGCTCATTAATGGCTAATGTATGGGCGCAATAACTTTGTAGGATCTTTGTCAGATTACGTGGTTAGGCCTCTGCTTGACAAGTGTTTGAACGCTATTGGTTTCTCAAGGTTACTAGGCTTTAATATTTAGTCCATGGGCTAGGTCTTGAGTCGTGAGCCAGACCCTCTTTTGGGCCCACCGGTATCACATTTTAAGCCTATTTTGTTAACTGGGTTAAAAATTAATTTTTAAAAAAATAATAAATCAACTTTTAACATACTTCATGAAATAAATTAAACAAATCTATGGAGAAAAAAAAGCCTTGGGAGGTAAACAAGGCCCTGACAAAGCCTTGGGGTAAATGAAATCTCCAAAGGTATCCCTTCAGGCAGTCTATTAGGGCATTGACCATGGATGTGTTAGTGTATATGTTAATATCAATTATTAATTTTATTTAATTTCATTATTTAATAATTATTATTTTTTAAAAATAAATTTATTTAAATTTTATTTTAAAGATAACATAATTTTTTATTAATATTTTATTTATTTAATTTAAAAATATAAATTTATTTAATTTTTATAAAATAAAATAAAATTTTATTTAATCTAGTCAAAAAAAAATTAAAACATTAAAGACAAATTTAGTATTGTTATTACTTAGTAAATAATTAAAAATGATAAAATAATCAATTGAACATTTATTATTTTTCATAATATTTCAACTGAATATTAGATTCAACAAAATAATTTTTTCCAAACATCTAATCTCATGAGAAAACAAATATGAGATACACGCCATTTCCAATCAAAAAAATAGTCTAGTATTATATATTCCAAAATTATTAGTCCCATAAATTATAATCCTTTTTATTCAATCGGTTCAAACAAACATAGCCTTAGAGCTGGTGACAAACACCAAATTATTAAAATATCATGAACAAAATCAAATCATAATTTTTTTATTTTTTCTTTTACAAAAGTCAAAAATATTAAAAAATTCATCATAAATGAGAATTTTTAATCGCAAGCTAAAATAACTGAAAAATCAATTTACATCCTAACCGAAGCCACTAATTTCATCAATTTAAGAAATGACTAAAAACTACTTTTAAATAATACTGCCACACGCATGTATGAATGAGGATTTATAACGAATGTAAATAATTCAAATAAAATCAAAGCAATTAGTTGATAAAAAATGTGGTGCACGTTATCGTTATTAGAAAAATCCATGATCAATCAAATGTCATTATTTGCGTTTCAAAATATATCAAATTTTTCCTTTGGGTTTAACTTCATGATCTTGGTTCAAATTCTCAATCGACAATGACGTATACGGTATATTTATCATTCTATGCTCATAAAAATAAGATGTAAATGTAACTTAAAATATTTATATTTATTTATAATTATAAAAATCATATCTCATACTTGTAGATTCAATTTACAATTTTTTCTCTATTCGTAGAATTTACCACATGTTTTGGGCTCTACAAGTCTACAATTAAAACTTCTACACATGACGCACAAGCTTTTGTGTGATTGAAACAATTTTCAAACTCAAAAATTATTACGATAGGGTAAAACGTTTTGTGATTAAGAGCATCCGTATCAAAGTAGTTAAAATTATTTTTTTGCTGAATTAGTGATACTGTTCATCAAAAGTGGACGTGCATCAAACTCGCTACTGTTCATCACTAATTTATGAGTGTTACAATACCTCGCTACAACACGGAGATTAGTGTTACTGGATGTCCGCCCGGAAGTCTGGTCGGTCAACCTGTTAACGTTTTTTTTTTTTTTTTTAATTGTTTAGCTGGTAACTCATCAATTTAATAAAAAAAATAACAAACCAAATAAGAAAAATAATATTTTAATAAGATTAAGTTAGAATAGAGAGTTTGACGCAGTAGGTACTAAAGAGGTAACTAGTTAAAATAGTAAAATAGTTTTTTTAGCTATAATTTGACTAAAATTTTGAAGAAGCTAATGTGAATGCTCTAATTATGGTTGAAAAAATCACTGATTATTTTGTTTTTAAGAATTGTTTGAGAACTTCGAATGAAATCACATTTTAAACTTTTTTTCTTTTGTCTTTAGTAACAATTTTTTTAAAATGGAAACTTTATGGTGTGCACATCTTAGGGGTGCATATTACATGCACCCTATTATAAATTGGTATAATTTTATTTTAAAATTTCATAACATCAATCACAGAATACGCAATCTCGTCACAATTGGTGTAACAAAATGTCCACAATTTTGTAATTGATGTTACACAAGTTTATGATTTTTTTTTTTTTTTTTTTGAATAGTAAGGTTATATTGAAAGATTACTATGGATGGACATTTATAAGCTGAAAGTAGAAAAACTAATTTTTGAGGCAGGCAAGACATAGTCGATCTAGATTGAGCATCGGCTACCCAATGAGCAACTCTATTGTTGGACCTTCTTGTCCACAAGAACCTCCAAGATCTGTCCCTAGCACTTTTGCGAATATCAGCAACGATCACCATTATCTCCCATGGAGGGACCATCTCGGACACACAAAGCTTAATGAGCTATTGATTATCACTCTCAATTTCAGCTGTAAAGAGACCGTGCAAATAATTGTAGTCTTTTTTTTGTATTTATTTTTGTCTCTTTCTATTTACTTTTAAGTAGACTTTTCGAAAAGCCTATGACTAGGCTTGCTTAAAGAGTTAGAAATTTTGTAATTTTTGGACGAAAAGTCGTGCAAAGTTAGATATAGAGTTAGATAGACATTAAGTTATATTTTGTTTGTATGCACCCCTTATAAGTCTATATATTGGCCTTTATGCCAACATAATAAAGTATGTAAATTCTCTCCATATTCTCTCCATCTTTGAGCTTCCGTCTTTGTCTCTAATTTCTCTACCTTAATTCTATAACTCCACCATAATTTCATAATAAAAATAGTAAAAAGCTCCTTTTCATTCTAGTTTTGTAATTGGTATCAGGACTTGGTGAAAAGCTTTTGAAAGCAAGATCAATCTACGTAAGTATTTCTATTTATGTATAATTTTTTGATATATATATATATATAAGTTTGTGTGGGGATATATTTTCTGAATACCAACACGTGGCATGGTGACGCCGACGTGTCAGCCGAGGTGCCACGTGTCGAGGTAGTTAGGCCGAGATGATCTCGGAGTTGCCGAGGTTATCTCCGAAGATATCGGAATCCGAGATAAGCAAATAAGGGACAAGAATCCTAAGACGAAGAGGGGACTTAACCAAGATAAGGATAAAGCTCTTAGGGAGTTTATCTTTATCTCTTAAGGAGTCCAAAGTAAGCACTAAATTGGAGTTCATAGGAGTCATACTTCTAGTAAGACTTGGATTGAAAATATTACAAAAGAGAGGCACCCCCGTGGGTCTAAGGTATGGAATTTATGTTTTGAGTATTAAGTTTAGCACTTGATTATCTTTGAGAGATATACTAACTTGATCGTCGGAGTGCCCCCGGGTGGAAGAACCACCGCCGGAGCCTTTTCTTTCTGTTACAGGTTGCTGAAGCCATCTATTCTGCCTGTGCTCTCTAGTTGATCACTAAGCGGGCAGTGTGGTCAGATTTTCACCCACACAATTTGGCGCTGTCTGTGGGAACGAAGGAAGAATAGATGGCCAGTAACGGACAGCAGGAAAAAACTGGGGATAACGCTCCCACTGGGAGTAGCAGACCAATTGACCTTGATATGGAAGGGGACAACCACAATACAGAAGCCCGTGACCAGGGTCACAGAGAGAAAGACGTCATCCAGGGGGGCGACACGTCAAAAAGGACAGACTATGGAAAGTACTACAATGAAGATAACCTCCAGGTATGGAGGGACAGGTGCCTACGAAGGGATGAGGAAGTAAAAGAATTAGCAAACAAGTTGGCAGACCTTCAGTCAGTCGTCAACTTCATGATGCAGAATAATGTTATGCAGCCACCATACCCGCTGCAAGATACGCCGATGCCAGCAACCAACACCTAGAAGGGCGGAAGAAAAATAATCCCCGAGGTCCCTCAGCATACCAGGAGCGGAAGGCATTCTCACCGGCCTTCTAGGGAAGTCGGACGAAGAGAACCGAGGCAAGAAGAGTCCCGAAGGACGCACCACATGAAGAATCCAGAGCCCAAAGAACATCGGCATGTTCAAGGGCAAGCACTCTGCTTTGACACAACCCATGGAGAAAGATCCAAACGGGTCCACCACGAGGCCGAAAGCAGTGTACCAAAAAGACTAAAGTCCAAAGACAGCCAAGCTCCAGGGAGGAGCAAAGAAGACCTGAGGGACTACCTCAAAAGGAGGCAGCAGAATGTTGAAGCCGAGGTAAACTCTCCAGTAAAGCCGAAGACAGCCTTCTCGGTGGAACTGGACAAATTCGAACCACCAAAGAGATTCAGTATGCCAAGGTTTCAAATTTATGATGGTAAGTCAGATCCAAACTTTCATGTTAGACTATACCTGAATTCAATGGCGTTATATAGCGGGAACGAGCCGTTGCTCTGCAAAGTATTCCCCTCATCCTTTGGGGAAATTGCATTTGATTGGTTCCATAAACTACCAAAGGAAAGCGTAAAGACATGGGAAGGCCTGGCCGAGATGTTCGTGGCCAGGTTCGTGACCAACAAGCTACAACCCCTGAGGGTTGATGCTTTGATGGCTCTAAGAATCACCAAGGAAGAAGGCCTTAGGGCCTATGCGATGAGGTACTACGAGGTGTTCAACCGAATACCTAAATGCAATCAAGAGGTAGCGGTCGTATCTTTCAAGAACGGCCTGAAAGATGATTGCCCACTACGGAAGTCTTTGGCAAAAACATTGCCAAAAAGCATGGAAGAACTCATGGCAAGAATTGAGAAGTACGCCAGAGCCGAAGAAGATACGTCGGGAAACAAAGAGGTAACGCAAGAAAAGGGAAACGGCTCGCCGAAGCGAGGCCGAGGCAACAATGGGCCGACCAAACAAGAAACAGAGTTGAGAAGTAAACAGGCGATAACAACGGTATTTCGAATCCCAATCCATAAAGTCCTAGATCAAATTCGAAACCAACCTTATTTCAGGGCTCTGGCAAGAGCACCAGGGGAATTCATGGGAAGGAACGTTGGTAGACGTTGTGCCTACCACAATGAAGAGGGGCACCCAACTCAATGTTGCAGAGCCTTGAGAGCACACTTGGAGGACCTGGTGAGACAAGGCCTTCTGAAGGACCTGGTCGATGAAGCCAGAACAAGGGAAGAACAGGCAAGGTTGCCTCAAGCACCAGCAGCGCCGCCTCCCCCAGCACAACTACCACAAGCAGGAGGACCGAGGGTGGTTAATGTGATCCACTCAAGGGTCAACGAAAACGAAGTCAGAGGGGAGACCCAGAGGGTAAGACAATTACAGCATGTCTACCAAGTCGGGGAGAAGAGACATCGGGTAGAAGAATGCCAAGGGCCGATGATAGCCTTTACTGAAGCCGACCTGGAATTGGTCCAACATCCCCATAATGATGCCTTGGTAGTATCCCTCTAGGTTGGGGAGTGCCAAGTGAAACGCATCCTAATAGATCAAGGCAGCTCTTGTGACATCATGTATGTCAGATGTTACAAGGAGCTGGGCCTTCACCCTGATGACTTAAAACAATCCAGCGGCCCAATGGTCGGCTTTAATGGAACGCCGACATGGCCACTGGGCGCAACAAGCTTGGAAGTACAAGCTGGCACTAAGAAGATCAAGACGGAATTTCTAGTAATTGATACGCCCTCACCATACAACATCATTTTGGGAAGGCCGTGGTTGCATACAATGGGGGCAGTTCCCTCAACGTTACATCAACTACTACGGTTCCCAACAGAGCATGGGATTGAAAAAGTCAGAGGAGATCAACTACAAGCAAAAAATTGCTCCATGGCAGCAATGAGGTCCACCTGTAGTATACGGGAGCCAAGGAAAGCAGAAGTTGAAGATGAGGACATAGAGGTCCTAGAAGACGTCGGGAAAGAGCCAGCCGAAAAGAGCGAAGAGGCGCTAAAAAAAGTTTTCGTCTAGGAGGGCGACGAAGAGCGCTTCTTTCTTCTCGGCTCAGGCTTAGTTAGAGAAGAAGAGAGAGAACTGGAAGATTTTTTGAGGGCAAACATAGAGGTGTTCGCCTGGACACCTTACGAAATGCCTGGCATTGACCCCGAGGTCACTTGCCACAGACTGAATGTCGACAGGTCGGCAAAACCTGTGATTCAACGAGCTAGAAGACCGACGTTGATGCACGTCGAAGCAGTAGAAGAAGAGATAGACAGACTCCTGGAGGCCAGGGCCATCCGAGAAGTTCAGTACCCAACATGGCTGTCCAACACAGTAGTAGTAAAAAAGAAGAATGACAAATGGAGGGTTTGTGTAGACTTTACCAACCTCAACATAGCCTGTCCCAAAGACAGTTTTCCTCTGCCCAAGATCGACCAACTGGTAGATGCTACTTCAGGACATGAAAGGATGAGTTTTCTAGATGCATACAGAGGGTACCACCAGATTGCCATGTACCCTCCAGACGAGGAGAAGACCGCGTTCATCACCCCTAAAGGCCTGTACTGTTACAAGGTAATGCCTTTTGGGTTGAAAAACGCAGGAGCAACCTATCAGAGGTTAGTAACAAAGATGTTTAAGCACCTGATTGGCAAAACAGTAGAAGTCTACATCGACGACATGGTCGTAAAGACCAAGGAATCAAAGGGTCATCTTGCCGACCTAAAAGAGATCTTCGACATACTCAAAAGATATCGGCTCCGACTCAACGCATCGAAGTGCGCCTTTGGAGTTGGATCAGGTAAATTTTTAGGGTATCTGGTAACAAGAAAGGGCATTGAGGCCAGCCCAGACCAAATCAAGGCCATCCTGGAACTACAGAGCCCGACATCGGCAAAGCAAGTTCAAATGCTTACTGGAAGGGCCGCAGCCCTAAACAGATTCATCAGCAGAAGCTCAGATAAGTGCAGACCCTTCTTTAACCTGGTGAAAAAAGCCACAGACTTCCTATGGACAGAAGAATGTGAAGCCGCCTTAACCGACCTAAAAAAGTACTTGACCACAACTCCGGTTCTTTCCAACCCAGTACCAGGAGAGGAACTGTTTTTGTACTTAGCAGTCTCAGAACACGCAGTCAGTGCAGTACTAATCCGAGAGGAAAAAGGGGAGCAAAAGGCTGTTTATTATGTAAGTAAAACTTTGGCCGACGCAGAAACAAGATACCTACCACTGGAAAAATTAATGCTGGCCTTAGTAATGGCTTCAAAGAAGTTGAACCATTATTTTCAGGCACACAAGATTGTGGTCCTAACAGAGCACCCACTGAAATCCTTATTACAACAAGGAGACTTAACAGGAAGGATAGCAAGATGGGCAGTAACCCTGGGCCAGTTTGACCTGGAGTTCAGGCCGAGAACAGCAATAAAGGGCCAAGTTTTGGCTGACTTCGTCGCAGAACTCACACTTGAAACCATCGCACATCGGGCTCTATCGAGCCAAGATGAGCATTGTCCCAACAAGCAAAAAGAATACCAGCCAAAGACAAAAACGCAAGAGAAGGAGAAGCTCAGACCCTGCAGCATTTACATCGGCGATTCATTCAGACTATTCGTTGATAGAAGTTCAAACCGCCAGGGAGCAGGGGCAGGAGTACTGCTGATATCTCCAGATGGAGAAATAGTAGAACAGTCCATCCGTTTGGGGTTCAAAGCCTCAAACAATGAAGCAGAATATGAAGCATTAATTGCAGGGCTAAAGCTGGCAGCAACAGCAGAAGTAGATGAGGTAATTGTTTTTTGTGATTCACAACTCATTGTTAACCAATCAACAGGAGAATTTGCAGCCAGGGACGAAAGAATGTCGGCATATGCAAAAGAAGTCATCAGATTGGCAGCCCTATTTTAGAATTGTAGATTACTCCAAGTTAGCCGAGATGACAACACCCACACCGACGCGTTGGCTAACCTGGCCAGTTCAATTCAAACTGGAAAAACAAGGACAATTATGATCGACTACATGTCGGCCCCAAGTATAGATAAACAGAGCACCGAACAAGAAGCAATGTGCGTAGACTTGGGACCAAGCTGGATGGATGCAATCATTGCATTCTTAAAAGAGGGGAAGCTGCCAGAAGACCATAAGGAAGCACATAAAATCAGACTGAAGTCGGCCAGATTCAGTCTAACAGCAGAAGGCCATCTCTACAGGAGGTCCTTCACTGGGCCGCTTTTAAGGTGCGTACACCCTTTGCAGGTTGAAGATTTTCTTTACGAAATTCATGAAGGAATTTGTGGAAGCCATGTTGGGGGCAGATCATTAGCCCACAGGGCCATTACCCAGGGGTATTGGTGGCCCTACATGCAAAAGGATGCCGAAGCCTATGTAAAGAAGTGTGAACAATGCCAAAAGTTTGCACCTTTGATACATCAGCCAGCTGCTGACCTGAACCCAGTATCCAGCCCTTGGTCGTTTGCCCAATGGGGCATGGATCTGGTCGGACAACTTCCCCAGGCAACTGGGCAGAGAAAATACTTGCTGGTAGCAACAGACTACTTTACAAAATGGATAGAGGCAGAACCTCTTGCCAAAATCCGAGATGTGGACGTCAAGAATTTTATATGGAGAAACATTATCACCAGATTTGGGATTCCAAGAGCAATAGTTGCCGACAACGGAACACAGTTTGACAGCAAACTCATCAAGAACTTTTGTGCAAAATTCAAAATCAAGAATTATTTCTCAACACCAAGTTTTCCTCAAAGCAATGGGCAAGCAGAGGCATCCAACAAAGTAATTTTGGATGGAATAAAGAAGAGGCTGCAGGCAGCAAAAGGAAAGTGGGTAGACGAGTTGCCCAACGTACTTTGGGCATATCGGACTACGCCGAGAAGATCAACAGGAGAATCCCCCTTTGCCATGGCTTATGGCACAGAAGCAATCATCCCATTGGAGATCAGCATCCCAGGGATTAGAACCCAGGGAGTAGAGAATGGCACCAATGACGTACTCTTAGCCCGAGATCTGGATTTGTTGGAAGAACGAAGAGAGAAAGCTGCAATTCAGCTTGCAGTATACCAACAACAGCTTGCCAGAGCTTACAACAAGAAGGTCAATCCAAGAGATTTTCAAGTCGGCGACCTAGTCCTGAGAAAAGTCGTCGGGAACAAGAGGGATCCCAGGGAAGGCAAGCTTGGCCCAAACTGGGAAGGACCCTACAAAATTACTTCAGTATTAGGCAATGGAGCTTATCGGCTTGAGGACAATGAGGGCAAAGCATTGCCCAGACCTTGGAATACTTGTAATTTGAATTTTTTCTATCATTAGATGTGCATCATTTTTTGACCGATATCATCAATAAAGTCTTTTCAGAATTCTTTCAACACATATGATTGATAAAGTTATACATTGATGTTTATTGAAGACATAATTAATGTGAACCCAAGTCAAACTCAAGATCACATTGGGGGCAAAGAAAAGGCCGAGATTATTCCTTAATTCACTTGTTGAAATTTGTAGCAATTTACAAGTTGAAGTTAAGCCGAGATTATTCCTTAATTCACTTGTTGAAATTTGTAGCAATTTACAAGTTGGAATTAAGTTGATTCCTTATCTTCACTTGTTGAAATTTGTAGCAATTTACAAGTTGAAGTTAAGCCGAGATTATTCCTTAATTCATTTATTGAAATTTGTAGCAATTTACAAGTTGAAGTTAAGCCGAGATTATTCCTTAATTCACTTGTTGAAATTTGTAGCAATTTACAAGTTGGAATTAAGCTAATTCCTTATCTTCACTTGTTGAAATTTGTAACAATTTACAAGTTGAAGTTAAGCCGAGGTTATTGCTTAAATTCTCATGGCAATATGTGGGTTGCTTAACCCTAAGGAAGATGCTTAACACTTGTTGAAATTTGTAGCAATTTACAAGTTTATGTTAAACCGACATATGATCACCCGCTGGGATATACAGAAATTTACAGGTTGAAGTAAAGGCTAAGTATATTGTTTAAACACTTGTTGAAATTTGTAGCAATTTACAAGTAGGTTAGACCGAGATCACTGTTTAATACTTGTTGAAACTTGAGAAGCTTACAAAGTTTACATTAAGTAGTATATGTTTTATACTTGTTAGAATTTATGAAAGGTTTGCAGGTCAGTATCTTACCGAAGTAAAGGTTTTGTAGTTATACCCGAGGTATATAACCCCGAGAAGATTGCACAAAGGAAGCAAAATGAAAAAGCATGCAAAAATTTCTAAGTATAGGACTCTGCAATCAAACAGAACATCACAAAATTAAAAACATCCATAGAAAGAACAGTTGCAGTTACATATTGAAAAAGCTGCGTCGGCCATAAGAAGGAGTTTTGCACTGTCCAGAAATTAAAAGAGAATACAAAGTACAAAGTGCAGAAAAAAAAGGAAAAATGACAAAAGACATTTTTCAAGACTCTTCAGTATTAGTAGCTGCAGGGACTGGGACCTCGGACAATTCTGGTGGAACCTCCTCGGCAACCTTTTCTGCTTCAATCTCAGCATCAATCTCAGCCAGCGTATTGTCCAGATTTCTTTCAGCCAAAAGAAGGTCGGATGATAGTTGCCCGATGGCAATTCCCTTGGGTGCCTCCCCAACCTCATCACCCTCTTCATCCAAGGTTAAATCCATAACTTGCTCAGCAGGAGGAGGGGACTTGGCTTCAGCAGCATCCTTGGGTTTCCTCACCAAGGCCTCATCATTATTTTTCTCTCTATCCTCATCCTCGGCGTCAGCCTCAGTCTTTGATTCGTCTTCAACCTGACTTGGAGGAGGAAATGGTAAAAGAATGGCATCGGCATTATGCAAGGGTGGGTCAACAGGGAGATCAAGCTTTTTTATCAGGGACATCCAACCTAGGGAAAATCCCCTGTTGCATGCCTACCTGACTTGAAGTTTATAATCCTCTGCGATGTCGGCCATACCCTGGGCGTAAGCCTTTTCATCAGCCACTTTGACTTCGGCCTCCTTGGTGGCCAAAGCTTGCTGGAGCTCCTTCTCAGCCTGGGCCTTTTTCGCTTCGGCTTCCTTCTTCTCAGCTTCAGCTACTTTCCGGATAGCCTCAGCAGACTCCACTTTCTCTTCAGCCATCTGCTGGGCCTTAGTCGCAGCCTCGGCCTGGTCCTCCAGTTTTCTCATCTTTGATTCAAGGGATTTGATCTCCTTCTTCATGGAAGACGCCTCCCTCTTCATATCAACCAATCTTTGCCGATTTTCAAAAGATTGCATTGAAAATGAATGGGCGTGCTGAATGGCCTGAAGAAAAACAGAAGTGTTAGAAAACATTCTCAGTAAAAAACAGAAGGAAAAATCACAGGTGCAAACAGGAACACTTACTTGAACGGAGTGTTGGAGCATGAGAGCGTAATTCTCATACTCACTGAGGTCAGCATTGCGTTCCAAATCCTTCGGAAGGAGAAGAGCAGTGCTGAGGGCGACACCAACGTTGATATCGTCGGCACTTTCACTGGCCATAATAGGCCTATCCTCTAGAGTTAGTTGAGGGGCCCATGGAACGTCGGGCTTTTTGGACGCCGAGGTCGTCGCAGACGATGACCTCGGCTTTTTTGATTGTGTAGACCCTGAAGGTTGGGCCTCGGCAGACCTCTTGGTGGAAGCAGAGGTTGATTGTTTGCTTTCTGCCAATTGAGAGATAGGCAAAGCATCCTCAACCTCGGCATCAGTAGCCTTGGCCTTGGGCTGAGCCTTTTTTACTCTCTTCGGCTTTGGTGGGGGCATCGCACGCGTAGGTACAGCATCAGTGTCGGTTGAGAGGTCGGCAAGAAGATCTTGAACGACAGGCCTTGGGCGAACCATCTCGGCAGTCTTTACAAGTCTTCGTCGACGTTTACGTTCTGGAATTGGTATTAAATAGGGGGCCGAAGTGGAAGGAAGATCGGCTGGGTCAGAGGTGGATCCTTGATCTGTTCGGGATGAAGACGCGGTTACAGTTGTGGCAGTAGGAGGAGAAAGACTCTTTTTCTTCCTTTTCGGGGCGTCGGGTAAAGTGGATTTATATGTCGGAATGAAGTTCAGCAACAGGGGAGCCTTACGCTTATGGATTTGAAGACCAAGAAGCTTCTTTAAATCTTGACCAGGGAAGAAGGATTGACGGAAGTTCTTTGGTGGTTGATGAAGATCTGCATGACAAGTAAACAGACATTAGAAACAGACAAAATTTTAAAGACTTAAATAAACACAACTAAACGTTGGCACTGGGCTCTTACCCTTGCCCTCTGTAATTGTTCGAGGAAGAGGGTAGAGGTGGACATCTTCATCTGGGCCAAATTCCTAATTTCCCGAAACAATAAGAAAGTCATCCCCAGTCCCCTTGTTGGAGTCTGGGAGGTCAGCTACAATTTTGAACTCGGTAGACCTCGGCTTAAGGTAATAAACAAAGGCCCTTTCCTTCAAGTTGAGGGGGCACATTGTATAACAGTACTGAAGGTCAGCCAGGGTGATCCTAAGATTCTCCTGCCTAGCTAAAGCTATAATACCGTTAATCACCCTATAGGAGTTGATAGTAAGTTGCATGGGGTTCAGCTTGTAGAAATGAAGAACTTCGCGAAACAGGGGATCAAGGAAGCCGAAGTCCACATTCCGTAAAGGCTACTATAGGAAAGGGCATTGTATGGTCTGTGGGCATGATGGTATCACCATCCCCAGCTAGCTTAAGATGAACATCGCTTAGGATAGAGAATTCCTACCTAAAGTATTCTAGTTTTGTTGGGGTATTTACCCTATGCCTCCACACACCCATTACGTCAACTTAAACAAAAGAAGAATGTGTTTCAGAAGATGGGCGTTTAAAGAAGGGTTGCAAGAACCTCGGCAAAGACCTAGGAAAGGACTGATAAGGCTTGTTTCAGTTTTCCCTAAAAAATTGAAGGTTCTACACACAAATCCCAGGCCAAAGAACTATAAAGATCAAAATCGAAGGCACAGATCTGGAACATATAAAAAAAAAAAAAACAAGAAAACGATGACGCTTCAGAATCAAAGAACAGAGGTATGGTTCTCAGAAACGAAAGAAATACAGAAGTGAAAAAATCAAGAACAGTGGCAAGAAAAGTTGAAATAGTGCAAATGTACAAGATATAGCCACGATTCAAGATACAAACAAATCCAAGGCTTTGAACAAAAGCAATAATGACAACAGGCAGACGAAAGCACATAAAGAGAACTAAGAGTGAAAGGAAAGAATCTTACCAGAACAAATGAAGCCGGGGCAGTATTTGCCGAGCTCAGAAATCGGTTGTGACAGCAAGGAAAGCTTCGTAAGAATGGAAGATTAAGGACAGTTCCAGAAGAGAGATTGAAGCAATGGCAGATTCGAAGAAAAAAGAGCTTTCGAAGAGAGAAAGAGCAAGAAATCAGAACGAAAAAGTGAAGAAAAAAAGAGGCAAAAAGAAGTTTTGTCAAAAATTTGAAACGGCGGCAAAATTAGGGCATTTATTACGCCTAGAGCAACGCACGCGTCAGATGGCGCAGACAAATGACAGACAGCTTTCAGGCACGTCACAGACACGCTCCAATGAAGACAAAGCACGTGAAAGGAATGGTTAGATATGCATGACAGCTCATGCGCGTGATGGGGTACATTTTGATTCTTATTCTTAGAAGCGAACACATCGGCTTGGAAAAGAATTATCTCGGCCAAACAGTCTCTTAACCACAGTGCAAAAAGAAAAATCGATATAGGTTCCATCACCTCAGAATGCCGAGGTAATAGAACCTAGGGGGCAGTTGTGGGGATATATTTTCTGAATACCAACACGTGGCATGGTGACGCCGACGTGTCAGCCGAGGTGCCACGTGTCGAGGTAGTTAGGCCGAGATGATCTCGGAGTTGCCGAGGTTATCTTCGAAGATATCGGAATCCGAGATAAGCAAATAAGGGACAAGAATCCTAAGACGAAGAGGGGACGTAACCAAGATAAGGATAAAGCTCTTAGGGAGTCTATCTTTATCTCTTAAGGAGTCCAAAGTAAGCACTAAATTGGAGTTCATAGGAGTCATACTTCTACTAGGACTTGGATTGAATATATTATAAAAGAGAGGCACCCCCGTGGGTCTAAGGTATGGAATTTATGTTTTGAGTATTAAGTTTAGCACTTGATTATCTTTGAGAGATATACTGACTTGATCGTCGGAGTGCCCGCGGGTGGAAGAACCACCGCCGGAGCCTTTTCTTTCTGTTACAGGTTGCTGAAGCCATCTATTCTGCCTGTGCTCTCCAGTTGATCACTAAGCGGGCAGTGTGGTCAGATTTTCACCCACACAGTTTGTATAGTGTGTTTTATGTTATAAAAAAAAATTTTAATTAAAAATTCCGTCTAACTTTTTTGTGTATCTTTTGTATTTTATATCTTCATAATTATTTGTTTCATTTATAGTTGTTGTAAAACCTATATGCTTAGTGTATGTCAAAGCCTATATACTCGTTAAGATCTTTTGACTATTGGCCATAATTAAGTCTTTAAGATCATAAAGAGAGGTTTTAGGCACCAGATAATACACTAGGAGGGTCTTAGCTACCAACAACAATAATTAATTCTGATGATATAATATGCTTTGAAAATACAAAAAATAATGTTAATAATAAATAGGATTATAGTTTGTATATTACTAAGGAGTCTGCAAATATAAATAGTGTGTGTTCTAATTTAAATAATATTACTGATATTATGTGTTCTTGGTTTTTCAAATTAGATAAAAATTAAAAAATAAATAAAAATTATCTAGAAACTAAAGTTGAGTCTATAGAATCTAAAATAGACAATTTGGGTTCTATAATAAATATTGACTTAAATAAAGAAGCAAAAAATCAAATAAACAATTTGGTGACAAAATTAGAAACTATATCCTTCATAAACAATGATGGAATGAATAGTCTAGGAGATAGTGACATCCCTAGCTATTTTATGGTACAGAAGATATTATGGAACTTCAAACCAATACCTATAATAGAACCGAATATGAAAATATTGTTGAAATATTGGATTATTGGAGAAAATTATGTGAAGACCCAGACTTAGGTATTGATGAAAGAAATAGGCTATTAGATCAGATAAGAGAAACTTATCTAGAAAATGAAGCCCTTTTACAACACTTTAATTATGATATTAATATGTCAACTAATGATGATGACAGCCAATCATCCTTATCTGAAGAATCAATAGATCAAGATATTTCATCAGAAATAAATAAAGGGAAAAGAAAGGCAAAAGAGCCAATTGATCCCGAATTATTTGGCACATGAGGAGAGGGAGAAAATTTTGACTTTATTCAAACAAATGAAGTTAAAAATGATACTAACATTGGAAGTACCTCCAATCCTACACCTGAGCCAGTGATATCTAGAAAAGATAATAATCATAAGTATTCAATAGCTCAAAATGGTACTTATTTAGACTTGTCTTATGTTCCATTTAAGGATCAACCACAAGCAATAGATGATTGGGCACAATCCTTGTCCATCACTATTACCAACTATAAAAATAGCTGGTCAAAGGGAAAATTCCTTGATTATATTGCAGAAACTCTCCAGGGAGATGTGTTACAATGGTTAAGACAGTGGGAAAAATCTGAAATTGGAAAAAGTCAAAAAACGGCTTTGTTAACAAATTTTCTCACCCTTGACACAATTTTAGCTGAATTTGCAAAAATCATAAAAGAAAATTTATGTGGTTTTGCAAGAGATGCTAATTTGCAAGCAGATGCAAATTATATTTTGACTAAATTAGAATTATGTAATATTTGTCTTTTTGAAGATTATGTTCAAACTTTTAAAAAATATTATTATCTTATTGATCCACCAGCAAATCAACCTTGATTAGATCAATTTTTTCATAAACTCCCTAATCCATGGGATGAGTTATGTATTAAAACATATCCTGATTTTCTCAAAAAAAATGGGGAAGGAAGAATATGATAACCTTGGTTTTCGCATTAATTATGTTCTAAGACTGATAGCAGATCGGTGTCTAGAAACAAAGGCGAAAAAACAAATAAAAAATCAAATTTCTAACTCACCGTATGGTCAAAAATGTTGTGATAAAATTTTAAAAGAAAATTGAAAAATTGGTTGTAATACATTTCCTAAAAGAAAAGGATTTTCCAAAAAAACGTAGAAAATATAAATGGAAACTTTGGAAAAAGAATAAAAAAATTTCAAAAAAGAAAAAATACATTCGAAAAAAGAAACCAACAAGCGTTTCAAAAAAGAAAACTTGTAAATGTTACATTTGTAACGAAGAAGGTCACTATGCACCTGAATGCCCAAAAAGAGAAAAAAGTGCAAAAAAAATGATCAAAGTCCTTGAAGAACAAGATTTTGAAATAATATATAAAGAAGAAATTTCTGATGAAGAAGAAATCTTATATGAAATTTCTAGTGATGAAGAAAGTTCAGATGAAGAACTAATCTTCATGATGACTAATAATAGTCAAGAAATATCTCAAGAAGTAGATAATATATCTCAAGAAGAATTACAGGCAATTCGACTTGGAGATGTAATCGGAGAAGAAAAAACTTTTACCGACGAAGAATTAGCAAAATTTGAAAAAATGTAAGAAGTTGCTGTTCCAGAAATTTACAAACTTTCAAAATTTAACTTCTTTTCAGCAAGAGTGTTTGAACAATACAGTAGTAACACTCAAGCAAAATGGTCAGAAGAAGGAAATATTGATATTCCTTTTTTTGATAAGAAAAAGGTTGCAAGATGGAAAAAGAAATATCCTGAAATTCAATATATTCATATTGGATTAATTCAAGTAACCATAACAGCCTTATTTCGCCAAGGGATAGATACTCCTATTTTGGCAGTAATTTTTGACAAAAGATTTTCCGACCCAATGAAAGCAATCATTGGAGGAATTCAGTCTAATTTGGCTAATGGAGTAGTTTGGTTTAATGTTCGACCAAATTTCTTTATTTCCATAAATGATCCTAATCTTGAAGATACAGTCAGAATAAGAATTAAAACACAATGATTAGGAATGAAATCAAATTCTCATGATTTGGCTATTCGTTAGAAAACAACTCACGAATTAACCAAATTTCCTGAAACAAAAACAAGATCAAACGATAATAAAATCGTTGAGATCTTTGAACCAAGACCATTTGACACGGTAATATAACCTCGTCTAATGAATTGGAGCGATTTAGACGTCCCTCGACAATGGTTAATCCAAGACCTAGTGGGACAAGGAGAATCTTCTAAAACAAAAAAAACCTGCACAATTACAAATGCAGGCATCAGGAAAAAATTTATATATTGAAAATACAGTTCCAAAAATTAAAAGATCAACTTCTGTATTTGAAAAAGATTTTTCTAACAAATCATTTTCAAAGTTAAGCATGGGAGAATCAAGTAATAATTCTAATTAAGAATCTATTACTTCAAACAATGTTCAGATTCCTATTTTTTCAGGAACAAGAAAACTTAAACATATTAAGTCCGCATATATGTATCATTTTCAAACAAAAAATGATGATATTATTTTTTCTTCTAGCCAAGGAAAAAGAAGATATACATATGTATTGGGAACATTTAATTTTGCAGGTTACAAACCCTATAGCCTCAGTGTTCTCATAGACACAGGAGCTACAGTTAGCTCATGTAAATGGAATGCCATACCAAAGGAAAAATGGACATTAATGAAACATCCAATTTTAGTTACTGGAATAGATGGCAACCATACTTCCATACAATTTAAGGCTAAAAATATAGCTATTTGGTTAAATGATAGCAAGTTCATTATACCAAAAATTTTATGTTTTCCGTATATGCATGGAGATTTCCTTCTTGGCAATAATTTTATATATAAATACCTTCCAATGCAAATACAGGAAAAAGCTATTTCATTAAGCATAAACAATGTTTTAATTCATATTCCCTTGTTAGAACAACATAAATACATTTGTGATAAAGAGTTTGCACTCGTGCCGCGTGGTGATTTAACTCCCATCATCAAAACTATTGATGAATCACACTGGATTTATAAAATTTTAGAAGAAAATTTTAGTGAACATCCATTAAAACTATGGCAACGTAGTTCACGTTATTGTAGTTTAAAATTGAAAGACCCTAATGTTATCATTAGAGTAAGACCAATGATCTATACTAGACAAGATATGGATGAATTTGATATTCAACTCCAGGAACTCTTAGACAAAAAGTTAATTGAAGAAACTAAAAACCCTCACTCTAGCCCAGCTTTTATGGTAAGAAACCATGCTGAAATTAAAAGAGGAAAAGCCCGAATGATAGTCAACTATAAACGGCTAAATGAAAATTTAGAATTTGTCACGACCCAAACCCGCCCCTATGGGTTTAACACCGTAACCGGCCAGTAATCCGAGATTACCAAAGGGCTGCTTAACAGTCAGACAATAATACAGAGTACAGGGGCATGGCGAAAGCCAAAACAGTAAATAAACAATGTCCAATGAGCTGTGAGTCTGTATGCAAAAAGATTTTTCATACGTATATATATGAACAATACAGAAGAACATGTACAATATTTACAGTCGATCAGAACAGGGACCTAATCCCTGTTAGACAGTACAGTACAGTGCTATCAGTCTATATATTTATTACAAAATAGATACAGAGACAGGCGGGGGAAAATAAAACACCCCTAAGCCATAGCTTGACAGGCTCGGAACCTCGCAGTGAGGCACAGTGGTTGGCTTGACAAAAAAGGAGTCTAACCCACGATCCTAGCTCCGGTCTGCTGCCTGTACACCTACATATATATATAAACAGTGAGCTAAAGCCTAGTGAATAACATAATGCACAAAGAGGTTAAGAATGAATGTCCTTACAGTAATGAAAACAGTTCATTAAAACAGTATTTCAATTGTTCAGTCGTAACAGTCATATGTGGTACATCCATTAGCATAGCAGTACAGTAAACAGCAGGTCTTAAAAGGTCGGGCAGTCAATGATGGCCATCATAACAGTAAACAATAGTGGTTCCACATGGGAATTGACAGAGATCTCTGTAACAGTAGCAGTAACAGTAATAGTAGTTGCTAAGGATGCCACAATGCAGTTCAGAATAGAGGACATACATTCATTCAGTTAACAGTAACAGTTCAGAAAGCAGTTCAGTTAACAGTTAGAAAATATTCATCTTTGAACATATCTTTACACAGTTGTTACTCACAGAGTTCTGGGCTACAGTTAAGCTAGAGCGCGTCTCCAATCGCCAACCCTACACAGTTTACAGGACGAACACACACTAAGCTACACAGTTGGGAAAGATAATAACTTAATCCCTAATTTGCCTCGGTGTGTTCTACATCTATCTCCTCATTAAGATACCTTAAACTAGGCCTAAGAATGCATAGGATGAAATGAGGATGCAAAGATGCACTTTAAAACATTTTTCAGAAAACAAAGGTCTCGCTCGAGCGTAGGTTTCCCCCGCTCGAGCGGACATGAAGACAAAGGCATCCGCTCAAGCGTATACTTTCCCGCTCGGGCGTTCTGCAAAACAGGGCAAAAGTACTGGATAGGTGAAAATCACGCTCGATGGGCGCTCGATAGCCACTCGAGCGTAATACACAAGGTCCCGCTCGAGCATCAATTATTCCGCTCGAGCGGACGTCAAAGCAGTGCGAAGTACTGGGAGCACGAATTTCCCGCTCGAGCGGGAGTTCAAAATTTGGAATTTCCAGATTTGAACTTCCAAGCTCAAAACCAAGTTCAAATGCACAAATTCCGATCCTCTTGGGCCAATTTTCCAGAAAACATTCCAAAACTCATAATTTAACATGATTCCAAAGCTCAATTGTAAAATCAAAGCCCAAGGGTGTTTCAAACACTCAATTTCAAACCAATTTTCATGAACATGATGAACATGCAAACATGCATGAGTTTAAATCAATTCAAAACTTCAATACATGCTCTACTGAGCCGATTCTTTTTAAAACAAGGTGAAATCATGGTCCATTGTAAAAATATGAACATGCATGTACACTTTCATGAAGAACAACATCAAAACTCAAGGATGTAAACATGCATGCATGAAATGAGCTTGCAATCAACATTATAAGCCATATCTTGGCTCCAATCTTCAACAATCCTCTAAATCATGCAAGAAATACTTCAATTCATGACTAAGAAGGTAAGAGCTCTACCTTATGTCTTCAATTATGAGAATATAAGCTCAAGTTTGCAAATTACTCTTCAATTCCTTCACTTCTACCAAGTTTCCAAGCCAATTAGAGATGAAATCACACTCTCTCCTAACTCTCTCTCTCTAGTTCAGTTGAGCTCAACAAAATGGCTGATGAAATGTGTTTTGATACAAAGAAAAGAGTCTCAAAAGTGCTAAGCTAGTGGCCCACTAGTGGTGGCAAAATGGTGAATAAACCAACTCATGCAATTTAGCTTATTTTAATCTAATTTAATCATACTAAATCACATTTCAGATAAATATGCCATAAGATCGCATAAATTCTAAGAATCATAGAACATTAATTAATTTCAGATTCGGTCGCCGATAAGGCCTTCAATTTGCAGTTTAAACATGAATACACAAACAGATAAGCAAACAGGCAACAGATAGACATACAATTAAACAGAGGTACTCAATCAATTCAGTTCCAGATTTCAGTCAGTCAGTTCAGTATTTCAGTCGATTCAATTACTTATCATAATCAGTCTCAGTTTAATGGTAATCAGTAATCAATCGGTAAACAATGGTGAGGGTTGTTACAGAATTTGATGGATATTTTATTCCACGAAAAGATGTTTTGATTAACTTAACCAAAGGATCAAAAATCTTTAACAAATTTGATTGTAAAAGTGGATTTTGGCAAATTCAATTAATTGAAGAGTCAAAAAAATTGACAGCTTTCAGTGCACCTAGAGGACATTACCACTGGAATGTTATGCCTTTTGGGTTAAATATTGCACCACAGGTATTTCAACGGTGGATGGATACAATTTTTAAGGATCTTAAAGTTTGTTGTGTAGTTTATATTGATGATATACTTATCTTCTCTAAAACCAAGGAGGAGCATAAGAAACATTTAAAATTACTTTGTGAAAAATTCCAAAAATATGGAATTATTTTGTCTCCAAAAAAGATTGAACTACAAAAAGAATCAATTGAATTTTTGGGAATAATTTTAGACCAGAAACGTTTAAAATTACAAGAACATATTTTGTCCAAAGTACGAGATTTTCCTGATACTCTTGAAAATATAACACAATTACAGAATTTATTAGGCATTTTAAATTATGGACGAAATTTTATCAAAAATCTTTCAAAAATAGAAATTCCTTGGTTAACCAAATTAAGGAAAAATGTTATTTTTGAATGGACAGTAGAAGATGTTGCTTTAATTAAACAAATTAAAGAAAATGTTAAAACTTTACCGGATGTTTATCTTCCTAAAACAGGTGATAAATTAATTTTAGAAACAGATGCCTCAGAAGCATGCTGGGGATGTGTTCTTAAAGCAATACCAAGTAATTTATGGTATGATAAAGAGATATCTTTATCAGAAAATGGGATTAGACCAAGAAAAAATTCAATACCCATAAAATTACAAAAAGAAGAGTTAATTTGTGGATATAATTCTGGAACATTTAAACCAAATAAACAGAAATATATTATTTTTGAAAAAGAATTACTTGCAATAAAATTGGCAATAAAGAGTTTTCATATATATTTAGCCCCCGGAAATTTTATTGTACGCACTGATAATAAGGCAGTAAGAGATTTCTTGATCAATAAAAAACCTATTGAACAAGGAAGAAGATTAGCCTGGTATAATAAAATTTCTGAATATACTTTTGAAGTAGAACATCTTAAAGGTACTAATAATTTTCTTGCATATTTTCTTAGCAGAAATTGTTTCAGAAAATTAAATTGCTAAACAAGTAAATTTAATTTTTGCAGAAGACCTCTAGACCAAGAGGAAACAATGGACAAGGGTAAACAACTCGCTCAAGGAGATTGGGTGACAATTGCTAAAAAAACAATCCCCAGAGAAGAAAAAGTTTATGTTGTGTTTGCAGGAAGACAACCTGGAATTTACACAGACTGGAACAAAGCCAATCTGCAAGTTTGTGGATATTCAGGAGCGAGCTATAAGCATATGATAGCATGACTAAAGCTAAAAAAGCTTTTTACCGTGCACCAACTATGCCTGTTTATCAAAAGAATTTTTGTCAAATGAGAACTAACCTAGTTCCAACTAATATTCAGACATCTAAACCAGGTGAATCTGAAATAAAAGATTTTTTCAATCCTGGTATATCCTGTGAAACCCCGTATTTTTATATAATAAAAATAATATATATTTAATTTTCTTAAGTAATTATTCACAATATTTTGAATTTAACAGTTTGTATATTTTTAAACTGAAAAACCCCGTATTTTTATATAAAAATAAAAATAATAATAATAATAATAATAATAATAATAATAATAATAATAATAATAATAATATATTTAATCAAACTCTAATGGAAGTCAATTAGACTAATTAAATTAGGTAAGATTTAAGATTAGTTATAATTAACTAATTTTGTGTCAATTAAGGTTCATTAAGACTAGGTATTGCTCAATTATATTAATTAGTATAATGGCTTAAAAATTTGAGAGTGCATGTGGGTGTGGGTGTACTGAAAATAAAGTGTGAGTACAAAGACATCTGTTAGTGTGTGCATGTGAGAGTGTTGTGTTGGGAGCCTTAGATGAGTGCACGTGTGTGTGTATGTGATGTGCTGGAAATCAAGTGTGACTAGTGTGTCAAGCTAATGAAACATGGATTCATATTATGTGGACAAGTGTCCCACTAAATTGATAAATAAAATAATAAAATAAAAGATGAAGAATGGAGTCACAAAGCTTTGTTTTTGCTGGAGTCAAATTAGAAAGAGTGCACGGAAGAGAGAGAGAGAGAGAGAGAGAGAGAGAGAGAGTAAGAGGGAGAGGTCCAACTCTTATGCTAGAAGAAACTTTGGAGAAATGAGTTTATGAGGTCTACATGAAGATAAAGGAGAGGACTCAAGGAATTAAAAAGAAATTCAGCTATGGGAGGTTAAAGGTAAGGATTTTAACCTTGATTGTTGTAGAATTCTTGTATCACACTTGAAATTAAGGATGGAATTGGACTCAAAATCATGTAATTAATAGGAATTAGCAAGAAGATGAAGAAATTTTGAATTATGTGTTAAGATCATGGAAATATATTTGGAAATTAAGTAGTTAGAGTTTGATTTCTATTATTCTTCACAAACTTGAAATTCATCCTTGCATGCATGTTGGACTTTCAAGGTTTTAGATTTAATTCATGTGTAAAAGATTGGTAAGTTTAAAATTGGGTTAGATATGAAGGAAATTGGGTTCTAAACATGGAATGGATTACATGCATGTGGATGATTATGGAAAATAAAGTAGAAATTAATTATTAAGAAATTGATGTTGAGATTAAATATTTGAGTTGATTTTCTTCATCCTTCACATATTTGAAGTTTATCATTGCATGCATGGTAAGTTTTCAAGATTTTAGAAATTAATTCATATTTTAAAGTTTATGAGCTTGGGATTAAATTGTGATATAAATTAAGAAGTCAAATTATAAATTGAGCTTGATGATGTAAAATTTGGTTGGATTTGATAAGCGTTTTATACATGCATTATGGATTTTGAGGAATTTAAGGTAAACGATTTCATGTTTTGAAGAAAAGAAGGAAGAAATTTTATTAAAGAAAAAAAAAATCAAGTTTATGGAAAATTAAACATTGGTTTAATTTTGAATATAGAAGAATTAATTAGTTTTAATCTTAATGTCATACATGCAAATATTTTCCTAAGGGTCATATAACTTCAATTTCATGTACATAAAAAGGAATTAGAAAAATGGTGTAGAATTGAATTAGATTCAAAATTATAGAAGTTAATTTGAAAATAACCCTTTTGGGTTTGAATTTATTTGTCTTATATGAAATTGAGTCATTCAAGTTCTTTTTGAAGAGATGAAGGAAATGTTTTAAGAAAGTCAAGTTTATGAAAATTTGGAATTAATCCTAAAGTTTTGATTTTATAATTAGATTTTTATTTAATCCATGCATGTGATGCAATTTAAGAATTTTATTCAATTTAGATACATTTTAGAACACCCATGATTATAAATCAAGTATTTGGTTAAGAATTGAATTAAGTTGATTTTGTTATTAATAGTAAGATTGGATCTATTTGTATTATATACATCATGAAATTTCAAGAGATTGGGAAGTCTAATTTATATTTTAGAATTGTGGGTTGATGTTACTAAGATGAATTAAAACTAAATTTGGGCAATTGGAACATGATTTTAAATGAATTGTTTATTTAAATTTTGTACAATTGTTTATTATTGTGTGACATGTGTAATATTTTATGTTCGAATTTTAATGAGTTGGTATAACATTATTTGTGATTAAAAAATTGGAATTATTTGTAATTAATATCAAAATTAACTGAAAGGATTAAAGGCATATACAAAGCTAACAATTGACGGTTAATACCAGTTTTCAGAGTGAGTCTTGGTTTTAAAGAGTGTATGAAATCAAGGGATTGACGATTAATACCGGTTGTTCAGGGTGAGCCCTGGTTTTGAGAATTCTCACGTAAATTGTGTTGCGAAACTCTAAGATGGCACGAGACTTATTTGAACCCTTTTCGGTATTTGGTTTTGGAATAAGGGTGGATATGCCGGTGGCACACAGGGAGGTTACGTACCCCTGGCAGACCGTTTCCTTGGGGCAGACCACGGATGCTACTACTTGGGTATATAACTCCGGACGTGGGCATCCCTGGTAGTTACGGTTGGTAACACTTAAATATTTGACCAAGGGAGGGTTTCAAATTAACCGTTGCCATGCTTAGTGGTTGGTGAGTTCAATCTCTTTGGTGAGATTTCAAGTGTCGCCTAATTTATTAAAATTATGAAAATTATTTTAATGGTTGTAATTCATGCTTACAATTATATTATTATCTTGTGTTTATAATCTCATTATTTTTCTCTTAAAAAGAATGGTAGGTTGGTTATGTTTCCTTACTGTGTTGCAAAACTCATGGCATATATTTTTGTTGCCCTGGCGTTTTATGCCAGGTCTTGGCGAGAAAATAATTGAAGCTGAAATGGAGTCGACGCTAACGTAGAGCCTTGGCTGACCTGAAACCTCGAGTAGAGCCGAATAAATTATATTATTTTATATAATAGTTATTAAGGACGTTATAATTTCATTTGATGTTGTATTTGGATAATTTTAAGTTTTTATCTATTATTATTTGGACATTCGGTTATGTACGAGAGCTGGATTACCCTATTAAGATGTCAACTTTCTGGTTTATTAAGTCATTTTGTTTATTTAATTTCCCTTGATATATATATAAAAAAATTTTTTTGAGGCGTCACATATCCAGAGAAATTTATACAGAACTCAATGGAGTTTGAAATACTCACATTGTAGTGAAATTTCGAAAACACATGGGAGTTCTGGCCAACAAATTAACTGAGCAAACAGCTAAATTAAAAGATTTGCAAAATCTTTGTTTCAATATTCTTAAACAAATGAATTGGAATGAAGATTTTAATTTTGAAAAAATAAACAATTTTCTTCAACTATCAGACCTCATATCAGATGAGTTTTCTGATCCAGTTTTTGAACAAATAAAAAGAATTTGTCTTTTTGAAAAAGCAAGAACTTTGCTTCCAAAATTTTTTTTTATGTTAATCAAAAATCGAGTTGAAAGATTAGACAAATCTTAGAATAATCTTATGATAAATTAAATTTGAAAGATGGAATTCTCAAAATAACTATCATGGCAAACCATGACATGTGGTTTTTTGAAGACATAGATTGGGGAATAACTAATCAAGTTATTTTCCAAATTTTAGATCCAATCCAATGGATAGATTATCCAATGATCATCAAAGCAATGCTCTCATGGATAGTAAAAGGCTTTCGATGGAGCAAATATTTTACTTTCTAGATCTCTAGTACTGTTGGTTGGCGAGAACGAGAACATTTTTTCCAACCTTACCAGATTTGGTATCTTAAAGAAACTGAAGATTTTGAATTTGAAGATGATTATTTAGATGAAGATCACCGGAAAGAGCGATTGGAAAATATCCAAAAACTTTCTCTGATAGAATATTGGATAGACAGTCTAATATCTGTTTCACAAGCAGCGTCCAACATCCATGGATCAGCAAAATTGCCATTCATGGTTACAGATGGTAGAATATTATTTGTAACTCATTTTCCCATAACATATCAAAGGTCTCCTACACAAATTAATGAAGCTCTTGACATGTTAATAAATCTCAAAAAGAGAAACAATTTGGATCTTCCGTTGGAACTAGCCATGACCGCGAATGATGTAGAACATTTTCGGAAAGAGCAATACAGCCAAGATCCGAATTCCCCTCCATCAGAGACTGATGAAGAATATCACAATCTCATCAATAGGATGGAAGCATAGTGGAACCCACTATCAAATGCAGCTGTCTCCTGATTGACTCCAACCTTATCCAGGACACGTGGAGCAACCTGCATTATTAGGCAGAAAGTGATCAGTCACATCTTTTCAGCCGACACTACACGACAAATTAGCTTAGCCAATGCTTATCTACAACAGTCTATCTCTTTGAAAATCGGGGAGGGTAGACAGTGTGTATCAGTGTATATAATTGTAAAAGCTGTAGCAAAGAGTAAATAATTGTAGTCCTTCTTTTGTATTTATTTTTGTCTCTCTATATTTACTTTTAGGTAGACTTTTCAAAAAGCCTATAACTAGGCTTGCCTAAAGAGTTAAAAATTTTGCAACTTTTGGACAAAAAGTCTTGCAAAGTTAGATATGGAGTTAGATAGACATTAAGTTATATTTTGTTTGTATTCACCCCTTGTAAATCTATATATTGGCCTTTATGCCAACATAATAAAATATGTAAATTCTCTCCATATTCTCTTCATCTTTGAGCTTCCTTCTTTGTCTCTAATTTCTCTACCTTAATTTCATAACTCCACCATAATTTCATAATAAAAATAGTAAAAACGGGTCAAACACACCGCATACGTTTCAGCTTGCAAAGCTGATGCCGAAAAGAAGGTGGTTACAACCCTGTCAAGTCAGGGATATACTTTGTGAAGTCTGGGTACTGTGTGGCCAACAAGCTATCGGAGAACCATCTCTCGGTAAAACCCTCGTCCTCCTATTATTTTCCTAGGAGTTTTTGGAAAAAAAATTTGGAATATGCAAATATCTGCAAAAATTCTCAATTTTTGGTGGTGATCAGGCAAGAATTTATTGGCAACAAAGACAAAAGGTTATCATTTAATTACGATATTTTTTGTTACGTTAATTTGTGACAGTGATATACATTTTATAGTTGATATTATGAAATTTTGTGATAAAATTACTCTAATTTATGATACGGTGCATATGGTATACACCCTTAGAAGGGTGCACAACATATGTTTTTCTTTTTTAAAATTATGTCAAATTTTTACTTTTTCAATCTATTTGTGTAAATGAATTTAAAAAGTAAGTTTTTTAAAATAAAAATTCTAAAAAAAATAAAAAAGCTAAAATAAGTAAAAATAGATCACTATTTTCTATTTATCTTTTCTAGTTTTTTTTTTTGAAAAGTGTATTTGGTTTGAGTTCTTTAGATTAAATTTTTTGAAAATTGAGTTTTCTTGTTTTGTTTTTAGTGAATATTTTTAGCATTTTAAACATTTTTTTTACTTTTTTAGATGCACTTTACTTAGATGTATATTTGTGAAAAAATTTAATAAATACATAAAAATATAAAAAAATATACTAAATTCTCGTATCTCTTTTTATATTTTTGGTATTTAGTGAATTTTTAAAAGATTTTTTTTTACTATTTTTTTACTTTTTAACTATATTTATGTTAGGTATGTCTAAAAATTAAAAAAAATTACTTAAAATATTAAAAAAATTCAATAAAAACAAAAAAAAAAAACACGGAAAACAAGAAAGTAAATTTTTTTGAAAAATATTTTTAGAAAACTCTAACCAAGCAAAGTGTCATTTTAAAAAAATTTCTATTCATTGCGTTGAGTATAATCTAAAAGTTAAAAAAAAATTACGAAACACAAAAATAAATTAAAACAAATTATATTTGAGGCTTTTTATTTTAAAAAAAAGTTATATTCATATAAAAAAACTAAATAAGAATGATAGGATAATTATTATCGTAAATAAATTCATTTTCAATATTATTTTGTTTTAAAATGAAAGATTCACAATGAGTTGTATCACTGTATATGAATTTTTATTTTTATTTTTATAATTGTAAAAAAAATAAAAATATATAAAAAAAAAGTAAACAGAAATCAATAATCTCTTTGTAAAATGGTTGACCCGGTTAGACCCGGTTCATCCGAACCCGTGCACGATTCTAACCGTACTTCACAGCCAAGAGAGCCACGTTCGGAGCACGACCCGAAAACACACATCTCCTCTCTCTCTCTCTCTCTGTCTCTCACACACACACACACACAGAGGAGAGAGAAAACATGGATGCCGGAGCCAGCGGCGGCGCTTCCGCCGATATCTGGTCTTGTTCTCCGGCGGCGGCCGTGTCACGGTGGAGCTTCGCCGTGAGCCAGCGGTACCAATACTTACTCGACAAGTCGAACCCATACGTACGCAAGCGCTGGATCGCGTTCGCCACAATCGCGATCATATACGTCCTCCGAGTTGTCATCTTCCCGGGTTTCTACCTCGTATCGTACGCTCTCGGAATCTACATCCTCAATCTCCTCATCGGGTTTCTCTCTCCTCAGGTCGATCCGCAATTCCAAGACCTCTCCGATGGCCCCTCACTCCCCATCCGGAACTCCGACGAGTTTCGCCCCTTCGTTCGCCGACTTCCCGAATTCAAGTTCTGGTGAGTCGCTTCTCGTCTCATTCTCTAGGTAATTGTTATTCTTTGTTTGTTTGGTGGGAAAATGTTTTGGGGAATTTTTTTAATTGTGGAAGAAAATGTTAAATTTTCGACCAATTCACCGAAAAATACATTCTTGAAACACGTGATTAGTTAATCATGAGGAAATTTTGGTTTACCAATAAATTTTTTTCCGGAACTACTTACCTTCAGTGTTTGTAGCCAAATTGATTCACTAATTTATGCTTCTGCACTTTGAATTTTGCTATATTTTAGTTTCTTTTTGCAGAGTTGTAGCTCAAAGAAATGATTTTGTTGGTTAATTGATTTTTCATGGAGCTTGCAATCCCCTGTTCCATACACACATACGTACACACATGCATACCTTTTGAATTTCATAATCAAGCAAGCACAAAGGAAAACTCAGAAAACAGAGAAAAGAAAATGAGAGAGAGAGAGACAGAGAGGACATCAGAATTGCCTTGTATATACAGCCTTAACTACTTTAGTGATTCCTGTCTCACTTACATCATGGGTGGGTGGGTCTGCAACCATAACCACCCATGAGTTTGGCTTTAAGAAGCTAAAAACAAGCAATAGGCAAAGCTTTTGTAAGAATTTCAGCAACATGATGAATTACGATCCGTTTGCTAATCACCTTCTCTCAAATGAAGTGATAATCCACTTTTGTGTGCTATGTTTGCACATGAAAAATAAGATTTGAAGCCAAAGCAATGACTGATTGATTATCACGTTGTATAGCATGTGGAGGAACAATGGGAATAATTACCGGGCACAACTCTAGGGTGGTCCCAAGGGATCAAGCGCGTCATGAGATTCAAGTTAATGACCTACACTTTCTAAAGCACTTATCATGACTCAATAGCATTTCTGAGTGTTTCTTCCATTTTACATGCATTTTTTTGAATACCATTAACCCCCCTTCTTTTTGGTGCTGCTAGGCAGGTATAAGAAATTACTTGTTCGAGAATGTTAGATATCTCGGATCCCCTCTATTTCTGGATATAAATTGCTTGTGTCACTCTGCTGATTAGGAGTACCATATCTTTGGATGAACTGTTGTATCAAATATCATGCAATGAGATATTTTGGGCCACCTATAACCTTCAGACCACTTTAATTGTTGGAGAATTTCATCTTTTTAGGTTGTTACATGGACTGAGTTCTTTATTCATTTGTTTATTCCTGAAGGTATTCGATCACAAGAGCCTTTTGCATTGCCTTTGTGATGACATTCTTCAGCATATTTGATGTGCCTGTGTTTTGGCCGATACTCCTTTTCTACTTTGTGATGCTGTTCACACTTACCATGAAGCGACAGATACTACATATGATTAAGTACAGATACGTTCCATTCTCCGTTGGGAAGCAGGTATTTTAAAACCATTGGTTTCAAACTCATTGTTGGCATAATTTGTACGTCATTTATGTTCATTTCATTGTGCATCAAAATCCTCAATTTCAAAACTCTCCTTTCAGCGATATGATGTAAAAGACGAGGATTCAGCTGAAAGCACAAGTCTGCTTCCTAGAGATTGAAAATTCAGGTAATTTTAAATCATTGAAGTTATTCAAAGACTCGTTAAGGTTGCCTAATGATCTTGTATTTTTCTGTCAACAGCTAGAGCTTTTTGAGGATGCGATGGTAATAGAAATTGTCCCAAAAACTTGGTGTCTGCACCTTCGTTGACAGTCCTCTCTGAATTTTCTCCGAGCTAGCCTCCGAGCATTAAAAAAGATGTTGCTTATTTAGTCTTTTTTTTTTTTCCTTGATAAAACTGTCCTTCCAGGAATATGCTACACTCCTATCTCTGAAATGTTGTTCGGAAAACTTGAACTTTCCAGAGCATTTGTAACTTAGTAAGGAAAACTGGAGAAGTTAGGCTAGCAGGGAAACAAAAAACTTAACTTGCGATGTATTTGTATTTTGGACAAAGAAGCAAGCCATTTTTTTGGGTTGTGCATTTCTAATCCTTTTTAACATTCAATCAATCTAGTTTCGTTGTTAGCTGTTTATTTAGGGTGTGCATTTCCTTTGTGTTAATCTTAACAGCAGTAAAGAGGCTGGTGTGAAATTTCTTGGCTATTATTTCTCTTCTATGTGACAAGTAAAACGTTCCATTATAGGGGCTTATTTCTGTAATCTGCATTTGCATCACGACCTGTTCGGATAACACATTTATGACTTGCCTCTGTTCTGTTTAAATTTTTTATTTTTTGTTGCAAAAAAGCGATCCCTACCCCCTTTCTCCATTTTTCATGATATTATGCATGGATTAGATAAGTTGAGCCAAAGTCAAATCTGTTCTGTTTTGTTTTTTCATTGCAAAAAAGAGATCCCTTCTTCATCCTCCATTTTTTTTCCTGCATGAATTAGATAAGTTGAGCCAATTTGAATCTGTCGCTGCAAAAAATGAGATACCTGCCCCTTTTTTGTGCCAAAAGTTATTGTTGGTTTCCTCAAAGTCTTCATAATTTTGAACACAATGGGGGCACAACGTTGTGTTTTTCGAAAGGGCAGTTTCTCTCCGACCTAGATCTTTTGCTCTGGAAAGGGGCTTCCGATGCAACTTTTTCCACATCCAGTGCCTTTGAGCTAGCTTCGGATTATGATGGTAAAGAGGAGGATTGGCAATGGTTGTGGAAAAAGAAAATCTATATCTATTTTAATTAATAAGTCTTGTGAAAGTTTTAATATTTTAATATTAATTTTTTAATTTAAAAAAATTAATAATCTCAACATTTATTGACTTCTCCCAATTCATAAGTCTTTTTACTTCTCTCATAGTTATTGCAGCACTATTTTCAACTTCTCTTATACACTATAGTTAGTGATGAGATTATTAAATTATTTTATAAAAAATTTAAAAATTATCATTTGTATATTAAAAAATATTTAAAATATATATAAATATAAATATCTGTCTATATATTATATAAGGAGAAGACTTGTGAGAGTTTCAAACTCTCATTTCACAATTGTTAATTTTTGTGATTTTAAAAATATTTAAAAATAATTCTATTGGCTAACAAAGTAATTATAGATTTAAAAAAATAAAATAAAAAATCACCTAAAAATTTGAATTACAAGTTTCTAAAGTCTCTCCCCCCAATGTTTTTCTCTTTCCTAAATCCCATCTCAGTGTCGTTTGGGAAGTGAGTTGGCTTTTTGGTTTTTTGAATTTTTTGGCTATTTTAGCCTGGGCTAAAAATCTTGGTTTGGGAACGACTTTTTGGGTTTTTGACTTTTTTGACTTTTTTTGTGAGAGAAGAGTGTAATGATTATGGGTTGGATGTGATGTTTTGTTTTTTGTGGCTAAAATAGCCTATTTTATTTTTTGTAGTTATAATAGCCAAAAAGGCCCCAAATAACTCTTCTCATCTCATAACAAAGTAATTATATATTTAAAAAAAAAACATTATAGATTAAAAAGAACGTAAAACCACAATTGCTAATTTTTGTAATTTTAAAAATATTTAAAAATAATACTATTGGCTAACAAACTAACTATAGATTAAAACAAAACTTCATTTGGGAACAGGTTATTTTAGTAACTTTTTAGCTTTTTACGAAAAGATGTGCAGAAAAGTAGAGAGGTGATGTAACTAGTTTTAGTTGACTTTTTGACTTTTTGGCTAAAATAGCCACTCTCCAAACGAGGCCTAAGCCTCCGTTTGAAAAGTGGGTTGGCTTTTTGGCTTTTTGGGCTATTTTAGCCTGGGCTAAAAAGCTTGGTTTGGGAAGGACTTTTTGACTTTTTTGACTATTTTTGTGAGAAAAGAGTGTAATGATTATAGATTGGATGTGATGTTTTGTTTGCCATGGTTAAAATAGTCTATTTTGTTTTTTGTGACTATTTTAGTCCCAAAACCACTTGCCAAACACCAAAATTGCTAATTTTTGTAATTTTAAAAATATTTAAAAATAATACTATTGGCTGACAAAATAACTATAGATTTAAAAAATAAAAAATTGAATTACAAGTTTTTAAAATCTCTCTCCTTAATATTTATTTCTTTCCTAAATCTCATAATCTATCTATGCTATATATTATACCAAAGTAACTTTTCATCTTAGAGGCCCTAAGTGTTTCAAAACTTTAAATCTAATTTTCTAAAAAGAATATAAATCTCATACAATCTTCTCTCTCCTAAAATAAATTTAACGAAAAGAAAATTCTCTCATCTCACATAAAATGTATACTATTAAAATATTTCACTACTGGTCTAATCTATATAAACTTAAAATTAAGCCTAACATAAAATAAAAATTAAACCTTATAACTAGTTTCTCTTTCTATTCTATAATTTAACATAATTTTATTCCCAAACAAATTTAAGCATATTTATACTATATATAATTTTTTAGAAAAATCTCATAATTTATTATTTTTTATAATGATTTCATGATTTATAATTTAGAAAAGAAAAGATAAAAAAATTATTTTTATGCACTTTTTCTCTAACCAATTCTTTCTTCTATCCAAAAATCTTAATTATCATACATTGCCCCTGTTTGGGAAGAAGAGTTGGGTTGGGTTGGGCTGGGCTGGGTTTGGGGGCTATTTTAGCCACAAAAAAATAAAATAGGCTTTTTAGCTCAATAAGACAAAATATCATATCTAACCCATAATCATTAAATTCTTTCTCTCACAAAAAGTCAAAAAAGCCAAAAAGTCATTCCCAAACAAGGTTTTTTTAGCCCCAGACTAAAATAGCCAAAAAGTCAAAAGTCAAAAAATCAACCCACTTTCCAAACGAATCCATTATACTTTTTCCAAATCATTCATGTCTTGCTCGTCCTATAAATATTATATTCATGGAACAATGAAATCCATTGTTTTTTAACTTTATTTTTATGAGACAAATTGGAGGTTAGTTTATGTTTAATCTGTTCTATTTTTTAAACAGACTCTTTTATCTTTGGGTAAACTACCAATAGGTTATAATAGTTAGATTTAATTCCCATCAAGTCCTATTGAAAAAAAGTCTTGGTAAAATTATCGCCAAAATAATTTTTTTTTGACAATTTTTTATACATGTCGCTAAACATTGACAATTAGTGACTTTTTTTGTCATGATTTTTATAAATTGTCGCTAAAACTTACAATTAGTGACTTTTTTTATGAATTGTTTTTTTCCATGGGACCTATTAGACAATAATCTACTTATTAGGAGCTACACGTAAGTACCCTTTATCTTTTAGGTACACCATTTTTTCTTCTTCTTTTTTATTTATGACTATTTTTTTATTTTTATATTTCATATTTTGTGTGTCATTTCTTTCTCCTCTCTACCAACCATTATCAGTTTTTTGTTTATAACTATTTTTTGTTGGTTAATATTGTTTTCCTAGAATTTTTATACTAAAATGACGTGATAGGATCATTTGTATAATAAAAAAACATGTCACTCACTAAAGTGATAGATAAAATCCAAACAAAATCTTTATTAATAAGTTTTTTGTGTTAATTTTATGTTTGTATATCATTACATTTTTAAAAAAAAAAAATTTACTTTTAATATTTTTTTAATATCATGATATGTGTTAATTAACAGTTGATGCAGAGAATTATTTCAAAAGCATATAATAGTTTTTCAAAGTTATAAATAGAAAATTTTAATTTTAATCAATTTTTTCAAAACTATTAAAGGTGTTAGTCAATTATTTAATTATTTATCTTCAATATGTACAGCTGCTCTATTCCTTTATAGTACTTCTCTCTCTACTCCACTGTGAGTTCATATGTTTTTAGAAAAAAATCATATGTAATTTAAAATTTTGAATCTTTTTATATAGGAAGTTAAAAAATAAATTTTAGAATTTAAAATATAACTATACAAAACTATATCCTTTTAAATATAGCTATATTTATAATTAATTTTTATCTATCTGTTACCTATCCTTATTTATATCATTATATAAATAAAAATGTTGTACAATAATTGATGTTCAAAGTTCTAATCTATTTTTTTTCAAAATTTAAAATTGTTAAAATGCATATGTTGCTGTACGGGGAGCAAATATTCCGGCGTGCCCGTATTCCTTTCTTCCGAGCTCCGTCGATGTCCGATCACCTGCGAGCAAATAATGGTGAGCTACCCGGCGGTGTGTGGCCGGAAAAACCCTCTGACGGTCAAGTTAGCACACACCTTAGAGGGAATAGAGAGAAGGGAGAGAGTGTTTTTGTGTAAGGATTTCTTACAGATATGTTCGCCTATCGCGTATGGGGGGCGCAGACATGCTTATATACCTTCTGAGCCCCATATCCACTCCCTGTCATCTCCTGACACGTGGCTCTGCTATCCCATCTGTCAGCATAAACCATGCCGTTCATCACCTGCTCTCAACTGCCTGTCAGCATAGCTGGAGCTCGGCAGCCGAGCTGCCCTACCTCGGTCATACCATGCTTCATACCTTAAGCGCCTAACCGGATAACCGAATGAAGGACCGGGCTAGGCGGCATCTCGGCAGAGCTTAGCCCGGGCTCCTCCTTTGGTCGGCCTTCTCGCCGGTCAGTCAACTACCTCGGCTGACCGCGCCTTTCCGAGCGCCGGCCTCTCGGTCTGTCTGGTCTCGACAATCCTCGGACCGAGCATCCTAGCCTGACCGGTCACTTCCTGGCCGAGCAGCTTCTGCACGGTCCGGGGCAGCACACAGACCAAACTCTGCCCGGCCCAACTTCTGGTAGCCCATCTCCGGGTGAACAGTCGATCATCTCGGCCCAATGCTCTGCTGGGCCCTCAACTTGTTCGGTCTATACCTCGGCCCAACACCGGAGCATAAATCACCCTCTCAATTGCCCCTTAATTCCGTCCGCGGAAGCGTGACTGGGATTATTCACCTCGTCCGAGATAACGTTTCTCCGGTCGTCAAGACGCCAAGCCTCGACCGAGCTAGTTGACGTAATTGTCCGCAGATTTGACCGGTTATATTCCTCGGCTGACCTATTCCCGTTGAAGGTAGCTCGGTTGGCTCTTCGTCTTTTCAACCCGTCGCTTCAGTCCTGCCAAAGCCATAAATGGGGACACGTGGCGGTCTGCCATTGGTCATCGGGCAGCCAACCCGCCGTTTTTGCCAGAATTTGAATTTGGGCGGCCTTTCACCCTTACAAATACAACACCCTCCTCAAGCCGTTTCTTCCTACTGCCCTTATACTTCCTGACGATCCAGAGCTCAAGCCCTCTACTCGATCTCGACTGCCATTTCTCACTCTTGGAAGAACTGCCCCCAACCTCCAAAGGTAAGATTTTCGATCCCCCTAGTTGCTATTTTCTTTCATTTTACACACATTAGGGTACAAAAACATAGCTATTAGGGCATAGGTCGTAGAATCCGCATCAAACCTTCCATTGTTCTTGGTGTTCTTCGTCTGCCTGAAGAACACTGAAGAACTGGGGTGAACCGGGCTCCGGGCCTTCTTTTGATCCAAAAAACCAAACAAACCGGGCAAACAACATGTTTGTTTCAACCAAGGCGAAAACCGAGATAACAGAAGGACTTGGCCGTTCAACCGGGCTAACATCTGGTCCGCTTGGGCGACCGGGCTCCTTAGATAGAATAGACAACCGAGGTGGTTTGGCACACTTAATGGCCGAGCTAAATCCAGCACCTTCGCGCGACCGCGCTAACACTTGCCATCCTTTTCCTGCAGAGTCCAAGGGGACCACCGTCATTCCTGAGGCTCTCAGGACCGGGCAACATCCAATACCCAGAGCCAAATCCCTCAGCCGGGATACACTAAGCCGGCCAAAAATGGGGAAGTTCCGCTTCCTAGTGGATACTCCGGCTGCGGTGGTTACATTTAGGGAGGACTACGGCGTCCCGGCCGATGTCCACCTGCAGCTCGCAGAAGAGGAGACCACACCTTGGGGTAGGGAGGGGTGCCCCTTCACCGTGCTATCCATCGTTGAAGGGGGTCTTCGTTTCCCGCTCAACCCTCTTATAACCGAGTTCCTCCGCCGCACCGGGCTGGCACCCACACAGGTGTCCACCAACACTTATAGAATAATCAACGGCGTTCACGAATTGAATCAACGGCTGGGCACCAACTTAGGCCTAGCCGAGATATTGAGGCAATACACAATGGGCCACACCGGCGACGGCCTAGCTTACTACTTGAAAATAAGACCGGGCAAGGAAAAAATCATAACCGGCACCCCGGACAAAGATATGCACGATGATGATTTTTCTGGGTGTCCGGCAACTACGAAACAGCCGAGGTGCCGGGCTGGTTCATAAGCAAGGACTTCGGTTCTTCATGTAAGCCACTCAAACTTGCTCGGTTAACTTTATTCTTTAGTTTTACTAACCGGTTTCCCTGTTTCTTTTGCAGCTATCCAAGCCTTGCAAGCCAACTACCAATTCCCCAACGTCGAGGCAATTCGGGCCGTGCTTAGGTACCGTCACCGAGACTGCAACGAATTGCTCGGCTACACACCGACTTACAGATATTCTGCTCCGCGCCGGAGTAGAGTAACTGACTTCCTCAGAGCTCCTTCGCCACCTCCAGATCCATCCCTACCAGACGTCCCATTAATCCGGTTAACCGACGAGCAAGAAATGGCCAAAAGATCTCGGATCAAAAACCTTCTAACCGCGACCTCAGCCGAGATACCGAGCGTCACCACCCGTTCCCCGGCTGCCGGTCAATCGAGTGCAGCCGTCGTAGCCCTTGCATCTCCAGCTCCAGCTGCCGTGCAATCTGCCAGAGAAGCGCGCCGGGCTGGAAAAAGACCAAGGGCAGATCCCTCCGCCGAGCTCGTCACCGAGCTGACAACCGAACATCCTGCTGAAACTCCTGCTCCCGTGCCCGCTTGGCGTCCTCAGCTGAAGCACCGGGGACAGGACATCCCGGCGACTGCTTCGATCAAGGCAGACAAAGAACATTTGCTTGCCTTCGATCTCTCCAAAGCATTTCTCCTACCGAGCGACGTGGTAGGCAGTGACCACGTCCCTGACACCCGGCTGGTAAAATCTTCCGTGAAGTCCATGGCCAGGGTAAGTCGGCGTTCTTTTTAACATTTCACAAGTGTTTGCTCGGTCCTTCTTGCTCGGTCCCCTTTCTGATGTACTTTGCTTCTTTGTGCAGGCCATTCAGAAACAACATTTGGTCTTGGAGCGCATCCACCGGCTTAGGCAGAAAGCCAACGACACTGTCAGCCATGTTGAAAGCCTTCAAGCCGAGCTCGGCCGGGCTAAAGCTTCTCTCGAGATGGCCAACCATGACAATAACAGGCTGCTCGGTCAACTGAATGCAGCCGAGAAAAAACAAAACGAGCTCCAGGCCGAGGTTGACACTTTGAAGAAGGCAAAGAAGAAGGCTTGCCGGGCTGCCAACAACGCGGGTTTCAACGAGGCCGAGATGAATTACAAGAAGCAAGTCTTTGCAACACAAGACATATACTTCAAGGCTGGCTGGAAATCCGCTTGCGAACAGCTCGGCCAGGGCTCTGACACCGACGTTTTTGCCAATCCTCCCAAAGCTTCACTACCGGTCTACCTCGTGCCATATGCAAATGATGTATTCAGTGCGCTTCAAGCGGAGGCCGAGGAGGGGCTTGAAGAAGGAAGTGATGAGACAGATTCGGAGGCTGAAGACGCCGTAGTGGAAGTGCAGCCCGGTCAAGTTGAGCCCGGTGCCCAAGAAGCGAGCCCAACCACCAACCTTGAGACTACCGAGGATGAATTCACCAATCTATCCCCCCTGGTTTAGTTTTCTTTTCTTTGCATTTTTGCTTTCAATACTTTTGATGTAACCGGGCTCTGTCCCCACCTCTTGTAATGAATTTCTTTATCAATGAAAAATTTTGAATTTTCGCCAAGTGTTTGTCCGGTAGTAATCCATTCCATCTTCAGCAAACTATCTCGGTATAACTTATCATTGGAACACTTTGTCGACCGGAGTCCATAACACGGTCGAAGCAATTTGAGCATAACAAAACAAATTCATGCACCGAAATACCCATCTCGGTTGTAGCTAAGTTTGGACAAGATACCATGTTGGACAAGACGCCAACTCTTCCAACCGGAGTACTTCATCACGGTTGGGAATCCCAAGTTGGACAGAACACCAACTCTTCCAACCGGAGTACTTCATCTCGGTTGGGAATCCAAAGTTGGACAAAACACCAACTCTTCCAACCGGAGTACATCATCTCGGTTGGGGATTCTAAGTTGGACAAAACACCAACTCTTCCAACCGGAGCAAATCATCTCGGTTGGGAATCCAAAGTTGGACAAAACACCAACTCTTCCAACCGGAGTACATCATCTCGGTTGGGGATTCTAAGTTGGACAAAACACCAACTCTTCCAACCGGAGCAAATCATCTCGGTTGGGAATCCTAAGTTGGACAAGACACCAACTCGTCCAACCGGAGTAAATCTCGGTTGTAAACATTAAAAGAACAATCCAAGTGCTAATGCAAAATGACTTCTATAATTTGACAAAAAGAATTACATTCTGCTTTGCAAGCCAAAAAATTGCTTTACAAAAAGAGGAAAGTAAAAAGCTTAAAAATAATACAATTTTAAGTTGGCCGCATTCCATGGCCGGGGTATGGCTCTTCCCTCTAGATCCTCCAAGTGGTAAGCCCCCTTGCCAGCCAGACCAGTGATCTTGTAGGGTCCTTCCCAATTTGCCCCTAGTTTGCCTTCTCCTGGCACCAGGGTGTTGCCCATAATCTTCCTCAAAACCCAATCCCCAACTTTGAACGGTCTGGGGTGCACTGTCTTGTTATACTTCTTGGAGAGCTCTTGTTGGTAAGCGGCAACATGGATGAGGGCTTTCTCCCGGCGCTCTTCCGCTAGGTCCAACTCCAAGGCAATAGCCTCGGCATTTAGCTCGGGCTCAAAACTCTCAGTTCTGAGGGTGGGCATTTCAACTTCCAAGGGTATGACCGCCTCCATGCCATAAGCCAAAGCAAATGGAGTCTCTCCGGTCGAACGTCGCGGGGTTGTTCGATATGCCCAAAGGACGCTCGGTAATTTTTCAGCCCACTTGCCCTTAGCCTTTTCCAACCGTTTCTTCAACCCATCCAGTATAGTCTTGTTTGATGCTTCGGCTTGACCATTGGACTGCGGGTAGGCCGGGGTGGAGTTGTAGAATTCTATCTTCAGATCTTCACAAAATCCTCTGAATAGGCGACCGTCAAACTGGGTACCGTTGTCAGAGATCAAAATCTTGGGGACGCCAAACCGCGTGACAATGTTCTGCCAGACAAATCGCTTCACGTCTTTTTCTTTGATGGTTGCCAAGGGCTCAGCTTCAACCCATTTTGTGAAGTAATCTGTGGCCGCGATGAAGAATTTCCGGTTACCCGGTGCTGTTGGCAACGGTCCCACTATATCTAGCCCCCACATGGCGAAAGGCCAAGGACTGGTGAGGGGAAGAAGTTCCCTGGCAGGCTGGTGGATCTGATGGGCGAATTTTTGGCATTTCTCGCACTTGCGGACATATTTTTGGGCGTCGGCCTGCATGCACGGCCACCAGTATCCCTGCGAAATAGCTCGGTAGGCCAAGGACCGTCCCCCGACGTGGCTGCCACAACTGCCTTCATGAATTTCAAACAAGAAGGCCTCCACACTGTTCGGGTGCACGCACTTGAGATAAGGACCGGTGAAGGACTTCTTATACAACGCGCCTGATGGAGAGAGCCAAAACCGCTCGGACTTCACCCGGATTTTGTGTGCTTCTTTCTTGTCCGCTGGAAGAGTCCGGTCTCTGAGGAACGAGATCAAGGGGTCCATCCATGAAGGACCTAGCTCGGCGCAGAGTACATCCGTCTGCCCGGCGTTTTCAATGCTTGGCCGCGGAAGAAAGTCAATCAGCAGGGGGTTTGGAGATGTGCTATCTACCATGGAAGCGAGGCCGGCGAGTTCATCAGCCCGGCTGTTTTCTTCCCGGCCAATCTGCTGGACTCTGATTGCCTCAAACTGCTTGATATGGTCCCTGACCAGAGCTTGGTACTTCGCCATCCTGTCGTCCTTCGCTTCATAAATCCCGGAAACTTGATTAACCACAAGCTGGGAATCACTATATACCAGAAGCTCGGCAACCTTCATTTGGATTGCGCTCTTGAGCCCAGCAAGAAGCGCCTCGTACTCAGCCTCGTTGTTAGACGCCGGGAAACCGAGTGTGATAGAATGCTCTATGGTTAGGCCGTCCGGGGATATAAGAACAATACCTAGGCAGGCACCATGGCGGTTGGACGCTCCATCAACAAAAAGCTTCCACATGTCCCCCACGAAAAGCTTCCAGCAGTCAGATGGGTCCTGAGAGTTGCGAAGGGCAATGGGATCACAACTGCTCGGCTGTGCGGTGTCAAGTTTGGTGTTGACCGGTTCAAAGTCAGTGCCCCTTGGTGATTCGACACCGGACTCAGCAAGTTGGTCCGTAATGCCCAAGTCCGTAGGCGAAACACCAGGTTGCGGTGTGAAGCCGGCCGCAGGTTCTGAGCTGCCTGGAACCATTCCTTCCCCCCTTGAGGATTCGGCACCGGACTCAGCAAGTTGGTTCAGAATGCCCAAGTCCGTAGGCGAATCATCAAGTTCTGAGCTGTGTGGAACCATTCCTTCCCCCCTTGGTGATGCGGTACCGGACAGAGTGGATGGGTTGGTGATACACAACTCCGTCATCGCAGCACCGGGAGGTATTACCGTGCAAACTGAGGGAATTTCGATGGTGCGCGCTAACTCCGCGGCGCGACCTTCTGCAGCTGGTAGTTCCTCGGTTGGCATTGTGGGCGTCGCATCATCTGTCCCGGCAATGTCGACCGGGCATACCGGATGAGTGCCAGGTGAGAACTCGGCAACAAAATCGGCCAAGGTTTGGGCTTTGATTGCGGTGCGCGGCTGGAACTTCACATCGAACTGTCCCAACTCGACCGCCCATTTTAATATTCGACTGGAAAAGTCTGCGCGCTCAAACAAGGCCTTGAGGGGGAACTCGATCAGTACGACGATGGTATGGGCGTGAAAATAATGTGCCAATTTCCTCGAAGCCATCATCAGTGCCAACGCAAGCTTTTCCAGCGGCAAGTACCTCGTCTCAGCCGGCAGAAGGGTCTTACTTACGTAAAAAATTGGGAGGTGCTTAATTCCTTCAGCCCGGACTAACACCGCACTTACTGCGTGCTGGGAGACGGCAAGGTAAAGGTAGAGTTCCTCACCGGGCTCTGGTGTAACCAACAGCGGCGGAGAAGACAAATAATCTTTGAGCTCAGCCAAAGCTCGGTCACACTCGTCATCCCATGAGAATTTTGACTTCAATGCTTGAAAGAAAGGGCGGCAGCGATCTGATGACCGGCTTATAAATCGATTAAGCGCGGCGGCCATCCCGGCCAGATGCTGCACGTCCTTAGCCGAGCTGGGTTGTTTCAATTCTTGCACGGCTCTGATCTGAGTAGGGTCTGCTTCGATGCCTCGGTTCGTGACTAAGAATCCCAAAAATTTCCCGGATCCCACGCCAAAGGTACACTTCGAGGCGTTCAAGCGCAGCTTGTGCTTCTTAAGAATGGCGAACATCTCGGCTAAGTCGGACAAATGGTGTGCCTCATGTCGGCTCTTTACCACCATATCATCGATGTAAGCCTCCATTGTCCGGCCGAGCAAAGGAGCGAACATTTTGGTCACCATCCTCTGAAAGGTTGCCCCGGCGTTTTTCAAACCAAAGGGCATAACTCGATAGCAGAAGAGTCCCCTTGGAGTCGTAAAAGAGGTGATTTCTTGGTCAGGCCCATGCATGGCAATCTGGTGATAGCCGCGGTACGCATCCAAGAAACTGAGCCGACTGTGTCCAGCCGTCAAATCCACTAGCTGGTCAATGCGCGGCAAAGGGAAGCTGTCTTTTGGACAAGCTCGGTTGACTGTCTTATAGTCGACACAAACTCGCCACTTCCCATTTTTCTTGGGCACCACTACCGTATTGGAAATCCACCGAGGGTAGTGCACTTCCTGTATTGCTCGTGCCTCAAGCAAGTTCTTTACCTCCTCTGCTACTACCTCGGCGTGATGCAGCGCCGATCGCCTTGTTCGCTGGATGACTGGCTTTGCTCCAGGGAAGACATTGAGGTGATGGCAGATAAAGCTTGGGTCAAGACCAGGCATGTCATAGGGCGACCATGCAAAGACTTCGATGTTCGCCATTAAAAACTCAATCATCTCGGTTCTCTCCATGGCCGAGAGACTTGAACCGAGCAAGAAGAACCTGTCCGGCTGCTCGGCATCAATCCGCACCTCAACCAATTCTTCAACTGCCTTGTCTTCTGCTTTGGTGCCAACATCATCCAAGACACTCTGGTCCTCCGGTCCCTCGATCATTTGAACGAATCCTTTGGCAGCCCGGCTCCCGTTGACCGCCACGAAGCACTGCTTAGACATGACCTGATCACCCCAAATCTCCTTGATTGCCCCCATAGCCGAGGGGAATCTCATCACCTGGTGGTAGGTCGATGCTACGGCTTGCATGGCGTGAAGCCATCCTCTTCCAAGGATAAGGTTGTATGTTGAAGGCACTTGTAGCACCCAAAACTCCACTTGCTGGACCACGGATCCCGCTTTGACCGGCAGGATAATCTTTCCCAATGGCCACTCCGGCTGCGAGTTAAATCCAACCAGTGGCGAAGTGGCCGGTGCCAAGTCTGTCTCGCGAAGTTTGAGCTGTTTGAACGCATCATAATACATGATCTCGACCGAGCTTCCCTGATCGATCAAGATCCGTCTAACATCAAATTCTTTGACGCGTAGTGTTACGACAAGAGCATCGTTGTGCGGCGTCTGGATACGCTCTAAATCCCTTGAGGTGAAACTGATCACGTCTTTCTCCTCTGTCTTCCCCCTTTTGATGGCAGGCTGTACTGACAAAACCTCCCTTATATGCTCTGCCTTCTTAATCATGCCCCGGAGTTCGCAAACACGCTCCGGTTCCACGATTCCGTGGATGACATTAATTACTCCCTGTGGTGGTGCATCTCGGTCGTCCTGTCCCCTGGGATCGACCGGAGCCTGATTCGGTTTCACTCCGCCATCGATGTAAAGGTCCAGATGCCCGGCCGCAACCAGTTCTTCCAAGTGTTGTCGCAGAGGCAAACAATCCTCAGTCCGGTGGCCCCTCTCCCGGTGAAACGTACAACGATACCGCGGATTGTAGCCCTTTTGTCCATCGCCCAATTTAGCAGGAAACCGGACATACTCCTCGTCTCGGATTTCACTAAGTATGCGATAGATTGGAATCTTGAAGACCGTGGTTATGCCAGTCCTTGCCTTCATTCTTCTGTTTGCGTCCTCAACGTCATCTCAGGGATAATCATCCCGGTCATTCCGACGTCCTCTACCCCGGTTTTTTTGATTTGAACCTCGGTCTGATTCCTCTGCTCGGTCATTTGAGCGGTTGGACTCTTGCCCAACTGCGTGCACCTTGCCTGCTGTCTTCTTGTCTGTTCCGACCGGAGTGGCCTTTACGGTGGAGGCCGACGCATCATCCTCTACTCGGATGTGCTCATTGATGCGCTGCATGAGCTGGCCCATGGAGGTCGGTTGGTGCATGGTAAGCGAGTCCCGCAGTCTATGTCCGACCGGGAGACCGCGCTTATATTGCGTGATAGCAAGGTTGACCGGGCAGTCTAAGATCTCGTTGAAGGTTTCCCAATACCTTGAATTGTACGCCTTCAGTGTGTCGCACGGTTCCATCTTGACACTTAGCAAGTGATCGACTTCCTTTGGCGTTTTTGTGTTGGTTTTGAAGCGCGTAACAAACGCCTCGGCCAACTGATGCCACCTTTGTATGCTCTCTTCCGGCAACCTCTCGAACCACTTTAGGCCCAGCTCGCCTAAACTTGACGGGAAGATTAGGCACATAAGTCCGTCATTGCGCCGATGTCCGGCCATAACCTGTCGGAAGAGGCTCACATGCATGTACGGATCGGTTTTTCTGTCGTAAAGTGTGAACTTAGGCTGGTGGAAGCCTGCCGGAAGCGGCGTTGTTTCTATTTCCAGGGAAAAAGGAGTGGCACTCAGCCTTGCCAAGTCTGTATCTTCGAATATTGGCATTGCTGGGCGGGGTGGAGGCATTCCGACCTCCTCGCTGCCGTGAACCCCGTAGGAGAGCCGCTGGAAAGCAGGTATTCTCTGAGCTTCACGCCGGCGAGCCCGCTCCCTTAACACTGCCCGTAGATCCTCTGATTGAGCAGAATAAGAGTACCTCGACGTCGTCGCCGGACGTGAGGGTTTGTAAGTGCTGTCATGCGCGCTAGACTTTTCTGCACGCATGTCGGAATCACCAACCTGGTAACTCCTGGTGATGGAAATGGACTGAGTACGTCGCTGACTTTGATCGCCTGACCGGCGGGATGGGGTGCGCTCACTGTGGTCTCCCACCCCAGTTACACCTTTCCCTTTGACATGCCGCTTAAGATCCTCCATCTCCGCCGCCATCCGCCTGATGACAGCGTCTTGGTCCCTTAACTTGCTTTCCAATCGCCTGGCGTGTGAGTCTCTCCGCCGGTGACCGTCTGGACTCCGTGAATGCCCATGACTCCTTCCGCGCTTATCCCGCGCGTCACCTGACTGTCCTCCAGTGGGCGTCCCCAAGTCAGCCATTGGATGGACGGCAGGTGGTCCCTCTCTCCTTCGGGTATACTCCGGGGTGGCTCCATCGATGGCGGACAACGGGAACTCGTCGTTGTTCGCCATGGATGGCAATCAGATGAACCTGGAAGACAAGGTTTTGTCTGTCAAGATTCCCACAGACGGCGCCAATTGTACGGGGAGCAAATATTCCGGCGTGCCCGTATTCCTTTCTTCCGAGCTCCGTCGATGTCCGATCACCTGCGAGCAAATAATGGTGAGCTACCCGGCGGTGTGTGGCCGGAAAAACCCTCCGACGGTCAAGTTAGCACACACCTTAGAGGGAATAGAGAGAAGGGAGAGAGTGTTTTTGTGTAAGGATTTCTTACAGATATGTTCGTCTATCGCGTATGGGGGGCGCAGACATGCTTATATACCTTCTGAGCCCCATATCCACTCCCTGTCATCTCCTGACACGTGGCTCTGCTATCCCATATGTCAGCATAAACCATGCCGTTCATCACCTGCTCTCAACTGCCTGTCAGCATAGCTGGAGCTCGGCAGCCAAGCTGCCCTACCTCGGTCATACCATGCTTTATACCTTAAGCGCCTAACCGGATAACCGAATGAAGGACCGGGCTAGGCGGCATCTCGGCAGAGCTTAGCCCGGGCTCCTCCTTTGGTCGGCCTTCTCGCCGGTCAGTCAACTACCTCGGCTGACCGCGCCTTTCCGAGCGCCGGCCTCTCGGTCTGTCTGGTCTCGACAATCCTCGGACCGAGCATCCTAGCCTGACCGGTCACTTCCTGGCCGAGCAGCTTCTGCACGGTCCGGGGCAGCACACAGACCAAACTCTGCCCGGCCCAACTTCTGGTAGCCCATCTCCGGGTGAACAGTCGATCATCTCGGCCCAATGCTCTGCTGGGCCCTCAACTTGTTCGGTCTATACCTCGGCCCAACACCGGAGCATAAATCACCCTCTCAGTTGCAATATCATTAATTTCTTCCTATTATAAATTTTTTTTTATAAATCTTATAAGATTTGTTCAATGACTAAAATTCAATTTTTGTAAAAAAATTCCAATATATTCCTTCCAAAAGTTAATATAGCAAGTCTAGAGAATCATAGTTTAAAACTCAAAATTATTGATATTTTTATTTATTTTTGTTTTCAATAAGCATGTTAAAATATAAATAATATCCAAATAAAATTATACGTATAAATAAACATGACATTAGTTTTAATTGTAATCACATCTTTTTAAAGTCTTTATTCATTTTTTTTTTTGATATTTTAAATTACATGTTACAATTATTCTTTCTTATTCATTAAGTTTTTAAAATTTCTTTAATTATTTCCTTTCAAAAACCAATATAACAATTTTTTAAAATTCATATATTTTTATTCTAAAATATTGAAGTATTAGAACTATGTCATTTTTTTTTAGAACAAAGCATAATTTTAATTGTTAATTGTCAATACAACAATTTCAATCTATGTTTATGAGTAAATATTACAGTAAAGAAACATTTGAAAAAAACTCTTAAACTTATATACAAAATTTTATTTACAAGAGTAAAAATATAAAAAATTAAATATAATTATTGTATTTTTAATAAATAATATATTATTTTATCTCGTGCATAGCACGGGTGACATGTTAGTATATTATATAAGGAAGAGGTTTCTAACCCACAAGCTTTGTGGGAACTTCAATATCCCAATCCTAATTTTCTAATTTTTTGATTTAAAAAAATAAATAACCTTAGCATTTATTGACTTCTCCCAACCCACAAATCTTTTTGACTTTTCTCATAATTATTGCAGCATCCTTTTCAACTTCCCCCATACAATATGATTAATGATGTTATTGTTAAATTATTTTTATAAAAAATCTAAAAAAATAGCTTGTATATTAAAAAAATATCTAAAACAAATACAAATATCTGTATCTATCTATCTATCTATCTATCTATCTATACTATATATTAAGCAAAAGGGAATTTTTAACCCCCAAGGCATGTGAAAGGTCCAATATGTCAATCATAATATTCTAATTTTTTGTTTTTTTTTTTAAAAAAAAATTAACCTTAGCATTTATTAACTTTTCTCAACCTATAAGATTTTTTGACTTCTCTCATAATTATTGTAGTACCTTTTTTAAAACAAATAATTCGTATATTAAAAAAAGTTTAAAACAAACATAAATATCTATATCTATATCTATCTATTTATTTATATTTATCTCTAACCCACAAGTTTTGTGGGAGTTCCAATATCTGAACCTTAATTTCTTAATTTTTTTGATTTTTTTTTGAAAAAAAACTTAGCACTTATTAAATTCTTCCAAGTCTTTTTAACTTCTCTAATACACACACTCTATTTAACTTTTTACATACCTATTGCAAACAATGAGTCTCCTTATTGTTTTCTCCTTCTTGACTTCTCACTTCTACACTTTCAACTTCAGTGACCATGTATACAAACAGTAAGTTTTCTTTTTGTTTTCTCCTTCTTGACTATTCCTATTGTTTACTGTTTTAATATTGTAATTAGATAGCGCATACAAATATTTGTGATTTGTCTAGCGAATAAAAAATTATAATTTGATTTTTTAATATGATTGAAGTTAGATAAATATAAACACTCACAAAGAAAAAAATGTGATTATAATTAGTTGAATGATTTTTTTTTTAATGTGATAGTAGTTAGTTTAATAAATTTTTTTTTTCATTTATTTATTTTATTATGGGAAAAATGTGATGTGATTGTAGTTTGTTCAATGACGTTTTTTTTTAATATAATTGCTGTAGTTAGTTCAATGGTTCTTTTTTTCATTTATTTATTTATTTTATTATGAGAAAAATGTGATGTGATTGTAATTTGTTCAATTGTTTGTTTTTAATGTGATTTAATCTTTTACTTACTGTTTTAATGGTTTTTCTTTACAATTATTTATGAAAAAAATATGATTGTAGTTAGATAGCATAAAAATATTAGTGATTTGATTTGATTTTTTTCTGATTTGATTTTTAAAGTACCAATTATTGATAATGATTAGATTGTTTTTGAAAAAAAAAATTAATTGATTTTTTTAACTCACTGTGTTTTTTGAAAAAAAAATTATTCTGTTTTTTTAACTATCAATGCACTTAATTTGTGATTTGATTTTTAACTTACTGTGTTTTTTGAAAAACAAAATGGATTGTACTCATTAGGGTCACATAATGTACCAATTATTGATGATGATTAGATTGTATTTTGACCCCAAAAAAATTGTAATTGATCTTTTTAACTCACTATGTTTTTTGAAAAATAAATTATTGTGTTTTTTAATTATCAATTGGCTTAATTTGTGATTGATTTTTTTAATTGTTGATGATGATTAGATAGCATTAAAAAAATTGTGATTTGTATGATTGAAGTTATCTTTTTTTGTTTATAATTTTATTTTTTAATATGATTGAAGTTAGATAAATATAAACACTTACAAAAAGAAAAATGTGATTGTACTTTGTTCAATAGTTCTAAATAATCTTTTTTATTTACTATTTTAATGGTTATTTTTTTCAATTATTTTTTTTATTATGAGAAAAATGTGTAACAACGCAGATTTTTAATTATTCTGTAAAATTTATACTAATATTATTTAATCTCAGTTCCGAAAATATATAATTTATTATATATTATTATGTGTAATTTTGTAAAATAATATAATTATTTAAAAGTTTAGGGATCAAAATATAAATAATAATAATATAGATAATACAAATAATAATAATAATGGGTGTGATACTAAAATAAATAAATAATTTTTTATTAGTATATGATAAAGTGTAATTTAATTAAGAATTAATTTATTTATATAATTATATTAAAATATTAGATCAAAGGGTAATTACCTTAAATATCTATTAAGTGTAAGAACGAATTAATGATAAGCGAATGGGGGTGTGACACGTGGCACCCCGTGGCTTGGTGCCCACGGCTGCCTCTGTATGTATATAAGGGGCCAAGTGCCCAGAAAGTAAAAAAAGAAAGGAAAGAAAAGAAAGAAGAAAGAAAGAGAGAAGGAAAGGAAAGAAAGAAAAGAGAGGAAAGGAAGGAAAGGATAGTGAATGCTAAAAGGGTTTTTAACAATTGAAAGAAAGAGTAAGGTATTAAAGTTAAGATGAGTTATATTATACCTTGAGTCACCAAAATGTATTTTACGTATGTTTTAACTTACCAAAATCTGTTTTACACAAGTTATGTTTTTAATAAAAGTTATGTTTTATAAAGGTTTCAGTTACGTGGTTTATCGTCTGAACTCTATTTGCTTAAAATGAAACCCATGGATATGTCTGTTTATATTTTAAAGAATATTTGATTATGACCTTATAAACAATTATGTTTTGTAAGTACCACCACGGAAGTCCTACGCCTTGGGGGACTTAAATAACCATTGGCCTCTGTTTGACTACTTTGTGGTCCTCTGTTTGTCATTGATCCACTGACCTCTGTTTTGTGCAGACCAAAGTGCTGTGCGGAACTAAGTGCTACACTATTGTGGGAGCCACCTCTAGAATCCGTACGAACCACCTCTTGAATCCGTACCTCTGTTCTGTGCGGACCAAAGTGCTGTGCGGAACTAAGTACTACACTATTGTGGGAGCCACCTCTAGAATCCATAAAAGTCACCTCTTGAATCCGTACCTCTATTCTGACTGTCACTTCTGTGACCTCTGTTCTGTACCGTGGTTATGGCTATTTACTTACATAATATCTGTATTTCAGTTTCTGCTACTTAAACGATTTCTGCTACTCAAATGATTTGTTTATGTAAATGTTTTAGCCTAACTAACTATCCATGGTAATTTCGTATCCCTTATACTCTTGGTATAATATTTCTCACTCTGCCATGTGCTTATAATTTTTTACCAATTTTCAGGAATCAATGCACTTCAGAAATAGCTTCTGGAAAGTCGGGCTACGGAATAGACACACAGTATTTTTTATGATATTATTTATATGTAAATATCGGCCTTTTTGGTCAATAACTTTTGTAATAAAAATAGAAGCTCCAATGATTATTTTGGTACCATTACTTAAATATTTCTTCCGCTTGCGTTTATTTATTTGTTTATGAATTGGCCGTAGGTAACCTCAATTACTGGCCATCACGATGCTTAACCCTTGGGTACGAGGAGCGGGTCGTGACAAAATGTCATTGTAGTTAGATAGCATTAAAAAAATTGTGATTTATATGATTGAAGTTATCTCTTTTTGTTTATAATTTATTTTTTTATTATGATTGAAGTTAACTCACAAAAAGAAAAATATAATTGTAGTTTGTTCAATGGCTCTAAATAATATTTTTATTTATTATTTTAATGGTTCTTTTTTTCAATTATTATTTTTTATTATGAGAAAAATATGATTGTAATTAGATAGCATTAAAAAAATTGTAATTTGTATGATTGAAGTTATCTCCTTTTGTTCATAATTTGATTTTTTTTAATATGATTGAAGTGAGATAAACATAAATACTTACAAAAAGAAAAATGTGATTGTACTTTGTTCAATACTTCTAAATAATCTTTTTATTTACTATTTTAATGGTTCTTTTTTTCAATTATTTTTTTTATTATGAGAAAAATGTGATTGTAGTTAGATAGCATTATAAAAAATGTGATTTGTATAATTGAAGTTATCTCTTTTTGTTTATAATTTGATTTTTTAATATAATTGAAATTAGATAAATATAAACACTCAAGGGGGTTTTTAAGTAAAAGGAGGTTTTTAACCCCAAGGCCTGTGGGAGTTTCAATATCTCAATCTGAATTTTCTAAATTTTTTCTTTAAAAAAAAAACTCAGCATTTATTGATTTGGTCAAAATCTTCTGATCAACATTTATTAACTTTTTTCAATCCACATACCTGCATTTATTGATTTGGTTAAAATCTCCTGATCAGCATTTAAAATCCCCTCATACAAATAACTATAGATACAATCTGTGTATAGTTACTGCAGTACCCTTTTTAACTTCTCTCATACACTATGGTTAGTGATAAGATTGTTAAATTATTTTTATAAAAAATCTTAAAAACATAATTTATCTATTAAAAAAAATCTAAAACAAATATAAATATTTATAATTATCCCGTGCATAGCACGGGTGATAGGCTAGTACATTATATAAGGAAAATGGGGGTTTTAACCCATAAGCCTTATGGGAGCTCCAATATCTCAACCTTAATTTCTTAATTTTTTGATTTTTTTTTTTTTATAAAAAAACTCAACACTTAATGAATTCTCCTAAGTCTTTTTAACTTCTCCAATAGATTTTTTTTTTTTTTTAAAAAAAAATCAGCACTTACTGAATTCTTTTAAATCTTTTTGACTTCTCCAATAAACACACCCTTTTTAACTTTTCACATACCTATTACAGCTTCCTCACTTCTACCATACCTATTGGACCCTTTCAACTTCTTTATTTCACTTCTACGGGCAGCACTTCTTCACTTCTCCCTTGCAAACACTGAGCAAACAGTGAGCAATAACCCGTTCTGACATATGCAAACAGTAAGCCTTTCATTTCGCCTTTTGGGTTAGTTCAATAGTTTTTTTATTTTTATTTTTATTTTTTATTTTTAAATGTGAACAGTGAGCAATTCTTCACTTCTCCCTTGCAAACACTGGCCAAACAGTGAGCCTTTCCCGCGTATGCAAACAGTGAGCCTTTCTCACTTCTTCACTTTCATTTCTTTCTTTTTGGTTCTATTTTACAATGATTGTATCTCATTTCTTCACTTTTTTCTTTTTTTTTTTTCATTTATTTATTTTTTATTGTGGGAACCTTTTCCTTATATAATGAATAGATGTGATGTAATTGTAATTTGTTCAATGATTTTTTTTTTTAAATATGATTGTATTGTAGTTTGTTCAATTTCTTTTTTTAATTTTAAATGTGATTTAATCTTTTTATTTACTGTTTTAATGATTCTTCTTTACAATTATTTTTTTTATTACGAAAAAGATATGACTATAGTTAGATAGCATAAAAATATTTGCAATTTGTATGATTGAAGTTATCTCCTTTTGTGATTTGTATTTTGTCTAGCAAAAAAATAAATAAATTATAAAGATAAATGTGATTGTAGTTAGTTCAATGGTTCTTTTTTTCAATGTAATTGTAGTTAGTTTAATGGTTCTTCTTTTTTTCATTTATGTTTTTTATTATGAGAAAAATGTGATGTGATTGTAATTTGTTTAATGGTTATTTTTTTTAATGTGATTGTGTTGTAGTTAATTCAATGGTTCTTTTTATTTCATTTGTTTTTTTTTATTATGAGAAAAATGTGATGTGATTGTAATTTGAAAAATAAATTATTATGTTTTTTAATTCGTTGTATTTTTAACTACCGATTGTAGTTAGTTCAATGGTTCACATAAAGTACCAATTATTGATGATCATTAGATTGTGTTTTGAAGAAAAAAAATTTGTAATTGATTTTCTTAGTTTAATGGTTCTTTTTTTTTTCATTTACTTTTTTTTATTATGAGAAAATGTGATGTGATTGTAATTTGTTCAATGATTATTTTTTTTTAATGTGAGTGTATTGTAGTTAGTTTAATGGTTCTTTTTTTTTTTTTTTTTCATTTGTTTGTTTTATTATGAGAAAAATGTGATGTGATCGTAATTTGAAAAATAAATTAGTTTTTGAAAAATAAATTATTATGTTTTTTAATTATCAATTGACTTAACTCACTGTGTTTTTATTTATTTATTATTATTATGAGCAAAAATGTGATTGTATTTTTAACTACCAATTAGATAGCATAAAAATATTTGTGATTTGTATGATTGAAGTTATCTCCTTTTGTGATTTGTATTTTGTCTAGCAAAAAAAAAAAAAAATTATAATTTGACTTTTTAATATGATTGAAATTAGATAAACGTACTCTCATAAAGAGAAAGCTGTGATTATAGTTAGTTCAATGATTTTTTTTTTTAAATGTGATTGTATTGCAGTAAGGTTAATGGTTCCTTTCTTTTTCATTTATTTTTTTTATTATGAGAAAAATGTGATGTGATTGTAGTTTGTTCAATGGTTATTTTTTTTTAATGTGATTGTAGTTTGTTCAATGGTTATTTTTTTTTAATGTGATTGTATTGTAGTTAGTTCAATGGTTCTTTTTTTTTCATTTTTTTTATTATGAGAAAAATGTGATGTGATTGTAATTTGAAAAATAAATTATTTTTTGAAAAATAAATTATCATGTTTTTTAATTAGTTGCATTTTTAACTGCGGATTGTAGTTAGTTCAATGGTTCATGTAAAGTACCCATTATTGATGATCATTAGATTGTATTTTGAAGAAAAAAAATTTGTAATTGATTTTCTTAGTTTAATGGTTCTTTTTTTTTTCATTTACTTTTTTTATTATGAGAAAAATGTGATGTGATTATAGTTTGTTCAACGGTTATTTTTTTTAATGTAATTATATTGTAGTTAGTTCAATGGTTCTTTTTTTTTCATTTGTTTTTTTTTTATTTTGAGAAAAATGTTATGTGATTGTAATTTGAAAAATAAATTATTTTTTGAAAAATAAATTATTATGTTTTTCAATTATCAATTGACTTAACTCACTATGTTTTTTTTAAAAATTTATTATTATGAGTAAAAATGTGATTGTATTTTTAACTACCAATTGACTAAATTTGTGATTGGGTTTTAATTCGTTGTATTTTTAACTACCGATTGTAGTTAATTCAATGGTTCACATAAAGTACCCATAAAGTAGCCATTAGAAAAATGTGATGTGATTGTAGTTTGTTCAATGGTTATTTTTTTTAATGTGATTGTATTGTAGTTAGTTCAATGGTTCTTTTTTTTCATTTGTTTTTTTAATTATGAGAAAAATGTGATGTGATTGTAATTTGAAAAATAAATTATTTTTTGAAAAACAATTGTTCAATGAATTACATTATGGTTTAAATAGTGATCAGTTGGAAGTTTATGACACCATAATGAGTTCATACAATTATAAACAAGGGGGTTTATTTTTCCTTTACGGAAGTGGGGGAACAGGAAAAACATATTTGTGGAAAACATTGATAGTAAAGTTTAGGCCAGGAAAAAAAAATTGTCTTGACAGTTGCATCATCTGCAATTGTGGCTTTGCTGTTACCAGGAGGTAGAATTGCGCATTCACACTTTAAAATTCCAATTAATTTGGATGAATTCTCAAGTTGTAGTATTAATCAACAAACTAAATTGGTAAAATTAATTCAAGAGGCATCATTGATCATGTGGGATGAAGCTCCAATGCACTATCGCTATGGATTTGAGACAGTTGATCGTACTTTTAGAGATATTCTAAAGGGTACAGAATTTTGTTCAAGTGATTGTGTATTTGGTGGAAAACTATTCATACTTGGTGGTGACTTTAGACAAATTTTACTTATAGTACCAAAAGGTAGGCGGGAAGCCACAATTGCAGCATCGTTGAAGGAATCGACTATTTGGAATCATTGTCGCGTGTTGTATTTGAGGACCAATACGCGTATTATGGCTCATGATACTTCTATTCAAATGCATCAACAACTAAGATATTTTGCTAACTGGATATTGATGATTGGTGATGGAAAAATACCTGGAATTTCTTTCACTGAAGGCGGGGAGACTAATTGGATTGAAATTCCAGAACAATTCTTGATTAGAAATGGATCACATGCTTTACATGATTTGATCCATGCAATCTATCCAGAATTAAGTACTAGATACAGTGACAGTTCTTACTTGAAAGAGTGTGACATCTTAGCACCAAAAAATGCTGATGTTGATGAATTAAATGTCATAATGCTATCAATGTTTCCTGGAGAATCTCGAAAATACCTAAGTGCAGATACGATATGTCCAGCTGAGGGTGAGAACATTGATGAAGACATGCATCCACCAGAGTTATTGCACTCATTAAATTTTTCAGGAATTCCAAGTCATTGCCTTGAACTCAAAAAGGGAGCGCCTATGATGCTACTGAGAAATCTCAATCAATCTCAAGGTCTATGTAATGACACCCGTCTTATAGTTGAGAAAATGGGAGATAAAGTGATTAAGGCACGAGTGATTGCGGGTTCGAATATTGGGGAAGGAGTCTTCTTTCCACGTATCATTTTATCACCATCTACCACACAATCACCTGTAACGCCTTCAAAATAAACCCATAAATCATACATTCAAGACATCCACAAACTTAAGAGAATAAGACATAATTCTATTTATCAGAGTATTCATTACAAAAGTATCACGTGTTGACATCAAAAGTAAATGCCCTACGGGCTTACAACTTTTCAAGCCAACACTTGGTTAGAAAAAGAGAGTACAAACTCAAAACATAAAATAAGCCCTTGGCTTGATTTACATGTAATACACAAAAAGGAAGCCTTCAGCTTCTACAACCGCCCAAGCTAAGACCTTGGAGGCGGCATATCACCTATACCTGAAAATAATGTCCTATATAGGGTGAGTCAACGCCCAGTAGAGATATGCTAAACATAATATGAGTAATAACTAAAACATGAGCATTCGATAAATGTTAACACTGGTTAACCAACTTTCAGTACAATTCAATTCCATGACAAATATGTTCATGTTTCATTTTACTTTCCTTTACTTAACCAATTTTCAAGTCATAAACATGGCTCAGAACCTCGCCAAACAATTAAATGAGATTACAACTCATAACAACAATACTTCCATTTCAGATGAGATAACAACTCATATCAAAACACTTCCATACTTCGCAATAGATACACTTATTTGCTGTATCAATATCATATTAAAACACTTCCATACTTCACAACAGATACACATATTTGCTGTATCAATATCATATTAAAACACTTCCATACTTCACAATAGATACACATTTTTGTGCTGTATCAATGGAGTCCATCCCCTATCTCCTCCCAAATAATATCCGGTTTAGGAGTCCATTCCCTATCTCCTCTCAAACCGTGGAGTACATCCCCTATCTCCTCCTACACAATACAATGTATATAAAAAATTATCATATACATGATCAATCAATACACATATTTGATGTATTATTTCAATCGTCATATTCAATGACATATTCAATTGATTAGTTTTAATTCACCTAATCATCATGCAGTGTCTACAACAATCAAGACTATCCTCCACCGATAGCCCAAAGCAATTATTTCTAAACAAATAATAAATGCATCAACATATAAATTATCAACATTTTCAAAAGTGAGCGATTAATAAATCCAACTCCATCATTCGGTCTCATCTTAAGCCAATTTCATCATTTCCATCCCAATTTCATTATCTCATAATAAATATTATTAATTTCACAAATGACCCAATTAATCCCAACTAAGGTATTTTCTCCTTTTTCTCAATATTGACCCAAAGTTCCAAATATCATCAATAGACCTCAATAATTTCATTTTAAGGCCCAAATATACATATATAGTTCAATTGAACAAAAACCCATCTTTACACATTTTAAGGTTTGAAACCCAAACTCCAAAACTTTTCCAAATGCAACATTAAATCAAAATGACTGCAAGCTTATGTCAAAGACCATAAATATGAGTAGTAATCCCTACCTCAAATTCGGAGCTCAAAGGAGAAGATGAAGAATTTCGAAGTGCTCCAAACTCCAAGATTTTCGGATCAAAGTGAAGCTCACACCAAGCACAACACTTTTTGTAAAGGAACTAAGGAAGAAGATCACGCAGACTAGATCAAACCTTAGAGAGAAGTTGAAGTTTAGAGTGAGGAGCTCTCAAATGGAGGTTTTGAAAAGTTAGAGAGAGAAAGGGTTCAAGAAAAGTGATCCAAAAAGTCACTTTTTGGACTGATATAAAAGTCGCCCCGCTCGAGTGTGGAACTCCCCGCGCGAGCGTCAGACACAGACTCACGCTCGAGCGTGAAAAGCGTCGCTCAAGCGTCGATTGCACACTTCCAGAAGTTTTGCAGACTATGGTCCCCGCTCGAGCGGAGGAACAAAATCAAAAGGGCCCGCTCGTGCGTCAATAGCCCCACTCGAGCGTCCGATGACCTGTAAAGAAAAAATACTGGGAGATGAATAATCACGCTCAAGCTTCAAAACTCCCGCTCGAGCGTCAAAATCCCCGCTCGAGCGTGAAGGCCAAAATTTGGGCATCAACTTTTGGTTTCTAAGCACAACCAACCTGTTCCCAACCTGCCCAGCACAACCCAAGACTCAAATATAAAGAGTAAAGGATAGAAATGAGAATAAGACAACCACACACTCACGGAATCAAGTCCGGAGTACAATAAACAAAGGAAGGGAAAACTAGGATCGCTATATCACCTGTCCCGATTAAAAAAAGACAATTTCCCATAAAATTAGCATTTGCAATGACCATAAACAAAAGTCAAGGTCAGACTTTAAAAACAGTTGGTGTATATCTTCCTAATCTAGCATTCTCCCATGGTCAGTTATATGTTGCCTTATCGCGTGTTACCACACCATCAGGCTTGAAGATATTGATTGTTAATAAGGTTGACCAACCATCAAATTACACAAAAAAATGTTGTATATCGTGATGTCCTTGATGGCATTTGAAGATTGATATAAAAAGTCATTTCAAAATTTCAATGACTATGGTTTTTTTTGTTCACTTTGTTTAATTATACAATACTTACTACTCTAAATTTTAAATCTTATCCAAAATATTACATTCAGTATACAAAAAATTGGATGATCTAATCTTTTTTTTTTTTTATCATTTTCATTTAATAAAAATAATTTAAAAACTTACCCTTACAAAATATGTTTGTATAATATTTTTTGTGTAATAATTCATTACTTATTTTTTTTATTTTATCATAATGTAAACTTAACATTTTTTATTTTTCTATTAAAAATTCTTAATATTTTGATTTTCAAATTTCTTGAGATCTATAGATATGTCGTATAAAAATTTTATATGACAATTTTTTTGCTTATATGCATCTACGTTGTTAATAGGTGATAGAATTATCAAATATCCCTATTTTGCTGATTTACATCCATATGCAAGTAATTGGAGCATTAAAACTCAGTTAGTCAGGTTGTTATCTATGACTAATCGTCCTGGGAGAAATATGACATTCAGAATGATTTTTGTTGATGGACAGGTATTTATAACTCTTATCATGAGATAATTGTTAAATATTTTGTTTTATATTATGTTAAAAATGTGTTCTTATTACCTTTTTTCAAAAGGTGATGTCATGGAAGGAACTGTATGCTCTAAAGAATATGATTACTTCAAAGAACATTTAATTGAAGGAAAAATATATTGTTTCAGAGGAGTTCATATTACATTGGCTGATGAGAAATTCAAGTTGATGCCATATTATTATAAGATGTCTTTTACTAATGATACAACAATTGTGCACTTACTTGATCATGATAATAATATACCACTTTAGTGGTATTTCATTAAGAAATTATTAGACATTGGCCAATTTTTTTATCAAGATGTTCAATTAATAGGTACGTAACTTTTACCAAATGATACTTATTTAGATTATATACTTACATAGTTTATTACCATTACAAAAATTTAAACTATCAAAACAATAAACATGCCAATGCTAAAATATGCAGATGTGATTGGCTTGGTTGTTAGTGTAACTGAATGTCAAGGTATTGCAAATCGTGATAATTACAAGAGAGAGATTCTACTACTTGATACAAGGTATGATACCATAACATACAAGGTATGATACCATAACATATTTCTGTGTCTTCACCAAATTTGAAATACTTTATGCATTATATTATTTTTTCATAATCTCAACTTTTTTTTTTAATTGTAAAAACAGTTTCACATTAGTAAGACTAACTCTATGGGATGTGTTTGCAACAACTGATGGCATGCAACTATATCGTACTTTAGAGAATGAGTTAAAGATTATCATGGTAAGATTACTTTTCATTCACTTTTATAATATCTACATGCATATACAAATATTGGTATTAATAAATTATCTTTTCTCAACTTCGTGGTCCATGTCTCGCTACATGCAAATACAACAAGTTATATATTAATCATTCATTCCGTTATACAAATCATATTTGAGTGTGGTATGTTATGACTGTATAATATTAACCAATTATATATGACAATATAATTCTCACGATTATATATATATTGACATGTTTATCTAGGCTTGCTATGAATCATATATCACAAAAATTGGTATCTTGGAATCGAAAAAATGGATTATCAATTTCACAGTCATTAATAATATCAAATGCCAAAAGAATTCGAATACATGATTTTGCACCTATGCCAAAGGTAAGAATTGTTATCATCGTAATTAATGAAAGTTAAACGATATGTATATAAATTTGTTTATAGAGAGATTAATTTTTGTTTTTTCAAATATTTTGTAAGTTTCGTATTTTCGAATACTTAGGTTACATCAAACAAATTGATGTTGACAACCTTTGGATTGATTTGTGCAAAAACTGCTATAAAAAAGTTGAATATCATTATGATCACATTGTTTGTCGTCATTGCATACCTGATGATATTGATATTATAACGAGGTAATTTTCTTTAGGTAAATAATTGCTATGTACAATAATAATTCAAACTTAACAAGTGTTTTAATTTTTCATTAGGTACAATATTTCCTTTTATCAAGTGTCCTTTTTTTTTTTGATTAGATACAATGTTAACATTGTGGTCAAAGACAGTACTGGTTCAATAAATCTCACTGTTCAAGATAAACGGGTATAGTTTATCTTGCGAAGTCAACCATCATATTTGAAGAATATGAGATCAAAGGTAAGAAATTATAAAATTTATTCTTACCTTTTCAAACACAAAGTTATAATTCTAAAATTTTGTAGGATAATGGCGTTAGAATGATTAAAGATTATATTGCGTCATGCCAAGACTTGTTGGACAATCTTCACTGTGTTTAAAAGATTTAATTCTATTGTGTACACAACAACAATTAGAATTTAAAGAAATAAAGAAAATGAGAGAATTTGTTTGATTACAAAAATCAAACTCGAAATAAAAATAAATAAATAAAAAAAACAAATTTTATTTTGTTACAAAAACAAAATTTAAATATGATTTTAATAAATAAAAACAACACTGAAAATAAATTAAATAACTTACTTGATTTAATTTGTTCGAATTATTTTCTGATCAAGTCCAGTGTTTGACACTGTGTCCTTAAGACAGATTCGTCCTCTCCACGGTGCTTTCAGAATTTGGACGCCTATCTCCCAGGATGAAATGATCTTACCACAAACAATAGCAGCACTACAAATTGTTTACCTTACGAACACACTAAGTGTTTACACTCTTTCTTTCAGAAATAAAATGCAGCAAGATGAAGAATATAATTAGCAGAGGTGAAATACGAAATTTCTGAAATAATAACATCAAATGAGGGTGGTCCTATTTATAGATGTAAAGGTGGCTCTTGGTTTTAAATTGAACAGGTATGATACCTGTTGGTTTTGAATTCAAACAGATTTGAATCTGTTAACAATTCAAACAGATAGCAAAAACGGGAAGGGCACTGTTTGGGTGTGCACTAATTCCAAACTAGTTTATTTCTGTTTGAAAACGGGAAGGGCCCTGTTTGGATGTACAGAAAATCCAAATCAGTTTAATTTGAATTCTGCATTTTATTTTACCAAAACATAAAATTAAATTCAAATGTTTTTGGCCCAAAAAGATTAGAAGCCCAACCCAACCACACACCACGCACCCGCGCCCAAGCCCAGGCCCAGCCCAGCCCGCCTGACCGGACGGACGGCGGCGCGCGCGCGTGTGTGGTGATTTTTGGGTCCAATGGGTCTAGCCCATTTTGCCTATAACCTCTCCCTCTAAAACACTTGGGTACCCCTTGGGGCACACCCCAAGTATCTCACCCAAGCCTTATAAACCCTTTCAAAACTTCCCACCAAATCAATGTGGGACAAGCCAATTTACAACCTTTAAGGAATTTCCACCAAAACTCCATTTCCATGGAGCACACTTTGGCTTCAATTTCCCATTCACTCGGTAATGGTTTTGAGCAACCAAATATACCACGTGAATCACAACGCAGCATAGAACGCGTTACCACTTTGACCCGAGTAAATCGACACTCGGGGCCCACCTAAAAAATAGACCAAACTTGAGAAAAAATTCTGATTTTACCTAGAATTTTTCTACCATTTCCAACAATCCCCCACATGAATGGAATTTGATGACAACGGAAATGCAACAATATGCAGACTTTAACGAAAGAGTATAAGTCGAAAATATCTTGCATCAGGATAGGTAGTTTTCGGCCTTGAACCTTCCCTAGTGATAACCTATCGGACTTACTGGCTAACCAATGGACGCGATGCCTTGAATTGTTCAGCCGTTTGTGTAAGCCAAGACAATAGATTTCACACAAAATATCTTCTAACACATCGTGGTTCTCACTGTTGTGTTCATTTTGGCCTTGAACGCGCCTGGTTTTCATAAGTGTTTCTAGAGAATTTAGCCTTTTCATTCTCATAGAACCGGCCCCAGTTCAACACTCATATAGGTGATTCTTATTGTGAGTATCTCCTTATACTCGTCTTGATTTCATACCTTAATCAAGATATAAGTAATCATTAAAAGCAAAGCTTATCCTTATACCCCTGCATACAACATATGTTGCAGATATCACTCTCACTATAGGAATGGGTAGGGAATTTTTAATCCCTTGGTGATTTCTGGTGAGCCATACATAACTTAGTTGTCCCTTTGAACTTAGTTCTTGGGATCTCCAGTCATATAAGTAGGGTTACCATTATGACGACTCTTATATAATAGGCTTTACCTATTGCAGATTGACTATCACAATGAATGCAAATAGCTGGCACAGGTTTTGGCCACATTGGAATGTCTTCTAAGAAGTGACGAAGCCGTTCTGCTTCTTCATCTGCTTTGTCTAAAGTAATGAACTCGGATTCTATTGTGGATCGTGCGATGCAAGTTTGTTTCGTGGACTTCCAAGAAACAGCAGCGCCTCCTAGAGTAAAGACATATCCACTAATGGATTTTGAATCTTTAGTATCCGATATCCAATTGGCATCACAATAACCTTCGAGTACTGCTGGATATCGAGTAAAGTTCAAACCATGATCACGAGTAAATCTTAGATATCTAAGAACCCGAATGATCGCTTTCCAATGGTCTTCTCCAGAGTTACTAGTGTACCTACTCAATTTACTGATAGCATATGCTATATCAGGACGAGTACAATTCATTAGGTACATTAGGCTTCCAATGATTTGGGAGTATTTTAACTGAGACACTGCATCACCTTTATTTTTTGATAAATAAAGACTGATGTCTACAGGTGTTCTAGCTAAATTCAAATCTTCCTTGATAAATTTATCAAGAATTTTCTCAATATAATGAGATTGAGATAATGCATATCCGTCAGATGTTTTAGTAATTTCCATTCCTAATATAACATCTGCAACCCCCATATCTTTCATATCAAATCTTTTGTTAAGCATCTGCTTAGTTGATTTGATCATGTTTTGACTGCTTCCAATGATAAGCATGTCATCCACATAAAGACAAACTATGACATATCCTTGGTCAGTGTTTTTAACATAGACGCATTTGTCACATTCGTTTATCTTAAACCCATTAGTAAGCATTGCATGATCAAATTTTTCATGCCATTGCTTAGGTGCTTGTTTTAATCCATAAAGGGAGTTTACAAGTCGACAAACTTTCTTTTCTTGCCCTAATACTACAAACCCTTCGGGTTGTTCCATATAGATCTCTTCATTTAGATCACCGTTTACGAAAGCTGTCTTAACATCCATTTGATGTATTTCTAGATTAAACAACGCTGCTATAGCAATAAGCATGCGAATGGATGTTATTCTTGTCACAGGAGAATATGTGTCAAAATTGTCCAGACCTTCCTTTTGTCTGTAACCTTTAACAAGAAGTCTTGCTTTATACTTGTCAATTGAACCACCTGCTTTTATTTTTCTCTTGAATATCCATTTATATCCAAGAGGTTTAGAACCTAGTGGAAGATCCACAAATTCCCAAGTATGATTTTGCATAATGGATTCAATTTCATTATTAACAGCCTCTTTCCACAAAGGTGGTTCAGGACCTGTCATTGCTGCCTTAAAGCTTTGAGGTTCATTTTCTAACAAGTATGTCAGAAAATCTGGACCAAAGGATTTTGATGTTCTCGCTCTCTTACTTCGTCTTGGTTCATCATTAGTTAAATCCTGTTGGTCGAGACTATTACTAGTCTTTTGTGTTTGATTGTCATTAGTCTCTCGACTTTGTGTACAATCATAAGTTCTTTTCTGTGAACTTAATTCTTGTCCTTTCTTGTAAGGAAAGACATGTTCTAAAAACACAGCATTCCTTGACTCTATAATAGTGTTCACATTTATATCAGGCATTTCTTATTTATAAGTCAGAAACCAATATGCACTACTATTCTGAGCATAACCAATAAACACACAGTCTATTGTTTTTGGTCCAATCTTAGTCTTTTTAGGAACAGGAACTTCAACTTTTGCCAAACACCCCCACACTTTTAAGTATTTGTAGGAATGTGGTTGACCTTTCCACAATTCATAAGGAATGCTTTTGGTTTTCTTGTGGGGTATTCTATTAAGAACATAATTTGCAGACAATATTGCTTCCCCCCACAAGTTCTGTGGTAAGCCTGAACTTAGTAACATGACATTCATCATTTCTTTTAGGGTTCTATTATTCCTTTCAGCAATTCCATTTTGCCGTGGAGAATAAGGGGCTGTAGTTTGGTGAATAATGCCATGTTGTGCACAAAATTCATTTAATGGTGCATCATATTCACCACCCCTATCACTTCTAATATAAATCAATGAATTTTAAAACAAATTTAAGAAAAAACCAAAATAATTATGACTACTCAAGTCAGAATTAATGTTTTGACAAAATCATATCCTCATAAAAAATTTTGCCTAAAAATCAAACAATTCAAAAACCCATTTGATTGTATACGTTCTAGCAACTCAATAACAAATAAATGTCACTGTCATAAAAATATTTGTGACAGAAGAAAATTAAATTATCTCAACTAATGAAAGAGATACACCCCCATATTAATAAAATGGTTCATGGTTTAACAAATTCTACTACGCAAGTAAAATAATTATTAATGACATCTTATGTCACATAATTCAATAATCAACATAAAAGATTTCTTAAATTACTTCCCAATTAAACGGACCGATATAATTACATACATCTTCATGTTTAAATTTCTCTGGTGTTTAAACACCCATTCAAAATTGATTAGAAATATTCAAAATAACCTGCTTATGTCCAAAGTCGACATAACAATTTATCATTCCAAATCACTTGAAATCATTGTTAAGAAATAACTTGAGTTGATATCATACATGCATATCAAACGCATCAACTAAAAATAATGAATTAACAAAATAAATTAATCATGCATGATCCCATCACTTGCATCATGAAATAAAAGGATTCTCAACTCATAAATAAAATCCAACGCATTTAAACTTTAAACTTCAAAATGACAAAACATACCTACATTTAATAAGTTTGATTTGTACATAAATAAACAAATTAAATATGCATTAAAATGTTCTTGTGAATATATATATATATATATATATATATATATATATATATATTTTCCGACTCATGTGCAGAAACAATTCAAGACTATGAATCCACATTGTAATAAAAATAAAATTAGTTTGTAAAACTAATATTTTACTCTAGAAACAAATTCTTCCATGTATACTCACGATGAACTATGATAAAGTCAAAATAATTAACACCTTCTCACAAAGGGTTCAAAAATAAGTGGTCTACCAAACGAAACCAAAAGTTACTTACAAAATTAACAAATTGTGACCGAGTCACAAAGTTACATGATTGATTAACAAAATTAATTTTCTAGTTACTAAAATCAGAAAATAAATTACAATACAAAATAATTTTATTTTCCTTGTTACTAAAACGAGTAAAATAAAATACCGAAATAATATCTAATTACAAAAATCAGAAAACCAAACCACAAATTAATTTTCTAGTTACTTAAACCAGAAAATAAATTATAACACAAAATCATTTTATTTTTCTTGTTACTAAAACTAGAAAAATACTGTAATTTTATTTTTCTTGTTACTGAAACTAGAAAATAAAATACCACAAAACTATCTGATTACAAAAATCAGAATAAACACAAAATAATTTTCTAGTTACCAAAATCAGAAAATAAATTAAAACACAAAATAATTTTATTTTCTTTGTTACTAAAACTAGAAAATAATATAATTTTATTTTCCTTGTTACTAAAACTAGAAAAATAAAATACCAAAATAATTTTCTGTAACATCAAATAATATTCTGCAATTGTTAATGACACCAGTATATTACTACTAGTTGTCAAAGAAAAGAGACAGTATATTACTACTATCTGTCAAATAGCATAAATCACTATTTGTTTTTCCAACCAGAATATTAGTTTGAAAACGCAGAAAATTAAATACAATGAAGATACCAAAAAGGAATCTGTCTTAAGATTGTTGGACAATCTTCACTGTATTTAAAAGATTTAATTCTATTGTGTACACAACAACAATTAGAATTTAAAGAAATAAAGAAAAGGAAAGAATTTATTTGATTATAAAAATCAAGCTCGAAATAAAAATAAATAAATAAAAAAAACAGATTTTATTTTGTTACAAAAACAAAATTTAAATCTGATTTTAATAAATAAAAACAACACTGAAAATAAATTAAATAACTTACTTGATTTAATTTGTTCGAATTATTTTCTGATCAAGTCCAGTGTTTGACACTGTGTCCTTAAGACAGATTCGTCCTCTCCACGGTGCTTTCAGAATTTGGACGTCTATCTCCCAGGATGAAATGATCTTACCACAAACAATAGCAGCACTACAAATTGTTTGCCTTACGAACACACTAAGTGTTTACACTCTTTCTTTCAGAAATAAAATGCAGCAAGATGAAGAATATAATTAGCAGAGGTGAAATACGAAATTTCTGAAATAATAACATCAAATGAGGGTGGTCCTATTTATAGATGTAAAGGTGGATCTTGGTTTTAAATTGAACAGGTATGATACCTGTTGGTTTTAAATTCAAACAGATTTGAATCTGTTAACAATTCAAACAGATAGCAAAAACGGGAAGGGCACTGTTTGGGTGTGCACTAATTCCAAACTAGTTTATTTCTGTTTGAAAACGGGAAGGGCCCTGTTTGGATGTACAGAAAATCCAAATCAGTTTAATTTGAATTCTGTATTTTATTTTACCAAAAAATAAAATTAAATTCAAATATTTTTGGCCCAAAAAGATTAGAAGCCCAACCCAACCACACACCACGCACCCGCGGCCAAGCCCAGCCCGCCCGACCGGACGGACGGTGACGCGCACGTGTGTGGTGATTTTTGGGTCCAATGGGTCTAGCCCATTTTGCCCATAACCTCTCCCTCTAAAACACTTGGGTACCCCTTAGGGCACACCCTAAGTATCTCACCCAAGCCTTATAAACCCTTTCAAAACTTCCCACCAAATCAATGTGGGACAAGCCAATTTACAATCTTTAAGGAATTTCCACCAAAACTCCATTTCCATGGAGCACACTTTGGCTTCAATTTCCCATTCACTCGGTAATGGTTTTGAGCAACCAAATATACCACGTGAATCACAACGCAGCATAGAACGCGTTACCACTTTGACCCGAGTAAATCGACGCTGGGGCCCACCTAAAAAATAGACCAAATTTGAGAAAAAATTCTGGTTTTACCCAGAATTTTTCTACCATTTCCAACAAGACTGTGCCTATGCATTTATCATACATGTACCAACAATGCCACGTCAACTAGATTGTACACCGTGCGTGACCTTTGTTTCAAATATAGATTGGTCTGAAAAATGTCTATACCTTTCCGAAGGTAAATAATAATAATAATAATAATAATAATAATAATAATAATAATAATAATATGTAAGTATAACATTTTTACTTTATAACATTTTATAAATACATAATATATGTGTTGTTCATTAATTATAATTCTAACTATCATGTTGACAATGCAAGAATGCTGATGGAAGGCCCACAACAATTTAGATTTTAGTTGCACTTTGTTTTATTTATTCAGTGAATTTGGAACAAATGTAATAAATTCTTGTTTTTATTACTTTAATTATGCAATGTCAACATTTTCTTTAAAATTACGTATATTTTATGCTAACAATTTAAAACTATGTTTGACATAACCATAAATAATTTTTTTAAATTCAATCCCGTGCATAGAACGGGTGATATGCTAGTATATTATATAAGAAAAAAGAGATTTATAATGAGAAGCCTCCTAAGAGCTCCAAACTCTCATTCTAAAATTATTAATTTTTCAATTTATAAAATAGATTAAAAAACCTATTGGCTGATTTATTTATTTAATTATTTTAGAAATAATAATGGGAAGATAACAAAAATTTTCATAATCTCTCCATCATAATCTCTCTCACCAATTTTTTTTTTTAAAAAAAATTAAAACTTGCATTCCTTTTCTCTCCTCCAAAAAATCAAATAATATTTTTCATAAAAGTTGTGAGTATCTGTCTATATCTTATATATTATATTATAACACAACAAAATAAATAAATAAATAAAAATCAGATATACAAAAAGATAAAACTAATAAATTAGATTCTTATTTATTCAGTTAAAATATTTCTTTTGCCTCTCAATATCCAATTTTAAATTTTAAAAATCTATAAAGTCTATCTAAACAAATCTGATTTGAAAATATCTCTCACTATCATACTTTAAATCAATAAAACTCACATATCTATCACATATTTAACTCGCATCATAACTTACTTAAATAATAATAATTAAAAACGAATAGAAATACAGATAGATTAAATTTTTTTTTTAAAAAAAATAAAAACCCACAACTCCATCTAAAATAAATTGAAAAAAAAAATAGAAACCACGCAAAAATAAAGAAGATAAAAATTTAAATATGGATCTCAAAAAGATATAACAATATCTAAATTTTAATCATGATTTAATAATATTATTATCTATTTTTTTTGATATATATCTATCCAAATTTTAAATGACTTAATAGAACAAATTAATCAATTTTCTAAAATTATTGATTTTTCAATTTATAAAATAGATTTTTTTTTTAAAAAACTATTGACTGATTTATTTATTTATTTATTTTAGAAGTAATAATTATCCTTTAATTTATGAATTTCAAATGGAAAGATAACAAAAATATTTCATAATCTCTCCATCCTAATCTCTTTTGCCGATTTTCAAAAAAAATATTAAAACTTGCTTGCCTTCTCTCTTTCCCAAAAAATCAGATAATATTTTTCATAAAAGTTATGAATATCTATATATATCTTATATATTATATTATAACATAACCAAAAAAAACAAAAACAAAAAAAAAACTAAAAATCAGATATACAAACAGATAAAATTATAAATTTGATTTTTATTTATTCTGTTCAAATCTTTCTTTTGTATCTCAATATCCAATTTTAAAATTTAAAAACCTTTAAAGTTTATCCAAACAAATCTAATTTGAAAATATCTCCCGCCATCATACTTTAAATCAATAAGACCCACATATCTATCACATATCTAACTCACATAACTACCTAAATAATAATAATTAAAAATAAATGGAAACCATAGATAAATTAAATTGGGGAAAAAAAAAATAGAAACCCACAACTCTATTTTAAATAAATTGGAAAAAAAAAACCCAATAGAAACCACACAAAAATAATAATAATTAAAAAAGATAAGAATTTAGATATTGATCTCAAAAAAATGTGATAATATCTAAATTTGAATTATGATTTAGTAATATAATTATCTATTTTTCTTGTATGTATCTATCAAAATTTTAAATCAATTAATGAGACAAATTAATCAATTTTTAAGTCTTATTTAAAGAATAATCTGATTAGTTATCCAAACTCCTAAACTTCACGGGCATTGGAGGATGAGCTAATGGATTGGGTTATGTGAGGTTTTAGTTGCTGGAGATAACATTCTCTAATTCTATATATTTATTTGTTTTTTAATTTTTTTTTCCATGTATGATTCTCTTTCTCTGCTGTTGTTTTGGTTTTGGTTTCTGTTTTAGTGAGGTTTATGTGTTTGTTTACAAGTTTGCATGGTGGAGAAGAATTATTGGTAATTATGGTTGCAATCAAAGTATCTATGTTCGTTTTGTGCCAAGGATTTTGATTGGATTTTGTTTTCTTCAATGAAGACCATAAAATTGAAGTAAAAAAAATGAGTATCAAAATTTTTTATTTTTTATTGTCATTTTATTTTATAAAAAATGTGAAAATTTATTGAGAATTCAAGATTTTAATATAATATTAGGTAAATTTAAAAATTTTAAATATCATTGTGTCATTTATTTTTATCCTCTTTCTATCCCATTATACAATTACAACTATTTGTTAGTTTGTTAATTATAATTTAATTAATTGAAAATGAAAACTTAATATAACTTTTCATATATATTATAGTTAATTTGTTATATCTATAGTCGTATATAATAGCATAATATACAGGGATAATCTCTAAATATAATTTTTATTTTTTTATGTAATTAAATAGACCATCTTAAATAGTATATAGAGGAGTTAGATGGCTTCTTTCATCTCTAAAAAATCCAATCTATTTTTATTTTTTACTTTTTAATTTTTAAATTGAAACATCAATTATTTATGTCCATAAAACAAAACTGATAAACACATATCCAAAAACTACACGATTTTTTTTATTTATATTTAATATGTAGAATATTTACAAATAGAAAATGTTTGACACCTCAAATTTTTTTTCCATAATCTGACTTATAATGATGTAGTCATAAGTGTCAATTTTTATATAAATATGAGAAGAGAATTAATTAAATTATACATTTCAACTAACCATATATTCAAACTTTGACTATTTCAAGATGTTATTTCATTATAATTCCAATTAAGAGAATCTTCAACCCTTAATAATTTTTTAATCAAATTATAATTTGATAAAAATTTAAAAACATGAAATGTTGAAAATTATTGTTTTTTTCCATCAAAATTGGTGAAAAGAAAAAAAAAATTGGGATAAGAATGAAATTCTTTTAAAAATTGATAAAAATTTAATGAAAAAGTTAAAGTAATTCATATAAAATCAAAATTTTATTCAAATTTAAAATCAAATTAGATAAAAAAAAAATTAAAAAATGATGAAAGTTTAAAAATATTTTGAAACTTTCTTATTCTTAAAGAGTAGAAATCCATGTGTGTATTATATTCATATTGTTTTTTAGTTATGAAACTGAAATCAAAAGAAATATAACTTAAATTATTGGATTAATAATAGAAACATCATATTAATTATTATTAAATACAACTTCACTTCACATTTAATTGTATATTTGTCTTACATATAACTTTTAAATTTGTATATTTTCATAACAAGAAGAGGTATGTCATAACTCAGTTAATCAAAGTTAACTTTTTTTTAATAGAAATTATTAAAATTACACTAATTAGACTTATATATATATATATATATATATTTTAAATTTTTTTAAACTAATAATTTAAAAATTTATAAATATAAAAGTTAACTTATAAATTTTATGTATACCACAAAATAAAATATTAAATTATTTCAAGATAATTATAATAATTTTTTTTTAATTTATAAAATCCCGTACATAGCACGGGTTACCACTAATTCCACAAAAGCTAAAAGGCTTCTTGTGGACTATTTTACATGGCAAACTCCTAACCAACAACATGAGATTGAAAAGAGGGCTTTCAGATAACTCTTGTTGCCCATTTTGCAATGAAACTGGGGATCTCAACCATCTATTTAGAGCATGTTTCAAAGCTAAGGAAGTTTGGATTGTTGTCAAAAACCAACAGTGGTACTTGCAGATGATCGATGAAAATTGGATGCATTGGCTGATCTCTAACTCCAAAACGAAGGCTAAATTTGGTGCCAAGTCTGCTTGGAGCACTGTCTTCTTGGTCACACTTTGGAAAATTTGGAAGAACAGGAACCTCAAAATCTTTGAAAACAAATTATCTAATCAATTTGAGAGTTTGAAATATATTCTTAATTACTCTACTGAAATTGATCTTACTTTCAACTTATCTATTATTAATCCTAGACCTCCATTGAGACTAATTAAATGGTCTCACCCTCCTGTAAGTACTTTGAAATTGAACACGAATGGAAGCAAAATAGAGCAGGGGCCCCAATGGCTTCGGGGATCTCATTTGGGATGAGAGGGGAGCTGGGATCTGCGACTACTATGAAAGGATGGAAAGTTATACCAGCCTTGAAGCTGAATTATGGGCGGTGTATAAAGGCTTGACAATCATTCTCCAAAAAGGCTTCAATAAACTGATTGTGGAAACTGATGCCCAAGAGGTTGTGAAGCTACTTGTAGAAGGCCCTGGAGAGAAACACCATCATAAAGGTCTGGTGGAAGATGCGAGGATCATATTCAATGGCTGCTAGTGCATCGCCCAACATGTTTATCATGAAGGAAATCTCTGCGCGGATGCTCTAGCCAAATTGGGAGCTGCTCAACCTGAAGACATCTTAGTTGTTAATGACCCTCCTGTTGAGATTAGAGAGCTGCTAGTTCCAGACATGCTGGAGTTAGGTAGGGAAAGGGTCTAGTCCTCTGTTTTTAGTGTTATTTTCCGTTGTATCCAAAAAAAAAAAAAAAAGAAGGGCAATTTCTCTTCTGTCTTCTTGTGACTGGACTAGTCCATTGTTTTAAGGCCACAATAGGACCCTTCAAGATATTTCGAGTCATTTATCTTTTATTTTTGTTTGTGTGAGTTATTCATGAACGAAAAAAAAAAGAAAGTAAAATCAAAAGGATTTGAGAGTTAAAATATAGTATTTTTTTTAAAATTATATTTGTTGCACATTTTTTAAAACAATAAACATGATAAAATCACATAATTATAATTGTCTGATCAATTTAACTATTTTTTATTTTATTTTATTTTTTTTAATGATTTCGTGTATAAGGGTAAAAGATGAACATATCATATCATCTTCACATGATGTATTTTTGGGCCAATAAATTAGACTACACTGGTCAAGTCACAAGTCTAACCAAAGATAAGTTAGGCTTCGTTTGGGATGTGAGTTGCCTTTTTAGTTTTTTTAGCTATTTTAGCCTAGAGTTAAAAAGCTTAGTTTGGGAAGGACTTTTGACTTTTTGTGAGAGAAAGAATGTAATGATTATGGGCTGTTTGTGATGTTTTATTTTATTGGATTAAAAAATCTATTTTGTTTTTTGTGACAATTTTAGTAAAAAAAAAATCCTCAAACCCAATGTCCCAAACATAGGCTTACTTTCATTTTGAAAAGAGATGGTTGGATGTGTGTGTACATGCTTTGTACAAGTTACTTTCATTTTGAAAAGAGATCGTTGGATGTGTGTACATGCTTTGTACAAGTTACTTTCATTTTGAAAAGAGATCGTTGGATCGTTGGATGTGTGTACATGCTTTGTACAAGTTACTTTCATTTTGAAAAGAGATGGTTGGATGTGTGTACAAGCTTTGTGCAAGTTATTCAGAAAAGTAATGACATGCAAATTATTAAAAAAAATTATATGAAATTATTATATTAGAATGATATGATTTATTGTAATTGTTTTATTTAAAAACACAATAATCATCATTATAATTACAAGTTTACCACTCTTATATCATTTGAAAACAAATTTTATATAAAAATTATCATGGTATATCATTTTTCAATTGAGATGAAAAGTAGATCATAGATTAAGTTTGATGGCAAGAATGTCATTAGAGGAATTTTCAGTAACGTTTGTCAGAAAATCACAAGATGATTGATTAGTTATAATGCAATCAATCTTTCATTATAATCCAATAGTGTAATTTAAATAAAAAAACAATCCAAACGATCCATGGAAACATTTACAAAGTAAAAGAAACAAAAACAATGTAATATATGTAAATGATTCATATTTAAAATAAAATAAAAAAAATTAACGGGGATTGTAATAGCCATAAACAGCATAAAAGGTCTGAGCAAAAGTAAGCACCAACAACACCACAGCCGCAACAAAGGAGATGATAGCCCAGGGATGGTTAAAATAGTTATGCTTCAAGCTCGCCCGCCAAGCGTTCCACCGGTCAGTGTAATACTTGTTCACTTGCTCAGACAACCGGGAAAGATAACTGTCGTTGATGTCGAAAGCCACCTCTTCGCAGAGGCGGTTGAAGAGGTTGGCCACCTCGGCACCACTGCCGAGCCCGTGCTCGATTATGCCGTGGTAATGAAGGTAAGCTACGTCGGCCGGGGAGTTGATGAGGTTGTCCATGAAGATCATGTAAGAGGTTATGTCGTTGCTGCAATCGAGTTGACACTGCTCGAAGGCGATGAGGTTGAGGAAGAGGGACTTGGTACCTGTTTAGAAAATTTTAATAAAAATAAAATTATGTTTATTACATTTAAATGTACGTTACAAGTTTTTAGTGTTCCAAATGATTTTCAAAATTTGAATATTTTGGTTCATCTGTTTTCTACTCTATATATTTTCCCATCTTTGTTGTTGGTTTAGATGTGATATTAAAATTAATGTTACATTCTCGCTTGTTAAATATGTATAATTTGTGAGTTTTAAATTATGAATTTTTAGCATTTTTCATAGTGCATCTTCTTCCAATACACGAAAACACTTTTGGAAAACATTTCGACACTAGTTTTCCCTTTGTTTGCGTATTGTTCATATATGGTTATTTTGGACAATTCAATAAGTGATATGGTTCAAATAGTGAGCACCAAAGTCCTGTTTAGGATTAACTATTTTCTTTTATTTATTTATTTATTATATTTTTTTTAAGTCAGAAGGCAAAAAAGCTTATGTCAGAAGAGCTAAAAAAATTATATATATATAAAAAAGAACTTTACCACTAATGAAAAAAGAAATTTTTCTACAATTTTTTTAGATTTTATGAAAGTCAAAAAAAAAAAAAAACACACACAAAAAAAAAAAAAAAAACCTTAATGTCAAACTCCACTTTAAAAGAGACATTGTGAGTTAATTGAGTTTTATTTTAAAATTATTTCACTCTGCAAATACATAGATTTGTTTCAATCATAAATTTAGTTAACGATAAAAAATAATTTTAAGAGCGCAGCAATTTCTCTCAAATTTTCACAAAGGCATTGAACTCCAATTTCCTATTTTATATAACTTGTGTTAGCTAGCTAGTATATTCCGTTTGGTATGCTAAATACTCTCAAATTGCATCCACACTATTAATTATCTATCAATTTCATCCCAATATTTATGCTTAACATTCAGTTTTTATTTGGCAAAAGAATAACATTCAGTGTGTTTGGTTTGAATTTTTTAGATTAAGTTTTTTAAAAATTGAGTTAAGTGGAACTTGTCTTGGGAGGTCGGGGCAAGTTCCTAGGTTATAGCCTCCTCGCGCAGAATGGCTAACAGGACACATTGGTGATCTCTACAAAGGGGTAGAGAGGATTTTCCTGTTTTTTTTTTTATACTTTTTTAGATACACCTTGCTTAGATGTATCTAAAATGTAAAAATTTGTGAAAAAATATTTTAAAAAATTAATAAATACATAAAAATCTAAAAAATGTACTGAATTTTTGTTTTTTTTTTGTATTTTTTATATTTAGTGAATTTTTAAAATGTTTTTTTTACAATTTTTTTATTTTTTAGGTATATTTATGTTAGGTATCTCTAAAAAGTAAAAAAAAAATTACTTAAAATATTAAAAAAAATTCAATATAAACAAATAAAATAAAATAAAATAAAATAAGAAAGTAAAATTAGTTTTTGAAAAACTCTAACCAAGCGCGCTGATTACCATCATGGATCAACAACCTAGGAATCTTGAGAACCCCATCCTTGAATTTAATGTCTCAGAATCGATCAGTCTTTCTCCTCCTAAACTTAATCCCTGCTTCACTCAGCTCAGTCACACAATGAATCAGCTGCTGCCTCTTCTTATCCACCACCCTACTCGCATGCGACCACCCATTGATCCACACTCTCGACTCGGGTTTGGGCTCGGTCCCCAACAAACTTCGCCGGAAAACGTAGAGGCAATGAGCCCCGCCTGGGTCCGAAAAAGGATCAAAGGTGGCGGCGGTGTCGGTGTTGGTTCCGTGGCCGAGCGATGAAACCAACTTATTCTGATCGGTTTTGCTCAATGGCTCGATTGGTGAGATAGTGCTTAGGTGAAATTTGGTAGAATCAATTCTTGATTTTCGGCTACTGTTGGTGTGAATATTCGGCTGCTTTGTGTGGGTTGATTTGGAGTATTATTTTTGGTCTTCTACAACTTTGGTTTCTGAAGATTTTGGTTTATCTATTTGGTGAGGTCTTTCCTTTTGTTTATTTGTGAGTATTTGGAATTCACCTAAGGGTGGTTTTGTGAGACTATTTGTGCCTCGTTTGTAATTATTTGGAAACTTTTTGGTTGATAGTGGAATCGGATTTCGATCCCGTGGACGTACCTCACATTGAGGGAACCACGTAAAATTCTTGTGTTGCTTTTGATTTAATTTTTTCGCATTAGTTTTTATTCCCATTGATTGATTTACTTGTGGAAAATCATTGTTTTTCCCTAACAACTGGTATCAGAGCTTACGGTTTATTTGAGTCTATTTATTTGTGTAAATCAATAGAGGGGAATGTGGGTCGTATATCTAGCTTCAATGAAAGTAATTGGGTAACTTGAAAAACTAAAATGGAGGACCTATTATTTTGTAAAGATTTGTATGGACTCATTGAGGGTGATAGTGGCAAACCCGGGTGTATGAAAGATGATGAATGGAAAAGCTTTAATCGAAAAGCCGTTGGTGTTATCCGTCAATGGATTGATGACAGTGTGTTTCATTATGTTGCTACTGAAACTTCGACACATGATTTATGAAAAAAATTAGAGAGTCTTTATGATAGAAAATCAGCCACAAATAAAGTCTTTCTGTTTCGTAAGTTGGTTAATTTAAAATATAAAGAGGGCAGCCCTATTCCGGAACATCTAAATGAAATAAAAAGTATTGTTAACCAACTTGCTTCTATGAAAATTGCTTTTGATGATGAGTTACATGCTTTGATGCTACTTAGTTCTTTGTCCGAAAGTTGGGAGACCTTGGTTGTAACCGTTAGTAATTCGGCGCCTGATGGAGTTGTCACAATGGGCCAAGTCACTAGTAGCCTGTTGAATGAAGAAACTAGAAAAAAATCAGCGGGTTCCTCTCATTCAGAAGCATTTGTTGTGAGAGGCCGAAGCAAAACAAGGGGGAGGAGTAAGACTCCTCATGGTCGTGATCAAAGCTGTGACAAATCAAGAGATGGTTCTTTTTCAAAGAAAGACATTGAGTGTTATTATTGCCATGAGAAAGGGCACATGCAGCGAGAATGCCAAAAGCTCAAGAACAAGGAGAAAAAGCGTGAAAAAAGTGTGGATAAGAAGCAAGAAGACACAACGGCAGTTACTACCGATGATCTCATGGTCGTTTGTGAAGATGATTGTATCAATTTTGTGGGCCAAGAGAGCAATTGGGTGATTGATTCTGGTGCTTCTTTTCATGTGACTTCTCATGTTGATTTCTTCACTACCTACACCGAAGGAGATTATGGTTTTGTTCGAATGGGTAATGAAGGTTTGTCCAAAATTATTGGCATGGGTGATGTTTGCTTGGAAACAAATTTGGGCTGCAAGTTGTTGCTTAAAGATGTGAGGCATGTTCCCGACATTCGCCTCAATTTGATCTCTACTGGAAAGTTAGATGATGAAGGCTTCAACAACAAATTTGGTGATGGAATATGGAAGCTCACAAAGGGTTCTTTGGTGGTGGCTAAGTGCAAGAAGACTCATACACTTTATTCGATGTAAGGAAAAATTTGTAAAGGTGTTGTCAATGCACTTGAATATGATACTTCTACTGAATTGTGGCACAAGCGACTTGGGCACATGAGTGAAAAGGGGCTGTAAGTTTTGTTTAAAAAAGAGTTTCTACCCGGTTTGAAAGGTACACATCTTAAAACTTGTGTTCATTGTTTGGCGGGTAAACAACATAGAGTTTCTTTTCAGAAAAATGTTGCTTCTAGAAAAGAAAATGTTCTGGAGTTGATTCATTCGGATGGTTGTGGTCCTTTGAAAGTTAGAACACATAGTGGTACACTTTATTTTGCTACTTTCATTGATGATTATTCAAGGAAAGTTTGGGCTTTTCTATTAAAAACTAAAGATCAAGTTCTAGAAGTATTTAAGTATTTTCAGGTCATGGTTGAAAGAGAAACAGGGCAGAAATTGAAGTGCATCCGATCAGACAATGGTGGTGAATACATTGGGCCATTTGATGAGTATTGTCGCAGCCAAGGTATTCGGCATCAAAAGACAGTTAAGAAGACTCCTCAACAAAATGGCGTTGCCGAGAGGATGAACCACACCATTGTGGAAAGAACAAGGTGTTTGCTTTCACAAGCTAAATTGCCAAGATCCTTTTGGGGTGAGGCACTGAAGACAGCAGTTGACGTGATCAATTTGTCTCTTTCATATCCTTTGAATAATGATGTTCCTGAAAGAGTTTGGACCGATAAATATGTGTCTTATGAGCACTTGAGAATGTTTGGTTGCCGAGCTTTTGTTCACATTCCAAAGGATGAGAGGTCCAAGCTTGATAGCAAGTCAAGACAATGTATTTTTCTTGGCTATGGGCGTGATGAATTTGGTTATGGATTGTGGGATCCGGTGGACAAGAAAGTTATTCGAAGCCGTGATATTGTGTTTCTTGAAGACCAAACAATTGAAGACTTTGGCAAAGGTGATCAACCAGAGCCAAAAACTAGTGATCTCATTGACATGGATCCATCTCATTCATCTTCAGTTGATGATGAAAATGGGGGAGAGATGCAGCCACCTCTTGAAGATGTAGATGATGATGCTATTCAAAATGAAGTTGAGCCCGAAATTGAGGAAAAACATCCAACTCAAGAACTGCCACCACAACTTGAGTTGAGGAAATCTACAAGGGACCGACAACCTTCAAGAAAGTATCCTCCCAATGAATTTTTGTTGATTTCCGATCAAGGGGAGCCTGAGAGGTACTAAGAAGCAATTGAGTATGCAAAGAAAGGTGATTGGAAAAAGGCCATGGACGAGAAGATGAATTCCTTGCTTGAAAACTAGATTTATGATTTAGTGAAGTTGCCTAAAGGGAGGAAAATTCTGAAAAATAAGTGGGTCTTCAAATTGAAGAATGATGGCAAGAATCTGAGTTACAAAGCACGTCTTGTTGTGAAAGGCTTTGGGCAAAAGAAAGGCATTGACTTTGATGAGATTTTCTCGCCGGTTGTGAAGATGTCTTCTATTCGGGTTGTACTTGGCATGGCTGCAAGTATGAACCTTGAAGTTGAGCAACTTGATATGAAGACCGCATTTCGTCATGGTGACCTTGAAGAAGAAAAAATTTACATGGGGCAACTAGAAGGTTTTGTAGAGACAGGGAAAGAGAAATTTGTTTGCAAATTGAAGAAAAGTTTGTATGGTCTCAAGCAAGCTACGCGGCAATGGTTCAAAAAATTTGACTCTTTCATGATAAATAATGGTTTTTCTAAAACCACTTCAGACCATGTGTGTTTGTGAAAAATTTTCCGGATGGTAAATTTATTATTCTTTTGCTTTATGTTGATGACATGTTAATTGTGGGTCAAGATTCTACCATGATTAACAAGTTGAAGTTAGAGTTGAGTAAATCTTTTGTTATGAAATATTTGGGACCGGCAAAGCAAATACTTGGTATGAAAATTGTTCGTGATCGCAAAGAGGGGCTGATTTAGTTGTCTCAAGAAAGCTACATTAAGAAAGGTCTTGAGAGGTTCAACATGAATAAAGCAAAGCCGGTTGGTTGTCCACTTGCAGGTCACTTCAAACTTAGTTTGAATCAATGTCCTACAAGTGAGAAAGACAAGGAAGAGATGTTGAAAATTCCTTATGCTTCAGCAGTTGGTTCTTTGATGTATGCCACGGTTTGTACAAGGCCGGATATTGCTCACGCCGTTGGCGTGGTGAGTCGTTTTCTTTCTAATCCGGGTAAAGAACATTGGGCAGTGGTAAAATGGATTCTAAGGTATCTTTGAGGGACTTCGAAGGTATGTTTGTGTTTTGGGGATGGTAAGCCAATGCTTGATGGGTTCATGGATTCTGACATAGTCGGTGATGTTGATTCTAGGAAATCTATTTCAGGGTATTTGATGACATTTGTAGGGAGAGCTGTGGCATGGCAATCTAAATTACAAAAATGTGTTGCTCTCTCAACTACCGAAGCTGAATTTATTGCCATTACGGAAGCTTGCAAAGAAGAGTTATGGTTGTAGAAATTTTTGCAAGAGTTGGGTTTGAAGCAAGAAAAGTATGTGCTTTATTGTGATAGTCAAATGCTATTCACTTGAGTAAAAATTTTACTTTTCATTCGAGATTGAAACACATTGATGTGAGATACCATTGAATTCGTGATGTGTTAGATTCGAAATTGTTGCAACTCGAAAAGGTTCACATAGATGATAATATTTCGGATATGTTGACAAAGACTTTGTCGAGGGACAAACATTTGAAGTGTCGAACTTTGGCGGGTATGGTTGATGTCTCCACCTAAGTCGCTAGGGGGAGAATTGTTGGGGTATATCTTCTTATTGGAGTTTGAGACCCAATTGGTTTTGGAAATAGAATTTTAATTTATTTTGGTTTGGGTATAATATATTTTAATATATTATATCTAATTTAGAGACCCAATTCAATTTGGATACAATTAAAGTTTGATAAAACAAACTTAAGACCCAACTATATATATATGGCTTTGTTTTCGGAGAGAGTCAACAGTGGCCTAATTATATTTGTTTTTCCCAAAGTTGAGTGAAGCAGCAACAGCACTTTTTGATCAATTGAGTGGTGAGATAGTGCTTAGGTAAAATTTGATGGAATCAATTCTTGATTTTCGGCTACTGTTGGTGTGAATATTCGGCTGCTTTGTGTGGGTTGATTTGGAGTATTATTTTGGATCTTCTACAACTTTGGTTTCTGAAGATTTTGGTTTATCTATTTGGTAAGGTCTTTCCTCTTGTTTATTTGTGATTATTTAGAATTCACCTAAGGGTGGTTTTGTGAGACCATTCGTGTCTCATTTGTAATTGTTTGGAAACTTTTTGATTGATTGTGGAATCAAATTTCGATCCCGTGGACATACCTCACATTGAGAAAACCACGTAAAATTCTTGTGTTGCTTTTGATTTAATTTTTTCACATTAATTTTCATTTTCATTAATTGATTTACTTGTGAAAAATCATTATTTTTCCCTAACAATTAATGGGTCGAAAAATCGGATGGCTAGCTTTACCACCAAGCCTCTTTGGTGTGGTTGGCCATACTGGAGCCCCAAGAGGCGGTCGAGGAGGAATAAAGGAAGCTGGTTCTCGAGCATGATCATATCGCATTGGATCGAGCGCGTCAATCCACGCATTGCGAATACTAGATCGTTTCTCGAGTAACCCAACTTCTTAAGCTCCTCCACCGCACCTGGAAAAGTTCCAGTACGAAGCATCCATCAAGCACATCATTTCCACAGATTCATTGCTGCTATGGCTGATTTGCCCCTCGTAACACGCGCGCACTTTTTCCTCGAGCTCTTTCATGGAATCTAAAAACACCTTTATGTCTTGATGCGTGCGCTTCAAGATGTGGTGGAGGGCCTGCCACTTGTGGCGGTCCATCCCCCGGAGACGCCGCCTGCCATGGTGGTAGGGCCCCACGGAGACGGTCTGGGGGATGTAAGCCCTCTCATCGCCATCTCGTAGGCACTGAGGAACTCTGTAGATGCATATCTTGGCCCAAGCACCGACCTCATCGTCTTGGCGGGCTTGTTCCAGTTTTTCTTTGATGTTGATCACCCAATCGGATTCTGGTGACTTGCCACCCTCTTCGAAATTGTCCGTTTGATCATCACCTTTGATTGCAATTTGCAGCGAATCGGATAGTGGTTGTTGAGATTGTTGTTCCAGGAATGAGATTGATCCGGTGGTTGTAGGACTCTGTAAGTTTTGGATTCCAGCATCAACAATTTCTTTGAGTTTGAGGGTGATGACGTACCAACACAAGAGCTCTTCGTTGAAAACAGCAACCATTTTGTGTGTGTGTGTTTTGAAGGGGGGGGCGTCTATGAAGTTGGCTTAAAATGGTTCTTGTAAAGTATAAAAGCTTTTTGAATTTGTTATTTTTTAATATTGTATTTTATTGAAAGATTTAAGCAGATATTTAAAAAAAAAATTGTATGAAATTAAGTAAAATATAAATATATTTTATTTATATTTTATTTATTTATTTTTTTTCAAATCATTTTTCAAATTTTCAAACCAAATACGTTAGCCCCTGCTTTTAAGTAAAAGAACATGTTGACATGTTGGGGGGCTTGCTTGCCATAGAACATCATGAAATGAGATATTACTTGTTTTGATGTTGAAATTGGTCTAATCCAGGACCTTCTTGATTTTAGAATGAGACATTTTTTTGTTGGAGTTTTAGCCTTTCGGAGCCTGTTTATCTTTTTGGTTGATTGTTCTATGTTTCACCAAATTAAAGGAGGGAAACAATAATGATTATACAATTTTTATATAAAATTTGTTGTCAAAATGATATAATTATGATATTTTTATAATTAAATATTCAGTGAATTATATTAACAGTGCTTATAGTTTGGAGTTCGTGTCACTCTGATTTTTGACTTTTCAATTGTGACACATTTGACTCTAAATTTTGAATCTTGTTTCAAATAAGGACAATTGAATATATCATTACTTAATTTCAAGGGCAAAGTTGTCAATTTGATAAAATGTAAACTAATTTGATAAAAATAAATGTCAAAAAAATATTTTTGAACTTTAAAAATTATTTCTATACATCAAAGATAAAATTATGTAAAATTAATAAATCTTTTACACATTTATTTATTTATTTTTACCAAATTAATTCTTATTATGTGTTTGAATGATGATCATAAAATGGGTGATTGTTAAGTTTTTAATGTATAATCGATATATTTAATATATGAAATATTTTTAGTTTTGGATTTTTTGATTTAATGGATTAATTTAATAATGGTATCAAAGTTATCGCCATATTTAACTTTTGAAAAATAGAAAATAATTTAATGAAAATAAAAACAAAAACAACCACTCATTATATCATCATCTAAACATATATTAAAAATTAATTTGGTAAAAATAAATAAATATGTAAAAGATTTATTAATTTGATATAATTTTATCTTTGGTAGGTATAAATAATTTTTAAAAATTTAAAAATATTTTTTTGATATATATTTTTCTTAAACTGGTCTATATTTAATCAAATTGACAATTTTATCTTTGAAATTGAGCAATAGTATTTTCAATTGTCCTTATTTAGAATACAATTCAAAATTAAGGGTCAAATGTGTCATAATTAAAAAATTAAAAATCAAAATGATACAAGTCTCAAATTATAAAAATCGTTAATATAATCCACCCTTAAATATCATTTAAATAAGTATTTTGTTTTAAAATGGTTCCAATGCAAATACATCATTATGTATTCAGATTCTGTACACTTTTTTGCGTGTGTATATTACTACTCATAAATATAAGGTTCAAATTATGCTAAAGTCAAAACTCTTTCCCCTCACTACAACGTAGAATATAGCAAACAAAAAATAGGTTATATTTAATTATTTATCACATGACACACTTAAAAATTTAGGGCAAATTACATATACACCCCTCGAGATTTGGTTAAATTACAAATACCCCCTGAGGTTTGAGAAATTACAAATTCCCCCCTGAATACTATATTTACATAAGAAATTAGGGGGTAATTTGTTATGAAATATAAACCTCAGGGGGTAAATTGTTATGAAAATACAAACCTCAGGGGGCGGGATGTAATTTTCGAAACCTCAGGGGGTATCTGTAATTTTACCAAACCTCGAGGGGTGTATATGTAATTTGCCCTTAAATTTATAAAGACTCCACCGTGAATACGATCACTGATGTATCAATAAAAAAATTGTTTTATTATTCTCCCATGACATATTCAAATTCACACAGGAAAATGAAGAATTAGAATTCTTTGGTTATTTGATCACCTTGATCACAATTTGCTATATGACACTAGATTAGGTGGAATTTAATAACCATTTTTTTTTTTGGGAGGGGGGGATAAACCTATCAAATTTTCTCTTTGTTGTGTTCAACTTTTAACAGAGTGGTTTGGAAACCCTCTTAATTTCATCGAACAAGTGAAAAAAAATTCTACTTATTGACATTGATTCTTGTTAGGTCCTTAGTTGTCAATTCCGCAAACAAACTCGATTTAATAAAGTTGTATGTTTTTCTTTTGTTTTGGTCTTCTTGCTCGAGCGGGAACATTTGCGTTCGAGCGGATTTTGTACTGTCCCAGTAGTTGAGCTTGTCTGCACAAATACTGGAAAGTGTGTTTTCATGCTCGAGCATGAATTCTAGCGCTTGAGCGTGAGACCTGTTTTGTCGCACGCATTTTAGTGACTCCGCTCGAGCAGAAAGTTCTGCGCTCGAGCAGGGTACGCGGCCCTTATTTTCTATATATATGTATTTAAGTCTTTTTTTAGGATTAACACTCCTAGATCTGTTTTGGGGCTAGTTTGATAGTTTTCCTTTGATACTTGCTTGAGTATTAAACTCACATAATTGATTGATATACATCAAAGAATTGTTTGAGTGATCTTCTTCAAAAGTGTTCTTCTTCGGTGGAATCCGAAATTCAAGCACAGAGTAATCGAAGGAGTTTGATGTTGTGTGTAGTCGTTGATTTGACAATGGATGTTGTGGATTCAACATCAGTCTAACCAATTTCGAGATGAAGGTTGCAGTGAAAGATATACAAAATATTTGAAGACAAATTGGAAGCGTTTGGATAATTTGTTTGGTATCTTTGTAATCTTTCTTTCTTTAGTAGTAGATTGATTTGTAGCGTTTCACCCGTGGTTTTTTTTATCATAATTGGAGGTGTTTTTTTTTTGTGATTTTTACACGTAAAAATCGTTTGTGTCGGTTTATTATTTTTTGAAACAACAATCTAAATCACGTTCGTACGTGCTTGATGATTTAGATTGTTAGTTTTAATTGTTTGGGAACGGGTAAAATTAAATCTTGATCTAATCACGAATCACTTAAGTTTTTCAATTGGTATTAGAGCAGGTCACTCTTTATTTTTATCAAAACTATAGGCGTGTGATTTTGTGTGATTGGTGATATGGATTCAATTCGCGAAGGTAACTTGACCTATAGACCTTCATTACTTGATGGTACAAACTATTCTTATTGGAAAGTTCATATGAAAGCGTTTTTAAAATCTATCGATGAGAAATTTTGACACTGTGTAATCTATGAGTGGAGTGAACCTATTGTCACCATTGATGGTGTTGATATTCCCAAACCCCTTGATAAATGGGATGCATTCGACTATCAAAACTCGAGTTGGAACAACAAGGCTCTCAATTCTCTTTTTTGCTCTGTCACACCTAAAGAGTTTCGTCGTATTCGCACGTATAAGGTAGCAAAAAAGGCTTGGGACATTCTTGAAACAATTTACGAGGGTACTACTTCTGTTAAAAGGTCAAAACTTCAACCTCTCACCTTAGCCTTTTAAACTCTTTTTATGCGTGATGATGAGACGTTGATGATTTTTATGCTAAACTTAGTGACATTGTGAATTCTTGTTTCACACTCGATAAAAAAATCCCTGAAGCTAAGGTTGTTGGAAAAATTTTGAGGTCTTTACCCGAGAGGTTCTAATCAAAAGTGACAGCAATTGAGGAGGCTCAGAATGTTGATACCCTCAAGCTTGATCAGTTGGTTGGAAACTTGCAGACTTATGAAGCCCACTAGATTTCTAAGAAAAAACAAAAAGATAGTGTGGCTTTCACTAGTACTCATGAGACTGCAAAAACTCCTGAGACTAAGTTTGATCTAGAGTCCGAGATGACGGCTATGTTTACTAAACAGTTCAAAAAAATTTAAAGAAAAAGAAGCCTAATTTCAAGAACCCTATTTCAAAAGATAAGAATAATGAAAAACCCAAAACTTTTCCACCAAAACTTGCTCAAAAAACTAAAAAGAAGATTATGAAGGGGCAAGGGGTCAAGTGTTATGAATGTCAAGGGTTTGGGCATATTGCTCTTGAATGTCCATCGAAAAAGAATCAGAAGAAAGTCTATACAATGACTTTGGATAATGAAAGCGGGTCAGAGCAAGAACCCGAAGAAACCGAATCCGGTGAAGATGGAGATAGTACTTCCATGGCATTCTGGTCCATTCTCACTCAACCTCCTCCAGAGCCAGTGGAATTTGCTTGAGGTCATAATCTGCACCGTGCTCCTACCTTTGATGGGAGTAATTACTTGTTCTGTAATATCAGAATGAGGATGTTTCTGAGAGCTAACAACCCTGCGAGCTAGCAAGCCATTGACGAGGATGTTGAGAGCACTAACAATCTGAGCTATCAAAGAGTTCTGTCTACCAGTTGTGAAGCAATTTCTGATAAAGAACGCTAACGGATTGCTCACTGCACAAAGGCCGAAGATGCATGGGACATTCTAAGTCAATTTCATGAAAGAGGAGAGTCATCATCACCACTATCTATCTATCTTCATGCTTTAGTTGCTCGACTAGATGAGATCCAGGAGAAAGAGGAGCAAAAAGAAGATAATGTGAACTAGGAAGACAACGATGAGATTGATGGTGATGACCTACAACAAGCTTATGAAAAGCTTTACGATGAATCTCTGAATTTGTCCAAGATTAGTGACAAACTCATTCTCAAGGTCAAAGCATATGAAAGCAAGAATGTTAAGCTAAAAGGAGAAATTGCAACAACAAAGTAGAATGTCATCAAGATCTCTAATGACAAGCAAGATCTATGTGGGAAACTTCTATCTTGTGAGACTGAAAGGAATGAACTTTAAAAAATATATGCCATATATGAAGAAAAGATTGAAAACCTTGAGATGTCATAAGCTACATTGGAAGAGATGGTTGGTCAAAAAGATAAAGAACTCAGAGATGCTAGAGCCACATTTGTCATGTAGAACAAAGATTCCAAGACATTAGAAGACATCCTCGGGTGTCACGACCCAAACCTGCCCCTATGGGTTTAGCATCGTAACCAACCAGTAATCCATGGATTACCGAAAGCCTCTTAACAGAATAATATATATAACAGGGGCCGTAGAAGCAAATATACAAACCTACATAGTCCATAGAGCTGTGCAGACATACATGGGACAAGAAATTTAAACTTTTCATATACATATATATATACATACAGATGTGGCGTCGAAAATACAGTAGTCTTACATCACCCAAGCCACTTACACAAGCTCTCAAACGTGTTCATACCAGACATAAACATTTAGAAAGTACAAAAGTCCCAAGGACACAAAAACTTGGGTAGATCTCAAAAGGGAACCTCCACGAGAGGCGTGATGGCTGGCTGACACCAAAACTCGACAGGCAGTATCTCAGGCCTGGTCACATGCCTGCTCACCTACATACATACAAATAATACAGTGAGCTAGAGCCCAGTGAATAATAACTAAGTGAAGTGTTTTAATGAATTATGCCCAGCATGGAGTTAGAAATCAGAGTTTATATCAAAAATATATTCTTATTGAAAACAGAGTCTTATGCATATTCAGATTTCAAATCAGAAATAGATTCAGTTATATATTCATATTTGTATTCGTATTCAGATTTTGCATAAGATCATACGTGGTACACTCATTAGCTATCATATCAACTTGGTCCTGAGACCCACATGTATAGTCGGTATCGACGACCATAAATGAATAACCCGACCTTCGTACATGTTTTCTAATATACTTTCAATCCCCTCTTCTGTGCATTATATGCTTGTTGTGAAATTCCATGTAAAATTAAATTTAATTAGACAAATCATATGGTTATGGGTTTCTATCTGTTTAATAGAAGAAAAATCTGTTACAATTAGAATGTTTGGATCAGAAATTGGAAGTCTTAGAAGCTTAACAATCTGAAATTGATTTGACATTTAAGATTAGCACGATTTTTAAGTCATAAAAGGATTTTCTGTGAAATTTCAATTTGGAATGACTAAACTGATTGAGTTTTGTCTTATTCAACTTTTGTTTTTATAACTTTTGTTTTTATATTATATATATATATATATATATATATATATATATATATATATATATATGCCTCTTGGATGATTGACTTGGATAAGGGTTTTAACAAAAATATCTCCTGGGGGAAAAATTAGAGAAGAGAAGAACTTCATCAAGAAGAAAGGTTGAAAAATTGAAGGGAATTGTAGGGTTAAAGCTTAAGGTATGTGAATCTTACTTAAATTTAGTCATTTCTTGGATATGAGTAAGATCTTCTTTTATAATCATGTAAGTTAGGGTGTATAATGGTTAAATTGGAAAGATGTTTCATCATTGGATTAATTTAGAGTTGAATTGAGTTATATGGAGAATAAGTCCATTCTATTCTCTATTTGTACATATTTGAACTCATTTGTGGGTTGGGATGATTATATGTATATTTGGGAACTACATGGTAAGGAATCAAAGTACTTAATTTATGTTTATGAAATGCAAGGAATTAAAGATTTAATTCATGTTCAAATGGATATATGTTGTGATCCCCATTTACATGGTTGTTGTACCATGTCTTAGTAATTAATGAGTCTATTTTGAACCTTGTAAGTGCTCACCAAAAATGGGATTTTGTTTGAATTTCGGACTGCTCTCACACTAGAATCGCCGCACGTGCGGGGGTCATGGCCGCACGTGTGGGACTCACAGCTGCACATACGGCCCTTGCTGGAAAAAATGATTTGCTCCGTTTTACGTGCTCGACCCTCTGATATTTTTAGAATTTACATTTGATACCTTTTTGATGTACGTAAATTCATTTGAAGCAAAGCGAGTCCGAAAACGATGCAACAAGGAAAGGAATTAATGTGTGAGTTATGTATGTGTGTAGGGCACACTCCGGGAGGGACTATCACTCCGTTACAACACTGTGAGTAATAGTACGACAGATGTACATTTTACTTACCGTTATGACTATGGTTACTAACGCTTTGTTCCACGTAAATGGTTACACTAACATTTGTATCGGTTGGGAATCAGTGTGAACTTATTTAAATGTTGAAAGATTTGCATACATCGGTATGACTTTGGAACCATTCTGTTCTGTCAATAACGAATGTTAACTCTCTGTTATCTATACGCAAACTACGTCGTTCTTAATAAATAAATAGAACCTATGTTCGTCCGGAAAGGATGGTATCTGTGTGAATCTAAGATTATCCGGTTGTGTAATACATGAACCTGAGGTCGTTCAAAACCTATGATATGAACATAAAAGTCTACCATCGTTATATGACCCACGTTATGATATGAATGCTTCTGAATGATTCTATCTCTATTGACCATACTGTAATGATACATGCATCTTCCGTTAATAATTATTATTAATACTCTGTTATCTTCAAGTTAGCGATATTGATTCATAATGAATAATGGAATGTGTGTATATTATGGAACTACGGTATCTATTTGTTAATAATCATCATTAACACACTGTTAAATGCAAATTGGCTATGTTAACTCGTGTGAATGATTAAAAGAATATGTGTGCCTTCGTATCACTCTGAGACTAATAATACATGTGTCTTCTGTTAGGGAGTAGTGTTAATGTTCTGATATACGTAAGACAATTAGATCAACTCGCAATAAACCATGGGGTTATTCTGTTTTATTTATTCGTTTCATTTCTGCTATGACATGATATGCATTGTTTGGTCTTTAAGACCTTTTGATTTCTGGTATGGAACAAAGTGTTGTACGGAACTAAGTGCTGCAATACGAGTCACCTCTAGAATTCGTGCGAGTCATCGCTTGAATCCATACATATATTTCTGGGTCGATGGCCGTTCTGTTATTTCTGGGCCTATGGCCGTTCTGTATCTGTTAGGCCTATGGTCGTTCTGTTATTTCTGGGCCTATGGCCATTCTGTAACTCTGTTTGGCCTAAGGTCGTTCTGTATATTACTGGGCTTAAAGCCACTCTGATAAGGAAATTGGGCCCATGGCCGTTTTGGAGATAATTACAGAATGTAGTTAGTTATATGCCTCTGCAGCTATAAGCTTTATTATTCAAGTTGACCATTACATTATTTATGTACTATTATTCACTGAGTTTCGCTCATTCTGTATTTTGTCTGTTTCTGTAGGTAATCAATCGGGAGGCCAGTCTTAACCCTTAAGGCTTGTCTCTCTCTTGTTAACCTCAGTGTATCCAGGCACTTAGGTGAAGCCGTGCATTCTGTAAAGTCTTGCTAGGTTTTGGCTCATGCTTTGATTGTCTGTCTATGATTGAATGTATATAACCCCTTCTTCATTAATATTTTTGTCATACGCCCAATTGTGGGGCTAGGACTAAGTATGAATGTGAATGTGTGTAACTGATGCCCGAGTGTATGTTTCCTGTACATTAACTGCCTAATGCAATATTTGCGATCCTGGCATGGTAGTGGTAGCTTAATGGATGTTGCTTTATGTCATTTTATATTAATAATGCTTCCGTTTAGGCCCCATATATTACGTATATCAGGTTAAATGTCCGTTTCTAAATAGGTCATGCCCAAAACTTTTAGGGACGGGTTTGAGGCGTGACAAGTGGTATCAGAGCACAAGTTGCTATCTCACACACGGATCCATTGAGCTTTAGGATGCTTAGAAAAGACTTAGGCATCATGCATAATATTCTGAAAGCACATGAAAAGATTGATGGCAACGTTAAATGTATATGTTCTACCTACTAACTCTGATGATTACGATCTATGTCTATTGTATATTCTTTTATTGCCTCTGTTTACCTTACATAGAGTGATGAACAATGCAAGACATGCAGATGGGATTAAATCACCAACATTGTACTGCGGAAGCGTGGTAAGGATTTGAGCTGATCGGTAAGACAATTTATATACAAATAATGAGATGAAATGTATGATATCGATTGATAGTCATCTATGGGGGTAATGAAAATATGCTTGGGCTTTTTAGCATCTATTTAAGTAAAGTGATTAAACTCTTAGTATGGAATATTTCTAAGAGCAAAGGAAATAATATATACGATACTCTAACTTGTATGCTATAGTTATGTCTTCCTTGCTATAACAATGTTTAGATCTGTGATTTGAGAAACTATGGTGTTTGAATATTTTGATGCGATGTGTTTTGCTTAATAATTGAAATTGTGTTAAATATGACCGGTTGTAAGAGGAAGTCATGAATATAACGACCCCTCTTAAAATTGTGTAAGGAATCAATTAATTGTGATTTTGTTTCTTGCTGTAAGTAATATGATTTCGTGAACTAAGGAAATTACCGACGACCTCTGATAGGGAATTAGTGGTGTCTAATGAGTATTGTTTATGTGTAATCGGGATGTGATTTTGGGAATCTGTAATCATAATTGTGTCTGCTTATAGTTAAGAAATATGTAATCTGTACTCCGTACTCTGTACTCTGACCTCTGTAGTCTGTAATCTGCAATCTGAAATCTGAAATCTGAAATTTGTAATCTGTTTTGTTTATGTGTAACTTGTAATCTGTAATTGGGATTGTTTTTTTAGAATGATTGAGAGACATGAAGAACCCCACCTATATTACTTGTCTGCTCATATGACACCCGTAAAAAGATAGGTAGTTGTCGACTACTTCGAAATCAAATTAAAGGATTAGTAATCTGACAATCTACCGCAAGAATTTAAATCTCGCCTATGTACATTCCTAGCTTAAAATTGAGAAATCACTTCTGTGATGTATTTCTGTATAGAGAAAAATGTTAACATTGGATATTACAATTTAGTCCTCTATTGCCTATTTGGGAGCTTTAATGTGAACTGTTCCGCATGACATTGTGAATGTTGATAGAAACAAATGGTTATGGGGGATTCCATATTGATGAAGGATTAATGAGTACCTACCTTCTCTTGCATGTTTATACAGATTAGCATAATACACATTACATGATTCCGAATTGATTTACTATTATGTTGAACTGATCTTGCCAAGAATTCTATCCCTAATATTAATTGGTTAGATCCCTTTATCGTTATACTGTTGAATTCCTAAACATCAAGGAATCGGCATGGATGTGATTACTGTATATTTAATGAAATTTATGACCCTACGAACGGACTTAGTAGGACCTACGCACGTGGAGTAATTAGATACTCTGTTTATGTTAATTGACTGAGTCAGATGACTGGTCTATAATTTCTATCTGGCTGTTGTAGACCACTATAATTATAAATGGTGAATACAAACCATGTGGTTGATCTTGTACCCTACAGTAGGAAAGGGAAGAATTATCTGAACTGTGGAACACGAAAATGATTAAGAAGAGGCCAAATTAATTTATGTTGTAGTAAGAAAAATGCTTATTGAGAGAGAATGTATCTCTTACTGTTATGACTGATTAGCTAAAATGAATTCAAATTTGATTTCTAGCTCTATCCTTGGATGACTTCTTTTGCTTAAAGAGATGATTGTTCAACCTAACGCTATTGCTTAGATCCAAACATATAATCGTATGATTAAGTGTCTATCATGGCACACCTGCATGAACACTAGTTTGATACTAGCATACTTGTTTGATTCGGAGCATGATTTGTGTTACTATATTTCGAACTAATATTATGAAAAATTAACGATGGGTATTGTGACCCTTCTTTCTGTTGTACTGACGTGGTTAAGAACTCTTGCATATTATTCTGAACCAACATAACGACATGATTTTGAAATGCTTTTGGACATAGAAGAATACTACGAACAAATTGAGCAGAATGAGCTCTGATATCCGATTTTTTTTTTTTTTGCATAATACGATTTGAATCTAACTACATAACTGATTTCTTTTGAAAACGATACAGAACTTTAGTTAATAACTCATCCCCAAGTGACTTGCAATACGGGATTACCAAGGAACTACTTAATGGAATAAAGTTTGAACATACACCTTCTAGTGGAAATTATATATGAACTATTAATACTGGATTGATCTGGCTATGCATATAATGGAAAATGTTTTTTTTTTTATGATAGAAATTGACCTATGCTATGGGAATATATGAAGTATGTGCTTAAGGAATAAGTTTTATCGTGTTTTGCATTTGGGAAATTGATACTATGGAACTTGTTGGTAGGAACATATTGTGATTATAACCCTGTCTACCGGGGATGATATACCTTATACGCCCTGCAATGGACTCTTATAGTCTTGTCTTATTCAACATGTAATTCTCTGAAATAGAAGTATAAAGTCTACTTTATATGTCGGTAGCTCGCGTAATCGTAGAGAATATCGAATTAACTGTGAATTATTCGAACGAAGGAATTACGTTAACATCTATAACAAAATTGGACAATGGTGTAAGACTGAGACTTCCAATCTGTTACATGGTAAGACAAGTTTGAGGGACCAAACTTATTTAAGGGGGGAAGAGTGTAATAACCCGACCTTCGTACATGTTTTCTGGTATACTTTCAATCCCCCTCTTCTATGCATTATATGCTTGTTGTGAAATTCCATGTGCAATTAAATTTAATTAGACAAAACTTATGGTTATGGGTTTTTATCTATTTAATAGAAGAAAAATCTGTTACAATTAGAATGTTTGGATCAGAAATTGGAAGTCTTAGAAGCTTAATAATCTGAAATTGATTTGACATTTAAGATCAGCACGATTTTTAAGTCATAATAGGATTTTCTGTGAAATTTCAATTTGGAATGACTAAACTGATTGAGTTTTGTCTTATTCAACTTTTGTTTTTATATTATATATATATGCCTCTTGGATGATTGACTTGGATAAGGGTGTAGACACCCCATTTTTGATCGTCCTCAAGACTTGGACGTCATCATTTGAATACTCGATGATCATCCATGATCGTGTTCGTTTTGAATTCTCGGAGGTCTCGGCTACGCGCCTCACCTCAAGATCTCTTAACTTATTTGTTTTGTGTTTGGTTTTGCACCAAACACTTGTTGTTTTGCTTATGAGGGTGGGAAATAGCTTGTTGGCCATCCCCACACCTCACCGGCCATGGCTTGAGGCCACCGGCCCTGTTTTCTTGCTACCGGCCAAATGTGTTGGCCGGTCAGCATTGTGTTTGGTCAGCCGGCCATTGTTTTGATCAATCGGCCACTTTTTCTGGCCGAGACCTTTTCTTGGGAAGGCTTGACCCTTTTGAACTTTTGTTTTAGCTTCCTGAGGAAGCTTGGACCTTTTGAACTCTTGTTTTAGCTTCTTGGGGAAGCTTGACCTTTTGAACCTTTTTTTTAGCTTCTTGAGGAAGCTTGAACCTTTTGACCCTTTTTAGCTTCTCCAAGAAGCTTGACCCTTTTTTTTTAGCTTCTCCAAGATGCTTGATGCTTTGCTCCAAGCTTCTAAGAGAAGCTTGAACCTTTTTTAGCTTCTTGAGGAAGCTTGACCCCTTTGCTCTACCTTCCTCAAGAAACTTGACCCTTTTTGCTTTAGCTTCTAAGAGAAACTTGGCCCCTTTGCTCCAAGCTTCTAAGAAAAGCTTGGACCTTTGTTCCTCTATACGAGAGAGCCTCTCTCTCATTAGAAAAGGGTCCAAAAAATAAATTTTGCTGAGGCATACACATATATCTCTCTTTGTCTCTACACTTAGGCTTAGAAAGAGTGAAGCTCTTGGCCCCTTTGCACACCAACTCTTAGCCTAACACCTCCATCATCAACCTAAGGATCTTGGAGACCATTTTCAGGGGTTCAAGGTCTAGTTTTTTGGTTTCAAAACTGCTGGTTTTTCTGAAGCTACAAGGGTAACACACTTTACCCTCTTTTGGTCTTTATTTTGCTTCATCTCTTAGCCATACTTGCAAGCATTTTCGAGGTTTGTCATAAACTGAAAAAAGTCTTATTTTGAACTCCTTTTGAAGTTTGTTTAAGATCACTTTTGTGTTTGGGGTTGTCTACTCCCTCTTAGGCCTTGTTTGGCCTCATTTTTGTGCCTTTTTTGTGAGCTTCGGGACCACCTTGTATTAGCCTTCTCACCACTGAAATCCAGAGGGATGTTAGTGGTGGGGATGATGTTTTGAGGTCCTAAGAAGAAGAGGGCCATCCCATCTCCTTATTGTCTTGTTTACTTGCATTTTCGGCCTTACAAAGGAGCCCATATTTGCATGCATCCCAAGCTTGGTTCAGACCCTTTTTGGTGAGTTTTAGGACCTGCATAAGCTCTGTCCAGAGCTGGTTTTGCTATATTAGATGTCCTTCTTGCATGTGTAGAATAACTCCTTTTATGGCCTTTCAAAGGAGCACCTCATTCTTGCATGTATTAGACACATTTCAGTGGGTATTTGGTCATATTTTGGCATGCCATGAATCTTTTTTTGGCTGGTTTGGTGGTCCCTCATATGCTCCATATGCTTGTAGTGTAAACCATGCTTACTAGCTTACATTACATGTTATTTTAGTCCTCCATTCTAGCATATTTTGGCCATGCCTTAAACTGATTTTGTGCATGTTTTGGACTGCTTTAGCTCTATTTTTATGTCCCATGGTCGAATGGTACTTGCCATGTATGCTTGTAGTGTAATATCCATGCCTAGTCTTGAGTTTGGAAGCCTATTGCATGCTTATATTGAGGTGTTTGCATGTTTTGGCATCATTGGGTATGATATTTCAGAGCTTATACTTGTGCCATAATCCCATGTTTTCCATGCTTTAAGTGCTATTGAGAGTTGTGCTTGTATGCCATGTTACAATGTGTTGTGCATGTTATGTTGTTAGCATTGTGTATGCCATGTCACTCCTTGCATTGTGTATGCTAGGTGGTTAGTTGCATTGAGCATGTCGTAGTTCATATAGCATTGTGTGTGCCATATAGTCCATAGCATTGTGTATGCTAGGTTGCATGTTTGCATATTTGCATATTTAGGTTGTACGCCTATTGCATATTGCTTGCTAACATACTCATTTTGCGTTAGTTTGTTTGCATGCTTAGGTTGCATAGGATTGAGCATGCATCCCTTGCCTCTTGATCAATCATGATAGAGGTTGGGGCCCTTTGTGTGTTTATGTGCATTTCATTCCATATTGAATTGCACACTTGGCGCCTTTGGCCATCATGCATCGAAATGCATAATTGGTGGCCCGAGGGTCGAGAGCCATACTCCCTTGAGTTCGTAGCATGATAGGGAGGGTGGTCGTGCATACATTTGTCTTGTAAATGCATTGTCATGTCTTGTCTGTCCTCTGTTGCAGCAAACCAGTCTTCTGCAGGAAGAAATGGCCGGCCGACAACTTTCAGTGCCGGTCGACTATTGAAACCCAGCCGGTGGTATAATTTTTGGTCGATGACCAGTTCTCCATGGCTGGTGGTGTTTTCCCTTGGTCGGTGACCTCCCACAGTGATCAGGGAGTGATTCTGAAGCATACCTAGGACTTGTGCAGTCTTCAGAGGTACAGAGCAGTGTAAACAGAGGCAACATGAGTATGACGATGGATTTCCGAGTGAAACCGAACATGCATGCATTCATTCCTCTTCCCGAGGCCTCTTTACTACTTTCTTAGCTTAATTACTTCCTTTGATTAGTTAAGTGTTGTGTAATAATTAATTAGCTTGTTAGTTAATTAATTTGTATTATTCTTTCGGACCCTCCGAGTGAGGGCACAATTGTAATAAGTGTGCGTGTGTGTGATGTATGTCTTCCAACCCCACGTCTTTCTCTCTTTTATTTACCAGCTTATGATGGTTAGATTAGGGCACATTTCAATTAGCATACTTATGCTCGCATGTTTGCATCCATTTATCTGTCTTGTATGCACCAGGCTCGGCGCATCATGCTAACTGCATTGTATTTTAATTCCAATTTGAATACATGTATCAAGTTGCATTTCACATGACATCTTAGAATAGCCGAGCCTATTTCTAGTTGCATTTTGCATGTGTTACATTAACCATCTTAACATGGACTAGGATCATGCATTTGATTACTAACTAGTTTATGTTTTGGCTTGGAGTACTAGGTAAGCATTTACGTTTTAGTATCCTTGCATATGTATGAGTATTGCCATGACAGCATGCTTACCATGAGGCTATTTGCGTATGTGATATAACTGTCTGAATGCCTGTGGGTGAAGGTTGGATTGCTTAAATTAAGACAATTCTTTGAAATCCGTATTTTAGCCTATTTGCGAGTAGCAAAACTCAAACCATTTTTCTGAACAAATGGATATGCAATGCTTTGTTCCAAATTAGGTGATCTAGTCTATACTTGTTTTGTTGTGCGCATCACATAGTAATTCTAGCTAATTAACCGGAATAAGAACACATGTGTTTTCAAAAATAAGATATCATGTTTAGTAGTGACCGATCTTTGATCAGGCGAGCGGGGGTGCTCATAGCTGACCTTCCCCAATCGTACCCAAGTTCCCGAGCCGAGACAACTTTGGTGATGACGGACATGTGGCCTTAGGCAACGAGTCAGGGTTTCCTAAATTCCCCCAAAATAAAATATTTAGGTGGCGACTCTGTATCTAGCAAAGCAGTCCATGTTTGGCATCTAAAAATTCATTTTCAAAACGATTTGCCGGATTTGGACTCTTTGGTGATTTATCAGTCTTGCATTGCACTTTGCGAGACTAGATTTAGAACCGTAACAATTTGAGTCCGAACTGTAGTGAGCCCAAATGAACAAGACGGGATTCCCTCCCGGGGCGTTCGGGGACGTCTACAAAGGGTTTTAACAAAAATATCTCCTGGGGGAAAAATTAGAGAAGAGGAGAACTTCATCAAGAAGAAAGGTTGAAAAATTGAAGGGAATTGTAGGGTTAAAGCTTAAGGTATGTGAATCTTACTTGAATTTAGTCATTTCTTGGATATGAGTAAGATCTTCTTTTATAATCATGTAAGTTAGGGTGTGTAATGGTTAAATTGGAAAGATGTTTCATCATTGGATTAATTTAGAGTTGAATTGAGTTATGTGGGGAAGAAGTCCATTCTATTCTCTATTTGTACATATTTGAACTCATATGTGGGTTGGGATGATTATATGTATATTTGGGAACTACATGGTAAGGAATCAAAGTACTTAATTTATGTTTATGAAATGCAAGGAATTAAAGATTTAATTCATATTCAAATGGATATATGTTGTGATCCCCATTTACATGGTTGTTGAACCATGTCTTAGTAATTAATGAGTCTATTTTGAACCTTGTAAGCGCTCACCAAAAATGGGATTTTGTTTGAATTTCGGACTGCTCTCACACTAGAATCGCTGCACGTGCGGGGGTCATGGCCGCACGTGCGGGACCAACTGCCGCACGTACGACCCATGCTGGAAAAAATGATTTGCTCCGTTTTACGTGCTCGACCCTCTGATATTTTTAGAATTTACACTTGATACCTTTTTGATGTACGTAAATTCATTTGAAGCAAAGCGAGTCCGAAAATGATGCAACAAGGAAATGAATTAATGTGTGAGTTATGTATGTGTGCAGGGTACACTCCGGGAGGAACTATCACTCTGTTACAGCACTATGAGTAATAGTACGGTAGATGTACATTTTACTTACCGTTATGACTATGGTTACTAACGCTCTGTTCCGCGTAAATGGTTACACTAACATTTGTATCGATTAGGAATCAGTGTGAACTTATTTAAATGTTGAAAGATTTGCATACATCGGTATGACTTTGGAACCATTCTGTTCTGTCAATAACGAATGTTAACTCTCTGTTATCTATACGCAAACTACGTCGTTCTTAATAAATAAATAGAACCTATGTTCGTCTGGAAATGATGGTATCTGTGTGAATCTAAGATTATTCGGTTGTGTAATACATGAACCTGAGGTCGTTCAAAACCTATGATATGAACATAAAAGTCTACCATCATTATATGACCCACGTTATGATATGAATGCTTCTGAATGATTCTATCTCTATTGACCATACTGTAATGATACATGCGTCTTCTATTAATAATTATTATTGATACTCTGTTATCTGCAAGTTGGCGATATTGATTCATAACGAATAATGGAATGTGTGTATATTATGGAACTACGGTATCTATTTGTTAATAATCATCATTAACACACTGTTAAATGCAAATTGGATATGTTAACTCGTGTGAATGATTAAAAGAATCTGTGTGCCTTCGTATCGCTCTGAGAGTAATAATACATGTGTCTTCTGTCAGGGAGTAGTGTTAATGTTCTGATATACGTAAGACAATTAGATCAACTCGCAATAAACCATGGGGTTATTCTGTTTTATTTATTCGTTTCATTTCTGCTATGACATGATATGCATTGTTTGGTCTTTAAGACCTATTGATTTCTGGTATGGAACAAAGTGTTGTACGGAACTAAGTGCTGCAATACGAGTCACCTCTAGAATCCGTGCGAGTCATCGCTTGAATCCATACATATATTTCTGGGTCGATGGCCGTTCTGTTATTTCTGGGCCTATGGCCGTTCTGTATCTGTTAGGCCTATGGTCGTTCTGTTATTTCTGGGCCTATGGCCATTCTGTAACTCTGTTTGGCCTAAGGTCGTTCTGTATATTACTGGGCTTAAAGCCACTCTGATAAGGAAATTGGGCCCATGGCCGTTTTGGAGATAATTACAGAATGTAGTTAGTTATATGCCTCTGCAGCTATAAGCTTTATTATTCAAGTTGACCATTACATTATTTATGTACTATTATTCACTGAGTTTCGCTCATTCTGTATTTTGTCTGTTTCTGTAGGTAATCAATCGGGAGGCCAGTCCTAACCCTTAAGGCTTGTCTCTCTCTTATCAACCTCAGTTTGTCCAGGCACCTAGGTGAAGCCGTGCATTCTGTAAAGTCTTGCTAGGTTTTGGCTCATGCTTTGATTGTCTGTCTATGATTGAATGTATATAACCCCTTCTTCATTAATATTTTTGTCATACGCCCAATTGTAGGGCTGGGACTAAGTATGAATGTGAATGTGTGTAATTGATGCTCGGGTGTATGTTTCCTGTATATTAACTGCCTAATGCAATGTTTGCAATCCTAGCATGGTAATGGTAGCTCAATGGATGTTGCTTTATGTTATTTTATATTAATAATGCTTCCGTTCAGGCTCCATATATTACGTATATCAGGTTAAGTGTCCGTTTCTGAATAGGTCATGCCCAAAACTTTTAGGAGCAGGTTTGGGGCGTGACAATAAAGGTCCATATCTTACGTGCAAGTAGCCATGGTATTGTTACCCCCAGGCGAGGGCCACATGAATATAGGCCTCGGTATTGTTACCCCTAGGCAAGGGCTACATGAATATAAGCCACAGTATTATCACCCCTGGGCGAGGGCCACGTGCATATTGGCCACGGTATTGTTACCCCCAGGTGAGGGCTACGTGAACTAAGGGTGCCACAAGTATATTTCAGAAAAATAGACATTCATTCATAATTAATAAAATAGCATTTCAGAAAATAGATCGTATCATATCAGTTAGAAAATACTTGTAATTAAACATAGCTTTACAGAGTTATTACTCACAGTTAACAGATGGCTCCAAGTAAACAAGTAGAGTAGGCAACTCACTTATCCTGAGGCGTGTGACCTACACAACATGACAGTAACATACATTGAAACGCACGCTCGAATTGCACATAACACATGTTCTTGCCTTAACTGTGTTTCTAGCCTTTATCCTTATTATAGTGTCTTAAACATGGCCTAAGAATGCCTAGGATGGATTGAGGATACAACAATGCACTTGAAAACATTTTTCAAATTTTGCTGAAAACAGGGTCCACGCTCGAGCGTTTCTTTCCTCGCTCAAGCGGACATGCCAAAAAGTAAGGGTTTGCTTGAGCATGACTTCCTTTGCTCGATCGGACTGTAAACTAGAAAAAGTACTGGTTGCTTGCTTTTAACGCTCGAAGGATGCTCGATCCACACTCGAGCGTGAGGCTCAGACCTTCGCTCGAGCGTGACTTTCGTCGCTCGAGCGTGCTACAAAACATAAGAACTTCTGGATACATGCATTTCACACTGGAGCGGGTATCATGTCGCTCTAGCGGAAGTGCACACATTTAGAGTGCTCGCTCGAGCGTGAACTCCTATGCTCGAGCATAGATTCAAATTCTGGAATTTCCAGATTTGATCTCCAGGCTTCAAACTCAAACCAAACACTCCAAAACTCATCCTCTTGGGCCAAAATTCTGGAAAACACTTAGAGGCTCACAAAACATCATGCTTTGAAGATTATTTCATGAAATCAAGGCCCAAAAGCATGCCAATTGTTCAAAAATTCAACTTAAACTTTATGAATGTTTTATGAGCATAACATGCATGAATTTCCTTAAACTCCAACTTCTCAAAACATGATCAAATGTTACAAAACACCATGAAACTTGATAATCTCCCAAAATTAAGGTGAAGACAAGACATGCATGAGAGAATTCTTAGTAAACATGCTCCAAATGTAATGAAATGTACATGTATGTTTGAATTGGTCTTTCTTCCTACTTCTTAAGCTTGGTTCTCACATTTCCTAGCTCAATTCACTTAAATTCATGGGTGAATCAACTCAACTTCAAGACTAAAGGTTTGGTTTCTTACCTAAAGTCTTCAATTCTTTGGGCTCTTGGTGAATCCTAGCCCAATTCTCCAATTCTCCTTCAATTTCCTAGCCAATTCTTTGTTTGAGCTCAAATTCTCCCTACTCTCCCTTTCTCACGTTTTTTTTTCCTTAAAGAGGCTCAAATGTACTCAAATGAAAGGAAAGAGATGAGTGGGGCTCATTTGGTGCCTAATATAGGCTTGGTTAAAGTATAATTAATTGAAGTTAAAATAAATGGGCACTAATTTAATCTAATTTAATTGTTCCAAATCGAATTTTAATTAAACCTACCATAAAATTCTATAAATTCCAAATAACACATAAATCAAATCAAATTCTGAGTCAGATGCCAATAAGGCCTTCAATTTGCAGAATATAACAGTAACTCAAACAGATATTCCTACAATAAGCAGATAGAAACATAAATAATGCACCATATATGCAATTTAATTCAAAATATGGTCTTAGTATCTTATTAGGCACATTAAAACACGGATTATCGTTAATATTAGGTTGGGGTTGTTACATCGGGTCTCAACAGAAGGGTTGTGACAAAAGTGGGCTAGGCTATAGTAATGCGACAGCTCACAAGGGACAGGCCTCTACATCATATGACCTGAAGACTCAAGCAAAGGAAAGCTAAAGGTGCAACAGGTTGATCCCTCATTTCATCTGCCTAATGAGGGTAAGATCAACAAAAGAGAGGTAAAACCTGTTTTTGTTTGTCATCATTGTGGTAGGTATGGCCACATTCGTCCTTATTGCTTTGAGTTGTTTGGTAAGGTGTCTCAAAAGGGTAGAAATTCTGATACTTTTTGGGTTAGGAGACAACTTTACATGTCTAGGCGGAACACCAAAATTCATGAGGGTATTCACAATGCTAAGACATTTACCAAGACCACCAGTCCTCATTTTGTTAAGACCAAAACGATATGGATGAGAAATGATGACTTGACTTGTTTTATTGTTCACACTGCTCTAAAAGCACGTGACTCACACATGTAATACGTTGATAGTGGGTGCTCTTATGACATGTTAGGTGACAAATCCTACTTCACCTTCCTTGAAAAATATGAAGGAGGAATTGTTACCTTTGGAGATAGTGGCACTTCTAGAGTCATTGGTAAGGGCTCTATAAGTGTGGCTGGTCTTCACAAGCTTGAAAATGCATTACTTGTTGATGGCCTTAAAACAAATCTTTTGAGCATCAGTCAAATGTGTAATTCCCACCATGAAGTATTATTTTCAAAAAATAAATGTGAAATTTTAGATAAAAAAGGAAATACTGTTATGCATGGGGTTCACACATCTGATAACTGCTATGAGATTGTTACCACTAATGATCTCACTTGCTACTCAGCCATCATAAATAATATTGATCTATGGCATTAAAGATTAGGTCACATGAATTTCAAAGACCTAACTAAGATAACCAACAAAGAGCTTATGAGAGGAGTACCTAAACTGGGTAAGAATATGAACCATATGTGTGGTCTATGTCAACTTGGGAAGCAAACTCGTGCCCATCATAAAAAGATGAACAGCTTTATAGCCAAACATCCTCTTGAATTGGTTCATATGGATCTTATGGAATCCACTCGCACTAAAAGCATTGGAGGTAAAAAATACATTTTTTTAATCGTTGGGCGTATCATAAGAATCCAAACTGATCATGGTTGTGAGTTTGAAAATAGTTCATTTTCGGATTTTTGTGATATGTATGGAATTAAACATGAATTTTTTGCATCAATTACTCCACAACAAAATGGAGTTGTTGAGAGGAAGAACAGAGTTGTTCAAGAGATGGCTAGAGTCATGCTTCTTAGTAAGAAAGTTCCTCCAAAGTTTTGGGCTGAAGCTCTAAACACTGCTATTTATGTCATAAATCATGTGTATTTAAGGCCCCGCACTTTACAAACTCCATATGAATTGTGAAAGAGATTGAAACCTAATGTAAAATACTTCAAAACTTTTGGGAGTAAATGTTACATTTTCAAAGATAAAAAGCCTTTGGGCAAATTTGACTCCCAAAGTGATAAAGGTATTTTTCTAAGGTATTCAACCACTAGTCGAGCCTTTCGTGTCTATAACCTCCGAACTTCATCTTTAATGGAATCAATCAATGTAGTTATAGATGACATAGGTTCTCCTACTTCAGCGATAAATGAGAAAGAAAATGGTGAGTCTCTAATCCTGGATACTGAACCACAAAGTCAAAGAAAAGCTGAGGTCTAAGCACAAGAAAGTGAGACAGCACCAACTTCTCAAGTAAGTCAGAGTCTAAAGAGTGTACAAAGAGACACCGCTTCTGATGCCTCTGTCATCACAAGTCCAGAGTTCAAACCATCAGCAAGGGTGAAACCGAATCATCCGGCTCAACAAGTGATTGGAAGCGTATTTGATCGAATGAAAACCCGAAGACAAATTCAGGAAGAGGTATCTCATATGTGTTATATTTCATTAATTGAACCTAAGAATATAAAAGAGGCCTTACTAGATGATAGTTGGGTCAATGCTATGCATGAAGAATTAGGTCAATTTGAATGTAACAATGTTTGGACTTTTGTTCCCAGATTTAGAAACATGAATGTGATAGGTACCAAGTGGATCTTTAAGAATAAATCTGATGAGAATGGTACTGTAGTTAGAAATAAAGCTAGGTTGGTTGCTCAAGGCTATACATAAGTAAAGGGTGTTGACTATGATGAGACGTTTGCTTCAGTTGCACGTCTCGAATCTATTCGTATTTTACTTGGTGTTGTATGCTTTCTTGGTTTCAAATCGTTTCAAATGGATATGAAAAGTGCCTTTATAAATGGGTACTTGAAAGAAGAGGCTTATGTTGAGTAACCAAAAGGGTTTGAGGACCCTAAATGTCCAAACCATGTCTACAAGTTAGACAAGGCTTTGTATGGGTTGAAACAAGCCCCTCGGGCTTGGTATGATAGACTTACTACCTTTTTACTTGATAATGATTTTCAAAGGGATAGTGTGGACAAGACTTTATTTGTGAAACATACTAAGTCTCATATACTTGTCGCTCAGATTTATGTTGATGATATTGTGTTTGGATCCACTACTGATCATCTTGTTAAATACTTTTTGGATTGTATGACACATGAGTTTGAGATGAGCATGATGGGAGAGTTGTCTTATTTCTTAGGTCATCAAATTAAACAGTCTCCTTCGAGTATGTTTGTTTCTCAGACTAAGTATGCCAAAAACCTTGTGTCAAAGTTCAGTCTTGAGTTAGCCAAACATGCACGCACTCACATGAGCACCAGTCTTTACCTTTCCAAAGATTCCTCTAGTACTGATGTTGATCTTACCCTTTACAGGAGTATGATAGGGAGTCTCTTGTACCTCACAGCCAGTCGTCTTGACATTGCATTTAGTGTAGGTGTTTGTGCCTGTTACTAAGCCTGTCCTAAAGAGTCTCATCTGATTGTAGTCAAACGCATCATTAAGTATGTGAATAGGACATTGGGTTATGGGATTTGGTTCTCGACCAACAGTACAGCTGAAATCATTGATTTTTCTGATGCTGACTGGGCAGGGTGTGCTGATGATCGTAAGAGCACATCTGGAGGTGTTTTTACCTTGGGAATAATTTGGTTGCCTGGCCTAGTAAAAAGCAAAATGTCATCTCCCTTTCAATCGCTGAGACTGAGTACATTGCTGCTGGGAGTTATTATGCACAAATACTATGGATGAAGCAAATGCTTCATGATTATGGAATAGACCAAAACACTCTCACTGTTTTTTGTGATAACACAAGTGCTAAAAATCCTATCCAACACTTTCGCACTAAACACATTGACATTCGTCATCATTTTATTCGAGAGTTAGTGGAAGAAGGCTTTATTGTTCTTGACCATGTACCCACTGAGCATCAAAAAGATGATATTTTTATAAAAAACCCTTGATCTTCTTAGGTTTGAGTTCCTTAGAAAGACCTTGGGTGTAGTGCTCAGTTACTAGGGTGTTACCTGTTACTTGAGTGGGTGTGAGTGATTACTTTTATGTGTACTTGGATGCTATAATCTCATTTTCATTGATTCCTATCATCCCTGCATTTAGACTCATTTGAATACCTCTTATGCTGCTTGTAAGATTTCATTCTTCTTTGTTCATAGCTCATTCTGAATGCCCATGCTCACTGACTTCATGATCTTATTCTGTACACATTCTTGAGATAAACTGTTGCAGGGGTTTCCACATAAGTGATCAAAGTTCTCTATGGACCACTAACAGTGTATTTTTTACATTATTGGAGGAATTGACCTATATTGGCATATCATGGGTGATGTTGAGTCTCTTAACAATCTACCATCATTTTTCACTTTCACGGTTCCTCCCTCGGTTCATTGAAGTCCGGGCATTAGAAAAAGGCTACCTCAGAGGCACCAACCAGGCCATCCTTACTAATTTTATACTTTTCTGGTTTGATCTCCATACTCTTGAGCGTGTATGCACCAATGAGTGTCCACAAGAAAGAAAAGTCAAAAATAAACAAAAATAAAAAAAATAATAAGGGGCTCATTAATTGAGGGCGAGCCTCCGCATTTACTCAATAAATACCCCATGATTCCTACTGGTTTGACTTTTCTCTGTAATGTTTAGTTACTCATGCCGGAGGTCCAGCCATCCGATCACTACGAGGATTAACTCTATCTCTGTGGCCTCTCAAGGATTGCACACACACACACATTCATTATGTGAGCTCTCATGTTCATTTTTGAGTTGTGCATTTCCATGTTGCTTATGCTTATTGATCAATTTTTATCAGATTTGCTCATGATTTTGTGGTCCATAATGTCAAAATTTGTGAGTTTGCGGGCTTTATGGTTTGTAGATTATCTCATCTTAGTGTTATATACTTGCTAGTGTGCTCATTTCTTTTTGTTTTAGGTCCCACTTGGTAGTGTGAGCTGGTTTAAATTGCTCATAAAGGTGTTTTTTGGTCTTTGTTTTTTTCTTATCTGCTCGAGCAGACATACTAGCGCTCGAGCGCGTTTTCACTCCATCCAGCACTTTTGCAGCATGCTCGAGATTCTGAGAGTAGTTTTTTAACGATCGAGCGTCCTTTTCTTAGCTCGAGCGGAGGGACGCGCATAAGTGAATCCGCTCGAGCGTTGTGTCTCCCATTCGAGCGGCATGCCCTAGTATAAATTCATTCCCCGTTGTTTCAAACTCACTTTTTTCCCTCTTTTTGCGATTGTCTCTCTCTCTCTCTCTCTCCCCTAGGGCTTTGATTGCGACTTCATTAGGCTGTGATTCGATCATCCTCTTTCGATTTTCTCCTCTGATTCATCCTTGGTAAGTCTTTCATTCCGTATTTCTTCGGTTCCTTTGGTTTGTCTCTCTTTCGGACTGTTTGGGGTGTGGTTAGTTTTTGGTCTTTAGGTTGGTTTGTGCTTAGTCCTTGGTTCACACACTTTCACAGAGGTTTTTAGGCTTGTTAGTGAGTTTGGGCATGTTTGATCCATGATGCACTTGTTTTCATACTTATCTCTTTGTCAAGTGTTTTTTGTCATATGTGATCCTTTGTTGCTACTGAGTTATTGTTATGCTTTTGTTTCTTCACGGATTATGCTCTGAAAGATTTTGCATCTTGACATTTGGTTTTACATCTCTAGGTATTATTCTTATTATATTATGCCTAATTGCATTCTAGTTACTAATGTTTTTTTTGTTTCTTAATTGTTTTGGGTTTGGTGTTGGGTGTGTGTTCAGTTTGGTTAGTGTTCATTTTTTACTCTGTGTTAGCTATGTCAACTACCAAACGTAGGAAGTTCACTGCTTCTCACCCCTCATATAACCTTGATAGGTTTCCCTTTGCTGATAAAGCCAAGACCTTTCGCGAGTCTTTCTCCTCTAGAACTGTTCATCTCGAGCGTCATGTCCAACCTAACACTTTTGAGTCTATTTCCATTCGCCCTTTATTTGATCCGTTAGGGGGTGATTTAGTTTTCTCCTTCTCCGGCCGCCAAAATCTTGATTGGGTCCGCGAGTTTTATTATAACATTGAGGGTATTGATGATGTTGGCCTTTCCTTCCAGGCATAGGTTTGTTCTAAGTCTATATCTATTACCCCTGATCTTATTAGAGAGTTCTTAAGCATTGACCATGTTTTTCCGGAGCACTATCCTTTTCATGTTCGACCCACATATGACTTCGATGAGGTGGCCACTGTCTTGTGTGGTTCATTTCATAATTGGGTCAAGGGCACTCTGATTAAACAGTTTGAACATTTACCCCAGTTTTGTCTACTTAATCTTATTGTCTGTGCTAATATCATCGTTACCACTCATTCTTTTGAAATGAATCAAGAACAGGGGTTTGTTCTATTTTGCATCGCTCGCCATCTCTCCCTTAATCTTGCCACCCTTGTCCTTCGGAAAATGATAGCCGTTTCTGGGAACAAACAGCTAGGGTTGCCCTATGGTTGTTTGATCAACTGACTTCTACCTTGCCTTGAGGTCCTGGTCTTTGAGAACGATGAGCTTCCCACCCCTATTAAACCCTTTACTAAGAAGACTGTTTCTCAGAGTCGGACACATGTTAAGAGGGAGTCTTCTCGGGCTGGTCCTTCTATAGGTGCTGAGGATATTCTAGCCGAGGAGGCGAAAATTGATGCAACAACAGCTGGTGCAGAGGAGGCTAATGATCATCCTCGGACTTTGCATGGCCAGCTTCGTCGTTTTGAGCAGTCTGTGACTCAGCGGTTGGATCATCTAGATGCTTATCTTGATGCCTTTGATGACCGTCTTAGACATTTGGAGCAGTCCGCCGCCCAGACTACTCTTCAGTTTGCTCAGATTATCTCCTTGCTTCAGTTACCGCAGCCTCATCCACCTCCAGCTGATTCTTGACTATGCTTTTTCTTGGACACTTTTGTTTGACTCCTGGCCAAAAAGGGGGAGAATTTTTGGGAGCTATACAGTTATTAAGAGATACACAGTTGTGGTATAGTATTTTGTTTTATTTTTGGAGATATTAGAACTGTTTGTGGATACATTGTTTTGCTTATTAGAATTGCTACAGTTGGTTTCATGAACTCATCTACTTCGGTTGCTTATTTTTTTGAGCTTTCATATCCCATGGAATTTAGTTGCTGTTTTTTATCTTATGGAGTTCCATAGATTTGGTTTTTGTGGTTTGTTGCTCGCTGTTTCACAGGTGGATGGTAAAATGGTTTTTGTGATGGATGGTTCTACATTGTTCAAAATGTTTCTCTATCAGATCAGCATTGCTTTTGTGTTGTTGCAGCGTTGTTTTTTTTGTGTCCGATAGGTTATGTTAGTGAGTGTGTCTAGTGCTTGTGTTTTTAGGAAAAATTGTTAGAAAAGTTTTGTCCAGGAATTGACAAAGAAGGAGATTGTTAGGTCCCTAGTTGCCAATTCCGCGAACAAACTCGATTTAATAGAGTTGTAATTTTTTCCTTTGTTTTGGTCTTCCCGCTCGAGCGGGAACATTTGCGCTCAAGCGAATTTTGCACTGTCTCAGTAGTTGGGCTTGTCTGCACAAATATTGGGAAGTGTGTTTTCGTGCTCGAGCGTGAGTTTTAGCACTCGAGCGTGAGGCTTGTTTTGTCGCATGCATTTTAGTGACTCCGCTCGAGCGGCAAGTTCTGCGCTCGAGCGGGGTACGCGGCCCCTATTTTCTATATATATGTGTTTAAGTCTTTTTTTAGGGTTAACACTCCTAGATCTATTTTGGAAGCTCTAGAGTTTTGTTTTGGGACTAGTTTGATAGTTTTCCTTTGATACTTGCTTGAGTATTAAACTCACATGGTTGATTAATATACATCAAATGGTTGTTTGAGTGATCTTCTTCAAGAGTGTTCTTCTTTGGTGGAATTCAAAGATTCAAGCACAGAGTAATCAAAGGAGTTTGATGCTGTGTGCAGTCGTTGATTTGACAATGGATGTTGTGGATTCAACATCAATCTAATCAATTCCGAGACAAAAGTTGCGGTGAAAGATATACAGAAGATTTGAAGACAAATTGGAAGCGTTTGAATAATTTGTTTGGTATCTTTGTAATCTTTCTTTCTTTAGCAGTGGATTGATTTGTGGCGTTTCGTCTGTGATTTTTTTATCACAATTGGAGGTGTTCCTTTTATGGTTTTTCCACGTAAAAATCGTTTGTGTCAGTTTATTGTTTTTTTAAATAACAATCTAAATTACGTTCGTACGTGCTTGATGATTTAGACTGTTAATTTTAATTATTTGATAACTGGTACAATAAAATATTGATCTAATCACAAATCACTTAAAATTTTCAATTCTAAATATTGGATCTTTCTTCTTCGAATTAAACATGACCAAAGTTTGTAACCTTTTTAATGTAAATATTTGTCACATCTATTACTTTGTTAAAAGTTTGTAACCTTTTTTATTTAAATATTTGTCATATCTTATGTGATCTTAGTATTTATTTTTAAAAGGAAAAATTAAAATGCAATTATATCAAAAGAAAAGTATCATACAAAAGAAGAAAAATAAAATACAACAATGTCCACATTAAATCAGAAATCCTACACAAATTACAAATTACAAATTACAAAAGTTGTTAAAATAACAACTATAGCTTTGGAAAAATTATCAACCTTCTCATAAATGTAATTTGAAAAAACAAAATCTGCATTAAACTAATATCAAATTCTTTATTGTTCCTCCCACCATTGCTATTGTGAACGTCAGTTATTACTGGAAATCAGAATTGAAACATAACCAAAATATTAAAATTGTATTTGGTTCTTAAATTGAGAAAGGGATTTGAAAATTTAACTTTCTAAATTTTTATCAAAATTCATAAATAGAGCTTAAGGAAAGATGATTGAGAGCAAAATAGTTGGCACATCTTATTCTAAGGGTGTGTTTGATTGGAGGGATAAGGGGAAACTATTTACTGTGCGGATCGTAATTCATTGGGAGCATTCAATTCGACGTTTGTTTTTTTTTTTTAGTGTGTCGGATATGGAGTCTGGCTGGACTCCATATCCCTCGTATGAGGGACTATTGTATCCTAGGGGGAGGTGGGATCATTTCTATGTGACTATTTACTGTTGGGATTAGGTTGTGAAATGACTATTTTGACCCTCTACTATTTATTTATGTATTATATTTAGTAAAATTCAATAAAATTTAAATGTCTCAATTTAAAATAAAATAATTTTATTTAACTTTTTATTGATGTTTTATTTATTTAATTTTTTTAAAATAATTTTTTATAGATATTTTTATTGATGTTTTATTTTAAAATTTTGTTTATATTTTATTTAATTTCATTATTTAAATTTTAATAGATGTTTTATTTAATTTCATCATTTCATTATTATTATTTTAAAAAATAACATATATTTTTATTGATATTTTACTTATTTAATTTTAAAAAATAAAATGTATTCAATTGTGTAAAAATAATAATTTTTTTATATTTAATCTAGGTAAAAATAATTAAAATATTAAATATATGTTTAATATTGCTATTACTTAGTGAACAATTGAAAAATGGTAAAATAGTCTTTTACTCATTTATCATATCCAGTCCGTCTAACTAAATACTGGATTCACTAAAAATAGTCATTTCCAGACATTTAATCCAATAAGAAAATAAACACGAGATACACATCCAATCTAACCAAATAGTCCGGGAGATTTACTGTCACGACCCGCTCCCCTTACCCAAGGGTTAAGTATCGTGATGGCCAGTAATCGAAGTTACTTCTGACCAATTCTTAAACAAATTACTACACGCGAGCAGAAGTAATATTTAAGTGAGAGTACTAAAATAATCATTGGAACTTCTATTTAATTACATTGTCAGAGCTGAACTATGTCTACAAAGTGCTTTGTGCCTACTCACACGCTTGTCCTGACATGTCACCTGAAAGTGGTAAACAACTATAAGCACATGGCAGAGTGAGAAATATTATACTAAGAGCATAAGGACATAAAATTCACCATGGATAATTATGGGGCTAAACAGAGCTTGATATTAAAATACAAAATATATGTCATACAGAAATCATTTGACAGATACTTCATAAATTACGTAAATAACTATAACTACGGTACGGAACAGAACGGGGGTCACCGGAGTGACAATCAGAACAGGGGTCAATGGATCCATGACAAGTAGGGGATCACAAAGTGGTTAAGCAGGGGCCATGGTTATTTAAGTCTCCCAAGACGCGGGACTCCCGTGGTGTACTTTCAAAACATAATTATATATAAGGTTATAGTCAAATATTCTTTAAAAGTAAAACAAATATATCCATAGATTTCATTTTCACAAATAGGATTCAGAAATAAATCCACGTAACTGAAATAATAATATAGTTTATAATAATTTATAAAACATAACTTGTATAAAATAAATGTGGTAAGTCAAAACATATGTAAAATACATTTTAGTAACTCAAAGTATAATATAATTTACTTTAACTTTAATATCTCACTATTTCTTTCCACTATCAAAAAATTTCTCTGACTTTCATTATTTTCCTTCCGTTTTCTTCCTATCCTTCTTTTTCTTCTTTTCTTTTCTTGCTTACCTTCTGAGCACATTCTCTCCTTATATATAGAGTGGTGGTACAGAGCCTGAATGGGCAATGGCTCGAATGGCTCAAAAAAAAATTTCCTATTTTTTTTTTTTTCTTTTCAGCCGGAGAAAGGAGGAAGACGAAGGAGGGGGAGGGGGAGGGGGAGGGGGAGGAAGGAATGGAGGGGGCCTAAAAAATGGAGGAGGAGGCGGCGGAGGCGGAGGCGACGAGCGGGGCAGAGCCGACGAGGGGCGGAGGCGACGATCGGGGCAGAGCCGGCGACGATCAGAGCAGAGCAGCGAAGCGGCGAAGGCGGAGGCGCGGCGATCGGCTATCGGCGACGACGACGGCGACGGCCTCTCCCTCTCCCTCTCCCTCTCTTTCTCTCCTCCCTCTCTCTCGCCTCTGCTTCTCAGGTTCAAAACGAAGAAGAAGAAGAAGAAAAGAAAGAAGAGGAAGGAAGAAGAAGAAAAAAAAGAAAAAAAAAATCAAAACCCAAAACGACGTCGTTTTGGGTTTTGAGCCAAATTCTAGCCACTAATTTCGGGCCCTCAAACATTATTCTTATATATATATATAGAGAGAAAGGAGCTGTGGGCACCAAGCCACGGCTGTCACGTGTCTAAGTCCTATCCGGTTATCATTAATTCAGTCTTACCCAAAATATTTAACTTTAGAACAATTTTACTGTGGCCCAAATTTTTAATATAATTATATAAATTAATTTCTAATTAAATTACACTCTATCATATATCAATAGAAAATTAATTAATTATTTTACTACCACACTAATTATTATTATTATTTATTTATTTATTTATACTTTGACCCCTGAATTTTTAATAATATTATTTTATAAAATTACACATAATAATATATAATAAATTATATATTTTCCCTAACTGTGATTAAATAATATTAGTATAAGTTTTACAGAATAATTAAAAATCTGGGTTGTTACATTTACAGTCTTAGAATTCAAATCTGATAGATTTTAATCAGCTTATCCAATCCGTCCAATCAAACGTACCCTAATATGAATAAAATAATAGTGCCTTGTTGACCCACCTAAAAATAATAGATAATTATTGCACATGTAATGTAAGTAGGGTAAAAAGAGTTATGCTAGAGATCCAAAATGAATTATCAAATGAATTACTAAAGCTCTCACATAGATGTGGGACCCACATAAATGTGTGAGTTGTGTGGGTGCCACATTTATGTGAGAGATTTGGTAATTCATTTGAATTCTCTAGCATTTTCTGAGTAAAAGAGGCCATGGAGGACTCATGAAATAGAGTTATCGGTTGGTTCAATACAAGCGTCACAGAGCGTTATATATATATATATATGAGGTGATGAAATTTATAATTTTATGTTAAGTGATTAGAAAATATTAGAAGGTATGGAGATTTGTGATTAGCTTGAGGCTTGGTCACATAGTGTCCTAGGACCAATTAATAATTTTTCCTCGTCAAATTTATTTTGTTGAGATATCTCACAAATCTAACTAAACAAAATATATTTTTTATTGATTAAAACATTAAGTTATACTTAAAATTTGAATTTGTGTAAAAATTGTGAAAAAAAAAAGAAAAAGAACAAAAAAAAAAATTTGACAAATATTTTAGTTTCTATTTTTGTCACTTTTCATTTTACAATTTTTTTTCCATCCACTAATTTTGAACACAATATTAATTTATGATAAACTCATTTAAATTGAAGGACCCCATTATTTTAATCAATAAAAAATATGTTTTGTTCAGTTAAAGTTTGTGAACAAAATCAAATTCGAGATCTATCATGCATGACATGCCATTTGAGAGAGGGTAGGGACATGTGCAAGCTGGAATGGAAACAGAATAATATATATGCCCCACCTCTCACCCATTTGTTGGATTAATTTTAGTTGTTTGTTGCAGTCAAATTCATTCCTTTCCATTGTATCTACAGTCTGCAAATAATTATAAAAATTTTAAAAAATAAAAAATAAAAAATAAAAAGAAGAAGAAGAAGGAGATAGGAAATGAATTTTTAAAAGGCCATGTTCATACATTTTTGCAATGATTTTCAACACTCCATTTGAAGAAGCAACTATCATCCCTATCTATCTGTCACGCAATTTTTCTAAAAATAATTTTTAGATAACATGTTCATATATATATATATATAAATAATTTTTATCTCCTATCTATATTTTGTATTCTATTTTCTTTAAACATAAAATACAAATATTTATTTATGCATATCTTCTTGGTATATTTATGTCAGGAAATTTTTTTAAAAAAAAGGTTATAGAAATGAATTTTTACGACCCGATTGACGTATCCATATATTATATAGCTTATGTTTGGAAAGTGAGTTTTGGGAGTTTTTTTTTTTTTTTTTGTTAAAATAGTCATAAAAAATAAAATAGATTTTTTCGTTTAATAAAATAAAATATCACAATCAATTCATAATCATTATATTCATTTTCTTACAAAAAAAACAAAAATCCTTCCTAAATCAAATTTTTTAATCTCAAATTAAAATAATTAAAAAAATTTAAAAATTAACTCACTTTCCAAACGAAACCATAATATATTTCCCACCTATTGTGTTATTATTCGTACAATTCAATTATATTTTTTATGTAATCTGGCCATCTTCACCAATTTTTGACGGTACCTCTCTCTTTCTCATTGAAATTGTTGCCGCTTCTCTGCAATATACATTAATTAAGGAATAATGACAGTGATCATTAAAAGTGATGTTTTAAAATAATTATTAATGATGTAATATCTATTTTTTTAAAAAATATATATATATAACGCTATAATAGTGATGACACTAATTAGTACTCTCACTCATTTTTCTTAATTAAGTTCACATGCGCTCTCTCAACATTTATGGCTCTCTCCCTGAGGCAATCATTACCTCTTACTCATCTTCTTACAAAATAATAATAATTTATATCATTAAAAAAAATTACTAATAATACTAATACATTAAAAATATTAAATATATAAAAATTACTAATAATACTAATATATTAAGAATATTAAATATATATATATATATACAGTAAACAGGATTTATTATCACATCATTAATAGTATTATCAAAATACCATTTTTAATACTCTCAAACCTTTTTCTTCCAAAAAAAATGCTGACCATCGCTCCACCTAACCTCTCTCACATTTTTCCAAAAAAAAATCTTTTGTATATCTTTTCATTAATGCATTGATTTCTCTTTTCACTCTTTCATTTCATTTAGATCAGGTTTGACGGGTCTTAAAAAATCTAAAAAATTAAAAAATTATACAAAAAATAAAAAAATTATTATTATTCATAAAAAAAAATATTAAAAAAATATTTTATACATTTTTATAATATAAAAGTTTGAATTACACTGTCAGCCGTACTGTCCTAACAAGAAGGCAGGTCATACACTTTTTAGGTAAAAAAAAAAATTACATATGTAAAGCCACAAAGTTTGATGGTAATGTTGGGCCCTTGGGAGCCCACTAAGGGTTCCTTTTTAATAATCTGAACCGTTCAATATGTAAAACTTATCGAGTACTATATGCCTGTAAAAAATCATGTTGATTGGATATCGTTAACTATATGATCAAATCAGTTTTGTATAAACAAAACGGATGGTGTGATAGTTAACTGTTGAAAAAAAAACTAATCCGATCATATAGCTATCGATATCCGATCAACGTGATTTTTTATAGACGTATAATACTCGACGAGTTGTACATATTGAAGGTTCAGATTATTAAAATAGGACCCGTGGTGGCCCTCACGGACTGACCATCACTGTCCAAACACTTTGCCTCGAAAAAAGCAATAATTTGCTGTGTAAGACATGCTGCCCCGCAGGGCAACCGTACAACCTACTCAACTTTCTTCTCCTATACACTTTATTTATACAATTTTTTATTACACATTTTTTTCATAAAAAGATAAAAAGTTAACCCAAATATTCATATTTTTTTTCTCAACTTTTTAGTTTAAAAAAATAAAAAATACACTTATTTAGGACATCCCAAACAACCCCTTACTCTCTCTCTTTCTTGTTGAAGGGTACATCTCTATTTTCTATTTCTCTTTCTCTTTCAAATATCCTTCTCTCTTTCATTACAATGATCATATCTCTCTCTCTCTCTCTCTCATGCGTTTAGACTCTCTCTCTCTCCCAAAACCCTTTGGCCTTTTCAATCTCCCTTCCTCTGAATCTTAATCTACCTTCTCTCTCATGTTGGTGTTGTTCCAAAATTGATAATGGCAATCAACATTAATCGTTGGTGGTATATCAATGATGTTGGTGTTGTTCCATAGTAGAAGATGGCGATGGCGTTTTTCTATGATGGTGGTTCTAATTATGGCGATGATTTTGAACGACAGTGTCTATCTTGTCTTTTTTCCTCTCAACTTTTCATTTTTTGTTGCCAGATTTGTATCATTTCTCGTACCGACCGAACCGACAGTCAACCCGCATGGATTGATTCGGTCGATTTTGAACTGCTGGCCGGTCGATAATGGATAACCTTTCATTTCATATTCGGTTCGGCTGACGATTTGAGAATAAACCCGAACCAAGCCGACCCATGCACACCCATATTTACAAGCCATGTTGAGGCTGTTTGTTTGAGTTTTTTTGAGTCAACTTATGACTTCTAACTTTTGAAAAGTTATTTTAGACTGTTTTGTTAAACTTATTTCAAACAGCTTCTGATTCTAATAACTTATTTTAAGTCAAAAAAGCTGATTCTGAGAAGTTGTTCACCACTTGCTTTTGATTGTTAGCTTCTGTTGTAGACCTGTTAATTTACCGTTATACTCTTATATTTTTTTAAAAATAGAAAAAGACATAAATAGACTATAGAATATTATTATTTTTTTTTATGAGAAATGTAGACAAGTAGCAAATAATAAAAAATAAAAATTAATTGAAAAAATTACTTCATAGCTTATTTAACAAACACTACTCAGCAACTTAAATCTATAATCCAACAGTTACACTAAACAGATTAACAACTTCTAATTAAAATCATAATCTATAATCTGTTAAGTTATAATCTATAATTTGTTTTAACAATTACACCAAACAGGACCGTTCATTCAGATTATGTAGACAAAAATCAATTTCAATACACGTGATCATATGGTTTGTTAGTAGAAGGTTTCGTTGGTCAGGGAATTGTGCTTAACATAAATTGTTGTATTGTATATTAACTAATAATATTTATTAATAATAATTATTAAAAAAAATGGTCATTAATATTGATTTTAGTGAGTTTTTTTTGTATATAAATTTTTCCTCCAAAAAAATTGATTTAAATAATAAATTGAATTCATTAGCTTTAATTTTAGAGAGAAACTAAATTTCAATTCTCCCATCAAACATTTTGATGAAAATAATTTGAAAAATCATCTTCAGTAATAGGGAAGAGGGGGAGTGAGGGATAACATATTTGATGTAAATATTTTCATATTTTCTTTTTCCCTTTTTAAACTTTTATCAAAATTTATAATTCAAATATAATTTTAAAGTTCGAACGCATAAATTGTCATAAGAGGTTGAGACTCATGACTTGGGACACTTTTTTTATTATCTTCAAGTTCTCTAAAAAAAAAATTGGGGAAATTGTGTTGCATTTCAATGGAGCAGTGAAAAAATAACTTTTTTTTTTTTCTTTTGGCGGTGCAAGTTTCTTGTGCGTTCGGTACAAGTATTTCTTATGTGCCAAATTTGCACAAAAAATATTCCACCGTAATGCAATTAGTTGAAAATTGTCTCACTTATTTGCAATGTTCTTAATAAAATTCCTCAAAAGAGGAGACAATTGGAGCTGAAATTTTTTGATATATTTACTACAATCCAGGTCGTAGTATGATTCTATAAGATTTTGTAGCTAAAATCCTAGTTACTTAAAAATTTTGTTAAACTTTAAATCTGTGTTAATGCATGTCGGGTTAGAATTTTAGTAACAATGCGTATGGGGTCTTAAATAGTTTTAAAATTTAAAATTTAAATTTGCACCAGAGGTGATCCACTCCACCTCTTTTATATATATATGTATATATGTATGTATTCCCTCATATTATTTAGTTGTCATTAGTTAATTTGATGATCATGGCAGCCAAAATCAAAAACATTAACAACACCACGAAAAGTAAAAACATGTTTGTTGTGCCAATTACTCCTTGTTGGAAAAATTGGTTTTATAGGTTTATTTTGGATCATTTTTTAGCTCAAAATTGAGTGGGTCCCAAATATCTTTTGGGTTGGATCCGAAGAGGTGATGTGTTTCTTGTCGCGTGATTAGTTCCACGGTGAAGACGGTTCGTCAAAACTATTTATGAGTGAATGGGAAGTTGACGTCGTTTTCGAGTTTGTGGAATTAGACATTTAAAGAATTAAATGTAGGTTTCCTTAAAATGGTTTATCCTACATTGAATTTTTAAGAGAGCTTATGTATGTATATAAGTTCTAGAGTATAATACTTGGGTTGGGCCCCAAGAGACACCTCAAATTTATAGAAGGGAGGAGTTATGGACAAAATGAACCTTAGCCCAAACCACTACACGCGTGCTACTGTTCGACCGGTCTACCATGCCAAGTGCAGGTCGAGTCAGTTCTTATATTAACTTTTTGGATAAAATTTATCTGAATTTTTTTTTAGAAATTCTTAATGAAATTAAATTCAAAGTTTGTGTCAAAATTGAATTTAATTTTCTGTCCATATTTTGTCTTTTTCTGTTCGAAATATCTAACTAATTAACTGCTCTAAACTGCTGCAGTTATACAGATTTTCTGCCCAGTTCAAACAGGTTCATACAGTTCTGACAGATCAACTATTCCAGCAGTCATATATTTGAATAGTGTTTGCACATGTCCAATTTAAATGTGCATCTGTTCACTTCAAATTAGCACATGTTCGGACAAAATTTTTTGCCTATAAATACCAGTTTAATTCCATCAGTTTGGGGGATCTAATATCAGTCTGAAAAATATTTTTTTCCTGCTGTCTAGATTTTATCTGTTTGCATAAATTCTTCATATTAGTCTTTAGGAAAATTAAAAAGAGTATAGAACACAAGGTTCTAATTCGTCGGAAAAAATTGTTTGGAGTGCTGCTATAAATTTGTGAATATCATTGTATCCTAGGAGATAGACGCCACTTAACCATAAGCACCATAGCGGGGCGAGTATATCTTAAGGATAGAGTATCACACACTCGACTTGATCTTTTATTATTCATTCGGTTCAGTAAAATAAATTCTGTAAATTATTTATTTTATTTTGTTTGATTTAGTTTCAATTTATCTTTTACAGAGAAGATTGTTCCAATAATTTTAAGACAAATTCAAATTATTCTGTTTATAGAATTTTTCGTTTATTTCATTTCTTCTTTCTTCTTCTTACAGAAATTATTTTTTGTGATTTTATAAAATAATATTTTGGTTGGAAAACAAATAGTAGTAATATACTGGTTGACAGATAGTAGTAATATACTGTCTATTTTCTTTGACAATTAGTAGTACTATACTGGTGTCATTAATAATTCAGAATATTTATTTGTGAAGGTTGTCAGAAATTAATTTTGGTTTTCTTAAATAATTTTTGAGTGTTCATTAATTAAAAATAAATTTATTTTTTTAATTATTGAAGTGTTACAGAAATTCAATTTTCTGTGTGGAATTAATTTGGGTAAATAAAATTTTATTTTATTTCCAAATTAATTGAAAAATAAAAGTTACATTCTTGTTTCTTTTATTTTTACAGAATTTAATTCTGTGAATTTGGATTAATTTTTTATGTAGTATAAATTCTAATTATAATTTTATTTTATAATTTAGAATTCATGGCTACTGAAACAAATGCTCAAACGAGTACTGGAATGGTGGCTGCAATTGTTCCAACCCCCTCTCCTGTTGTGACAGTACCGGTAAATCACGGTGAGAAGCCAGAGAAGTTCTTAGGAACTAATTTTAAAAGATGGCAACAAAAAATGTTGTTCTATCTTACAATTCTGAACCTGGTTCGTTTTTTCCGTGAAAATGCTCCTACTCTAAACGATGATGAAACTGACCGGCAAGTGGTTGTTACGGTCGATGCCTGGAAATATGCTAATTTTCTTTGCCGAAACTACATCTTGAACGAACTTGACAACATATTATACAACATCTGCAGTCCTATCAAGACAGCAAATGAACTTTGGGAGTGTTCGGAGAAAAAGTACAAAACGGAAGATGACAGCTCAAAGAAATTTGTGATTGGCAAATTCCTAGACTTTGTGATGGTTGATTCTAAAACTGTGATCAGCCAAGTTCAAGATCTCCAACTCATTCTACATGACATTCACGCAGAAGACATGTCTCTCAGTGAATCCTTCCAAATTGTAGCCTTAATTGAGAAATTACCACAAGGCTGGAAGGAATTCAAGAACTACCTCAAACACAAGCGCAAAGAAATGTCTTT